>NC_136057.1:388533172-389203172 GCF_964261635.1 Lissotriton helveticus
TGGTGTCTAAGTACACAACGGCTATGAAAATCTGAGGCACTGAGGTTCCTTCAGGCAGGTTCTAAGGGGTGAGGCACTTCTGATTGGCTGAGGCCTAAGTTTGGTCTCTTTTAAACAAAAAGGGTGATATGCTACAAAAGAGAATGAGGCCTAGGCCTTTTTCCTTGGTCTTTTGTACCTACAGCTATGGTATTTTTGTTACCGAGACTCCCATTCCGACGACGGGGAATGATACAAAGCATGGGAACCTATGAAAGTTACCAATACTGGGGAACCAAAGTTACAGGTAAGTAACTTGTTTTCTTTCCTACTACCCCTTTCATAATGCCCCAATGAGACCTTAATTTGGTCTTAACCTTCTGTATTGGTTCACCATTTGAGTTCCTGCATAGATGGGAGCTCAAACTTCTAACTCGTAATACTGCCTTCTTGGTGGCAATTTCATCGGCCAGGAGGGTCAGCGAGCTTCAAGCTTTTTTCAATTAACCCTTAATACACCAGCTTTTACCAAGACAGACTGGTTCTTCGGACACATGCCTTCTTTCCTGTCAACCAGAACATTAGCTGCCCACATTTTTTGTCCCACCTCATCCTTCTAAGGAGGAGGAGAGATTCCACCGCCTGGACCCAAAGAAAAATTCATTTCCACATTGATCGTATCAAAGAATATCAGGTGGACAATCGGCTCTTCATTTGGTTCACTGGAGCGAAAAAGGGCAGTGCGGTGCAGAAACCGACCATCTCTTGGATGATTGTACTCTGCATCCAGATGAGCTACGCATTTGCTGAAAAGCAGCCTCCCGTGATGGCTTGCGGGTGCCTTCCACTAGGGCCAAGGCACTGCTACTGCGTTAGAATGTGGTTACTTATTCTGGCCATCTGCCAAACTGCAACGTGGGCGTCCTTCCAAATGTTCACAACTCACTACTGCTTCGGCAGTCTGGTCTGTCAGGACAGGCATTTTGCCTATTCGGTCCTCCAAGAGCCATTAGCAGATCCACCTGCTGGGAGGTTTTCCTTTGATATCTATTCTGAGGCGAGGAATCTGCAGTTAGAAGTCTCTATCAACAAGTTATTTACCTTCGGTAATGGTTATTCTGGTAGTGACTCGAAAAGCAGATTACTTAATAGCCCACTCATTCTCCATTCTGATACCTGGGAAATATTCTGAGGTGAGCAGTCTGCGGTTAGTCTCTACCAGAAAAAATGATACTGTAGGTAAGTAACTTGTTTATCTAGGTGGCCTTGTTTGGACCTCTGGTAGGGTTGCTGCAGATTAGTTCAAAATGTAGTCAATATGGTTCTATTAACCAGGCCAGAGGGGAGGATTTTGGATCAAATGTCACTTTGCCAAAAGCGACAGAAATCTTTGCACGTGTCTTGAAAGGATAATAAAAGTCTAGAAATAAGTGCTTAATTATCTTGTCATTTTGGTGTATGCAAGAAAGAGTAGCTTCGGTAAGAGGACAAACGACCGAAGGCCAGAGCACTTACCAAGCCTGTATGTGGCCCAGAACAGCACGCCGATACCGGAGCAAAACCGGAATCGAACTGTAACAGGTGCGGCCATCTTGTAGGGGGCATAAAGAAGCGGAGGGAAAGTGGTAGCACGCACAAGCGAGCAACGCCGGAGATACAGGGCACACACCAAGCCCAGAACAGGCACAAGCAGAACGGAGACCTATGAGCCGAAGGCTGAGCACGCACAATCGGATGTAGGTGTAATACATGCACCTAGCCCAGAGTCAACACGTAACCTCAACAAACAACCACAACAAACAACAGAAGGTCAGTCAGCTCACCCCCCCAGCCAATAAACACTAAGCACGCTGGCTTCCCAAGACACCAAGAAGACCATACCAGCCAAGCCAAGAGAGCTGGGCCAGGGAAAGAGGCCAGAGGCCATAAATCAGTTTTCCCTTAAGAATAGAGCGTCCTTAGCCAACAAGGCGTAGGACTGCCATAGGACGGGCTGAGCTGCCGGGTGCCAAAACAAGGACAAGGACAGTCCGGTGGCCAAGCAGATTTCGCTCGGACACTGCACCTACACACAGAGAAGCGAAAGGCACAAAAACTGACCCAGCAAAGCAACAGAGGGACGACAGGCTGTGCACATACCTGGCCAGAAGAGGTTTTGGAACCATGGCGGGACGCGACGACAAAAACTCCAACGACCCCAAAAATGTCCGGAAAGACCCTCTAGAATCGCCATCAAAGCTAAAGAAGGACCACAAAAATTAAACGACACTCGACACGCTACTAAAGAAGATAAACGAAGGGAACGAGCTTGCCAAAGCTACGAAAAAGACAATTGACAACAAGAACTGACCGCCATCAGAGTGGACCAGAGCAAGACAAACTGCAGAATGGACACAGCTGAAAAGAGAATAAGCGACTTAGAGGACACTACAACTAGGGCGCACAAAGACATGGGATACATGGCCAGGACAACCAACAATCTGCAGAGGCTACTGGCAGAACAGGACGATCGCAGTAGGAAGGGGAACATAAGGCTCCTGGGAGTGCCTGAAGGGGAAGAGGATGCCCCAGGCTCATGTGCAGCCTTACTGGAGGACCTCCTACCAAAACTGACGGGTCTAAAGTTCGACAGGGCTTTCGAAGTGGACAAAGCCTACAGAGTACCAGCAACCAAACCACAGCAAGGCAGAGGTCCAAGACCAATTATATGTAAGCCGCTCCGCGCCAACCACACTGAAGCTATCTTCTCCTTCGCCAGGAAAGGGCAAAACCTGAGATGGAGTGGACAGAAGATCGTCATCACACAGGACTTCTCAAGGCATGCGGTGGAAACTAGGAAAGGCTTCCTAACCCTGAGAGACAAACTCAGGAAGGAAAACATCACTTTTAGTTTCGCGGGTCCGTCAAGAATGAAGACAACAGACAGGTGTGGCACAATGGTTTTCGAAGAGCCCAACGAGCTAAGGAAGTATCTACATGGGCCTGACCCAGAGGAGATGGAAGCCCAAAGCCCGGGGGCGCCCAAAAGAAGAGCCGAAGAGGGAGCGGAAGAATGCTAAGGCCCGGCAGGCAAGCAAGCTACAGACAACAACAACATCAAGCAACTGACTACCTCAGGCCCAAACCCTAGACGCCCTACCGCACTCCAAACAGAAGCACGGTATCACTACCTCGCGATGAACACTCTACCTCAAATGGAAATGCAAGATGGACAGCACGCGTCAGTCCGGGAAAGACTAAAGACTAAAGAAGCACCACCCATATCCTTTATTCACTGTCTCTGGGGACTGCAAGCTCACTCGTGCTGTAAGAGCACTGCAAGGGGGAGGTTCCCCCAGGTTTGTCATATAAGGGGCCAAGATCAGAACTTTCACTCGGGGGGGGCGGCGGGAGGGGGAGGGGCCCTTGCTGTCGCACGTCCGTAGTACCAGTGATGGAGGGAGGGGGAGAGGCCTCCAGTACAGTCATATGCGCGTCTATATCTCTATTTCTTTTCTTTCTCTATTCTCTTATCCACACCCACTATCCACAAGGGGGACACAGCCACCACCACAGCATACAGGCTGGAACCACTAAGCGGGCAGCACAAAGTACAAGCACACATCGGGAAGAATCAGAGAAAGGGGAGGTTGAAGGCACTAATGTCGTACGCCAAACCAGACAACGAGAACACAACACAGCTATGACAGCCCCAACACATAGCCAATTGAACTCAGAGATTAAGGTGGTGTCCCTCAACGTAAAGGCCTTAACCACCCAATCAAACGTAGGAAGGCGCTAGACTACTTGGCAAAACTTAAGGGGGACGTGTACGTCCTCCAAGAGACCAAACTCTCGGAGGAGGAGGCACAACACCTTAAGGCTAAGTGGAATGGGGAGGTTGTCTGCTCACCAGCCATAAATAAGAAAAGAGGGGTTATCACCCTAATCAGCAAGAGGGCCAACCTAACCCTACGGGATAAGTACGCGGACAACGACGGCAGACTGCTAGTGACAAGCCTCAAAAGAGGGGACGAGACAATACATGTAGCCAATATATACGGGCCAAACTCAGATGACAAGGAGTTTTGGGGGAGGGTGGAGTCCAGGTTGGGCGACCTTCCGCAGGACGACCTGCTGCTGCTGGCATGGGACATGAACCAGGTACTAGACCACGCAACAGACAGACACCCGTACAGGCCTAGCTATAAGTCACACGACACAAACACTCTAAAGAACCTTTGCACCAAACTTCAACTCGGAGACCCTTGGAGGCTGCAGCACCCGGACGCAAGGGAGTACACGTTCTACTCACACCCACATAACTCATACAGCAGGATTGATTATATTTTAATGTCAGCCTCATACACGCATCTGATCGAACAAACGGCAATAGCCCCAATCACAATCTCAGACCATGCACACATCACCCTTGCGCTCCGCGGCAGACACAATGAGAAGCCAAGTTGCAGATGGAGACTCAATAGCGACATCCTACAACTCCCCGAGAACATATCGGAAATTGAAGAAGCCATCAGGAAATACCTAACCTTTAACGACACTAACGAGGTGGACAAGGGCACCCTATGGGATGCACTAAAAGCTACGTTAAGAGGTAAACTTTTAAACATCAAAGCCAGGATGAACAAAAGCAGGAACAAGAAAATAGCCGCGCTTGAAGAACAGATCAAAGATCTAGAAATGGGACACTGTGCTAACATAACGGACAAAAACACCCTGACAGAACTGACGAAGAGGAAGTATGAGCTCAACAAAATACTAAGTGAGAGAGCAGGCTCATGGATCAAAAAATACAAATCCATAAACCTTTGCTCGGCCAACAAGGCGGGAAGACGCTAGCGTTGTACCTGAAAGCAAAACAAAGACAACACTCAATTGCGGCGATAACTGACACAGCGAAAACAACACAAACATCTAATAAAGACATAAAGTGTTCAAAGAGTTCTATGAGGAGCTATACAGGGCGGACGGAGGGCTAACGGCAGACGGAGGAGCTGGACTGCTAGACAGGCTTGACCTACCTGCACTCGCAGCACAACAGATATCATCACTAGAAGGAGACACAACAGAAGTAGAAATAGAGATGGCCATAACATCACTCAAAGCCAACAAAGCGCCGGGGCCCGGCGGTTACACGGCAGCTTTCTACAAATAATTTCTACAGCTGCTCAAAACCACCATGGTACAAGTTTTCAACCATTGCGTCCACAAGGGACGCATGACTGACTCAATGGCCGAGGCAAACATTATAATCATACCGAAGGAAGGCAGGGACCCCCAATACCCTCAAAACTACCACCCGATATCGCTCATCAACGTAGACTGCAAGATATATGCCAAAATCCTAGCTGCAAGGCTCAACACACTCCTACCCCTTCTAATCCACAACTCACAAGTAGGATACCTCAAGAACCAACTGTCCCAAGTCAACACCAGACTCCTGTGCCACCTCATCAACCATACAGCCAACAGCGCGGACCAGGCAGTTATGATCGCGCTTGACGCAGAAAAGGCTTTCGACAGGGTCTCTTGGCCCTTTCTAGACCTCTGCATGGAGAAGTTCGGCCTAGGGGGCGGATACTGAGGCATGGTAATGGCTCTATACAACAAACCAAAGGCCCGAGTCGTAGTGAATGGTGGTTCGTCCGAACCAATCAGCCTAGAAAGAGGGACGAGACAGGGGTGCCCGCTCTCCCCTGCCCTTTTTCTGCTAGCACTGGAACCGCTGCTGTTCATGATAAGGAACAATCCAGCCATGAATGGAGTCAGTATCAAGGATAACACGGTGAAATTGGCAGAGTATGCCGACGACATATTGATCACAACAAGAGAACCGGCCACTTCTATAGCGGCGCTAATGGACACCATAGAAGAGTATGCGCGCATCTCAGGCTATAAGCTAAACAGGGAGAAATCAGAGTGCAAACCCATGAATGTCCACACAACAAAGGCTGTCCTGGGCACCTCAGGGCTGGCTTGGCAGACTAAACCACTTTTTCTACTTCTCCCTTTCCTTTCTCTTCGTCTCTCTTGGGGCTATGCAGGATCTTCAACGACAGAACGAGCCTACCCTGCAGCACGACTAATGTAACCACAAAGGGCACCAAGTATTGTACCTGTACCGCCTTGCATTACCACTGTGCTGTATTTCTTTTAAAAAATTTCAATAAAATCTTTGGAATAATAAAATCTTTGGAAATAAAAAAAAAGAAGTGTTGCACTATAGTATGGTAGCATGTCTAGTAAACTTAAAAGAGGCATATGGCATGTGCCAAGTAAGGACATTTTTTTCCTTCAAATTAAGACATAGATTTCAGTTGCAAGCCTGCAATTATGCTCTTCAGAAGATGTATGGTGAAGTAAAGAAAAATTTAGATTTTATAAAAATTAACTGCAATACTTATTTTTGTTTCCTTAGCTGGAAGCTGAAAAGGGGCACGGAGGCAAAGGGGACCACAAAGAAGTAAAGTCTGCATTGGAGGATGTAGAAATGAAAGAGGCGGAAAAAACACCATTATCTGAGCAGAATAATGTTGAGAACACAGAAAATGTCAACATGGAAGGATGAAAACTGACTGGAGAGCTTATTTTAGATGGATTTAAACCTTTTATTTTTCTAGCTGATTGGGTGAAGGATAGAAGTCCAGTTAATGGTTGTGGTGAAAGATGTTGCATTACAGCTGCTTGCTATCATTTGTGGAAATTGGTGATGGCTGGATTTGGCACAATTGTTATCTGTTTGTTATTGCTCTCCTGTCTGCAATTGTTTCCCATCCATCCCAAGTCATTCCTCACTGGCAGATGTGTTCTGTGGCTATCTGCACTGTTGTTTAGTGAGCAAAGGTTTTGAATCTTAGAAATGTATGTTTTACTTGAAATGTCAGAAAGTCTGCCTGTTTTTCTTAAGAAGGAAGTCTATTGGGGAGGGTGGGGTAGGGGAATAAAATCTGTAACCAGACGTTATCAAACATACCACCTTTTAAGCAAACTGTTTCCCTTGAAATCTTCATGCTGTAAAAACAGAAATAATGTGCACGAAGGGTACCGGTTTAAAATCCTCATTGTTTTTGTATATACAGGTTGTTGGAGGTGGATGACTTCCCTCAAAGTATCTTTTTTCAATAAAGTTATGCAGAAAAACAAAAAAAATCAAACTTGCTATACATTTTTAGGAATGCGTTGTACTAGAAATTAAAACAATTTCTACTTAGAATAACTTTCTGGCTTATGTTTACATGCGCAGTAAATCTGAATAGATGTTAGACAAAGAAAAGGGGGAGCTTTTTTATTCCAAGTAACATTTTGCTTTACTTTTTGCCTTATGTTTTTGAAACTGTATATTCTGATGGATACTTCCAGCCGAGTACTTCCTGTGCTGTAGACTGAATCTGGAAAAATTTCCAGCAATGTTCTTGGCACTGTTGGATGTCACCATGTGCTGGTATTGTGCTGCCCCAGAAGTAAGAGTGGACCCGCATGCAAGCGCCACCCCTACGTGCTGACGTCAAGTCCTTTCTTTTCCGCACCATCCAACACTGATTTGGAGCTCTGACCCCAAATTCGTCAGCCTACTGACCACTTCTAAAAACAAAATCCAGTCTGCTAGGGAAGGATGTTCCCTCCTAAAACTACTGGTGTCAAACCATGCCATGCCTGTAGAAAATAGATGTTGGTCAACAATTCGCACGAGGTGTCTCTTGGGTTTGGGCTCAGTATGCCCTTTGCACCCAAAGACAATTCAGGGCTGAAAATGGATGATGTATGTCGCCAAGCATAAGAAAAAGTTAAGACCCTTGCGAAAGTCCAACTCTAGCTCGTGGACTGTACCCGCTACAGGGAACATTCCCGCCAGATATCAACCTTTCAGTCAAAGTCCTCCTTTAAGTTTAAAATACTGAGACTGACGTGCAGCCTGTGCTCTGGTCAACACAGCCGTACAACCCATAAAGGCTTCTGGTACCAAGCCGGGAGCAATCAAATTTTTGCCCAAGAGACATCCAGCCCCTTGCTTTTTCCTTCCCCCACATCAGTCATGGCTGCCATGCCATTGAGATCAATCTCCATTTTGGCAAGTGGATACTCCTTGCCCTCTCCACTGACTCTTATTGCTGTATCCTTGGTTCCAGAGAGTATGCCCTCAGGCTTAAGGTACTTCCCCTCAACCATAGTGCGAAGGCTCCAGTATCCCTCAGGGCAGGCACTTTCCTCCCATTGATACTAACTTCCTGCACAAATCCCATTGTGTTAAGATGATTGTGCTTCAGAGCATCTGGGTCCCTCTCCCAAATGTCTATAGCTACTAGGTTGAGCGCAACCTAGGCGCAGTTCCGTTCAGTCGAAAAGCCAAGTCTTGAGGCGCTTCCTGAAGGTGTCCAGGGAGGAGGGGGCGCATCTGATGTCGATAGGGAGTTCGTTCCAGGTATTGGCCGCGATGTAGGATAAAGTTCTTCTCCCTGTTCTGGCGAGGGAAAGGTTGGTGGAGCGAAGGCTTCTTTTGGGTATGTGGAATTTGATTCTCTTGTTGAGGTATTGGGGTCCTGTGTTCTGGAGGCATTTGCATGTGTGGGTATCTTGAAAGTGGCTCTCTTCTGTATCGTCTTGAGCTTGCGTAGTAGAGACTTGTTGATGCCGGCGTAGAGGGCGTTTCCGTAGTCCAGTCTGCTAGTTATGAGTGCATGGGTGACTGTCTTCCTTGACTCGGGGGGGGGGGGGATCCATTTGAAATTCTCTCCAACCCCCGAGGATGCGCAGGGTTTTGAAGCAGCTGGATGCGACGACATTAACCTGCTTGCGGGTGGAGCTGGAGGACTAGAGTACAATCCCAAGGGGGGTAGGAGGGCTGCCGAGTGTGGTGTGCCACCAGGTGTTGTTCCATGCTGACTGGGAGGTTCCGAGTACGAGGACTTTTGTTTTCTCTGAGTTGAGCTTCAGGCAGCTGTTGCTCATCCAGGCTGTGACGTTCTGCATTCCTTCCTGGAAGTTGAATCTAGTGGTTGTGGGGCCATTGGTGAGGGAGAAGATGAGCTGGGTGTCTTCGGCATAGGATACTATGCTGAGGCCATGCTGTCTGACGATGGCTGCGAGGGGGGCCACGTAGATGTTTAAGAGGGCTGCGTGAAGATCACTGGGGTGAGGAAAGTCAGGAAAATGGTCAGGCGATTTAGTCGATGTTTCTTAAGTAATTTTGCCCGGCGTTAAACGCCTCTAATACCATACAAAGTTTATCAAATAAAGAGGCAGGCGCTGGAGACAGGAAGACAGGAAACAAGTTTTATTCCGACGGAGCAGAACACATCAGATCGGACAACAAGGTATCGTCTCGAGGTGCTCTCTAGCAGCCTCTCTGAGGCCTGGCCTTTTATACACTGGTTTACGACATGTGACCGCTCTTTATTACAATAAAGACATTGTGAAGTAATGAAAAATGACATCCCCGATACCCCCCCCAGTTCCGGCTCATTCCAACACGTGGCTACAGTAGAGGTCCTCACCCCCCATACAATAGGAGGGGGCTATCGCGCAGCTGAGTGTTCCGCCGATTCCTTTGGAATGTGTGCGCCTGATCGAATCTCAGGGGGTGGGGAGGTCATGATCAATAGTAGCTCCTTTGAAGAGGGGCGAGTGCATACAGTAGTGGGCAATAAACTGTATCCTCAGGCCAAGGGATGACCAGCGGTCCGTGCTGACAATCGGGCTCAGAGGAAGGGGTCATCAAAGGAGAGATATTCATGAAAGAAAGGATTGGTGTGGACAATCGAGCATAGAGGAAGGGTTTATCAAAAGAGGGGTATTCATGGAAGGAAAGGAGGTGTTGGTCAGGCGCGGGGTGTGATTCCCAGAGACAGTCATGCGGAAGAGGAGGGTTCATGACTTGTGCATGTGAGCGCGGGGGCAGCCAGGGTGCATGGGGGAGGCTTGCAGGGTCAGGGAAGTGCGCTGATGATCGATCGTGAACAGGGAGACCATGGTACCTAAAATGGCTGTCGTGCATGTTCATACGTGAGTCTGAGGAATGGGCAAGATGGCGCAGATGATGTTCAGTTCACGAACTAAAATTCCACAGTCCTCCCTTTTAACATGTCTCGCCAGCTTGTCAATTCGGATCTATCCCCATAAGACCACGTATTTCTATCTCATAGAGGGGACTCATGTGCTCAGTTCTAAAGTCCAAAGTCTTAGGGCACATACAGTTAGAAATGAGTGAACACAAAGGTGGCAAACATTGAATACCTAAGCAACACCCACACAGTATCACGACTGGTATCAGTATAAATGTAAACAATCTCCATCCCCAGTCCTTCAAAGTGTCCCAAAACCAGCTTCCAAGCGACCATCCTTCTTGCTCCTGGTGAACCTCTGAGGATAGTCTGTGGAGGTGTTCGATTGCTTTGTAGACTGAAGGCGAGTTATCTGGCACGAAGGTGCAACAGCTGGAGCCGATGATGCGGCATGCTCCTCCACGGTCGGCCAGAACCACATCTAGAACAAGGCGGTTTTGAAGAGCCACCAGGCGGACTGCCTGAAGCTCAGCCGTGTTGTTAGCGAGGATGCCAGCCGTGATGTTAATGGTTGTTTCTACTGCCTGAGTCAGATGTCGGATAGCGCGGCTATTTGCCATTGGGCCCCACAGAGGAACAAGTCCCTTCACCGCATCCAGGAACTGTGCCCTGGTGGAGTCGGCTTGTCCAATGTCTCCGGCGCGCTTTTGCCGGTGATGGTAGGCTGGGGCCACATACGTGGGGGGAAGAATGAAGGCGATGTAGCACGTACCCCTCCAACCTTTCGGGAGCCAGGTGTAAGCTTTGATGCCACAAAGTACATATTCGGAGAAGCAACAAAGGAGGGGGGGATCCACTGAGACCAATGTTCTGGTGATGTGGCAGGAACTGTGACCCACCAGCTGTGTTCCCTGGCCTTCGAGGCACACGAGACCTGTGACATTGATGACAGACAGGGCCACAGTCAGAGTGGCAGCCGTGCGCTTCCGCAGGTGGGAGAAGGTGGGTCTAGCTGGATTGTGGAGCACTTGCATTTCAACTCGTTCTTTGGCAGGGATGTTCATATGGAAGGCGGAACCTGAGGTCACAGGACAAAAGGGGGCAGACATCCTTCCTGTTTTGTTCAGCCAGAACCCATAGTAGAAGTGTGACACTGTTTGACCAGAAGCGGCGTTGTCCTTGTGGCTTTCCTGCAAGAGGATCAACCAGGCGAGGCAGGAGCCGTGAACTGAGAAAGGAGAAGGGATGAAGGGGATGGAGTGTCCAGTGGCATGCGGGAGCAACCCGCAGACCCAGCAGTTTGTGGCATTTGCAGCAAGGTTGTGCTGGTGCAATAGTTGCACGAAGGAATTGTTCCAGAACTCCTTACGCCTTTCTTGGAGCTGAGGCGAAAGGGAGATCAGGTGATGCTCTTTCATGGTGGTTGGCTGTGCAGTGGTCAGCAATATCTGATGAGCGGGTGTGCTGTCCTCCAAGATCCAGAAGGAAGTCATGAGGAGGAGGCAAAGGAGGAAGAGAATGAAGAAGGCAATTGTCTTTGATTTATGCAAATTGTCAGTCTTTGGGTTCCTGTAGTGGTTATTTCCGGTTGCGTCCATCATCTTCTTATCTGGCGCTTAACATCATCTTCTTATCTGGCGCTTCCATCATCTTCAAGGTGCTCGGTAGTGGGCAGAACCACAGACTTTGTTTAGCTTCTCTCCGGGTAACCCTTGGTTGTTTTAGGCCACCGTTCTGAGATTTTAACTTAGTCCGTGGTCTACTTAGCCGAAGCTCCCTCCTTTCGACGCAGGAAATACCCTTCCCGGGATGGCACAGTGGGATCAGGGAATTTTGCAAGTTCAAGTGCCTCGGTATCAGGATAGCAGTTCAGTGATGGCCGGTCTTTGTTCAGGAGCTCTTCCTGGGTGTCGACGTTGTCTGTCGTGGCCAGGGTCGAGGAGACCTTCTTGCAGTGGTGGGCGTGCAGCCAGTGCCTTTTTCCCTCTACTCGAAGAGCCGTCCGAGTGGTGATCAGTACTTGCCAGGGGCCCGTCCACCGGGGTTCCAGACTCTTTGCCCGTTGGAAATTCTGGACTAAAACATAATCTCCCGGTTGGTTATCGTGACCGGGACCCCTGGAAGCATCGGGGATGGCCTGCTGCACCTGTTGATGAATGACAGACAACGTTTTAGTTAACTTGTATAAATAATCTGACAGCAGGACGTCGGGGACGTCGTGAATGGAGGTCGGTTTGGGGGCAGTCCAGAGGTTCATTGGTCGCCCAAACACAACCTCGTAGGGGGTCAAGTGGTGCTTAGTGGGAGTGGAGCGCATCGATAGCAATGCCAGTGGGAGGGCATCTGGCCACTTAAGTCCTGTGGTGGCCACTATTTTTGACAGTTTCAGTTTTAGTGTAGCATTGTGTCGCTCAACTAGGCCAGTGGATTGGGGGTGGAAGACCGCATGGAACCTTTGCTTTACCCCCAGTCCCTTCAAGATTAGTTGGATAACTTCAGCTATGAAGTGGGGGCCATTGTCGCTCCATAAAATTCGACAAAGGCCGTAGCGAGGGAAAAACTCTTTCAGTAGTACTTTGGCAGTAGTCATGGCAGTGTTATCACGGGTTGAATAGGCTTCCACCCATTTGCTGAAGGCGCATACAATGACTAATACGTACTTCAGGCCTTGGCATCTCTCCAGCTGGATGTAATCCATCTGGAGGACCTCAAAGGGGTGGTCGGGGATCCCAAACCCTCCCCGGGGTACCACAGTTCCTTTCCCGGGGTTGTGTTGTAAGCAGATAAGGCACTGCTGGACCAGGCGTTTGGCTGAGTCGGGGATTTTGTTGTTGTGCCAGACTTTGGAAATGAGTTCAATCATGGGGGCAGAACCTATGTGTGCAGGGGAGTGTGCCATAGTCAGTATGGGAATCAAGTATGAGTCAGGCAGCAACCATTTGTTAGTGTCTTTTGTCCGCCAGCAGCCTTCATCGTCCTTCAGACCCACCCGTGCCCATTCAGTCAGTTCGTGAGGTGTGCTGGCCGACTGGATGTCCCTAATCGTTTCCCTAGCGTCAGTCCATTTTTCTGCTTGTGACCTGGTCACATATATGCGTGTCGTCGTCCTATTTTCAGCTGTGGTTCGGGCAGTGATGTCGGCCATTGCGTTTCCCTGTCCAACTAAGTCCGTCACCTTCTTGTGTGCCTGGCATTTGATCACTGCTAATCGTTTGGGGAGGAGAACTGCTTCAATCAGGGCGGAGACTAGATCTCCGTGAAGGATGGGCGTGCCGTGGGACGTCAGGAATCTCCTTTCCCTCCACAAGAGCCCAAAATGATGAACCACCCCGTAGGCATACTGGCTGTAGGAGAGTAGGGTCTGCAATCCTATGATCACCCAGATTTTTGCTTTTTTGCTGCACTGGTTTACGACTTTCCCTGGCTGTGGGCCTGCTGATCAGACCCACAGCCTAGCTGTTCTCTCTATCCAAATTGTACTCAGGTACTGAATTGGCACTGGGCCCTCTCCAAGTCCCTGTACCCAGGGCTGAGGTGCACCCAGAAGTCTCCCAGGGGCTGAAGCATGTATTATGCCACCCCTGGATTGACTAACTAAAACTGACACAACTGGCTGCACGACAGCTGGGGCAAGGTGGTGTACTCACCCTTTGCTTTAGATATAGTATACCTATATCTAACCCTAAAATGGACACACAGATCGCCTATCAGTCACTCCTATGGCAGGCCTTAACAATCCTGAAGGCAGAGTGCTTGGAATCGTGTGAGATGGTGCTCTGGCATGAGCTGAGCCTGTCTGCGGCTTTCGGGATCCATCCCTTAGCCGTTTCCATGATATCGCATACCATATACTCTTAAGTGCATTATAATCCTCGCGGTTATGTGCCAACTCTGGTATCGCTTTATCAAAACATGTCGAGTAAGGTGTCATACGAATTGGAATACTAACCCCTCGCCAATTCTGGCGACGGGGTTAGCATTCCACCCTTCTAGAGGGACACGACATGCATGTAACCTATAACCCGGTTAAAAGTCAGACAGAGCCTTAGCATCCACAAAATGGATGCTGCCACTGAGACACAAGTCTGCCCTCCTGCTGCTGGGAGTCCTCCCAGAGCAGGAGATAAGGACAAAGGGTTTCCTGCCAGGGGCGGTGCCAGCACCGTCCCAGACAGGGTTTTGTGTATTGTAGGTAGGCAGGGCTTTAGAGGAAGGTGACTGCACGTGGCACCCCGGTGCTCACTGTGCATAGGCCGGCTGAAACCAGTTCCAGGGGCACTCCAGCCCCTGGCCTGGGGAAAGCCCGCCAAGGAAGTGGGTGTAACCACCCCCCTCCTGGTCCCACCCATAGGGCAGGACCTAGTCGCGTGCCAGCCCCCTTTTACAGGATAAAGGTAGGAACTGGCCCCCTTCCAAATCAGATCATCTTTGGAATCAAGACACGACTTTCTGCGAAAGGACTTCAAGATTTCCTTCTTCAAGATTCTCCCTTGTGACTAAGGAGTAGTCACCCTGCATCCGCAGGCACCATCTAAGAACACTGCGGTCTGCTGCAAGTCCTTCCTCCGGAATCCGACTGCCCAGCTCGACGAGAACCGGCTTCCCTGGCACCTCTGACCTCTACCTACATCATCAGTCACGCTGAGATTCGTGGGTGTGACGAGACCTCGAGGGACCGGCCATCTTCAAGACTGCACGACTTCTTTCCAGCAAGCCCGCCGAGTAATCTACTGGTGAGTGCTTTGGGGTTCGAGAAGCCCCGACCCTGAGCAGCTCCAGCTCCGAAGTGCAGCCCCCCAGCATCTCCACGATCTGCGTGGGGCCCTTCTGCTTCCCGCTGCTCACCGCGTTGTTTGGCTACTAGCCCGTTGGCTTGTGGCCTTCCTGACGACGCCCGATGACATTTCTGCTGCTGGTCTGGTTGCTCCAGACTGGCCCTTGCTCCCTTCCAGAAGAGGAGCACCCCGGACCCTCCTGGTCCACTCAAGACGCCATTTTGAGTCCACCGCGTGGGCTTGAATTAGCCAAGGCTTGTTGCCCAATCCTGGGTAACTTCGACGCCGACGACTTCATCCTTCGTGGGACAGCTCGCACCTCCATCCTGGTCGCCGACAACGCCTCCTGGTCCGAGAGACTGCAGAGCCCAGCAGCGCCCACTCACCTGACTGCGGTGACTTCGCCCGGTGCCATCCTGGTGCCCACTTAATCACTGGCTAGTGATTCAAGAACTTGGTCCCCTCTGCTTTCAGGTTTTCTTCTTCCTTGATCCAGGCTTGGATCCATCGAACTTTTCTTCACTGGTCGCCTGCCAGCAACTTCTTCCTTCCAGGCTCCTGGTCCGGCAACGAGATCCCCGACGTCTTTTCAGACCTATG
This sequence comes from Lissotriton helveticus, assembly GCF_964261635.1. Taxonomy (NCBI): domain Eukaryota; kingdom Metazoa; phylum Chordata; class Amphibia; order Caudata; family Salamandridae; genus Lissotriton; species Lissotriton helveticus. The sequence goes on from NC_136057.1 coordinate 388,548,525, forward strand.
CAGCTGCAGCCCCTGGGCTAGGTAACTTCGGCACTCCGGTGTCCCAGCATAGCCTCACTATCCAAGGGTCAGGATCCACTGTCGTTTTCTCCCTGCCAGGTCGGGTTCGCCCGTGAACACTAACTTTGTGAATTCTAGCTTCCATAGACTTTGTCCCGCATCCCGCGTGAGAGTGCACACTCTGCACCCGAGTCCCCTGGGCCTCCTAGTAGTAATCTAACGATTCCCTAGTCCAGTCCTAGCGATTCCAAAGCCTATTAGAACTGTTACTTACCTGCTAGTAATTCGCATTCCACTTTTAGCGTATATGGTTTTTCGTGCCCCTCGGGCATTTGTGTAACGTGCTAACTTAAAAGTATTTTCGTAAGAGTTTTGTTGTGTGCTTAGCTCCCTGTCTCATAAAGAGCCAGGGTAGTCTTGTAATAAATAAATACACTGTTTATTTTCATAACAACTTGTGTGGTGTCCTTTCACTGGGTGTTCAAGGGGTAATGTGATGGTAAAACAGCTGGCTTAACACGCCCTCTAGAGTCTTAGCCTTAGACTGCTCGTATCCATGCTACTAGGATAGCTGGTCTATAAGGTTGACTTACAACCAATCATCAATAAGGGTTGTTTGGACTGATATATAGTGATCACTAGAATAGTGAGCACTGCACATCAGGCCAACTTCTCACACTGGCTGTCCGTGTAAATGTTCGCCGTGGTTCCTGCTGCTATGATACATGCTCGTGTGAGGGCAATTAGCTCTGCCGCCTGTGCGGATCGTTGCGTGATGCGGGCTGTTTCAACTACTGTTCGGGCTGTCGTCACCGCATAGGCAGCTGAAGTGGTGCCGTCTGGGAGTTTGATACAAGAGCCGTCTACCCATAGTTCTCCATCAGGGTCTGTAAAAGCAATGTCTCGGAGGTCAATTCTACTCCTGGTCTGTTTGTCCGTAAGGGTCACACAGTCGTGTATAGGGGGCACATCGGGGTCATTTTCAGGCAAGGGCAACAGTGTAGCAGGATTCAAAGTTGTGCATCTCTTCAGAGTGATGTGGGGTGCAAGTAGAGTCAATTCGTACCCTGTCAGTCGTGCACTAGTCAGGTGTTGAGTCTTGGTCTGGTTCAAAAGGGTGTCAACTGCGTGGGGTACTAACACCGTGAGAGAGTTCGAAAGTACAATTCCCTCACTCTGACGGATAGAGACAGCAGCGGCGGCTACTGCTCGAAGGCAGGCAGGTAAAGCTCTGGCGACTGGGTCAAGAGTGGCAGAGAAGTAGGCACAAGGGCGTTGTTTGGAGCCGATGGGCTGAGTTAGAACAGACAATGTGCATCCCTCCCTTTCGTGAGTGAAGAGGGAGAAGGGCTTGGAGTAATCTGGTGTTCCTAGGACGGGTGCCGAGCAAAGGGCATCCCGCAACTCCTTAAAGGACGCTTGGCATTCGGGGGTCCAAGGGAGTGGGAAGGGAACATCTTTGGCCAACAGGGAAAGTAGGGGCTTTATAATGAGACTGAAATTTGGTAACCATTGTCGGCAAAAAGAGGTAAGGCCCACCAATGAACGGACTTGCTTCTGTGTTTTTGGGATGGGGGTGTCTAGGATGGTTTGGATTCGGTCGGGTGTAAGTTTCCTCCCTTCTTTGGACAGGAGATGGCCTAGGTATGTCACTTGAGGCTGGCAGACCTGTAGTTTCTTTTTGGAGACTTTGTGGCCATTCTCCGCAAGGAAGTGCAAGAGTTGGATAGTGGCCGTGATTGCAAGTGGAGTGGTGTCGGCCGCCAAAAGGATATCATCGACATATTGGATCAACACCACTCCGTCTGGTAGCTGGACGGTGTCCAGCTGTCTTTTGAGGGCCTGGCTGTAAATGCTGGGACTTTCAGTGTAGCCCTGGGGAGCTCTACAAAATAGGTACGAACGGTTTTTTAAGGTGAAGCCGAAGAGATAACGGCTGTCTAGATGGATGGGGATAGAGAAAAAGGCATTCTTGAGATCAATAACGGTGAAGGTGGGTGGTGGCAGTGGACGGGATGAGGGTCAGAATGGTGGTGATGTCTGAGACTACGGGGTACTGTGGCACCACCACTTTGTTGACTTCTCGCAGGTCGATGATGAAGCGGTACGCTTTCTCATCTCCCTCACCTTGCTTCTTAACAATGGGTAGGATAGGGCTGTTGCAGACATTACTAACCACTTCCTCTACCACTCCTGCATCTACCAGGGACTGAATAATCGCTACCAATGCCTTCTCGCCTTCGGGCGATATCCGGTACTGTGGGAGTTTCGGGAGTATTGCGTCTGGTCGAACAGTTATGTACACAGGGTCGATCATCATTCGTCCTACATCCGAGTCGTTTCTGGCCCATAGGTACAGGGGTAGGGTGTCAAGCAAGGTTAGGTCAGCATCAGTTATAGAGTACATATATTTTGTGCGGGGCGGGATCTGGACATGCTCGGGTTGTCGTACAGGATGACTCGGACTCCATCTGGGGAACACCCAATAGTAGCTCGGAAATGTTTTAGTAAATCAATACCCATAATGGCGTCAGGAGAGTTGGAGGAGAGCAGAAATGTTGTGTCAGTGGGGTTGTTTCCTAGGTCAAAGGAGATAGGTACAGACAGGGGATTAGTGGAGGGCGTTCCATCGAAACCTATCGATGTAATGTGTGAGCCAGACAAGGGTGCCCTTGGAATCAGTCGCTTTGATAATACACTACGTGTCGCTCCAGTGTCTACCAAGAATGGAGACTTTGTACCCAGGACCTTAGCGGTGACGTAAGGACCTTGCTGGTCAACACAGAGCTCGACTGGATCCCTCTCTTGCCCCTGGCAGTCCTATGCGAAGTCGGGAGTGTTCTCACTGTCAGATAGTTGGTACTGGTTCTGTCGGGGACGGTCAAATGTGTTCGATCTTCCTGGTCTGTCGCTGTTGGTGTCGTTTGTGTACCCCCGTCCCTGTCCTCTAGTCCTGGGGCCATTCGTCATGTCCCTCGTTTCTTTATTTTTAATTAGTTCCAGAAGAGCCGGACATTGAGACTTCCAATGCCCGAATCCTCTGCAAAATGCACACTGATTATCTTCTATATCCCTACGTCCAGAGTAGGGAGTGAGTGTGCGGTCCTTTGGGGGTGGATTTCTAGGGGCGATCGATTGGTAGCTCCCCCTGTGTAGTTCTTTCCCGACTGCCACCCCTTGTATCTGGGCTATCATCACCCTTTCTTTCAAATCTTTCTTCTTTCTCTCGGTTGCCCTATCATTCTCATTCTTTTGGTGTTCGTAGTACTGAGCCATTTGGAGGATAGCGGCGGGTTTGGAGGACCCCCAACTACTCTCGCTCGTTTGTAACTTTTCGGAAACCTCTCGTGACAAACCCTTTACGTAGTTTTGCACAAATAGGTGTTGTCCGGTTGCGGTGGTCATGTCTTGGCCACTGTAGTCGGAGAACACCGTTTCAAATCGGGAGAAGTATTCTGACACATCTTCCTGGGGTTTCTGACGGCAAGCCGTGACTATTGACCAATCTACCTTTTTCTCTGGGATCAAGGTTTTCAGCTTCTGAACTATTTTGTCCGGAAGTTCCAGTATGTCTTTTATCGGTTTCCTTCCGGGCTCTCGTCGTCTATCTAGCTCACTGAGTTGATTCCAGGTATGTCCGAACAGATCTGTGTGTTCGGCTTTCCGGATTTGCTTCCACACGTCAGCCGGCAGACATAACCCGAAAAACAAATCAATGTCTGCTAGAGTCATTATCGTTGAGCCCAAGGCTGTGCCTAATTCGGTGTAAAATGCTGTCGGGTTCTTCCTTAAATCAGGCAGGGTTTGCCTAAAGGTTAAAATATCTTGTCGATCCCATGGTTGGTAAACCCAATTGTACACAACCCTTCCTTTTGCATCTGCGTGGTTGATATCGTCGTTTGTTCCCTGACCTCTTGGGGGAACCCAGTAGGGGGCGGCTTCTCTGATAGGCATCATAGTGTTGGTTACTTCTAATGGGGACTCAGCCGTTTCAGGGACTGTGATCTTAACCTCTGGTTTCTGTTCCGTGAGGTGGCGGAAGACTTCAAGCGTTTGCATGAAGAGGTCCGTCACATCGCGTTCAGTCCCATCTCCAACATCGACCTTTCTATATAGAGCCGTCAGCTTAGCCGGACCCTTAGTTTGATACCTATCCTCATATGCGTTCAGGGTGTGGTAGCTGAACCGTAAAATGAAATGCCGTCTGTGGCTACCGGCATGTGAATTGTGCATATCCATCGTATATTCTTCGCTCTCTTTCCGTTCTACCAGTGTCTTTGCTATCTTGTCAATCCCATCCCGCTTGTCTTTGCTCAACCTATTTGGTCTGGCCGTTAGCTGCTTGCTAGTCTCGAGTTCATCTGATGTTGTTACCAATGTGGCTGGTGCGAAGGCCGTAAGAGCCGGGGCACTAGCGCTAGAGTCACCCTCGCCCGCACTCAGAACTGGTAGGTGCTGTGCCAGAGGATGGCAGGGGGCATAAGGAGGGGGCATGTAGATAATCGGAGGACCTAGCAGTAACTCGTCGTTTGCCCGTTGTTTGGAGGGCATCTCCGGGTAGAGCGTAGAGGGGGTCCTAACAGGGCATTGGCCTGTCGACCCTGATTCTTGCGTTTGTCTAACTTCCTCTCTCCTTCTTATTTCTTCATCTAGTTCCTTAGCGGCCAGGTGGGCTGCCTTTCGTAACTCTTTCCCTATTCTTGCTTCTTCTCTTTTCCTTCGTTGCTCTGCTTCTTTGCGCCACATGCCGATACTATCGAGCATGGTGGGTGTTGCCTTATTTATTCTAACAGCTGCTTCTAGCGCTTTTATTTTATGATCATCAAAGGAACCTATCAGTGGCCACTGACTTTCGGGATCCTTTTTTGTATATTTATGCCATAACTTACTATAAGCTATAGCGACTAATCCTTGTTTAGTGAACATGTCCTTATTAGGGGTGCCTTCCAATGGAGCTGGATGGTTCATCTCTAATAAGCGGTCCGGGTTGTACCAACTACCAATCAGTGGGGAGATGACCGGCATGACAGATTACAACGGGGGACAAAGGTCCGCACTACCTATCTTTCACTATTTGCAAAGACTAGACAGAATATTGCTATTCTACGTTATTTGCAAGCAGAGAACCTCAAAAGAACTATACTCCAAACAATCTATGTTCGGACAATCAATCAGTGGGGAGAAAAATAGGCACGGCAGATTACAATGGGGGACAAAAGTCCGCGTTACCTACCCTTCACTATCCGCAAAGGGAGATAGAATATTCCTATTCCTCCCCGTTTGCAGGCAGCGAATATCTCAAAGAGCGTCAATGCAAATACTAGTATTTCAATCAATCAAACAATCAATCAATTCGCAATTCGTCGTGTGTCACGACCTTACCCGGACCGCATGGACAGTTTCTTGTCTTCCGCTTCCAGCGCCCGATCGTCCTCTACTCTCTGCTGCTACCGTGGCACTTCTGATGGTTCCCAGTCAGAACCGTAGATCACTCGGGAGAGGTCTGCTTGGAACCAGTGAAGTTCGGATGATCGGCTGTCAGACGAGGGTCTATCGGACAGGAGCTCTCCCGATCGTTGCAGTCGTTCACTCTGTCGTCGGGACCTCTCCCACTGGATCCACGTGTCGCGGATGGGCCCCACACTTGGGACGCCAATTGAGGAAAGTCAGGAAAATGGTCAGGCGATTTAGTCGATGTTTCTTAAGTAATTTTGCCCGGCGTTAAACGCCTCTAATACCATACGAAGTTTATCAAATAAAGAGGCAGGCGCTGGAGACAGGAAGACAGGAAACAAGTTTTATTCCGACGGAGCAGAACACATCAGATCGGACAACAAGGTATCGTCTCGAGGTGCTCTCTAGCAGCCTCTCTGAGGCCTGGCCTTTTATACACTGGTTTACGACATGTGACCGCTCTTTATTACAATAAAGACATTGTGAAGTAATGAAAAATGACATCCCCGGTACCCCCCCCCAGTTCCGGCTCATTCCAACACGTGGCTACAGTAGAGGTCCTCACCCCCCATACAATAGGAGGGGGCTATCACGCAGCTGAGTGTTCCGCCGATTCCTTTGGAATGTGTGCGCCTGATCGAATCTCAGGGGGTGGGGAGGTCATGATCAATAGTAGCTCCTTTGAAGAGGGGCGAGTGCATACAGTAGTGGGCAATAAACTGTATCCTCAGGCCAAGGGATGACCAGCGGTCCGTGCTGACAATCGGGCTCAGAGGAAGGGGTCATCAAAGGAGAGATATTCATGAAAGAAAGGATCGGTGTGGACAATCGAGCATAGAGGAAGGGTTTATCAAAAGAGGGGTATTCATGGAAGGAAAGGAGGTGTTGGTCAGGCGCGGGGTGTGATTCCCAGAGACAGAGTCATGCGGAAGAGGAGGGTTCATGACTTGTGCATGTGAGCGCGGGGGCAGCCAGGGTGCATGGGGGAGGCTTGCAGGGTCAGGGAAGTGCGCTGATGATCGATCGTGAACAGGGAGACCATGGTACCTAAAATGGCTGTCGTGCATGTTCATACGTGAGTCTGAGGAATGGGCAAGATGGCGCAGATGATGTTCAGTTCACGAACTAAAATTCCACAGGGGTACTCTGCAGTTGGTTTCAGTGTGTTCGGCGATTAAGGAAGCCAGTCTGATTCTTTGGCTTCTGCCGGTGAGGAACGAGCGGATCCAGTCGAGGGTGGTTCCTTGTATGCCGGTGTTGTGTAGTCTGGTGGCGAGTGTGTGGTGGGAGACGGTGTTGAATGCTGCTAGCAGGTCTAGTAGTATCAGGGCTGCGGTGTGGCCTTGGTCGAGGAGGGTGCGGTGCCGTCTGTGGCGGCGAGTAGAGCTGTCACTGTGCTGTGGTTGCTGCAGAATCTGGATTGGGAGGGGTCAAGGATGGAGTTGTCTTCGATGAACTTTGTTAGCTGTGTGTGGACAGTCTTCTCAGCGACTTTTACCGTGAAGGGGAGGAGAGAGATAGGCCGGTAGTTCATGAGGTCTGTGGAATCAGCTGAGGGTGTCTTCAGCAGGGGTCTGACTTCTGCACGTTTCCAGTCATTGGGCAAAGAGGCGGTCCTGAAGGTGGCGTTTATGGTGTCGTAATTTTAGTGCGGTGGCAGGTCTGTGGTAGATGTGGGGTGGGTATGGGTCCGTGGGGGACGCCCGAGCGCATGCTTTTCATGGTTGAGGTGGTCTCTTCGGTCGCTACCGGTGTCCAGGAGGCGATGGTGGGCTGCCTGGTGTTGGAGGGTGCAGTGGTTGTGGGGTCAGGTGTTTGGTCGTTGAAATTGTTGTAGATGTCCTTGATTTTCAGGTGGAAATACGTTCCGAGTTTGTCGCAGAGGTCCTGGGAGGGGGTGATGTCTAGGATTTTGCTGGCGGGTTTGGGGAATTCCTGTATGATGCTGAAGAGCTCTTTGAAGTTAAAGGTGTTGGCAAGGATTTTGTTGTGAATAAAGGTTTTGCAGCGTGAATCTTTCTGGATTCACTATGCTGTGCATTATTCTGCGTTCTAGTAGTTGGGTCCGGAATCGTAGTCTTTTCTTTCTTCTTTTTTTTTTTTTTTGTAGCCCAGGTGGGTTTCGACGTCCCACCTTCCGGTGTACTTCCTGTGACGTGCGGAAGCTCCCACCTTTGGGCGCCATCTTCAGATTCTTTTTTCCGCCTTTGGGTCTGGATCGTCCCGAGGGGCTCCAGAGTTTTTGGAGGAAAGAAGAAGAAAAAGACGAATTTTACACGGAAAAGATTGGAGAAGATACCAAGAAACAAGATCACCAAGCCGGGATGACTAAGGAGGAGAACTTCGAGATCTTCGACGTCCAACGGAGAATGCGCACACAGGGGGCCACTTGAGCGCAGAAATGGACAAAACACCTTTTAAATTCTGCCATAACTGCCACCACAAATATGGGCAGAAGGACCAGCACCCGGTCTGCAACCTCTGCCTGCCAGTCGACCATGAGAGCAAGGATTGCAACGCCTGCTCCGCCTTCACCCCAAAGACACTCGGGGTTTGAGAGAGACAAAGAAGAGCCAACTACACCATGCAAGGAAAAGGCCAACCTCCGTCGCTTCGGGACCTGGGCCTCTCCAGCGACGAAGAGGACAACAGCGATGAGGGACCAGATGACTACACGGTTGTAGAGAACAATAAGAAAACATCTAAAAAGGTAGGAGAGACGTCGACCCCTAAACCCCAACAGACTCTCGAAAGCCTGAGTCAGACTCTCGAAAAACAGAGTCTAAGTTCTCAAAGGGAGCACTGGCGCCGAAAATCTCGACAGCCGCAGCTGCATCCAAGGACAAACAGCCCAGCGGATCCTTCGAAAAGGACTCCCAGTCGGCGAAGACCGGTGAAAAGCCAAGGTCGTCTAAGCACGTCCCGGAAAAGGACTGCTCGACTTCGAAGGAGAAGGAGCCGAAGGTTGCTTCGACGACTACGTCGAAGAGATCGGCCGAACATGCTGCCGAGATGGAGAGAAGAAAGAGAAGGCTTAAGGCTGAAGTGGAGAACATCATGCAAAGATAGAGAGAGTTCGACGAGAAAATGAAAAGGTTCAAGATTCAGTCGAAACATTCGACGACTATCGTCGAAATAGAAGAGGAAGAGGAGTTTGACGCCGAAGAACCGCCGAAAACTCCAGAGCCCCAGGAACACCTAGAGAAAAAGGGCCTATACTACGAGGAAGAAGGCGACAATGCTCAGCGAACGAGTTTCAGCTCTGCATCCTTGCTGGCACAGGACCTGGAATGGCAGGACCTCGACGCCGAAAACCCAGAAGAGGCCATGGGGACGTATCCTTGAAGGCTTTCGCCGCCAGATGACATTGGGGCCTATAACATGGTCATCAGTAACGCAGCAGCAGCTTATGGAGTCAAACTGAAGGAGGAAAAACCAAAGGCAGCTTCCTCTTAGAGACCCTGCTCCCCACTCAAACGAGGAGTCAATTGCTCCCCATGCTTCAGAGTGTCATGGACCAAGGGAGGGAGGCGTTCAAAGACCCAGCGACATCCAGGGATCCGTCACAGCAGACTCATTATTGCGGCAACAGCCAGGAAAAGAGCAAACGTCCCAACAACATCAGGCCCACCATCAGACAAAGAAAGTAGGAGGATGGACCTAACTGGGAGGAAAATAAAGAGGAATGCAGTGGTACACTGGCGCATGGCGAACTCCAATGCCCTACTAAACAGACACCAGTACCAGCATTGGGACGAGGTCGGACAGCTGCTCAAGCACCTCCCCGAGCAATACCAACAAAGAGCGTCACACCTGGTGGAGGAAGGAAAAATATAGCAAATTCTTGCCTGAAAACAGCCTTGGATGGGGCTGACACATCCAGCAGGCTTATGATGATAGGAATCACAGAAAGAAGGCATGCCTGGCTCAGGATCTCAGGCTTCAAGGCGGAAGTACAGAACAACATTCTGAGCACCCCTTTCAATGGAGAAAAACTGTTCGGGGCACCGGTGGATGAACAACTCACCCAGCTCAAGAAAGAAAATGAAACTGCAAGGTCCATGGGGGACTTACAATTCAGAGGGATGAGAAGGGGTACCCCGACACAGAGACCAAACGGAAGGGGAGGAAACCAGCCCGAAACGTCACACCAGACATTCAGGCAGGCCCACCAGGGCGACAATCAAGCACAGCAGGGACAGCAAAAACAAACCTGGCAGTACCAGCCTCAGGGCCAGTCCTTTCTCGGGAGGGCGAATGGACGAGGGCAGACAAGAAGGGGCCAGCACCCCCCCTCAAAGTGACTCTGTCCCGCAAAGTGTGCCCACCCACACGACCCCTCCGAGGGTGGAGCACAACAAGGTCAACTAGAGAGGGTTACACGGACCAAACATCAACGAACATGTATCGCCGGTAGGAGGCAGACTAAGACATTTCTTCCAGGAGTGGAAGAAGATAACTACAGACATGGATACTCAACAACATATTTTTCCGAGCAGATAGAGAGGGCAAACTCATCATCTAGAGAACTGTTCAGGACCATCACTAGACTGACTATCCCAACCAAGCCTAGCACCCATAGTAGCCCGGCTTAGTGTGAGTCACTAGACTTGTTCTTTAGGAATAAGGTAGAAGGTATCTTTTCCTCCTTTTCCAATATCCAAGGAGAGGCGGTGGTAGCAACCACCAGTACTGAAATAAAGTTAAGGACGCCGCAGGATGGATTAGATCGGTTTAGTCCTTTACAGTACATAGAGGTCCTAAACTTACTGCGTACGGTTCGGTCCGGATCTCCTAATGATCCATGTCCAGCTGCAGTTCTTAAGATCTGCCCTGAGTTCATTGCATCCACTCTTACACCCGTGTTTAGTATGATTATTGACATGGGTGAGTACCCTAGGAAGTGGAAATCCGCTTCGATACTTCCCCTGATAAAAAACCCAATTTGGATGAAAAGGATCCGAACAGCTACAGACCAATATCACGTCTCACGCTTCTGGCTACTAGTTACTAGAGAAGGCTATTAACCAACAACTTAGCACGTTCTTTCAGAAGACTAATGCCCTGGACCATACGAAATTTGTGTTTTGTGCAGGACATAGCACAGAGCTGCCTCTTATCAAGGCAACTGAGGAGATTAGAGCGGCTGTGGACCAGGGAGGGGTTGCTGTGCTGATTCTGTTGGAACTGTCGGCAGCCTTCAACACGGTCCACCATGGAGTGTTGATGGACCGGTTGTCAGGGGCAGGGCTGGAGGGATCGGCTTGGAGTCTCCTGAAGTCCTTCCTGACCGACAGTTTACAGACAGTTGACCTGGGGTTGGATAAATTGCCTGTGGGGTGCCGCAAGGGTACTCCCTGAGCCCCACGCTCTTTAATATCTGTCAGCCCACTGGCGGCCTTGATGAGATCCTTTGGTCTGCAGACGATACTCAAATTGTGTTATCTATACAACGATGGTCTCAAGTGGCTATGGTACCGAGATGTCACGATTGTCTAAAGAACGTGGCAGAATGGATGGCCTCCAATTGCCTCAAATTAAACGCCAGGAAGACCGAGGTCATTATGTTTGGAAACAATCTTAACCCCTGATATGTGGCCTGAGGCCTTGGGAAGGCTAAAAATCTGGGTGTGATTGTGGACCAAAATTTGGACGGGGATCAGGTTAGTGGAGTAGTGTCGTCCTGTTTCCATATCCATATGATATTAAGGAAAATAAAATGCTTCCTTCCAGCCGAGGGTTTCAGGACAGCAGTTACTGCCCTTATACTGTCACGCTTGGACTACTGCAACAGTGAGTACCTGAATTAGAGAAAAAAGCATGGATACAGACTGCAGTTGGTTCAAAAGGCGGCACTAAGACTTCTGCTAGGGATCCCTAGATATGCATCAGTACGTGAGGGTCTTGCCTGGAACAATCTGCCGGTGCTACGTAGAAATGCCTCAGAGCTACTTTCATTTTGAAAGGGGCTTAAAACCTGGTTATTTATGGAGTAGACCCCACTTCCCGTTCAGGAGTCAGTAGGTAGCGCCAGGACGCCCTTGGGCAAAAGTGCGCTTTATAAGCTCATAAATAAATACAGTTTGGATACTGCATAGAACTGGAAAAGAAACCACCAAAAAGAAAACCAAAAAGGAAGGCGCATTCAGGAAATGAACTAGCGCTACTCCTGGGGAAGCACAAGAACTCCTCCAAAAGGAGGCCATCAAACCAGTTCCATTCAGAGAAAGGAACAAGGGAGTGTACTCAAACTATTTCCTAGTACCAAAAGTGGACGAAACGCTAATACCCATGCTGGATCTAAGGTTCCTAAACAAATACATAAAGACACAAAAATTCAAAATGACGTCCCTACAAGAGGTCATACCTCAGATAAGGACGACCCTTCATTTCCACCATAGACCTCAAAGATGGCTACCTGCACATTCTCATGAACAGGCTGCACAAACATCTACTAAGATTTACGATCAACAAAGAACACTACCAGTTCACAGCCCTAGCCTTCGGACTAAAATCCGCACCAAGGGTCTTCACTAAATGTGTTGCGGCCGTGGCAGCGTAACTGCGGAGGGAAGGGATTCATGTATACCCTTACCTCGACGACTGGCTTATAAAAGCAAGTTCTCACAGGACATGCAAGGAACACGCACAGAGAGTCACAGAAACGCTGACAGACCTGGGATTCTCCATACACTGGGAGAAATCCTCAATGGAACCAGAGCAAGTGAAGATCTTCCTGGGTGCCCTTAACACCATACAGAGCAAGGTGTTCCCCAGCGACAAGAGAACACTGTCCCTGCTGAAGGAGACACGCCACTACCAGAAGGGGCGAGCTCTGACAGTAAGGACAGCGAGCAAGATCATGGGGATGATGGCATCCTGCATACACCTGGTCCCCAATATATGGCTCCACATGAAACCATTCCAGGAATGGCTTCAACAACAATGGTCACAAGCTACAGGAAGTTGGGAAGATCTAGTGGTTGTAACGCAAGCAGTTCAGGAGGAGATAACGTGGTGGAATAAGGAAAACATAACAAAAGGGAAGCCTTTAACACCAACCCCAACGGTGACCATCACCACAGACTCATCCCAGATGGGATGGGTAGCACACATGAACAAGCTCACGGTGAGAGGTCTGTGGACTCCAGCAGATGCGGTCATACAAATCAACTACCTGGAACTGAAGACCCTGTTCCCTGCCCTGAAGGCCTTCCAGAAACAACTGTACAACCATAGAGTGTTGATACAAACAGACAACACAACAACGATGTTCTACATCAACAAACAGGGAGGAACACAATCGGTCCCAATATCCAACATAGCGCAGGAAATATGGAGATGGGCCATCCCACTCAAAATAGACCTGCTAGCCATACACCTACCATGGAAGGACAATGTGGAAGCAGACTGGCTCAGCAGACAGACATCAGCATCCCACCAGTGCAAGCTCAATGCACAGGAAACGCAAGGGCTATTCATGAGGTGGGGAACACCGACGAGAGACCTATTTGCAACACACCAGAATGCAAAATGCCGATACTTCGCATCGAGGCAACCAGGGAAACGATCCCAGGGGAAAGCCCTATGGATAAGCTGGTCGAAAACATTTGCCTAAGCTTTTCCCCCCATACCACCGATACACAGGGTACTCAACAAGTGCAGAACAAGCAACATGACACTGATCCTGGTGGCTCCACAGTGGGCAAGGCAGACCTGGTACTCACAAATAATGGAAGTGGTACAGGGACCACCCCACAAGTTCGGGAAAAGAATAGACTTACTCTCCATGCAAAACGGAGAAGTACTACACCCAGAGCCAGAGAGCCTCCGCCTAGCTGCATGGCTCCTGAAGACATAGAGTTTGCACACCTAAGACTACCGGAGAGCACCCTGCGGGTGCTACGAGAGGCAAGGAGACCTACCACACGAAGGTGCTATGTGGCAAAATGGAAGAGGTTCACACAATGGTGCAGCACGAAAAAACTACACAAGAAGATGACAAGGGAATCAACTGTGCTAAGATATCTCACACACCTGCTGAAAGCAAAACTAAGTTCATCCTCGCTAAGAGTACACCTAGCAGCTATAGTAGCCTACACAAGAGGAGAGACAGGAAAGAGCTTCTTTACATCACAAGTAGTAAAGAGATTCCTGGAAGGGCAAAAAGGATCGCACCACCCAAGAGGATGCCGCCACCGGCATGGAACCTCAATTTAGTCCTAACAGAACTTATGAAAGCGCCCTTTGAACCCATCCATAAGGCCTCACTACAAATGCTAACAATGAAGACAGCCTTTCTGGTGGCAATCACCTCGCTGCGCAGGGTAAGCGAGCTGCAAATGTAAATTTACATTTACATTTTCTGGTGGCAATCACCTCGCTGCGCAGGGTAAGCGAGCTGCAAGCACTAACGCTGCAAGAACCCTACATCCAAATACACAATGACAGGGTGGTAATGAGAACGGACCCACACTTCATGCCAAAGGTGGTGTCAAGGTTCCACATGAACCAAACAATACAGATACCGAGCTTCTTTCAGAAACCATCCACAAGCGCAGAGAGGGCACTGCACACCCTGGACGCTAGAAGGGCAGTAATGCATTACATAGAAAGAACGAAGGAGCACAGGAAATTAAAGCAGTTCTTTGGGTCCTTCGCAACCAGTTTTCCTGGGTAGACCAGTAACAAGACACCATTGCACATTGGATCGCACTAACAATACAATTCTGCCACAAACAGACAGGGCAAGAACTATCGGGGCCACAAGCATATTCTACCAGGAAAAAGGGAGCAACAATAGCCTTCCTGGCTAACACACCCATTCAGGACATATGCCTGGCAGCAACATGGGCTTCAGTGCACACGTTCACTAAGCACTACTGCCTGGATATACAAATGAACAAAGAAGCGCAAGTAGGACAAAGTGCTTCAACATATATTAAACAACCAACGCTCATCTTCCACCCAGCCGCCACAAGCATAACAAACCGCTACAAAGTCTATGCACAGCATAGTGAATCCAGAAAGATTCACCCTGCAAAACGAATCGTTTACCTGTCGGTGTAGTTTTGCAGCTTGAAGATCTTTCTGGAACCCACCCACCTCCGCCAGAAAGATGAGGCAGGAGAAGAAAGTGGAAATACAAGGAACGAAATACAGAGACACTTTAAGGGACAAAGTGAAAAATCATTTACTTAAGGAAGAACTTGAAAGCATTGCCAAGGATTCAAAGACAGAACACAAAAACAAGAGAAAAAAAGAATCCGAAGATGGCGCCCAAAGGGGGGAGCTTCCGCAGGAAGCGTGCCGACGTCACAGGAAGTACACCAGAAGGTGGGACTTCGACGCCCACCTGGGCTACAAAAAGAAAGAAAAGACTACGATTCCAGACCCAACCACTAGACCGCGGAATAATGCACAGCATAGTGAATCCAGAAAGATCTTCAAGCTGCAAAACTACATCGATCGGTAAGAATCTATTCGTTCTTGTGGTGGTTCTGATGTATTGGTGATATTCAGTCATGGCGTTTTGGTAGGTGGTATGGTTTTTGTAAGTCTTGTTGTTTCGCCAGGTCTACTTGAGGCGTATACAGGTGCGTCTGGCTTCCAGGAGGTTGGTTGTGAAGCAGGTGGCTTTCCGTAGTGGGGCGAGCTAGTCTGTGCAGCTGGAGATCGAAGTGTGAAGTCCTCTTGCTGCGAGGTTGTCGTCGGTTTTGGCAGCGGTTTGAGGGTGGAGTTGAGCTGCTCCTCTGTGACTTTGCTCCTGTTTCTTTACGGGGCGCGGGGCTGGTCTTGGAGGCTTGGGTTTGTTGACGAAGAAGTGTACGCAGTGGTGGTCAGTCCATGGGTGTTGGGTGATGTGGCGAAGTGTGTTCCGGTTCCACCTGCGAAGGTCGGGTAGAGGGTGTGTCTTGCCTTGTGGGTGGACGTGGTGGCAAGTTGTTTGTTCGATGTTGGTGAGGTTGTTGGGGTTGTGGTCGCTGGGGACGATTGCATGGGGTGCGATGAGGTAGGTGATGGTAGAGGTGAACAGGGTGCAGGGGCTGGGGAGTCTGTAGGCAAGGGTGCCGCGAAGGGTGGCGTTGGGGCTGGTCTGGACCTGGAAGTGCAGGTGTTCTGAGGTAGAGAAGACTTCGCTAGAGGTGGGGGGTTTGGGTCCTATGGCTAGTCCTCCTCCCAGGTGGTTGGGGCGGTCCTTCCTCTGGATCTTGTATCCATCCGGGATGGTGCCAACGGAATCCCAGTATTTGGGATCACATGGACGGTAGGCGTATGGTCAGTGGCAGGTGAGGGACTTGGAGTAGCTGCAAAGAACCCACCCCCTGATGTGGTGAGGGAGGAGGGA
This sequence comes from Lissotriton helveticus, assembly GCF_964261635.1. NCBI lineage: Eukaryota > Metazoa > Chordata > Amphibia > Caudata > Salamandridae > Lissotriton > Lissotriton helveticus. Next base: position 388,564,327 of record NC_136057.1, read on the forward strand.
CTACTTGCCGTGGAGGAGGAAGGGTTGCTTCTCTAATGTATGAACCAGTCCCTGGGTTCCTACGTGATAGACCTGCTACCTCCCTGCGTAACGTATTCAGTTCTTTTTTGAGATCCTGATTCTCTCATCTAGAAGTTTGAACCTCCTTCTGTAGCGCCGTCAGGCTCTCCTGCAGAGAGGTCAAAACCACATTGGTGTCCATCGTTCAGGCTGGGCGTCTAACTTGGGCTGGTCAATCTGTCAGGACGTTAGTAGCCAGAGATAAAAACACAAGCCACTAAACTCTTCTTAGCAGCCAGAGGGGGCCGACAGCCTGTAGAGAGACCTCGCTATTCCCCAGAACGCAACTCCCCACAGTGTGTGAGGCACAACTATGGAAAACAGCACCACAGGGAAAAGGGAAGGGGACAAAATAATAAAGTGCGCTGCCTGGATTGCTTGCTTCCTAGGTCTGGACTAGGTGTCTGTATAACTCTTTCCACATGAGCAACTACAGAGAGATACAAAATAGAGAGACCTGTGTAAAAAGAACAGTCACAAGCACATACATATCCAGCACCAGAAATAAATCCCTCATACTCTTACAAGGAGCCCAGCAGTGCAAGTCAATAGGATTGTTCTACTTCAGCAGTGAAAACGAGGAGGCCACAATCAGTATTGTTAGTGCAAGATTACTGTAGAAAATCCAGAACAAAGTAAATAAGCTGTTTCGTCACAGCTTTGCAGGAAGTAAGGCAGTGGACGCAGTCTAAGAGACACGGGTATTCCTACAGCCGCATCTGGTTCCTTTGATAACAATCTTGAGGAAATAGCAGGGTTTAGCTAAAAGAAATAAGAAATGCATCTGCCTTGTACTACGAGTCACACGTAGAAACTAAGCGTGCACATCCTGCCTGAAGAGGCCAAAAAACATTACCAATTCCTGTTCCCACACAGAGTAGCCTATCTGGCAGGAAGATCGGTTCAGTAGATAGTTGGCGCAGATACTCACGTCAACTCTGGCGGGAATATGAGAGCGTCCATGCCTCTCAACACAAGTAGTGGCTTTGTATGAAATCCAGCGGGAAGGAAGCGTCCGTGCTATCGGCCAGAACCCCGGTCACAGAATAGCGGCTTCTCCAGCAGAAAGGAAAGCGTCTGCGCACAACCGGGGAAAACGGCTTCTTTATCTGACATCCAGTGGGAAGGAAAGCGTCCGCGTTACTCCGGAAGGGAAACTAAAGTGATTGGCAAGCACTCTCCTCTCGTAGAGAGGGTGCTTATATGGACGATATCACGTGCTTGCTGCAGCTCTCATTACCGCCGGCTCCCACCTGCTGCCGTTGCCTTCTGGGAGTTGCAGTGCGGCGTCGTTTGACCTTAGTACACCAATGCCCATGCACACAGGAGGATTTGGTGAGGGAAAAGTGTACAGGTGTGTGTGTTCTTCTACACAGTATCGCCACTACACCTGATTTCTCTATTGCTTAAGCGTGTTGCCTTTCTATGTAGAAAGGAAAAACTGGACTTATTGCAGTACTGATGCAGATTGGAGATGGGCATTGCCACCTCTGCATCATTGGCTGTGAGAAAGTGCCATCTTTCTTGCATGAGTATGCCCCCACTTTTTGTGCTTTGACTGAGTGTGGCCTGGGCTCCTGCCAAACAGGTACCCAAGGCCTGTGTTCCTTCACTAAAACTGCATTGAAGCCTAAACCCAATTGGCATCTGTGGCCACAAGTAAGCCTATGGTAAATGGTACCACAGATATCCAGGGCACTGTGACCAGAGAAGTCCCTAAGGGCTGCAGCACTCATTGTGCCACCCTTTGAGGCCCGGTACCTTGACACACACACACACCCTGCTCTTGCAGGCTGCGTCTCTTGGTGCAGACCAAAGTGAAGAGTCGAAATGGCACACATCCCTGTGTGCCATGCCCACAACCCACTGCCCTGGCATCCATCAGTCACCCCTCTAGCTGGGTGCCCTATGCCAGTGGTGAGGGTACAGGTGCATGAGTCCTGTACCCCTACAGTGCCCAGCTCCATTCCTGGGCACTGTGAGTGCAGTGCTGCCATTAAGAGTATACGGCTCCACTAAAGACTGAAGTTTGGTATCAAACTTCTCAGCACATTAAACCCACACTGATGCCAGTGTGGGATTTAATGTAAAATACCCAACAGAAGGCATCTTACAGATGCCCCCTGAAACTTGACCAACTCCCAGTCACCTGACTAAGTGGCTGCCGAGGCTGCCACCCCACACATGTTTCTAGACCCCTGGGTCGAGAGCTGCTGCTCTCGGGGCCTGGAACCATGCACATCCTGGTACGAGGTGCCAAGCCCCCTCACCCAGGATGAACGGGGTTCATGAAGGAGAAGCTTTAAAGGCAAATCGTCTTTGTGAGCCTCTCAAGACCACTTGCTGTACTCAGCAACTGGTCCCCACTGGTTCTATCCTCCCCACTTTGGGCGGGAGACCAGGCGGGAAAATCAAAGAAAGGAAGAGAGGTGTGCCTACACCACGCTGTGAGAAGTTGGCCTGATATATGATGCTCACTAGTTCGAGTGATCACCTTGTATCAGTCCAAACAACCCTTATGGTGATTGGTTGTAAGTCAACCTTATAGACCAGCTATCCTAATGGTAGCATGGACAAAGCAGTCTTAGGCTAAACTCTTTTGGCATGTAAAGCCAGCTGTTTTACCACAATATAACCCCTTGAATACCAGATGAAAGGACACCACACAGGTGTTTATGAAAATAAACAGTATATTTATTAATAACACCACCTCTGAACTCTTTGAGGTCAGAGGGCTAAGCACATGGCAATCTCTGACGAAAAATACGACAAGTTGCACAAAATTACAATGGTGCCCTAGGGGCACGACAAACCATATACTAAGTAAGTGGAATGTGAAAGTCGATAGGAGAAATGGAGCTGTCCAGAGGCTGTAGGATCGATGGGACCACGCTATACGAACTCTAGGTAAGTAATAGGAGGCCCACGGAACGCGTGTGCAGAGTGTGAACTCACACGCGAGATGCGTAACAACGTCTATGGACAGTACAGTTAAAGTTAAAGGTGAGTACGGACAATCCTGGATGTCGGCTAACAACTTAAAGCTTAATACCGACAAGACTGAGGTCCTATTTTTTAATCAAAAATCCCCCACTCCCTCCACCCTACGGTGGCCGACTGAGCTTAACGCTCCTCCGGACCCAGTTCAAACAGCCTGTAACCTGGGCTTCCAATTTGACACTGCCCTCTCCTGCAAGACGCAAATTAATAAAGTTACCTCAGCTTGCTTCGGAAAGCTTCGCATGATAAAAAAAATCATCCCATATCTGCCAATAGTCTCGCAAAAAAACAGTTGTCCACTCTCTCATCACAGCTCACTTGGACTACGCAAATAGTCTATACGTAGGTGCCCCGGCGTACCTCATAAACCAACTACAGAGAGTCCAGAACGCAGCGGCCAGGCTGATCTGCAACATACCCTACCGCCACTCCATTTCCCCCCATCTGATCAATCTTCATTGGCTCCCAGTAAGACTCCGCATCCAATATAAAGCCTTAAATCTGGCTTTTAGAGCGATGAATGATCGAGGCCCGCTTTACCTGTGCCACAGAATTAAACACTCCCAAGCCTCCCGAAACCTCAGATCCAACCATCTCCGCCTTATGATCAGCCCCCGTTTTCGCCTGGCCCGTACGGGAGGAATAGGTTTCGCTGTGATCACCTCCAAACTGTGGAACCAACTTCCCATAGAACTAAGATTCTTGACGTCAGAGCCCCTATTTCGAAAAAAACTCAAGACCTGGCTCTTCTCCCTTGTCTAAATTATCTAAACCCCTCATCATCTCACTGACCTTTTGAGAGGTTATATCTTCAGCGCCGGGACACCTCCGTTGGAGGTAGCTGAGCGCTCTACAAACTACTAAATAAATAAATAAATCCTGACTAGTTAGGACAAAAACGACTGTGGAACTGGACACTAGGACAGTTAAACTAACCTTGAGCACCGAAATGCTCTCGTTACCTCACCCACGGGCTGCGGGTGCATAGGTGCCAAAGTGTGTCGGGTTCTCGCGTTGAAGTCAATGGAGCCTGAAAGAAAAGATGCTGCAGGCGACCAGGAGGAAGATGTCCGGTGCGATCCAAGGGTGGATCGATGAAGAAGAGGACCTGAAAGCAGAGGGGACAGTGTTCAAAATCACTAGCCAGTGACCGATGTGGTACCAGGAAGGAACCAGATGCTGTCGTCGCGATCAGGTGAAGAGTGGACGCTTGACTCTGCAGCCACGTGGACCAGGAGGTGTCTTCGACGACCAGGATGGAGGCACGAGCTGTCCGACGCAGGCTCTCGCTGTCGGCGGTGTCGGATCCGGAATTGGAGTCAACAGGCCTTGGCAAAGGCAACCCACCCGGTGAGTGAAAAAGACGTCTGATGCGGACTACGAGTGTCCGGGGTGCCCCTCTTTTGGAAGGGAGCAAGGGCCAGTCTGGAGCAACCAGACCAGCAGTGAAGATTTAAAGGTTCGTCGTCTAGGAGGCCACTAGTCAGCCGGCAAGTGACCAGACAACGCGTCGAGCAGCAGACAAACAGAAGGGCCCCACGCAGATCTCGTGGATGCTGGAGGGCTGATCTTCGGTGCAGGGGCTGCTCGGGGCTGGGGCTTCTCAGTCCCCAAAGCACTTGGTCGAGTTTACCTCGGGAGTCGTGCTGGAAGCGAAGTGCAGTTTCTTTCAAGATGGCCGGTCCCACGTGTCTCGTCGCACCCACGGATCTCAGCTGTGCTGCAGATGTAGGTAGAGGTCGGAGAGGTCTGGGAATCCGGGTCTCGTCGGGCTCTCAAGTCTGGATCCTGGAAGGAAAACGACAAAGGGAAGCCGCTGGACGCTTGATGGTGCCTGCAGTTGCAGGGTGGACACTCCTTGCCCACAAGGGAGATTTCTTCAGTCTTCTGTGGAGCAGAACGTCGAAGTCCAGAGTTTCTTCTTGTAGAGTAGTTCAGGATTAATCTAATATGGAATGGGACCAGCTCCTACTTTTATCCTGCTAAAGGGGGCTGCACTACTGACTAGGTCCCTCCCCTGGGTGGGACCAGGAAGGGGGGTGGTTACACCCCCTATCCTTTGTCCGGTATCGCGCCAGAGCTGGGGCAGGGATGCCCCAGCAACTGTTTTGAACCGGTGTATGCACAGGACACCTTGTGTGCCCCAGGCATGTCTCATTCCTTTCAGGCCTATCCTCCCCAATACACAAAATCCTGTCTGGGGTGGTGCTAGCACCTCCCAAGCCAGGAAACCCTTTGTCCAAGCCGCCCTCGCTGGAAGGACTCCCAGCAGCAGGAGGTCAGGCTTGTGTCTGTGGTGGCAGCATCCATTTTGTGATGCCAAGGCTCGAGTTAACTTTAACCGGGGTTCTCAGTTACATACATGTCGTGCCCCTCTAGAAGGGTGGAATGCTACCCCCGTCGCCAGAATTGGCGAAGGGGTAGTATTCCAATTCGTATGACACCTTACTCGACATGTTTTGATAATGTTATACCAGAGTTAGCATTTAACCGCGAGGTTGATAATGCACTTAAGAGTATATGGTATAGCGTTATCATGGAACAGCTATTAGGACTTGGTTCCGCAAGCTGCAAACGGGCTCAGCTCATGCCAGAGCACCATCTCACATAATTCCAAGCACTCTGCCTTCAGGATTGATAAGGCCTTCCATAGGAGTGACTGATAGGAATATATGTGTCCATTTTAGGGTTAGATATAGGTATACTATATCTACAGCAAAGGGTGTTTACACCACCTTGCCCCAGCTGTCGTGCAGCCAGTTGTGTCAGTTTTAGATGGCCAGCCAGGGGTGGCATAATACATGCTTCATCCCCTGGTAGGCCTTTGGTACACCTATGCCCTGGATACCTAAGGTATACTGTACAGGGACTGATAAGGTGGCCCAGTACCAATTGGTAAATGCACCTAAAGTACATGGTTGGCAATTTAGAGAGAGAACCGCTAGGCTGTGGGTCTGATTAGCAGGCCCACAGCCAGGGAAAGTCGTAAACCAGTGAAGCAAAAAGCAAAAATCTGGGGTGACCATAGGATTGCAGACCCCACACTCCTACACACGCCTAGGGTGAGGGAGGCTAGGTGAAACACAACCTCGAGTCCCCACCATCGTGAGGATGGGGGACCCAGCCAATCAGGACTAGGTTCCTGCCCCTCTCCCATTGAAGGGTGGCAGAATAGGGGGTGTACTCACCCCAGGGAAGGGGCCCATTGGTCCCTGCCCTTGCCCTACCTGTAACACACCTAAATCCAGTATTTAGGGGCACCCTGAACCTTGCTTTAACAGATCCAGCAACAACAAGAAAAGGACGAGAAGCCGTGCAGAGGTAACAAGAGGACGACGCCCATTGACTTGGGTCCAGCCCTACAGGACTGTCTCTCCTCGAACCAGCTCCTGCGAAATAACAGCGTGTCCAGCGGCCAGCAACCTCAAAAACCTCGGCGGACCTGCCTGCATCCACTTTACAAGCTGTTTCTCCCGTGAGCACCGGACGTGTTTTTAAACTGCAGCTTCTGGTGCCAGCCAGGAACCGCGAATCCAGCACACTCTGCACCCGCCGAGCCCGGCCCGTATTTGAGTGAAGAAACACCATCAGGAGGTCCCCCGTGGCGATCCTGCCCCACGATCCGGCGACCCCTGACCTGCCTCAAGCCTCCAGATGACACCTGCAGCCTCAATCCAGAGGACCAGAACGGGTAAGAGAATCCGACGTCCAAAGGCACCCCTGCACAGCTTCTGGTGCCAGCCAGGAACCGCGAATCCAGCACACTCTGCACCCGCCGAGCCCGGCCCGTATTTGAGTGAAGAAACACCATCAGGAGGTCCCCCGTGGCGATCCTGCCCCACGATCCGGCGACCCCTGACCTGCCTCAAGCCTCCAGATGACACCTGCAGCCTCAATCCAGAGGACCAGAACGGGTAAGAGAATCCGACGTCCAAAGGCACCCCTGCACCCAACACCCCACGGCCTTGTGTGCCCAACCCAGCGATGCTTAACCATCCCTCTACATCCCAACTTAGCCCTCTAAGTGGTGGTCACTCCTGGAAGATCCTCGTCCCCGAGCCTGCAGTCTTTCTTTGTCCCGGAGCATTCCCATTGAAATCAACAGGGCACCCAACCTCAAAACAGCACCCTGCACCCGGCTGCCCCAGCGCCGCTAAGGGTGCCCCTTTGATGCTAACTTGGTCCCCAACTTGCCTTGAGCTTAACCCTAGGAGCTTGCCAGCCGCCACTAACCAGAACCCCCTATCCTCCATAGGATAACATTGGGTCTCAACATTCTGCACCCAGCACCCCGAGTGCTGCTGAGGGTGAAACAACAGTGCATCACTGACCCTGGGAGACCCCGGAGTCTAAACCCAGAACCCTAACTCAAAACACCGACTACTTACCTTGAAACCGATATCTAATTTTTCCTCGTAGGATAACATTAACACTTTTTCTCCCCAAAAATTTGTGTCGACTTTTGAAAACTGCAAATATTCCTTAAAAATCAGCTGATAAACCAAAACACATTCTTTCAAATGTTTTCAGGAAATGCCCAAGTGCTGAATCCAGGATCCACCACTGAGTAAGAAAAAGTATTGATAACCTAACTTACCTGCTAAGTGAATTTCCTTCTATAGGATAACATTGGTGACTCTGTGGAAAAAGTTTCTAAGTGTCGAGTTTTGCAAATTACAAATATTCTTTATAAAATCTTGTTACCAAAACAAATGTACTCACTTGTTTACTAAAGATATCCCAGTGCTGGATCTAGGTATCCAGCTCTGATTAGGAAAAGTAATCACGAATGTAATTAATCGAAGATAAACTTTCCCTCCATAGGAAACTATTGACTGTCTTCTGTGAAAATTCTTCTAAGTGTTAAAATTTGAAATACAAGAATATTCTTTAAAAATTGTACCTCTAACCAAAACGCATTTACTCAAATGTTTTCAGGAAATGTCCCAGGGCTGAATCTAGGATCCGGTCCTTCGGTAACCAAAGTAATCTGAAAAGTAATTCACTGCATTTTTATGAAAATGCCCATTCATTCTAATGCACTATACCTGCAATGTGTTGCAAACTGTTTTCATAAACATGTACTCAAAACCAGTTACAAGTGACACCACAATTCTGAACTGTGGTCCTACAAGTAGTTTACCACTGTAAAGTATTTTCATGCTTACCTTTACCAGGCTTGCTTGGTTCTTGAAATGAAACCATAGTATATTTTTTTTATACAAAACCATTGGCCTAGAGTTCAGTTATTGAGTGTGTGAATACCTTTGCTGACTAGGTGGGTACAGCAAATGCTTTACGCTGTCCACTGATACTGCCTTACTGCTCGACCAAGCTACCACTTGAGAGTAAGGTTCTATCTAACTTTAACCTCTGCCAAACCTCTAGAGATCCTTGGACTCTAAACACCCTGTACCTCACTTTGTAGCAATGTATATAGAGCCAGTTCTCATCCCGGGGATACTCATCAAAGTCATAATCTTTGAATAATCCCCGCCCATGTGCGGGATCCCGGAGCATTTAGAAAATGCACATAAATATATATATATATATATATATATATATATATATATATATATATATATATATATGTGAAAACATATACAGAAATGGCAAAGATGCTAAAAATTACATAGGTTTGCATAGTAGCAGCTATACTCTCCCAACCCCTAAGGAAGAAAGAGCAGTAAACATTTGAATACAACAATGCTTTATTGCCATAGAAAAACCTGTAATTGCAGGCATTTGCCAGTAGGCTGCAATAGAGTATGAAGAAACAAAGAAAGACTGACACCTTGCCTTTAAGGCATTCGAGTAGGGGTACCGTGCCTTTAAGACCTGAAGGCGACCCCCTGCTCCCATGATGCACCACAGGTGGCAGTTAGGTCAGTTCTTTTTTCCGGCTCCTCCTTAGAGGATCCTGCAGCTTTATCTCTTCAGTTTTTGACTGAAACTGTTTGTTGAAGTGATTTTTTCAGAAAATTCGACATTTCCTGGTTTATTAAGGCTTCTGCTACTGTTTTTGTGGAATTCCACTGAATTTTTTCAGTCAGAATGCCAGCTTTATTCAGGAAGTGTCTTTCCTGTGACAAGAAAATGGCACTGGCAGATTCACACTCTGTGTGTTTTGTGTGCCTTCCATCTTCACACACTCCTGACCAGTGCCACTATTGTCAGAAGTTCCCCAGACGTATGTTACGCGACAGAGAAAGGATTAAACTCCATGCCATGCTGGAAAAGGACAAGAGTCATCAGGTGGGTGGCCATGGAGGCCCCAGGACATCGTCTTCCAGCAAGCAAGGCCAAAAACAGCGATGTACCACTTCTCCAGACCCTAGGAAGAGGAAGGGGAGAAGAGATTCACTGTCGAAGTCGCCGTTGAAGAGGCCCAGACACTTCAGGAACAGCATCGCGACATCGAGAGTCTCCGCCGCATCCAAGTAAGTCGGCGTCGAGGCACCACTCTTTGGGCTCGAAGTCTGTGGCTGCTGACAAGACCAAGTCTCCGTCGATGTCGAGGCTTCCGTTGACGTTGAGACACTACATTACCCTCGAGGGGGTCAGCGTCGAGAGGACTGACGGCTGACATATCGCAGGCAGCTGGCGGGCCGCCATCGAGCGAATCGTCGAGATCCAGTCATTTGACGTCGAGGAGATCAACGTCGATACGGCGCCAGGGAAGGTCGCCGTCGACACGACGTCGTGGAAGATCGACGTCGAGATCACCAACTCATCGCCAAAGATCGCCGTTGAGGTCACCACGACGTGGACGTTCAACATCCAGACCTCGCTCAACGCCAATAGTCACCCAGACATCGTCGACGTCGAAGCACTCTACATCGAGAGACGAGGTCACAGTCATTGCGGAGTCACCGAGGAAGTCAGATCCCGGGTCCAGAGTATCAGAGGACCGGTCATCATCTCCTGGGCTACATATTGTGGAGATCTCTCCGGAAGTCTCTCCCAAATCTGCGATGGGAAAATCCCGCAGTTTGTCACCTCACCATCCACAAGGTGCTGTATCTGGCGGTCGCAGTAGTCCGGGCTCGGATTACTCCCGCACATACTCGCCATCTGGTCCAAGGACAAGCACTCCAGCCAGACCATCAAAGTCTCCTCCTCGGAGGCCAAGATCTCCTGCCAGGCCAAGATCTCCTGCCAGGTCAAGAACACCTCCCAGGCCAAGATCACCCTCCAAGCCAAGATCGCCTTCTAGACATCGGTCTAGATCCAGGGGTCGGCACAGCCGTCATCGCGACAGGCCCCATAAGAGAAGGCGCACAAGATCTCCTACATGGTACTAGTCAGCGAGACTACTCTCTGACCTTCTCCTCCACACCGCCTTCTCTGGTTTCACCCATAGACGACATCTCTACTTTTACTGAAGTTCTGGGTAGGGGGGCAAAGGAACTTAACATCTCTTTGCATACCCCGGTGGTTCCAACATCAATCATCTTTGATACCCTGCATCACCGGACAGCTCCCAGACCTCTGCTACCTCTGGTGTCCGGATTCCTGGAACCAGCGATGGCCACCTTTCTTACTCCTGCGACGGTGGGTTCTGTACCCTCCAGAATCGCTAAGAAGTACAAGGCTCCTGCGGAGGACCCCTTGTTCCTCAGGACTGATCCACCAGCTGATTCAGTCATCGTGGCGGCAGCCATGAAATCCCACTCTGCTTCCACCTCCTCCTCGGTGCCCCCGGAAAAGGATAGTAAGCAGATGGACTCGTATGGGAGGAAGATATGGAACACTTCGGCGTCATACATGAAGGTTGCCAGTGCCTCTGCCCTTCTCGGGAGATATGACAGATCTCTCTGGAACTCTCTCACTTTCACTGAGAAGCTTCCCAAAGAAGATTGGCAGGATTTCACCAAATCCAACAGGAGGGAGGACTCTTAGCCAACCAGGTCATCAGTGCCGCAGCGGATGCTTCCGACCTCGCCGTTCATGGCTACTCCCATGGAGTTTGCTCTCGACGCTCAGCTTGGCTACGCTACAAGCCTCAAGCCTGATGCTCAAAAGAAGATACTAAACCTTCCTTTTGATGATATATCTCTGTTTGGGTCTCACGCTGACGACGAGATGACTAAGATGAAGGCGGAGATGGACACGGTTAAAGCTGTGGATTTGGAGAAACGTAAGGACTTTAAAAAGCGCTTCCGTCAGGGCAAAAAGCGGTCGTACCAACAGAGGGTTCAAACCCCTCAGTGGTCCTCCCAAACACAGCAAAGGTCTCAGTTCCAGCAGAGACGCCCTGGTAGAGGCAGAGGCAACAACAACAAACAGTCCACCTCCAAGCAGCCTCCCAAACCTTGAGTCGTTGCTTCCTCCTCAACCCTTCGCCACTCCGGTGGGAGGGAGTGTAGCTTGTCACCTGGAAGAGTGGAAATCCATACAAAGGACAAATGGGTGCTGAGTATTGTGTAGCATGGTTACTTGCTGAGGTTCAAGTCCCCTCTTCTGCAAGTGTCTCCTCAACTCAAGCACCTTCCTCGAATTCAAGTCAAGTCAAAATATTTTTATTTCGGTTAAAAAAAAACATGAAAAATGTACATAAAATATAAAAATAGCAATCCAATTTCCAATTCCACGCCCATCTTTCCAACAGTTCATTTGTACTAATTGAGGTCCAATCAGAGGTTGTTGCGGTCATAAAACAATAAATACATTTTTTTAGTCTAAAAACATGAACCATTCATCAGAAATAATATAATCACAACATGAAAGTTATCATGTCATTGGGACAAATTTTATATAAATGGTGTTGCTCCTTTTTAAAGAAGAAAAGTATAAAAGTTATAGGCAGTACAGACACAAACTCATAGTTCCATGTCCCACTACTAATACTTGTAATAGCTCAACTAAGAATCTAGCCAAGGGACTCTACAGCTTAAGACCCCTTCTTCTTCGTGCTATCTCCACAGAAAAGAGGTATCTGCTTACACTAAAAACAATGGATTGAGTTGTTTCAGCTCTAAGAATTCTTTCCACCTCGCTAAAACGTCTGAAACCCAAGAGGTTATATTCATTTTCTTCTGGGGTGTATATAAGCAGCGCAGAAGAATAATATATGTGCTTCATCCTCTCTGGCACCAGTATTACACAGTTCGCAGCTAGCCAGGTCATCCTGCCCTGCATTCTCTTCTTTGCATTCCCATTTCCCAGTATTTGCTTTGATTTGTAATATGCCGTAGCAGAACTTTAGGTACAGGGATTTAGCTAGGCCTGGTAGAATCTCATCCAAAAAGGATTCAAATCTGCTCTCTGTCTTCATAGCAAGTTACCTCAAGGTTAAAGTCCCTAATTGGGGTTTGTGTAAGTTAAAATTTGAAACAAACGCCCAGTATCTCAATTTTAACACTATTTTACAACTCGGAGTTAAGCTTTCAGGGTCTTCCCAATAGTCTCTCAGACCCAGCTTACCAAACCAATCCTCAATATGGTTCAACCATACCAGCTTCGTGTTATTTTTTATTTTCAAAATTTCTTTTAGGGCTTCTCTATATTCAACTAGTTTGTCTGTTGACCATACGCGGACCCAATACAGCAGGGGTCGTAAAACCGCGTGGTCATCAGTACGACGGATATCCAAATCCATTATGGCGGGAAGTAAAGGTGTATGCCGGGGAATGGCTAATAATTTCCTGAAAAAGATGTGTAATGAAAGTGTGTTTAGCCGCGTAACCCCATAAATCAGCCCCATAGAGAGAAGCAGATTGGGCTTTATATTTAAACAGCTCCAATGCTGGGGACACAGCTTTGGAGTAACTACTCTTATGTCGCCTTGTTATTGGGACTAGATTCTGGGTAAGGATTGTTTTACTTTTATCTACTTGGGTTTTCCAATCGAGTTTAGTGTCTAAAGTAATGCCTAGGTAATTAACATTTTGCACATATTCGATCCTTTCTGTGTTAAGTCAGTGTTTTTTTAAAAGTTCTATGAGGATTAACCACCATGTACTTGGTTTTAGACTAGTTAATCTCCAATCCTTTAGTCTCACAGTAAGACCAAAAGATATCAAATAAGTTTTGTAATCTTTTGGGTGTCTGTGATAATAAAATGGTATCATCTGCGAATAAGAGTGCAGGAACGTGATCACCACCCATCTTGGGAGAATCATGTTCGCAGCCCAAGAAGGTATCTGGTATATCATTTACATATAAGGAGACCAATGTCCGTGCCAGTACACATCCTTGTCTAACACCTCTATTTATGTTGATGCGATCTGTCAGTTCTCCATTTGATCCCCATCTCACCCTAGCATAGTTTGCCTCGTGCAACCTGACAATCTGTTCCAAAATTTCCCCAGGAACACCCTGGTCCCTCAATCTTAGCCACAGAGAATTTCTAGGGACCAGGTCAAAGGCTGCCCTGAGGTCAATGAAGGCAATGTACATGTGTGCCCTTTTTATTTTAATATACTTCCAGATGATACATAAAAATCTAAACACCTGTTCGATCGTTCTAATTTTTTCTCTAAAGCCAGCCTGGTACTTGGTTAAGGCACTAGTTTCCCCAATCCAAGAACTCCGTTTATTTAAAACTTGTCTCGCAAATACCTTTTGTAAATGTAGTAGTAAATGTAGTATACTTGTAAAGCGCACAGCTGCCCCAGCAACGGGGCGTCCCGGCGCTGTATAACTCTGGGGAACCCGTCCTGGCTTTCCCTGTGGGATGGTCCCTGCTGGGAGTCCCCAAGGTGGAGCCAGGCATCCCCGGAATTGGTGGGGCCGTTGTGGAGATTAGGCAAGCTAATGCCCAGAGTTGCCGAGTGTGATCCCTGATTAGAGTAAGCACCGAAGCGAGAATTATCGAGTCCGCTGACCAAGGTCCACGACCCTGCCGCGTCGGGAATCGAACCCTGGTCCCGGGCCGACATCTGCTCTCGGGTCTGCCGCCTCTAACCAGTGAGCCACACTACTCCACAAGTATTAATTGTAGGACATCAATTAGACTAATAGGTCTATATTGGGCCGGATTCATACGATCCCCCTTCTTAAAAATGGCTACGATCTCAGCACCCCGCCATGTGTCAGGAATAGGGGCACCCTTAGCAATAACATTACACAGACAGTTAATATATGGGGTGTAGGAGAGTGGGGTCTGCAATCCTATGGTCACCCCAGATGTTTGCTTTTTGCTTCACTGGTTTACGACTTTCCCTGACTGTGGGCCTGCTAATCGGACCCACAGCCTAGCTGTTCTCTCTCTAAATTGACATCCATGTACTTTAGGTGCATTTACCAATTGGTACTGGGCCACCTTATCAGTCCCTGTACAGTGTACCTTAGGTACCCAGGGCATAGGTGTACCCAGGGCCTACCAGGGGCTGAAGCATGTATTATGCCACCCCTGGCTGGCCATCTAAACAGACACAACTGGCTGGTAAGACAGCTGGGGCAAGGTGGTGTAATCACCCTTTGCTGTAGATATAGTTACCTATATCTAACCCTAAAATGGACACATATATTCCTATCAGTCACTCCTATGGCAGGCCTTATCAATCCTGAAGGCAGAGTGCTTGGAATTATGTGAGATGGTGCTCTGGCATGAGCTGAGCCTGTCTGCAGCTTGTGGAACCAAGTCCTTATAGCTGTTCCATGATAATGCTATACCATATACTCTTAAGTACATTATAATCCTCGCGGTTAAATGCTAACTTTGGTATAGCATTATCAAAACATGTTGAGTAAGGTGTCATACGAATTGGAATACTACCCCCTCGCCAATTCTAGCGACGGAGGTAGCATTCCACCCTTCTAGAGGGACACGACATGTATGTAACTGTGAACCCCGGTTAAAGTTAACTCGAGCCTTGGCATCACAAAATGGATGCTGCCACCACAGACACAAGTCTGACCTCCTGCTGCTGGGAGTCCTTCCAGCGAGGGAGGCTTGGACAAAGGGTTTCCTGCCTTGGGAGGTGCTAGCACCACCCCAGACAGGATTTTGTGTATTGGGTAGGATAGGAATGAGATATGCCTGGGGCACACAAGGTGTCCTGTGCATACACCGGTTCAAACCAGTTGCTGGGGCATCCCTGCCCCAGTTCTGGTGCGAAACCGGACAAAGGATAGGGGGTGTAACCACCCCCTTTCCTGGTCCCACCCAGGGGAGGGACCTAGTCACCAGTACAGCCCCCTTTAGCAGGATAAAGGTAGGAGCTGGTCCCATCCCAAATTAGATTAATCCTGAACTACTCTACAAGAAGAAACTCTGGACTTCGACGTTCTGCTCCACAGAAGACTGAAGAAATCTCCCTTGTGGGCAAGGAGCGTCCACCCTGCAACTGCAGGCACCGTCAAGCGTCCAGCGGCTTCACTTTGTCGTCTTCCCTCGAGGATCCAGACTTCAGAGCCCAACGAGACCCGGATTCCCAGACCTCTCCGACCTCAACGCACATTTGCAGCACAGCTGAGACCCGTGGGTGCGACGAGACACGTGGGACCGGCCATCTTGAAAGAAACTGCACTTCGCTCCGGCACGACTCCCGAGGTAAACTCGACTAAGTGCTTTGGGGATTGAGAAGCCCCAGCCCCGAGCAGCTCCTGCACCGAAGATCAGCCCTCCATCTTCCACGAGATCTGCGTGGGGCCCTTCTGCCTGTTTGCTGCTCGACGCGTTGTCTGGTCACTTGCCGGCTGGCTAGTGACCTCCTAGACGATGAACTTTGAAAACTTCACTGCTGGTCTGGTTGCTCCAGACTGGCCCTTGCTCCCTTCCAAAAGAGGGGCACCCTGGACTCTCCTAGTCCGCACCAGATGCCTTTTTCACTCACCGCGTGGGTTGCCTTTGCCAAGGCCTGTTGACGCCGAATCCGGAACAGACACTGCCGACAGCGAGAGCCTGCGTGGGACAGCTCGTGCCTCCATCCTGGTCGTCGAAGACACCTCCTGGTCCACGTGGCTGCAGAGTCAAGCGTCCACTCTTCACCTGATCGCGACGACATCTGGTTCCTTCCTGGTTCCACTCCAGTCACTGGCTAGTGATTTTGAACATTGTCCCCTCTGCTTTCAGGTCTTCAGCATCTCTGATCCACCCTTGGATCACACCGGACATCTTCCTCCTGGTCGCCTGCAGCGTCTTTTCTTCCAGGCTCCATAGACTTCAACGCAGAAACCCGACACGACTTCGCACCTATGCACCCGCAGCCCGTGGGTGAGGTAACAAGAGCATTTCGGTGCTCAAGGGTAGCTTGACTCTCCTAGTGTCCAGATTCACAGTCGTTTTAGTCCTAACTAGTCAGGATTGTCCGTACTCACCTTTTTCTTGAACTGTACTGTCCATAGACGTTGTTACGCATCTCGCGTGTGAGTTCACACTCTGCACACGCGTCCCGTGGTCCTCCTATTACTTACCTAAAGTTAGGATAGCGTAGTCCCATTGATCCTACAGCCTCTGGACAGCTCCATTCCTTCTATCGATTTCCTTATACCATTTACTTAGTATATGGTTTGCCGTGCCCCTAGGGCACCATTGTAATTTTGTGCAACTTATCGTATTTTTCCTAAGAGATTGTCATGTGCTTAGCCCTCTGATCTCATAAAGAGTTCAGAGGTGTTTGTTATTAATAAATATTGTTTATTTTCATAACAACCTGTGTGGTGTCCTTTCATCTGGTATTCAAGGGGTTATATTGTGGTAAAACAGCTGGCTTCACATGCCAAAAGAGTTTAGCCTAAGACTGCTTTGTCCATGCTACCATTAGGATAGCTGGTCCATAAGGTTGACTTACAACCAATCACCATAAGGGTTGTTTGGACTGATACAAGGTGATCACTAGAACTAGTGAACATCATATATCAGGCCAACTTCTCACATGGGGCCCATATCATATTTTCATGCTTCCATAGATCCCCAGGGATCCTGTCCGGTCCAGGAGCCTTCCCTGGTTTTATTGCTTTAATAGCTAGAATAGTTTCCGCCATACTAAAAGTCAAGGGTGTCTCTCTTGGGTTAAGTCCTAAGTTGTAATTACAGAGAATAGGCTCATTATTGGTTGGGGAGTACAATTCGGAAAAATGGGAGACCCAAATGTTGACTTCTAAGAACCGATCCCTACAAGGGGTTCCATCTCTAGTGCCCTTAGCGATCAGGGCCCAAAACGAGGCCTGGTCATTTACCTTGCACACTTGGAGCAATTCAGACCAAATTTTCTCATCCCAGCATTTTTTTGCATTAGTGACTATACCCCTGTAGCACCTCCTTTTCTCCCTTAGCACTAATGCATCGTTACTTTTTGCAGCCGCTATAAGTTCCTTTTTAGCGTTGCGGCAGCCTTTATCATACCATATGTCACCCTTAGCTAGATCTCGCTGTCCTTTTTTCAATTGGAAAACCTAAGGAGTTAGGCCCTTGAGGACAGGTGGATAGGCTGGACCCTATTTATAATGAGAAAAACACAAAAGTGCCTAACCACCTACATTTATATCCAAAGTTAAAGAAGGTCGAAAACACTGTTTGTCCAGATCGACCCGGTATTTTAATTTATACCACTTATTTATATTTATTTTATGATTTTTCAAATTTATTTTGATTTTTCAAAAAAGACGTTTACTCAGCAAAAAAAGACAAATCTATATCCACATATTTACACAAATCTACACAAATATACAGTGAGATTTACACACAAATGAATGACATTTACAGCCTAACTTTAAATGAATAAAGTATCTACATCCTGTACATCCAACATAAAACACAAAATTTGTTAGACAAGACTATACATCATATAATCATGTACATTGAAAAAATGAGACTTAAATCAATACAAAATCCAAGGAGTTAAGTCAATCTATGACGACTAATTGGACCAGCGTTTGCTGGTATGGGGAAATTAACCAAAAGTCCTCCTTAATACATGCCGACGCGTTTCGATTCCAGGACAAAGTTCCTGGGATCTCTTCAGGGCGCCGTCAGTGTATCTATGGAAGATGCAAAGAAAACAAAGTTTTATTCGCAATATTCCTGACTCAAAACCTTTCAAGTGAAACTCAGAATCTGTGACCTTATTGAGGACCTACCAAAGTATTTAGGAGAATGGGAGCTGAAAAAATCGTTCGAGTGTTTCCACGGCAATATTCATGTGGAAGGTTCCTTCTCTATTCCATGAACACCTCCATATTGGGTTGCAAATAAGGGGCCAACCTGCTAAGATAAATAAATCAATGGTGTCACTCGGCTAACTAGGCTACTCCATTAAAAGGGTATTTGCAGAAAAAAGAGAGCCACATACCTTAAATTATTGTTATAAAAGGCGGCTCGCTGGTTATAAGCTAAGTTCTCAACTTCGTGTTTTGCGGTTCCCAAGTATTATATTCCAACATATTTGGAGCTAAAAAAAGGGGGATGCAGTGATATTACTAACTGACGCCTATTGCCTCGTGTGCCTCTATTTAATAGTAACATACCTCAAATATAGCGTGGTGTGCATAGTTTATTTCGCAGGTTTTTCAACTGCGCTGTTCAGTAGGCTGTGGGGATAACAGAAGTGTTTATCGTCCCCTGTTTGTTCCCGAATCTAAATTTTAAAAATGCTGCTCGAGCAAGCGGCACCTACCTCTCTCCTCAATAGTTGCTTGCTCGCTTTGCGATCGTCTCAAAATGGCGGCCGGGCAAGCTACTGCTTGTTAAATGTATAAGCCCGGGGTATTGCATTATGGGAGATGGAGTCTTTTACTAAGACTACATACGGTCGCTGGATATAAAGTCATTGTGAGATTGTCGTTTCTGGGAGAGATGGAATTCTTGGTGGAGCCACATGCGTGACTATTTGCACAAAGATGTTTTATTTACATAAAAACCGTCTGAGTTGCTTTATTGGGTAGAAGATGAAACCGTGTTATTTACATTTATGTGTAATACCCAGTGTAGCGCATTGCATCTTTACAATATGGTATAGCCAAGATGTATTTAGGAATAAAGTGAAAGTTCAGAGTTTAATGAGGACAATCTGCACGCTCACTGGATACATTGCCTCAGCTCTCAGCTGGTATTGATATTTTTCAGATGCCTATAATTGTAATGTATCTCCTCAATTCATTTGCCCGTTCACCGCTGTAATATGTACCACCAAATGACACCCGATGTGTACATTTTTACTCGTGTTATAATCAATAAAAATATATATAAAAAAAAATATGTGGATATAGATGTGTCTTTTTTTGCTGAGTAAACGTCTTTTTTGAAAAATCATAAAATAAATATAAATAAGTGGTATAAATAAAAATACCGGGTCGATCTGGACAAACAGTGTTTTCGACCTTCTTTAACTTTGGATATAAATGTAGGTGGTTAGGCACTTTTGTGTTTTTCTCGTCCTTTTTTCAATGGCTTAGTGATTTTGGGTAGTATTTCTGCAAGTCCCAGCAACATATTTCCATGGATCCGCATGATTGGGATCTCCTGTGCTGGGAGATTAATATATGGGGAGAAGAAATCTACATACATCTCATAAAAATTTTTTAACAGTAATTTCATTCCCCATACTGAAGGCCACTTAAGTGCTCTGCGATTATTTGAAGCCAAAGGTTTGATATCAGTATGTTTGAGGCTATTTTTTCCCTTTGGAGATAAACAAAATAATGAGGCACCGAGCGTCAGGCTGACAAGGTAGTGGTCACTCTCAATACGGTTCTCCACTACAAGGTCGCTTACCATCGACCAGAGTGAAATTGAAACCATTACATAATATATATGACTATTGCAAATACTCCGTTTAAAAGTTGGTTTGCTTGGGCTATCTGATGGTAGACGCCCATTGCATGCGGGTAGGCCATGAGCTGCGGTCAATCGCAGTAGCTG
This sequence comes from Lissotriton helveticus, assembly GCF_964261635.1. Classification (NCBI taxonomy): domain Eukaryota; kingdom Metazoa; phylum Chordata; class Amphibia; order Caudata; family Salamandridae; genus Lissotriton; species Lissotriton helveticus. Next base: position 388,584,194 of record NC_136057.1, read on the forward strand.
TGCTGCAGCAGTTGAACATGGAACTGCTGGGCTGGTCTCAATTCCAGGAATATTATTAGCATTATCCTCTGGCTCAAAAATATTTTCCAGGCCTACTATCGGCTCAAACCTACGGTTAAAATCCCCCCCAATAATTACCATAGTTCTCTGATCGAGCATAGAAATTATATTGTCTAATTGCTCGATGACTTCTGCATGTTTGTTGGCCGCTAGTGGCCTACTATAAACATAAAAAATGCAGACTTCTCTTTTATTCGGCCATATGAACTTAACTCCTAGGATGTCCTTGCTAATAGAATCGATTTGCTTAAAATCGATTCCCAGCGTAATTTTTGTCCAAATCGCCAGGCCTCCCGAGGGTCTTCCTTTAGTTGCAGTAGTTGCAGTACGCTAAATGTTTTAAAACCTACTTTTTAAAAAAAAAATTATTTCAAATGAATTTTATTGAGAAAAAAGTTTTATATACAGAGTACAGTATACAGGAGTACAGTATGAGTCGCCTGAGGGCAAAAAAAGAAAAGCTTGGTCACTTTAAAAGGACTTGCAACAGCCCAGGTCTCTTGAAATAATACAATTTCGCATTTATCAATGTATTCCTGCCACGTGGGGTCGCTTAAATTTTTTTTTTACCCGCTATATTCCAGGACCTCAATTTAATGCTAAGTTCTATGCCTGTGTCAAGTATATTGCCATTTGATCTTATATTATTGGCTTCTATTACTTGTGTAGCCTCCGTATTAATACGTTGGTCATTACTAATTAAGAGATCACCTTCTGTTATATCACCCTGGTTCTCTCACACGAGATGTAAGTCGTGCATCTTCGCTTTAGGTATTATATACGTATGGCTACTCTCACAGACCCTATCATTAGATGTTTCGATAGTCATACCCTCTGTATTAATAATGCTATCCAGACCTAGGTCCTCTCCATTGGTGTTTGTGAACAGTTTGGGGTCCATATTACTAAAGTTTAAACTTCTTTGCTCCTTAAGGTTTTTTTTAAAGGTCACTTCACTACGCACACCTACTGGTCTTTCATCTTCCATGTCTAGAACTAGTAGTCTGCTGGATACTTCTTCTCTCAGTCAGTCTACTCCATCAAGCCCATATAACTCCTCAAAGCGATTGGTAGTAGGGATGGTGAATTGATTTTTAAACCCACCCAATATCCCTACTCGTTGCACCCCAAAGGGATTGAAATTAGATGATGCCAAGGGAGTTGGGCGATAGAAATAGCTTAGATCATGAGTATGAATGCCACTCCTATCCCTTAGGTGAAATCGGTCGCAGATGTAACCAACAACCCGTCTATCCCTGTAGTTGACAATGTTAGAATCACCGGCTGTGTCCTTAGGTCTTTGCCCAACCCAGTTTACTTTTCGGGCATACAAGATTTCACGGTCAATATTGCTAGGGAGGGGTCTGTTCTTATTTACCCAAAAGGTTACCTTGTTTTTTAATTCTAGGTAAGATTCTGTTTTATCATTCTTTAACTCAGGATCCCCAGTGAGTACAACAACATATGGGAAGGAGTCTGGTGGCAAATCAATACAATTTATGGCACGTTTTTGCTTTATGGTATCAAACGTTTCCTTGCCCGCCAATGAATTGTCCTTCGTCTGCTCCACGGTACCGTGCTCCTGTGTCGTCCTCCCCTCCCTCACCCCTCTGCATCCTTCTCTCTCTTGGTCCTTTACCCTATTTCCAGGAGATGTGGCAGCATGGTTATTGTTATTGGGTGCCAAAGGGGTTGTGTTATTTGCAGTCGGGGTAGACGGCAAGGTCACTACAGATGTGGGTGCTTTTAATGTTTACTTCCGCTATACTATCTCTTGATCTGTGCTCAGCCAACTTTCTAAATGCACCAAAGTTTTCTACAGTGATCTGCTCGAGTCTTCCCAATCTTTCACTAATTACCTTTGTCCTTTCTATAAGAGGTAAAATTAGGGACTTGATCAGTTGTTCAACTTGGGCCATAAAGCCTTCAGTGGGTTGCAGCGAAGGCCGAGTTAGGTCAGCCGTCGTGATAGTTGGGGGAGCTAACGATGGAATAAATGTCGGTGCCTGAGGTGGCAATGTGATAGCTTGCGAGGTCTCTTCTATAGTATTATTAATCACTTTGGATGTTTTTATTATCTTTGGGCATCTTCCCTTATGGGCGCCCCCTCCCCGCTTCCTCTTGGCAGTAGGAGCTGATCCCACAGTTTGATTTGGAATTTGGGATCTTATACTATGTTTTACTGGGGACCTTGTGGAGGAGCGAGGCGCAGCTTTATTGGGTGTATCCTCTGGGGCTACACTATTGGGTAGAGCGGTAAGGCTGGTCCCGCTTGAGACAGATAACTCCAGCGCATTCTCTGCCTCGTGTTCATTGTTATCTCCCTCATTTGTATGTGTATTAGTTACTTGCCTTTCTGGTTGATTTGGGGCAATGACCATCATTATAGCCCCTAGGGAAGATAGTCTTGCATAGAGTCGTTCAAGTAAAAGTCAACGTTCTGTCAGGGCTATTTCATGCTCAAGTACTGATGTTGCCCTGACAATAAATTGGTCAAGTATTCCACTGATAGTTCCCCCCGTTGCAACCCTTCTCCCTTTCCCTGCACGTGCCGCCATCAGTATAACAAGTTACAGTTCAGGCTCCCCTAGTTTACCCCCCAGCTATAGGCTACCAATCAATTCAGTACAACAGACTTCAAATAAATTTGTGTTGTCCTTACAGTTCTGAAGATGTGGGGGGGGGGGTGGCCCAGCCCAGCCCAGCCTCCTTTGGGCTATGATGGGCGCAGACAGGCCCGCCCCTGGCCCGGGCTTCGCCACGCGTGTCCCGTGCTGCGGGAGGGCCGGGCATCCTTTGAGGGCCTCCGGTGCCCTCTGCTGACTCGACTGGCGCCCAGCAAAGCACTCTGGGGAGTGTAGGCAGGAAGATCTCGTCGGCCGTTCCCCTCACGGCGGGATGAAGAGCAGAGTTGTGGGCAAACAAAGCAGGAGTCGATGAGCCGGTAAGTATTTCAGAAGTGGCTATTTCGCTCACGGCAGACCAGAACGAAGTAGCGCGTCCCGCACTGCGGGAGGGCCGGGCGCCCTCTGCTGACGCGATGACTGGCGCCCAGCAAAGCACTCTGGGGAGTGTAGGCAGGAAGATCTCGTCGGCCGTTCCCCTCACGGTGGGCGAAGAGCATAGTTCTGGGCAAACAAAGCAGGAGCTGGTAAGTATTTCAGAAGTGGCCGTTTCCCTCACGGCAGACGTGAACAAAGTAGCGCGTCCCGCACTGCGGAGGGCCGGGCGTCCTTTGAGGGCCTCTGGCGCCCTCTGCTAACGCGATGACTGGCGCCCAGCAAAGCACTCTGGGGAGTGTAGGCAGGAAGATCTCGTCGGCCATTCCCCTCACGGCGGGATGAAGAGCATAGTTCTGGGCAAACAAAGCAGGAGCCGGTAAGTATTTCAGAAGTGGCCGTTTCCCTCACGGCAGACCAGAACAAAGTAGCGAGTCCCCTCAAATTCAAAGTCAGCCGTTAAGGGATGAAGTGTCTTCACTTCTCAAGAAAAAAAGCCATAGAGGAGGTCCCTCCCATGCGAAGAAATCAAGGAGTATACTCCCGCTATTTTCTAGTCCAAAAACGAGGAGTAGCCAAGGAGTACAGACTTATTCTCAACCTACGTCTGCTGAACAGGTTTATCAAAAAAGAAAACTTCTGCATGCTAGCCCTGCACCAGATCTTTCCACACCTTCATCAGGGAGACTGGATATGTGCCATCGACCTACAGGATGCGTACTTTCATATGCCTGTCTCAGTGAAGCATCGGAAATTTCTCAGGTTTCAGATAGACCGTCACCACTACCAGTATGGAGTGCTGCCGTTCGGCCTCAAATCCGCTCCACGGACATTCTCCAAATGCATGGCGGTGGTGGCTGCCTTTCTTCACAGGCAGAAGATGAATGAACGATATAGAATTTATATAGCGCGTAACTACCCTGAGGCCTCGTAGCGCTTGTGAGCAGACAGGTAGCGCTAGAGAGGTGAGTCTTGAGCAGTCTACGGAATATTTGCAGATTAGGTTCCCTACGGAGAGTAAGGGGAAGAGAGTTCTAAAAGCTGGAAGCATTCAGTGAGAAGGAGCGACCGCCCCATCTGGATCTGCGTACTTTCCTAGTGGTAGCAAGAAAGGCATTGCTAGAGCGAAGACTCCTGAAGGGTAAGTAGGGAACCACCATAGGGTGGATAACGGCGGGACCGATTTTCTGGATAGCTCCATGGGCCAGACACATTGCCTTAAAACGTATTTTGGATTGAACAGGGAGCCAGTGAAGTGTATTCAGTGCAGAACGCGCTGACTGCCTCTGTGGGATCTGGAGGAGTAGGCGGGCTGCGCAATTCTGGGTTACTTGGAGTTTTTTAATAGTAGCCAAGGGGGCGCCCAGATATAGGGCATTCCCATAATCTAGCCGTGATAGGATAAGGGCTTGCACCATTATCCTGTGAGCCTGAAAGGGAAGTAAAGGCAATATTTTCCGTAACATCCTCATCAAGCCAAAACAGGTGGCTGAAAGCTGAGTGGCTTGATGGCTGAAACAGAGCGAGCTGTCCAGCTATATGCCAAGACTCTTGATCTGCTGTTTGGGGACAGGCGGATTGCCAAGACAGATCGGCCAGGAGAGTATCGCAGGGGGTGGAGAGGATTTGCCCAGGAACATTGGCTCTGTCTTATCCCCATTTAGCGTAAGGTGAGATAGTTCCATCCATTCGGCAACCGCCTCTAGGCAATTGCCCAGAGCGCCGGATGAACCTTCCGGGTGGTTTAGTGATACCACCAGTTGGGTATCATCTGCCTAGGTGATAATTTGGATGCCGAACGGAAGTACTATCTCAGCAAATGGGGCCATATAGGTGTTAAATAACCTGGGGCTCGGGGAAGAACCCTGTGGAACCCCACAGCTAAGAGGCCAAGGACTGGATGATGCCGTATCCTCAATGACCTGGAAGGAACGGACCTCCAAAAAGGAGTTAAACCAGGCCAAAGCTAGATGCCTCACTCCCAGATTCTTTAAGCACTCCAGCAAGATGGTATGATAAACAGTGTCGAAAGCGGCTCTGAGATCCAGCAAAATAATTGATGCCGAACCACCCTGATCCACTAATCTCCTTTCTTCTTCCGTCACTGCCAATAAGACAGTCTCTGTCCCATACTTTAGGCGAAACCCTGTCTGAGACTCGTGGAGAAGATTGTTTGATTCCAGATATTAGGCTAGAGTGGAGTTAATGTGCTTCTCAACCAACTTACTCAGCCAGGGGAGAAGGGAGATGGGTCTGAAATTGGCTAGGTTATAAGAGTCGAAGTTTTTTTTTTTATAAAAGAGCTCTGACCTGAGCACATTTCCAGGTTAAAGGTACCCTTCCCGTAGTAATGGAGGCATTTAAGACCTTCAGAATTGCTGGACAAATGACTTCTGTAACTATAGAGAGGCAGTGTGGGGAGGCTGGATCCATAGGTGAGCCAGAGGTGACCCTAGAAATGAGTGTATTCAAGGTTGCCTCGTCTAGCAAGGGGAACTCAGCTAAGGCGCACTGTGGATTGGGGCGGGGGCTTTTAATACTGGAGACTGACGGATCTCTCTGGCAGGGAGGGAAGGATTGGGATATTAAATTAATTTTTTGATGAAAATATTTAGCCAGATTATCACAACTGGCTTGGGCCTCTTCTGGATTGGGGATTTTGAGCGGTGGGGAGATGAGAGATTTAGCAATGCGAAAGATTTCTTTAGGGGAGTTTGTTGCTGTGCTGATCGTTTCGTTGTAGAAGGATGATTGAGCAGTTTTAATTTCAGCCTTATAAATTCTTATTGCCTCTCTGTACTCATTTTCCTTATCGGTTGCTAAGTTCTGTCTCCATCTCCTTTCCAGTCTCCTACAGATTTGTTTGAGTTCTTTTAATTTAAGGGAGTACCAGGGAGCCAGCTTAGATTTAAAAGTCTTGCGGGACAGTTTTTTTGGGAGTAAGGTATCGAGCGTAATTTTGGATCCAGGAGTTAAAATTATTGTTTGCCTTTTCCAGATCTAAGTCGGTGCAGGGAGTAGTAGCGGCCAAGGTTGTGGATAAAGTACTAGGTGACAGGGTTGCCCATTTCCTTTCCATCCGTGGAAAGAAATTCTGCGCAGGGGGAGAAAAACAATTTTCCAGATCAAAGGGACGAGTAAATGCTCAGTCCATGGGAGCGGGATGGGAGAACCAGCAGAAAGAGCCTGGTTGTTGCTAAGCACTGGATCAAGAAGATGACCCCTAATATGCGTTGGGGCGAAACCGTTCTGCATGATTTGAGAGGTTCGCTAACAAATCAGTTGCCAAGTGGTCAGATGGGTCATCCAGGTGGATGTTAAGGTCACCCAGTACTGTAAAATTGGTGGAGGTTAGAGCCAATTCAGCAATGAAGGTGGAAAGTAAATTAAGAAACTGGCCAATAGGTCCAGGGGGGCGGTAGAGAAGCAGGCCGCTAAAGGTGTAAGTAGGTGAAAATTCCAGGGAGAAATACATGCTTTCGGTGTCAGGTAGATCTTCCACAGAGGACCGGCAGCAATAGTTGTCTTTAAAGATAATAGCTAGCCCACCGCCTCTACCTGTTTTGCGGTCGACTCTATGTATTAAATACCCTGATTGCAGGATCTGAGAGATGGCTGGGTCCACTTCATCCTGCAGCCAGGTTTCTGTCAGAAGGAGGGCATCGGGTTTAAGATCTTCAATGAGGAGGGCCAGTTCAACTGAGTGTTTGGGCAGGGACTGACAGTTTAATAGATAGAATTTGAAAGAGGGCTTAGCCTCTTGGGTAGTTTTACTGTTGGGTTGGAGCTTAAAGTCACAGTGCGAGCAGTTAGTGAAACTGTTTGTGAGGGAAAGGGTGTGTAGACAGCTAGTACCTGTGACTCCTCGCAGATTCAGTAAAGTCTGAGCATTATAAATAAAGGTTTGATGAGAACTATCAGGGTTCGTGGCCCCTGGTCCCAGATGGGCTTGCCTTTGGCGCGCCATCGGCGTGCCCGCTGCGCGACGGCTTCATGAGGGATAAATAGGCCGGCGTGGTGAACACTAGAGCGTCAGCCTCTGAAAATGGCCGCTCGTGAGTGTCCCGCCGGAAGTGAGGAAAATGCCCCCTTACTCCGAGCGTCTACTCCCTCCACACAAACAGCATAGAAGATCTTCGTCTATCCCTATCTAGACGACTGGCTTCTAAAAAGCTCCACGCCTGTTCTGCTTCAGATCCATCTATCGTATTCCTTGGGGTTGCAGGTCAACTATAAAAAGTCAGTGCTCAATCCCACCCAACGAATACACTACCTGGGCGCCTCCCTGGACTCCGCAGAGGCAAGCGTGTATCCTTCGGAGGGGAGGTTGTCTTCCATACTTCTAAAGTGTCGCACCCTGCTAGACACTCAAAGTCCCACAGCCAGGCAAGTGTCGTCTCTACTGGGATAGATGGCCTCGTGCATCTACATCGTGCCCAATGCACGCCTTCACATGAGGCCTCTGCAGCAGGCTCTCGAGGACCAATAGTTTTAGAGATCAGGCCACTTGGAAGATCGCTTTTCTCTCCACCAAGTTGCCAGAGACTCCATCAAATGGATGAAATGTTCTCACCTTCTGCAGGGAGTCCCATTTCATCAGTCGCCCCCATCACAGACAGTGGTCACGGCTGGGGTGCTCATATGGACCAGCTTCAAGTACAAGGTCTCTGGTCCGAAGTAGAAAGAACCTACCACATCAACTTCTTGGAGCTCCGGGCTGTCTATCTGGTGCTCAAATCCCTCTACCTGTCTCTCCGCACCAACTACATTCAAGTTCAGCCAGACAACACAACAACAATGTTCTATCTGAACAAGCAGGGAGGCACAAGGTCACGAGTTCTGTCTCTGGAAGCTCAAGCCATTTGGTGCTGGCTCCTGGCGAGAGGTCTCTCCATCGTGGCGGTTCACCTACCAGGAATTTTGAATGTTCAGGCGGACGGCCTAAGCAGAGAATTCATAGAAGCTCAACGAAGAGGTCACACAAGAGGTGTTTCAGCAATGGGGCGTACCAGACATAGACCTGTTTGCAGACGCGGCAAACACAAAATGCCCAGTCTTCACGTCCAGATTCCCCCAGCAGGGATCACGGGGGAATGCACTTTTGATCAGCTGGTCTTAGACATTGCTGTATGCTTTTCCTCCCCTGCCTCTGATCCCGGCAGTGATACAGAAGTTCTACAGAACCAACACCAGGATGATCCTGATAGCGCCGGAGTGGCCATGCCAGTGGTGGTACCAGGATCTCCTCCAGCTGTCGGAGGTTCCTCATCGGAGACTGCCCTGCCGCCCAGACTTGCTTACCAAGGACGAGGGGAGAGTGTTTCACCCCAACCTTCCTTCCCTTCGATTGACAGCATGACTCCTGAGGTCATCCAATATCGCCACCTAGACCTTTTAGCAGATTGCATGAACATTCTTGAGGAGGCAAAGAGACCCTCCACTAGAAAGTCTTATGCTTTCAAGTGGAAGACATTTTACATTTGGTGTCTAGACAACTCTCTTGATCCTATCCATGGTCAGGAGCAGGTGATTCTTCCCTACTTGTTACATTTGGCAAGGTCAGGCCTGACGTATCCCTCCATCAGGGTTCACTTAGCGGCAATCACCGCCTACAGGAAGTCGCCTTCGCAGACCTCATTCTTCCTCTTTTGTTTTTTTTTTTGTTCGCCCTAAGTTGGCAGGGTATGCTCAGACGTGAGTCCCTTGCTCGCTTTGCCACTGGAGTCAAGCAAGCCCGGCTGAAGACGGCTGTAATGCCAGAAACCGGTCCTGGGAAGCTTGATTCCGGTCCAGGGAAGACGTGGCTTGGCAGTTCGGGCTGGACTGTTCCCATGAGCCACAGGGTCAGACTGATTTGCATATGGCCATGTCTGAACTGGGGTGGCGGAGTGAGCTAAAGAACGGTGATAGATTAAACCCAGATCAGTTGACTGGGGGTGAGTGTTGGTATTGTCAACGCTCCGTCCTTCACCACCTTTGGTTTTTCTTTGTTTGCCCTAAGTTGGCAGGGTATGCTCAGACGTGAGTCCCTTGCTCACTTTGCCACTGGAGTCAAGCAAGCCCGACTGAAGACGGCTGTAATGCCAGAAACCGGTCCTGGGAAGCTTGTTTCCGGTCCAGGGAAGACATGGCTTGGCAGTTCGGGCTGGACTGTTCCCATGAGGCACAGGGTCAGACTGATTTGCATATGGCCATGTCTGAACTGGGGTGGCGGAGTGAGCTAAAGAACGGTGATGGATTAAACCCAGATCAGTTGACTGGGGGTGAGTGTTTGTATTGTCAACGCTCCGTCCATCACCACCTTTGGTTTTTCTTTGTATGCCCTAAGTTGGCAGGGTATGCTCAGACGTGAGTCCCTTGCTCACTTTGCTACTGGAGTCAAGCAAGCCCGGCTGAAGACGGCTGTAATGCCAGAAACCGGTCCTGGGAAGCTTGATTCTGGTCCAGGGAAGACATGGCTTGGCAGTTCGGGCTGGACTGTTCCCATGAGGCACAGGGTCAGACTGATTTGCATATGGCCATGTCTGAACTGGGGTGGCGGAGTGAGCTAAAGAACGGTGATGGATTAAACCCAGATCAGTTGACTGGGGGTGAGTGTTTGTATTGTCAACGCTCCGTCCATCACCACCTTTGGTTTTTCCTCATTCTTCCTCATGCCTGTGGTCAAAGATTTCTTGGAGGGGCTTCAGAAAGTGTTTCCGCCAGTGAGGTCCCCCTCTCCTCCCTGGGAGCTTAACATCGTACTCACCAAATTGATGGGTGCTCCCTTCGAGGCCTATCCATAGGGCATCTTTGCAGAACTTGACCTGGAAAGCTGCTTTTTTGGTGGCCCATGCCAATAGGGTGGTGTTAAGGACACATCCAGGCTTCCTGCCCAAGGTGGTCTCAGGAGTCGTCCCCCACCTACCCACCGTTTCCTAGTGCTGGGGTGCCTCGGACCCAGATGGAGACTTATTCCAGGGCCCTGCAGGCCTTCCTTGAGTCACCCCCTCTCCTTGGAGTGCCTTTGGGCCACACAGTGGGGGTAGGGACTCGGGTTGGGGGTTCGCCCTTGGCGCAGATTGAGTGCCTTGACTCAGGTTCCAGAGTCACTGCTATGTTGGGACATGGCCCGGATGAGCATCCCACTCTGACGTCGAGCCCTCCTGACGCGCCTTTGCATAATCCTGCGTGGCTCCCTGTGTTGTCGCTGGATGCGGCTGCAACACGGAGTTCAACCCCAACTCGATTTCGTTCCTCCCCGCAGGTGGAGGTCAAGTCGACACCGGCCCAATCCAGAGTGGATGAGGCCTCTAGGGAGGTCGTCGGCGCCGATACAATGCCGTCCCGAAGTCTATCAACGCCGGTTCCGTCCCCGGCTGTTCCTCTGTTGGAGGACGTGACCCCAGTGGGTTCACTGCCCACAAGGTTTTTCCCATGTTCCACGGAACAGGGGCCCATGGGGCACTGGCCAGACCATTTTTCTGTGGGGCCTCTGTGGTTAGGTGGACGGTTTAGCCTGCAGCAGTCTCCAACTGATGACTTGCTGTCCCCCCCTCGGATGGCCACAGAGGCTAGCATAGACTTTGCGAGGGCAGTTAGTAGGGCTGCACATATCTTGCAAATGCTGCCGCCCTCTGTCTCCCTGCCTTCAGATCCTTTATTGGTTCTTCTCCACCAGGTCACGGTGGATGCCGAGCCTCTGTTACCTTTTGGCAGGTCATGGTATGATGTCCTTCTGGGGACTTGGTCCAGACCCTCATCAGGGGATCCTGTGGCGTGTGCTGTTGCGCACTGCCACCGGCCGGCTACAGATGACCCTGCCTGTTTGTCCCTTCATTCTACGGCTCAAGGACTTGTAGTCAAGCTGCGCTTCCTTCCTCTCCTCCACTGCTGTTTCCCCCCACTCTGGAGTCTAGGTGGTTGGAGTGTGTGGCCGCAATGTTTTTGCATCCACCAGTTCTGGCCTTCGGTCCCTTAACACAACTTGCGTGTTTGCTTGGGCTACTCCTGCCCTTTGGGACTCTGTCGAACTACTACTTCCCTCTTTACCAGAGGGCCCTTGTGCTGACCTACTCCAGTTTATTGGGACCGGCCTCAACAATGTGCAGTTTTCCGTTTGGTCGGCCATGGACACCACGGACTCAGTGGGTCGAGCTATGGCCAGCTCAATTGCCCTACGTCGCCATGTGTGGCTACTTGATACCAGTTTCCCCAAAAATGTTCGGGAGCGACTCCGGTGTCTTCCCTTTGATGGGGCCCATTTGTTTGACGAGCATGCTGACTCGGCGGTACTGCGTCACTTCTCGGGATTCCATTGACGCCATTTTAGTCCACTATGGTGGATCTTAATTTTCGTGTGACGGTGTTGTCACTGGTTTTCTGTTTACGTCTCTGGGTTCTAGAGGGTTTTCCCAGAAAGATTGTATGGCTGTTCAGCCAGGGGTATTTTCCCCTTACTTTGGTGCAGCTGGTCCAGCTGTTTGTATGGTTCTTTTTTTTACCTCTGCCTATGATCTTGTCTCAAGACGTGCCCCTTGCTTTTATAGGGATGTGACCTACCCTATGTAGGGTATTCATTTGCTATTGTGTAGCTGCTGTTCCTTGCCAGGACGTTTCAGAAACTCCCATGGAGCTCTCTTTGCTATTGTCGGCCCCCCTGGGTTTTTCCCCGTGGGCTGTGCTGTGAGCATCTTCCCTTGTTACATGCTTCCTGTTGTCAGACTCAGGTGGCCCTCTCCTGGAGTGTCTGTATTGCTCCCCATGGTAGTTCTATGGCACTCTCAGGTGTCTGTGTATGCAGTTGACTCCGGTGTATTGTTGGGGCTCTGCCGTTTCCGAATCGCCCCAGTGGCGTTCTCACGTCCTCCTGCCTCGCTTGGTTCCTCTTTTTAACTTCTTTCTGCCCTAAGCGCTGTTGGCTGTCTTGGGTGTGGATACGCGTCCCTGTGAGCGCCCCGTTCCGCTCTGGATCGGTTCTTTCTGTTATCACTTGTGATCTGTACGGTGGTGTGGGTTATCATGGGGGACCGATGGGTTCCTTATACCATTGTCTTGCATGCGCTCTCTTGCAGTGGCCTTCTTTCCTGGTATTGGGAAAGGCTTGGGCCACCCTGTTGAAGGTTGGCCTAAGTGGTAGGTTTCCACCAGAGCGGGTCTCTGCTTCATTTGCGTTGTGCCCTGACCTCCCTCTGAGGGTCCCCGGTCTGGGTTCAGATTTCTATGTTCATTGTCGCACACATGTTAGAAATGGGGGTCTCTAGTTGGCAAGGGCTTGCACCTTTGTCCAAATAGGGACCCTCCTTCCTAGTCAGGATAAGGGAGTTACACTCTTAAAACTAACCCTGCTCACCCCCTTGGTAGCTTGGCATGAGCAGTCAGGCTTATCTTAGAGGCAGTGTGTAAAGCATTTGCACATAACCAACAGTAATACAGTGTAAGCACTACGAAAGGACACCACATCAGTTTTCAAAAATATCCAATATTTATATACAAGACCAAAAACGATAAGAATCCACAATACAGTACTAAAAAAATCTACAGTTATCAAAATACGCTTTAAAAACAGTTCCTTGATGTCGATAGCTCGGTCCCGGGCTATTGTGGCGTCTTTAGCAAACAAATCCAAACAGTTCTGGCTGACCGCAGCGTCGCGGGCCAGCTATGGTGTCGGGAATACTCCCAAACAGTACTTTTTAGAAATGCACGGGGCCGGCAACCTCTCGTGGAGTTTCTGAAAACACGGCGTCCGCAGGAGTCTGTTCTGGAGGTCGGTGCAGGAGTCGTCGGGGCCCTCGAAGTCGTGCACGTTGCAGGTCGATCTCCTATCTGATGAAGTCAGGAGCGCTGGTGTTGGCAGGTGTCTTGTGCTGCAGTGCGAAGTGCAGCGGTGCGATGCCCTCAGGTCGTGGTGCGAGCAGCGACTTGGTGGCCGCATCAGATGGCGGCTTCGGTGAGACCAGGGTCAAGATGCAAGATCAAGGCAGTGCTCGTCACGGTCCTAGCTGGTCACGATGCAAACAGCGGCGGCGGCGTTGCTGAAGTGCTGTCGTCGGCTGGAGTCAATGGCGTTGGTAGGCGAATGTTGCGGTGCGGGATGAGGGCGGTGCGTTGTGTAACTTTAAGAGCGGTGCCCTTGACGGGGCGTCTATTTCGGCGTGGATCGGCGTCGTCGGGGATACCAAGGCTTTGTCGTGAAGCAAGGCGGTGAGGAGTGTGGTGCCCACAGGTCACGGTGCAAGCAACAGCTCGGTGGCGGTGTCAGCAGGCATAGTTGGTAAGACCAGGGTCGTGGTGCGGCATTGTGGCGGTGCTAAGGCGTTGTCGCGGTGCGGAGTGCGGTGCCCACAGGTTGCGGTGCGAGCAGCGGCTCGTTGGCGGCATCAGCAGGCTTCGTCGGTGGGACCAGGGTCGAGTTGCTGTAGTGTCATCTACGGTGCCGTCAGGACAAGGAGTCTGCAGTGGCGCCATAGATGTTGTCGCGTTGCTTTTCCTCTGTTACAGCACAAAACACACAGTCCCTAGTGCTGTGGGCAGAAGAGCTTGAAGTCTTTGTTGTTTCTTCGGACTTCTTGAACAGGGGGCAAGCTCTACCTAAAGCCCTTGAGGAAACTCACAAAGCAGATTGCAGAAAGTTCAATCCAGTACTTTCACTGCCCAAGATACAAGTAGCCACTGTAGGCCTACACAGCAAAGCACACAGCAAAGTGGTAGGTCCTCCTCACAGCTTCTCCAGCTCTTCTTCTTGTCAGTCTTCTTGATCCAAACGAGTTCTAAAGTTCAGCGGTCTGGGTCCCAATATTTATAGCCCAAAATCCTTTGATCTCTTAGGCAGAGAATGTCGGTGCCCAGCCAGAACCAGTTCTGCCTTCTCTGGTGTGAATTCCTGGCAGGAGGTGGAGACAGCATTGTCAGAGGCAGACCAGGCCCTTTGAGGTGCAAGGAAATCACATCCCCCATTGCAGCCCAGGTCTATTCAGTCCCTTCCTGACCCAACCTAGACTATCTGGAGACTCTCCTGCTCCCCAGCCTTCTGTCATCCAAAACCCAGGCACGCAATCCACCTTCCACAGACGCACACAGGATGACTGAGCAATAAATTAACTCCTTTCTAAAACTGGTATTTTCAAACACGGAATGTGAAAAACACCTTCACTAAAAGATGCATCTTTAGATTCTGAGTTCAAGCGTACTAAACTTTAGTTTTCCACCTAGTTCCCATGGTCAGTTATGTTTATAAGAGGTTATAAACAAAATCCCAATCTGAAAGAAACAGATTAGTGTTAGATTCCTTATCTTAGATTCCTTACCTTAGAATATCCCCAGGTGTCAGACTGAATACGTAAAGTTTTCATCAGCAGTACCCCTGAGCGTCGGTTAGCGTCGTCTGCGGCTCCACGTCCGTCATCGGCGTCGTGATTGCCGGGATGATGTCGTCGGAATACTTAAGACACTGACCTCGCGCGCTGACGTCAGTTCTTCTTTTTTCCGTGCCAACAAGCGCAGATCCGGGAAGAGCAGTACTTCTAGTCATTTTTTGACTACCTTTTTTGATCTCTTTTGGATCTCTTTTTGAGTCTACTTCGATCCTGGTGCCGTAGGGATGCCTGGCTTCAAGCCGTGCGACTCCTGTCACCGTCTGATGTCGGTGACCGACCCCCACCGTCGGTGTCTCTATTGCCTTTGGACCGACCACGACGACAAGTCGTGACCCGACTGCCGGGCCTTGACCTCGAAAGCTTGGCGGGAGCGGTCCCGTAAGCTTCTCGAGATCCGTCGAGCCATCACCACTCGTCAGGCTCCAAGTCTTCCGGTAAGTCGAGGCACTCTAAAAAGAAATCGAAGAGGCGACATCGCTCTTCCGACTCCCCTCGCGCGATGCGGCTGAGGGTTTGGGCGGCTCCGCCGGAGCCACGGGCGTCGTATCTGGCCCCATACCCTCTGGTCCCTGGGCTGCATGCGATGCCGGAGGAGATACGTGATTTCCTCGTAGCCATGAGGACTCACTTTCCTCCGTCGAGGCCTTGCGGCTTCGGCCCCGGTGCCGTCGGATGCTTCGGCTCCGGCGCCATCGTCTACTTTGGTCCCGATGCCGCAGGGCCCCGAGGGATCCAGGCCTGGATCCCGGTCGATGCCAGTTAACCTCACGACTCATCCGCTGGCGCCGACCCCGATGGTGTCGCTCCCCAGTTTCAGACCCGGTCCGGGTCCGGCGTTGGAACGGCGCTGCTCGGCGCCGTCTCCAGCGTTGATGGGTGAGGCCTTACCCTACGACCCGGCTCTGTCATTCCTGCCTGTTTATCAGGACACGGATGAGGGGGGTGGACTGTGAGGCCTTCACCTACGACCCGGCTCCGTCATTCCTGCCTGTTTATCAGGACACAAATGAGGGGGAGGACTGGGAGGAGTCTGAGGACCCTCTGGCGCAACAGTACCAGTTGAGCCAGGACTGGGCAGATGAGCTGGGGGAGGCCAGTGGTCTGGATACATCGCCTGACAATGGATTCATATCTCCTCCCTCCGTGGCTACGGAGGAGGGTGCTACCTATGGTGTGGTGTTGCGCACGGCGGCCAAGGCCTTGGCTCTTGAGCTCCCTGCCGAGGTGCTTCAGCCGCCAGTAAGCTCTTCGGAGCTTCTGCTGCCGTTTAATGAGGCCCTCACGGACGTTCTGATGGGCACTTGGTCCAAGCCCTCCACAGTGCCCCCTGTGGATCGGAACGTGGCCCGATGCCTCCGCCCAGCTCTGGGTGACCCCAGCTTTCTGTCCGTGCACCCCACCCCCGAGAGCCTGGTGATCCAGGCCTCTACGTCCCAGACCACGTTTCCGACCGCTCCCCCGGATCGGGAATCCAAACGTTTTGACCAGTTTGGGAAGAAACTGTTCTCCTCATTGAATTTGGGGTTGCAGTCTATCAGGTGCAATTCGACATTCTGTAACCAGTTTCTTTGGCTTATTTGTATCATTGCCTTATGTCTAATAATTGGAATGTTAAATGATATGTAAATGAATAACTTGTAAAGTTTTGTTCATCTATGCCAACAGTAATTTCTTCTTTCTTTCATATCCATCTTCAAAATAAAGAGTTTTCCATTCTATTAGACTACTATACAACATCTAAAAACTTGGGTTTTCATGAATCAGATAAGGAAAGTTAGTAGGCATCAAAACAGTAATGATGAAATCGTTGCATAAATGTTTGTCTGTGTTTTTAATAATGTAAAATAAATTTGCGAAAAATATGAAAAGAATTATCATATAAAATAATATATAAAAAAGATAACAAAACATGAAATAAAAATATATATTTTCTTAAACCACACAGTTTTGTGTTATGTATTCACAAGTCAGAGATGTGGTGTGAGCACTACTACATGTATAGTTAACACTGTGCCCGGTGTGTAATTTTTCCCAGTGGGTTGCAGTCTATCAACACCCTTTGCCTTTTGGGCCGTTACACCCACTCCTTATGGGACATGGTTGCGGAAGTGCTGCCCCAGTGTCCGGAGGAGGCCCGGGCACGGCTCGACCAAGCCCTTGCTGAAGGGCGGGGTGCAGGACTTTATTCGATCAGGTGTTGGACTTGATACCACGGACTCGCTGAGCAGGGCGATTTCCACAACGGTGGCGGTTCGCCGCCAAGCCTGGCTGAGGTCCGCCAATTTTTGGGGGGATGTCCAGGCCACAATCATGGGCATGCCCTTCGATGGCCGTGGCCTTTATGGCGACAAAGCAGACAGTGTGCTTGAGCGTTTCTAGGACTCCAGGGCTACTGCCAAGTCCTTGGGCCTGTCGGGCCTGCGCCAGCAGACTTCTGCTTTTCGCCCCATTCGTGGCCAAGGAAGGGGCGCCCCCACACGTCTAGCTAGCCACAGGCTGCAGAACCAATCTCAACGCGGTCGCGGATGTTGTAACCGCCGTGGTGGTGCCGGGAGACAACGGCAAGTTCAGACCACATCCACTCCCGCAGCATCTGCCTCAAAGCCTTCCTAGTCCGACCTTTCGGGCCCATTCAACGCCATTGGGGGGCAGTGTCCACCCTCACCTCCTCCACTGGCATACCATCACTTCGGACAGGTGGGTGCTGCAAATCGTCCGAAGGGGCTACTCCCTCCCCTTCAAGGCGACCCCCCCCCCCCCAGCCGTGCCACTGCAGTACCACCGCGTGTCAGGGGATCACTTGCAACTTCTTCAGGAGGAAGTTACGGCCCTCTTGGCCAAGGGGGCCATCGAGCGCATTTCTGGGCCAGAAGTAGGATGTGGTTGCTACTCCCACTACTTTCTGGTACCCAAGAAGGGCAAAGGAGGCCTACGCCCTATCTTGGACCTCCGGAGCGTCAATGGCTTCCTCCGGAAGGAGAAGTTCAAGATGCTGACTTTGGAACAGGTCCTGGCTGCCCTAGACCCTGGAGACTGGATGGTAGCCTTGGACTTGCAGGACGCATATTTCCACATCCGCGTCCTGCCGGTCCATCGGCGCTACCTGCGGTTCACGGTAGGCCATGAGCACTTTCAGTTTACCGTGCTCCCCTTAGGCCTCACCAGTGCCCCTCGGGTGTTCACGAAAGTGATGGCGGTGGTCGCAGCTCATCTGCGCAGATCAGGGGTTTCAGTCTTCCCCTATTTTGAGGACTGGTTGTTGAAGGCGGGCTCGCCCGAGACAGTCATCTCCCACCTCCAGACTACGACCGACCTCCTGCACTCACTGGGGTTCTCCATCAACGTGCCAAAGTCACACCTGTGCCCCTCTTAGAAGCTCCTTTTCACCGGAGCGGTTCTGGACTCTACGCAGTTTTGTGTTTATCCTCCCGAACAGGGGGTTCGGGATATTCAGGCTCTGATTCCGATCTTTCAGCCTTTATCCCGAGTGTCGGTCAAGTTGACGCTGCGGCTCCTGGGGCTGATGGCCTCCTGCATACTACTGGTGCATCACGCCAGGTGGCGGATGCGGGCTCTGCGACCTGAAGTTTCAGTGAGCATAGCATCAGGGCAACCTGTCCGACCACGTCCTGATCTCGGAGGGCAATGCGAGTCAGTTGCAGTAGTGGCTCACGAACCGCGATTGGGTCAGCAGCAGATCCCTCTCCCTACCCCAACCCTAGCACATAGTAGAGACGGATGTGTCCCTCCTGGGATGGGGGTGCCACATGGGAGAGGCGGAGATCAGAGGCCTCTGGTCTCCGGCAGAGTCCCGGCTCCAAATCAACCTTCTGGAGCTGCGGGTAATCCGACTTGCAGTGAAGGCATTCCTTCCCTCTGTACGGGAAAGTGTAGTGCAGGTGTTCACGGACAACACCCCCGCCATGTGGTACTGCAACAAACAGGGCGGGGTGGGGTTGTGGACCCTTTGTCAGGAGGCTCTGCGCCTCTGGACATGGCTGGAACACCAGTGCGACACCCTGGTGGTTCAACATCTGGCAGGTTCCCTGAATGCCAGGGCGGACGAACTCAGCTGCCGGTGCATGAATGATCACGAATGGCGTCTGAACTCGGACATGGCGCAAGGTCTCTTTCAGCTGTGGGGAGAGCCGTGATTAGTTCTATTCGCCACCGAAGAGAACGCGCAATGTCATCAGTTCTGCGTGTTGGAATTTCCAAGGCGGCACTCGCTCAGAGACGCTTTTCGTCGCCAGTGGAGCTGCGGTCTGTTGTACGCCTTTACGCCTATACCACTTCTGCCCAGAGTGCTGAAGAAGATCAGGCGAGACCGGTCCCAAGTCATCCTTGTGGCTCCAGACTGGGCACGAAGATACTGGTATCCTGTGCTACTCAGCATGTCAGTCGATCCCCCGATTCGTCTGCCTCTTTAGGAGAACCTTCTGTCACAGCAGCAGGGGACGGTCCTCCGTCCGAACCTGTCCAGTCCCCACCTACTTGCGTGGAGATTGAGCTGCGACAGTTGAGCCCATTTGACTTGCCTCCTGATGTCTGTGATGTGATTCTGGCAGCCAGGCGTCCAATCCACAAAAATGGTATACGCCTGCAGGTGGAACAAATTTGTGGCATGGTGCACAGCAAAGGCTGTGGATCCACTTTCTGCCCCCCTTTCAGAGGTTCTTCTCTTCCTTCTTTCTCTTGCCCAGCAGGGCTCTGCTCTGGGCACTATTAAAGGCTATCTCTCGGCCATTTCAGCCTTCTTAAGGCTTCCTGATCAGCCTACTCTTTTCAAGTCCCCTGTTGTAAATAGATTCTTGAAAGGCCTCACACACGTTTCCTCCTGTTCCCTTTGTGATGCCTCAGTGGAACTTGACCCTTGTACTGACTTATCTGATGTGCGCTCCCTTTGAGCCACTTCATAACTGTCCTCTTCGTCTTCTGACTCCTAAAACTGCATTCCTAGTTGCCATCACCTCTGCCAGGAGAGTGAGTGAGCTCCAGGCTCTGTCTTCTAAGCCTCCTTTCCTCTCTGTCGATCCGGACAAGGTTGTTCTGAGGACTCGTCCTTCTATCCTGCCCAAGGTGGTTACGGCCTTTCATATCGGGCAGTCCATCACCTTGCCCACCTTCTTTCCGACTCCGCATCCATCGAAAGAGGAAGAGAGAGGCTCCACCGTCTGGAGCCAAAACATGCACTCTCCTTCTATCTAGAACGCACACGCCAGTTCCGTGTGGACGACCAGCTCTTTGTTGGTTACGTGGGCGCTAAGAAGGGATGGGCAGTGCACAAGCGGACCATCTCTCGGTGGGTAATTTTGTGCATTAAGGACTGTTACTCCTTGGCGAAAAAGGAGCCTCCTGTGGGGCTGTGTGCCCATTCCACTCGGGCCACGGCGGCTACTACTGCCCTGGGTTGGGGAGCCCACTTGCAGGACATCTGTCGGGCAGCTACGTGGGCCTCAGTGCACACGTTTGCTAAGCACTACTGCCTGGACAGCCAAGTCCGGAGAGATGGCTTTTTTGGCCGGTCCGTTCTCTAGGACTTTCTGGTGTGATCTTGGTTCGCAGGCCCACCACCGGGGTTGGTATTGCTGGGGTATCTATTCTAAGGTAAGGAATTTAACACTAACCTGTTTCTTTCAGATGCACAAGTTACTTACCTTCGGTAACGATCTATCTGTAGGAAACAGTAGTTAGTGTTAAATTCCTTACCGCCCCACTCATCCACCCCGTTCTGCAAACCGATATCTAGGGTTAAGGTATCTCCCTTTGAGGGCCCTAGTTTCATGGCATCAGTGTCTGTTTCTTGCATAGCTCTGCGTTCCTGGTGCGGAAAGCTCTGTACAGAACTGATGTCAGCGTGCAAGGGTGGGTTGAAGTACTCAGATGACGTCATCCGGACACGGAGCCCCAGACGACACCTACCGACGCGCAGGGATACTGCTGACTAAAACTTTCCGGATCCAGTCTGATGCCTGGGGACATTCTAAGGTAAGGAATCGAAGGTAAGGAATCTAACACTAACTACTGTTTCTTACAGATATATCGTTATCGAAGGTAAATAACTTGTGCGTCTGTCCTATGGGGAACAGGTAGCCTTGTAATAGTGAGAAACGAAATGGGCTGTAATTCACTATCAGGATATGCCACCCACACCAGGGCATGGCCTACCTTTCACATACACTGCACCCTGCCCACAGAGGTACCTTGGGCCTACCTTAGGGTTGACTAACATGTAGAAAAGGAATGTTTAGGGCAAGTGGGTGCACTTGCCAAGTTGACATGGCAGTTGCACACTGCGCGCAGACTCTGCAATGGCAGGTCTGAGTTACCTTTTTAAGGCTACTTACGTGGGTGGCACAATCAGTGCTGCAGGCCCACTAGTAGCAGTTGATTTACAGGCCCTGGCACACTCAGTGCACTTTACTAGGGACTAACAAGAAAATCAAATACCCAATCATGGAAGCACCAATCCATTACACAATTTACCACAGGAGCACTTGCACTTTACCACTGATCAGCAGTGAGAAAAGTGTGCCGAAACACTACGCCAGCAAAAACAGAGTCAAAACCGGGAGGGCAGAAAGCAAAACCTCAGGGGAAACATGCTAAAAGATGCCAAGTCTAACAACACGGCTCAGGTGTTCTTCTCTTGGCCTCTGCGGCGAGTTTAACCAGTTTCTTCGGATGATCTCTAATTTCATTCTGTGTACATATATATCTCTTTTTCTGACTCTCTATGTCTGCGTATTACTGACTTCTTGTTGGTGTGATAGTCAGTATTACCGCCTGTGTCTTAGTGGTTCGGTCTTCCTCCCTGATCGGTGGGTTGGGGTCGTCCTCTTGTGGTTGGACTGTTGCCCCGCCCCTGGTCAAAGACGGCAGTACTGTTACTACCATTTGGACGCCTTTCTATTCTCTCAGGGCATTCTTCTTGTTTACCCTTGGTATAATTTCTTGACTTTTCCAGAATTTCTGTGTGCTTTGTATGCATACGAGGGGGTATGCATGCAGGGCCTCCCTGCAGTGGATCCTGTGCATTTTCCCAGGTTCTCCATTTGTCTGTCTCTCTCTCTCTCTCTCTCTCTCTCTCTCTCTCGCAACTCTCTCTCTCTCTCGCAACTCTTGGGCATGTTCAGCTTGCTGGTCATTCTTGGTCATTGGACCCTGGGGTACAATCGCCTGGTTGGCTACCTAATGCTGTGACATCTTTTAGGTTGGCCCGCACATGTTGTTGGAGTTACGTTTCATTGAGCTCTGCATTGTGTGGTGTAATTCTCAAGGTACAAACTACCTGTTTTTGTGTATTCTTTCTGTCATTCACATCTGTGCTCCTCCTGGTAGTCATAGTTGTGTGTTTCGACATAATGCCCTCTGCCCTGACATGTATTTTTTGGCATTTGCGGTTGTGCTGCTCCGATTTCTGAATCGGTAATCAGAGGTCCTTTACTCAGTTTCCCCTTTTTTGTGGAATCTGTGGCATTTTGTCATTGTGCGTTGATTTTTCGGGTCCTATGACTTTATTTCGTCCCTGTCTGGCTGACAGTGGACTTGTGCTGTCCTCTGATGGATTGTGTTACCTTTCTTCCCTTGCTCATGCTCTGCCCTGACCTTCAGGGTCTGGTGTCAGTTATGCTGGCAATACTGGGCCTTATGGGCCTGGTATATGCTGGCAATACTGAGCCTTTTGGTCTGGTGTCAGCTGCGCTGGCATTGTAGACCCCACCTTGTTTCCGTCAACGTTCTTGATGGTCTGATCCCTTCGCGAACATGGTGGGGTTAGGTCGCAGGCCCTCCTCCACTGGGGTATAGCTGTGGTATCTATTCTAAGTTAAGGAATCTGTGGCTAGATGTCTCTATCAGATGAACGAGTTACTTACCTTTGGTAACGATGTATCTGGTGAAGATACAGTCTAGCCACAGATTCCTTAACGCCCGCCCTTCCTTCCCGTTCTGCGAGGACCTTTCCAGGTGGGGTTCTACCACCTTGCCTCCTTGCTGGTGGCCATGATCTTCCTAAGGTATGCTCTAGTTCATCTACCTCAGGGGCAGGGTGTGTCATTCTGCTCTTGGCACATTAGCTTCCACTCATTCTCCTTTTGGGTGCCTAGACTATGTGCTTTTCGCTGCTACTCCATCCGGGTTCTTCCGGTATGGAGTTTATCCTGTTTTCTAAACCTCCCTCCATCCTGGTCTATCTCCCATTGTCTTGGGGTCTCCTTGTCTCTGTTGCAGGCGCTTGGGTTGAGCTTCTCTTGGACTCTGCTCGGTGCATAGATTCTTGTGGGGGTGTGGTACCACTTCTATGTGGTGGTTTACTTCTGATCACTGGCCTGTGTCATGACTTTTTAGTCCTGTACCCCCTTTTTTAGTTGCATCCTTTGTCCACAGACTGGCTGTCAGACAGTTCAGTCCTGTGGTTGCATTTTGTCTTTGAATGTCAGGTCACTCATTTCCGCTGCTGTTTCTTTAGGAGGGCACGGTTCTTTGCTTGGTGGAATTTTTATTTGGATGGGTGCTTGTTTGCTTCCTTCAGCCCCTCCAAGTGTTGCGTACTTTTCCACATGGGAAGGTTTCTTATCATTGTTGTTTCAAAGATTTTTGTTTCTTTTTTGGCACACTGTTCCTATACTCTAACAGTTTTGGTAGTGGCGCGGAAATGTTTCACCGTACAAAACTGACATCAGCACGCCAAGGGGGTCTTTAATGGCTACATTGACCTCACTTCCGTGGACGATGTCAGGACGGAGCTAGCGGACACCGCCCCCCGGGGTGCAGAGGGAAAAATGTTTTCCGGGTCCAGTCTGACGCCTGGGGATGTTCTAAGTTGAGGAATCTGCTGCTAGACTGTGTCTCTACCAGATGCATCGTTACTGAAGGTAAGTAACTCGTTCAACAGGTGCAGCCACCACAGTTGAAGCAATTTGGCCTAAGGTGCCTGTCATAGTACATGCCTGTACTACCTGCCCAACTGCAAAAGGAGTATCCGCTGGAAGTGTCTGGACACACATGAGTATCTAAGGGAGTTTTGTGGACTCGAAGATGCCAGAGAGGACTTTCTTCTCTGTTAGGGCCTTCCTCACACCACAAAGCGTCATATTGTAGCATAACCACTAGATAGTATAGTTTGAGATCTGGAAGGCCGAGGCCTCCTTGGTTGGGGTCTAGTTTAAGGATCTCAAGGCGGACTCTGCTTTTCTTACCTGGCCAAACCAGTGCCTCTAGAATCCCATCCAGACTTCGAAACAGTGACGGCGGCAGCATGCAGAACGAATTCTGTAATGTTTATAGGCGGCGGAGCAGCAGGACCATTGTACACAGTGCCACTCTCCCATAACTGACGGAGTCAGGGTGGTCCAAAACCACACAGAGGCAGTGAGTCAAGTCATCACCCTGCACATACTCAATTCAAACTGTTGAAGGTGGTTGTTGGCAATCTGCATTCCCAGTAATTAAAGCTCACTGTTTCCGACCATAATCCTACCCGGGAAAGCTTGGGGTTACCCAATTTAGCCAGCGCAGTCTATACGCCTTTCTGCCTTTACCACTTCTGCACAGAGTGCTATAGAAGATCAGGAGCGACTGGGCCCAAGTCCTCTTGTGGCTCCAGATTGGGCACAAAGAGTCTGGTATCCCCAGCTGCTACACATGGCCATAGATCCTCCGATCAGACTGCCTCTTCAGGAGGATTTTCTGTTGCAGCAACAGGGCACGTTCCTCTACCTGAACCTGTCCAGCCTCCACCTCCTTGCATGGAGATTGAGCGGCGGCAGTTGACATCATTTGACCTACCTCACGAAGTCTGTGATGTTATCTTGGCAGCCAGGCATCCCTCCACTAAGACGGTATACGCCTATAGATGGAACAAATTTGTGGCATGGTGCACAGCAAAGACTGTGGATCCCCCTTCTGCCCCTCTTTCTGATGTTCTCTTGTTCTTCCTTTCTTTAGCCCAGCAGGGCTCTGCTCTGGGCACTATAAAGGGCTTCCTCTCGGCCATTTCAGCCTTTCGTAGGCTTCCTGATCAGCCTTCTCTTTTCAAGTCCCCCA
This sequence comes from Lissotriton helveticus, assembly GCF_964261635.1. Classification (NCBI taxonomy): domain Eukaryota; kingdom Metazoa; phylum Chordata; class Amphibia; order Caudata; family Salamandridae; genus Lissotriton; species Lissotriton helveticus. The sequence continues at coordinate 388,608,657 of NC_136057.1, forward strand.
TTGTAAATCGCTTCCTTAAGGGCATTACTCATATTTTTCCTCCAGTTCTCTTCGTAATGGCCCAGTGGGACTTGAACTTGGTTCTTACATATCTTATGTGCATTCCCTTCGAGCCGCTACATAACTGTCCTCTCAGGCTTCTGACTTTAAAAACTGCCTTCCTGGTGGCCATCACCTCTGCCCGCAGGGTGAGTGAGTTCCAAGCTCTTTATTCAAAGTCTCCTTTTCTGACTGTCTATCCTGACAAGGTTGTCCTTCGAACCCGTCCATCCTTCCTTCCCAAAGTGGTTTCCATATTGGACAGACCATCACTTTTCCCACCTTCTTTCTGCCTCCGCATCCTTCCAAAGAGGAAGAGAGGCTCCACCGTCTGGATCCAAAACGTGCGCTTTCATTTTATTTGGATCACACAAAGCAATTCCTTGGCAAAGAAGGAGCCTTCAGTGGGGCTACGTGCCCATTCCACCAGGGCGACAGCAGCTACCACTGCTTTGGGGCGTTGAGTCCCCCTCAAGGACATCTGTCAGACAGCTACCTGGGCTTCGCTGCACACGTTCACTAGACACTACTGTCTGGACAGACAAGTCTGGAGAGACGGCTTCTTTGGCCGTTCTGTTCTCCAGGACTTTCTGGTGTGAACTTGGTTCGCAGACCCACCTCCGAGGTTGGTATTGCTGGGGTATCTATTCTAAGGTAAGGAATCTATAACTAACTGTTTCTTTCAGATGAACAAGTTACTTACCTTCGGTAACAACATATCTGTAAGAAACATAGGTTATTTATAGAATCCTTACCGCCCCACTCATCCTCCCCGTTCTGCAAACTGACTTTTAGGAATAAGGATTTCTTTTCAGGGCCCTAGCTTTGTGCACCAGTGGTCAGTGCACCACTGGTCAGTGCACCACTGGTCATGGCTCTGTGCTTCTGGCGTGGGAAGTCGTATACAGAACTGACATCAGCTCGCGAGGAGCCGTTTAAGTAGCTACAGCGATGTCCCCATTTAAGTAGCTAAATGGGGGCAACCACAACGTCAATGATGAATGCGGAGCTGACCGACGCCACCTTTCAGCGCACAGGGGTACTGCTGACGAAAACAATTCCGGATCCAGTTTGACACCTGGGGATAATTCTAAGGTAAGGACTCTATAACTAACCTATGTTTCTTACAGATATATTGTTACCAAATATAAGTAACTTGTTCTTTTGCTTGAATACAAGTAGGACAGTCTTCAATGTATGTCTTAACATCCTGCAATTCTTTGGTGGGAACAAAGAGTTGGTCACCATGATATAAGAAGCCCTGTTGTTCAAGCACACCAGAGGGATAAGGAGTGATATCTTTTACCTGAGCAAGTTTCTCATAAAAATCTTGGGAAGAACAATAATTCTCCCAGTTGACATGATAGGTTGCGTCTGGTTTTGATCAGAATCAGGTGAGGAGAAATTGAAACTTGAAAGTGTCTGCTTTTTGTTGTGCATTGCCCGGTCTATATGTAATAACGAAGTTTAATTCATTAAAGAAGAGCAACCAGCTGAGCTGTCGTGGACTCAAGGCTTTAATGTTTTGGAAGAATTTAAGGTTACGGTGATCAGTATGGATGGTTTTGGTATGTCTTGCTCCCAACAGATGATGACGCCATTCATGGAAGGCGAGCAGTATGGCAAGCCGCTCCCTTTCTGCCACCTTATAATTCTGCCCGTCTGGTAAAAATGTTTTAGAAAAATAGGCAACAGGGTGAAAACATCCTGTTTCAGGGTCTCGTTGCGACACAACACCACCCACAGCAATTTGTGACGCCTTGGCATCCAGAAAAAATGGTTGAGATGGATCTTGATGTCGAAGTAAAGGGGCTTCCGTGAAGACCTTTTTAAGTTGTCGTTTTTCGACTGCTCCATACCAGGTTCTACTCCTACTGGTAATGCTACTCCCTTTTTTGGGAAACTTGGTTTATTAACAAAATCCCGGGTGAAATGTCGGGCCTTCCCACAAAATAGGCAAAGATTACGTTTCCGTCTTCTATCTTTCTCCTTTTTGGATAAAGGTTCCCGGACACTCCCTATTTGCATGGGTTCTGTGGTGTCCTGGGAGGGACTGTCTGTTTCCTCCTTCTTGGTTTTCTGGACTAGCATTCGAGTATCCGCCTGTGACTTTTCAGCTTTCCGTTCCCCTAAAATGTTGTCTTACTTAACTACTAATTCAGTGAAAGCAGAACATTCAGTTGGTGGTTCTACAATCTGGGCTATGATATTCTTTAAGTCATCCTGTAGACCACGAGAGAAAAGAGGTTCTTTTCTCCTCAGGCCATTCTGTTTCAGCAATGAGCCGATTAAATGAAGTATTGTATTGTATTGTAATTGCATTTATATAGGGCTTACTACCTATGACGAGGCGTCAAATCGCTTTTTCGGCGAGTAGCACGCTACTCCGGGACCCATAGAGGATTAGTGTTGAATTAGTATAGTGAAACATGCAAGTACATTTTAAGTGGTGGATAGGTTAGTCAGTTATTTGGATTTGGAATGTTAGCAGAAGGATAGAGGAGGACAAAGGTTTGTATTTATATAGCGCTTGTTGGCGCACGCTATTCAGGAAGCCCATAAAGGATTAGTGGTGAATTAATATGGTGAAATATGAAGTAGTGGTGGATATTAGTCAGTTACTTGGAGTGAGAAGACTAGCAGGGGGATAAAAGGGGAAGAAAGATTTGCATTCATATAGCCCTTGTTCCCCTCATGGGTGTTGAATCGCTTTTCTGGCGAGTAGCACGCCACTCCGTAACCCATAAAGGATTATTGTTGAAAATGAGTGTAGTATAAATATAAAGTAATCTGAGTAGTGGATATGTTATTCAGTTTTTTTGGGTAGTATATTAGTATAGTTGAATATGGAATTTGAGAAGTGAACATGTTAGTCTGTTCATTTTGGTTGAAAAGGATAGTGGAGGGATAAAAGAGTGAAGGATTTAAAAAAATAAATGTTTAGGTCTTAGCAGTATGAGGAAGCTTTTGGATGAGTAAAAATGAGTTTTGGATAGGAGGAGTCAGAGGGAAGAGTTTAGAAAGGTTTGTTTTAGTGGATCGGTATAGTAAAAAGAGGTGTCAGATGATGCAAGGAGGGGTAGAGTAGTAGAGAGTTTAGAAAGGGTTATTTTGGCGATCATAGTTGTGGTATGGGGTTTGGGATAAATGAGAGAGTGGATGTAGAGGATGTATTGATAGATGTATAGGATGAGAGATAGGGTAGTGCATTTGAAGGAGTAGTAGAAAGAAATTTGAGATGAGTCAGAAGGTTGGGCTAGAAGATATATTGAGCAAAGTATAGGCTGAGAAATAGGGTAGTGCATTGGAAATGCTAAATTAGAAGAAAGTGATAAATATATAGATCCATAAGTACATTGAAAGTATATAGATACATAAAGGAGGTAAGTATATGTAGATTAAAGATATTGATAGAGGCACATGATGAGAAATAGGGTAGTGCATTGGATATGCTTTTTCAGGAGAAATGTAACAGACACACAGATCCAAGTACATGGAAGGTACATAGATGCACAATGGAAGTATGTACATGTAGACCAAAGATGATTTTTATTTATTTATTATTATTTTTTCTCTTAACATAATATTATTTTACATGTTTATACAAAGTAATACACAAAGATAGGTACATATCTATAGTGAAAACAAATGCTTATATACAGAGGGATATGCTGTGAATTTCTGTTTGCGTATGGTGCTTATGTGGTGGAAGAGCCAAATCTTGAGTAGTTTTCTGCAGATAAGGTGGTTGTCGGTGGACCTTATGTTGGAGGGTAAAGAGTTCTATAGTTTGGCTGCTTGAACAGAGAAGGATGTGCCACCCATGGTTTTTTTCTTGTATGGTGGGATTTTGAGGCGAGATGCTCCTTTAGAGTGGAGGTTCCTTTGTTGAATGTGTTTGGTGATTTTATTCCTGATGAAGAGTGGTCCTATTCCATGTATTGCTTTGTGGGTGATACAAAGCAGCTTGAACGTGGATCTTCTGGCAACCGGTAACCAATGCAGGGCTTTCAAGGCAGGGGAGACGTGGTCTCATGGTTTGATATGCAAGAGTAGTCTGGCAGCCGAGTTCTGAATCCTTTGTAGGTTTTTCATGGTCGTTAAAGGTGATCCGTGGTCGAGGCTATTGGCGTAATCGAGTTTGGACAGAACAAGGGAGATGGTAGCTTGGACCTTGTGTGGAAATCCCAAATGAGGGAAAATTTGTCGCAGCGTTTTTATAGTAGCAAAGCTTTATCTTGCTAGTTTATCCACTTGGGCATTCATCGACAGCTTGAAGTCCATGGTCATTCTCAGGTTTCTAACTTCCTTTGATACTTTAGGCAGTGATCCCAGTTCATCAGGCCATGTGGCAAGCGGGTTGTAATGTTTCCAATCGCCACACGTGAGTATTTCAGTTTTTGAAGCATTCAATTTGAGATGGCTCCAAGTCATCCACTGATCCACGGCTCTGAGACAGCTGAAAATTGGTGATTTTCCAATGTCTTTGGGGCATTCCAGTTGAAGGAGTATTTGCGTGTGATTTGCATAGTTATAGCACGTGAGGTGAAATTTATTGATCAGTACTGGTAATGACTTCATGTAGATGTTGAAAAGCATAGACAAGATGATAGAACCTTGAGGGACCCTGCTTTTGTGGAGTACGGTTTGGACGAGAAAGGTGGGGTATGGATGACATTAGTTCTGTTTCGAAGGTAGGACGCGATCCAGTCTAGAGCAGTTCCCTCTATGCCGGCTTCATAAAGTCTTTGTTTCAGAGTGTCATGGTCAACCGTGTCAAAGGCAGCTGAGAGGTCAAAGAGAAGTAGTGCAGCAACCCCGTTGCGGTCAACTGTATTCTTTAGGTCATCCCAGATGGCAAGGAGGGCAGATTCAGTGCCTCTTCCCAGACGGAATCCTGTTTGGAAGTCTGAAAGTATGTCATTCTCTTCAGTGAATTGTGACATCTGGGCGACCACTGCTCTTTCTATCAGTTTGCCCAGGAAAGGTCCATTTGTAATGGGTCTGTAGTTATCAGGGTTCAGCGGGTCCAAGTTTGTTTTCTTCAGTAAAGGGCGTATGTATGACTTTTTGAGTTCTTCTGTAAATATTCCGGTAGTTAATGAATCGTTGATGATTCTTCTTACTGGAGTGGCAGCAGAGGGTGTTAAAAGAATTGTCTTGAAAGTTTGTGGCAGACAGGGGTCAGCAGGCCTGCTTGCTTTGACCAGGTCCATAAATTCATCATGTGAGATGTGTTGGAAGGAACGGAGAGCCTTGATTAGAACATTCTTGGATTGTTGTTTTGTACAAGGGTTAGTGCTGGTGCTTTGTTTCTGTTTTAAGTACGAGGCCAACGGTTCTGCTTTATCCGTGTAATGATTTGCCAGTTTGTCTGTGAAATCTTGAGTAACAGGATGAGTTCTTTCTAGGCTATTTGGTTTGCGAAATTCATTGAGTATTTTATAGAATTCTTTATTTGCACCTTTAGCGTTTTGAATTCTGTCTGAATAGTACCTTTTTTGATAGCCGACTTGTATAATCTGTTAATTTTCTGTAGGTGAAGTTTGTCTTGTTTGGCGTTTTTTTGAGCCAGGTACGTTGCAGCTTTCTAATTTGTTGTTTTATGTCTTTTATTTCTATGTTTCTCCAAGGCGCTTTTTTTCTTTTGTTCTGTTGTGTGGTTTTGAGTGGTATCAGGATATCAAAAGCTTCCTGTAGCCACTCATATAGATTTTGAACACAAAGTATGGTTTCCAGATTTGTACTATATGTTAGTTGTGTTTCCAAGTGTTCCAAATTGAGTTTGTTCCACGGCCGATAGGTGGATGGATGTAAGGTACTTTTAGGTGAGTCGCTTAGCGTTGTTTTATGTTGGAAAGCAAGCAAGTGGTGGTCTGACCATGTGACTGGAGTTATAGTTTGAAAGGTAACTAGTCCAGAATTAGCAAAAATTACATCTAGGATATGTCCAGCGGTGTGTGTTGGATTGTGGACAATCTGATGCAGGTTCAATGCATCTAGGCCGGTGATTATTGTTTTTGGATGGGTCATATTGGGTTTATCAAACCAAATATTAAGGTCACCCAGAACGCATAGGTTGGAGTGTATTGTTATCAGGTTTGAGACTGTGTCTAGAAGTGCTTCTGGGAATGTCGCCTTGCTAGATGGAGGTCTGTAAAGGAGCACGAAGTTACAGGAGGAAGACGGTGTAGGATTGCATCTTGTTAGAAGAGCCTCACAATTCTTTATGGAGATGTTGTCAATTTTAGTGATATGTATTGTTTGCCTGAATACAACAGCTAGACCACCTCCTTTTTTGGCTATTCGATTTTGGGTGATTATTTGATAGCCTAGAGGAATGGCTTTATGCGGGATTGGAGCCATATCCTCTCCCAACCATGATTCGGTTATGAATAGTATGTCTGGTTTTGCATCGGTGAGAAGGTCGTAGATGTGATGCTTGTTTTTAGAGAGAGATCGAGCATTTATTAGTAGACAGTTTAGTGAGTGGCCTTTGGTGATAGTGGGACTTTGTTTTGTAGAAACGTGATCAGTATTGTGTGGGTTTGTAGCAGGAGTGTTTTAGTGCTGGTATTAGCTGTATTAGGATAGCAATTGTGTAGCTGTTCTGTATCGTGTTCCTCATCCAGCATGCTAAGAAGGCATTTTGATGGGTGGTCTGCGTGTGTATGAGTTGGAGATGGATTTTGAGAGTGAGTTGGAATGCTGTGTTGCTTTTGTGGTGTAACATTGTTGTGAAGTAGACACGGGGAAGGAAAGTTGTGAGGTGTGGAATGTTGCTTATATTTTTTGTGTGTGTTTAAGGCAGAAGGTGTATGAATCAGAGGAGGTGGTGCAGCATGTGGGTCATGTAGTAGTGTTCTAAATTGTCCAGTGGATGAGAGGCGGTTAGAAGAGAGGTGCAGTATTGCTGTATCTGTGTTAGGTGTGGTGGAAGAGTGAAAGCTTAGCATTGGAGTTTGTTCCTTTGTCTGTTTTGAAAGGTGGGTATATGTTTGTATTTTATGATGGTATGTATTATGAGGTGTTGCGCTTTGGAGATCTTGTTGTGCTGGTGTGTGCGGTATGTTTTGCTTTTGAGGAGTAGTGAAAAGGGGTGCTGATGTATATGTTTCATTCAATGGATTTGGTTGTATAGTATTGTTTGTGAGAGGAGGTTGTGACGTACAGGGGGTGGTGATGTGTTTATTAGTAGAGTGTATGTTGTGTGTAGGAGGGAATGAAGTAGAGGTGAGAGTGTTTATCTTAGATTGGTTTGTTGCAAGAGTTACAAAGTGTGGTGGTGTGCAGTGTGTGTGTTGTGTGTTAGTGTTATTATGGTAGAAGGGAGAGGAGGGTGTTTGACAACTGATGGAAGGATGATTATGTGTGTGTTACTGATAGAAGTTGGTCTGTTAGGTGTAATAACAGCAGGGAGAGTGTGTGTGAATGGGATGTAGTTATGTATGGTGTTAATTGGTGTTGTGTTTGTAATGAGTGTATTGGTTAGTGGTATAGGATAGAGTTGTGTACTGTTTGTAGGTGATGGTGGATATGTGTGGTAGTTGGGATAGTAGGGTGTGTAGGTGTGGTATGGTTTGTAGTGCATGCTGGTACATTAATCTGTGCATAGTGTTGTGTGTGGTGTACATTTGTTGTGAGTGTGTGGCTCTGTTTGTGGATGTGGATGGTGTGGGGTGAGTACTGCTAAATGAGAAAAAGGGCACATTTCTGGCCCTATTCCCGACCAGTCTCGAACAGGATCAAACAGGAAACTGCCCTTGTCCTCTGCCCTTAAAAGGATCAAATAGGCAACTGCCCTTGTCCTCTGCCCTTAACAGGATCAAACAGGCAACTGTCCTTGTCCTCTCTGCCCTTAACAGGATCAAACAGGCAACTGCCCTTGTCCTCTCCGCCCTTAGCTGAGACGCCCGAAGCCTGGCCTCTTATAGCCCCAGTAATCAGGTGACCCCTTCAGCCAATGGGAACCCTTAGCCCTAACACTATCCAATCACAACACTAGCCCTACAATCTAGGACCAATAGGAGACCAGGACCGTACAGCCAATGTTAGCCCTAGTCCAAGCACCCACTAACTTCAAAAACCCTGATCTCTACATCCAATAAAGGCCCTAGCCCTACCAGTAGTCCCAACCCAAGTCCAAGCAACCAATGGCACAGGTAGCCCTAGTCCCTACTTCCAATAGAAAGCCTAACCCTACTCTTAGTCCCAAAACTAGTCGAGCAACCAGAAGCCCTAGTCGCTACTTCCAATTAAAGGTCTAACCCTAGCCCTTGTCCCACCCTACTTCCAATAACATAGGAAGCCCTAGTCCCTACTTCCAATAGAAATCCTAACCCTAGTACCAACCCTACAATGATTGAATCACAGACCCAGAAACCAATAAGAACCCTCAAATACCCAACCAAAGAGGACATCAACCCTAATCCAATAGAAACGCCAGATACAACCACCAATCAGTGTACACATGTACCAACCACTAGCAGACCATATAATGTCCCAGACACCTGACAAGGTTTGCTGGCCAGGGAGTTGGAAGCTGCTTTTCCTGTTCAGAATCTCCTAGGAGACAGACAGGCTCAATCCACACTTTGGACTACTTCAACTAAAGGCCTCGCTAACTTGAAATCTAACAATACTGTTTGAATAACACTTTACTCCCTCTGCAGGCCAAAAAACGAAGTGCACAGGCCCTAGTAAACACAGTTTAAACAGCTCACAGAAGCACCCTCTGATGTAGAATATCCTTGTTGCTGGGGGGGAGGCAGGGGGGCTGGTTTCACTGCCTTGTTAACACAAAATGGTGGCTGGGGGTGCACTGTTTTAACATACAGGTCTTATCACAGAGCAAAGGAGAAATTTGGAGGGAAAACAGATTTGTTACCAAGGAATGAGAGGGATAAACTACAGAGGTTGGACTTCAAATACCACAATTCAACACGTTAAATGGGAGCTATCATGGGCAGGGAAAAAACACAAGTTTAAAACACAAAACAGGTGATAAAATAGGCAATCACAGGCAGGTCAAAACTAAAATTTTAAACTGTAACAACTACAGGCAAAGACAGTAATCACAGAAAGGGAAAATCGTTTTTTAAACACCTTTTTGTTTTGGGAAGAGACAGCACTAGTCTGTCTCCTTACCACTTCCTGGACTCTGCTCACTGCAGTCTGGGGCACAGGTAGGCTGCAACTCACAAGATGGAGGAGAATGATTTGGGGTGCACCCAGCAAGGCCTTAAGGGGCCTGGGCAGGTGTGAGAGGAGGGCTTAGACTTGCCTGGTAGCTGAATAGCCAATGGTCTGCTGGCCTGGGGGTGGGGGCTGGGGAGCTGCTTTTCCTGTTCAGAATCTCCTAGGAGACAGACAGGCTCAATCCACACTTTGGACTACTTCAGCTAAAGGCCTCACTAACTTGAAATCTAACAATACTGTTTGAATAACACTTTACTCCCTCTGCTGGCCAAAAAACGTAGTGCACAGGCCCTAGTAAACACAGTTTAAACAGCTCACAGAAGCACCCTCTGATGTAGAATATCCCTGTTGCTGGGGGGGGGGGGGGGGGGGGGGGTGGAGGGAGGGGAGGCAGGGAGGCTGGTTTCACTGGCTTGTGAACACAAAATGGTGGCTGGGGGTGCACTGTTTTAACATACAGGTCTTAGCACAGAGCAAAGGAGAAATTTGGAGGGAAAACAGATTTGTCAGCAAGGAATGAGAGGGATAAACTACAGAGGTTGGACTTCAAATCCCACAATTCAACACGTTAATTGGAGCTATCATGGGCAGGGAAAAACCACAAGTTTAAAACACAAAACAGGTGATAAAATAGGCAATCACAGGCAGGTCAAAACAAAAATTTTAAACTGTAACAACCACAGGCAAAGACAGTAATCACAGAAAGGAAAATCGTTTTTTAAACAACTTTTTGTTTTTGGAAGGGACAGCACTAGTCTGTCTCCTTACCACTTCCTGGACTCTGCTCACTGCAGTCTGGGGCAAACTAACTGTTTCACTAACTTGAAATCTAACAATACTGTTTGAATAACACTTTACTCCCTCTGCTGGCCAAAAAGCGAAGTGCACAGGTCCTCAACAAGGGGAATGGACAATGACCCCCAAGATAAGAAATAATGAAGGCTACTTTAGCTGAATTACTTGGAAAGGCATTGGGGCGACACAAGAACTGTAAATGACGTTGAGTCATGAAAGCCCTAAATGTCATATTATTACTAAAGAGGCGCTCAGGTGGGGCTAAGGGAACTCTAGTTGTGGTTGTCACATTCAGATGTAAGGGTTGAGGATCCATGTTTGCAATAGGGGCTGGTTGAAGAGGTGGAGAGTGTAACAGAAACTCAAACCTAGGTGGTTGCATAAAGGTTTTGGGTTGTTTAGCCTTACTTTAATACCCATGGGTTGTCTTGAGGCTTATATCGCTTTCGTAATGTCTGCTAAGGTGTGGATGTGTGTGTGTAGTACCTGTGCTAAGTTGCCAAAGGAACCCATCATAGAATCCATTGCTTAGGCAGGCCTGTATTTTGTGGTTTGGCTTAATGTAAGACTGTGGTGCAGCCACTCACCTGAAGTTCAGGTTGTCTGCAGGAGCGATGAACTGTCCTCTCTCCTCCTAGAACACCTCTTGGCACTACTGAACTCGCTCCAAGAGTCTCGGCAGGTGTCCCAAAAGGGAAGGGGAATGGGATGAGAAAAAGAGAGAGAACACTGAAGAAGAAGAAGAAGATAGCCTTTATTGTTGATTAATTAAAATCATTACAAACAGTAGGTAGAATTAAATTGTACATGGACACAACAAAACATTGTAACTTGGAAACTTATTTCGAAGATACACCACGTTTCAGTACATTAATCACAACATATTTTAATGGCATTTTGGGTATTTTTCCTCCAGTTCCATATTTAAAGTGCCATTACTAAGGTGCTCATGTATGTAAACATTACAAGAGTGCCAAACTTCTCGGGTTGATGTACTATTTCTAATATTAGAAATCAGATGTACCACACAAATCACAAATACCTATGCTACATTCTATATAAAACTAATAATTAAAATATCTAAAAAGTTTTGAGCATTGCCTCCACTATCCCATATTGTAGACTATAAAGATAAAAAAAACATAATTAAAATGCCATAATTAAGTGCCATTGTACAATTCCTTTTTAAAAAGTGTCTTTCACTAAGGGCCATATGTATGAAGCAGTTTTGCGATTGCATACACTGTGAATCGCCAACAAAACGGTGTTTGTGATCACAAAACACAGCTTTGCTATATAAGACACACATTCCGTACCCAAAATTGCTAATCGCAAAATCAGCAAATTGCAAATTTGCGATTCATACTTCATTGCGATTTATTTACGAAATCGCAAAGTGTGACACAACAATAGCGAAAGCCGCAATTTTCGAGCTCACAATTTGTGATTTCGCAAAACGGAATGCATGAACAAATCGCAAATTGAGAATTGTCGAAATTCGCAAATTAGAGAATTGCAATTACCACCAAGTCTGAGCAGGTGATAACCAGGTGCAAACTATTTAAAGAGGCCCACAATGCAACAGATTTTTTCCACAATGGCTGGGCTGCATCTGATAGTCAGGAGGCTGCGACTCAGAGCTGCTGCACAGAGAAGGAGACACCAGGAAAGGATCTTTCGAGCACGCATAACCTTGTTCCAGCAGACTGAGGAGATCTATACAAACTACAGGCTGGATTAAGAGAGCATCCTGGAATTAATAGCGGAGCTCCAACCTATACTTTAACACCCCACACGCAGGACACACACACACCATCCCCACCCATATCCAGGTCAGGTGCTCACTGTACATCTTGGCATCAAGTAGCTTCCAGGGGGTGATAGCCTCAGCAGGAGGGATCTTACAGAGTGCATTGTTGCGCTTTATCCACGCGTTCCTTGATGCCATGGTACAGAGGCTGCATCACCACATCCACTTCCCCAGCACACCACAGGCACTAGACCAGACCAAGCAGGAGTTATATCAATTTGCACAATTTCCCCACGTCATTGGATGCATAGATGGGACACATGTCGCCATATCCCCCCTCCTAGAACGAGTATGTGTTCAGGAATCGCAAATCCTACTATTCCCTGAACATACAGGTGGTGTGTAATGCCAAGCACATTATCACCGACATCGTCGCAAAAAGCCCAGGCAGCACACACCACGCTTTCATCTTCCGCCACAGTGGGATACACCATCGAATCACAAGTGGGGAGTTTGGTGATGAATACCTACTAGGTAATTGCATTTGTTCAAAGGACACACTAGTAAAGGACAGCATTGGCAGGACAGTGTTTAACCATATTCCTCCCACCCCACAGATCAATCAATCAATCAGGTCATTTATAGAGCGCACTACTCACCCGTAGGGTCTCAAGGCGCTGGGTGGGGGGGGGGGGGGGTGCCGTTACTGCTCGAACAGCCAGGTCTTGAGCTTCTTCCTGAAGGAGAGGTGGTCTTGGGTCAGGCGCAGGTCGGTCGGGAGTGAGTTCCAGGTCTTGGCGGCCAGGTAGGAGAAGGACCTTCCTCCTGTTGTCGCTCTTCGGATGCGGGGGACGGCGGCGAGGGCGAGGCTGGTTGATCTGAGGAGGCGCTTGGGAGTGTAGAAGTTGATCCGGTTGTTGAGGTAGCTCGGGCCTTGGTCGTGTAGGGCTTTGTGTGCGTGGGTGAGGAGCCGGAAGGTGATTCTCTTGTTGATCGGGAGCCAGTGCAGATCTCTCAGGTGTCCGGAGATGTGGCTGCGTCGGGGGATGTCGAGGATGAGTCTGGCTGAGGCGTTCTGGATCCGCTGGAGTCTCTTCTGGAGCTTGGCGGTGGTTCCGGCGTAGAGGGCGTTGCCGTAGTCCAGTCGGCTGGTGACGAGGGCCTGGGTGACCGTCTGCCTTGTCTCGGTGGGGATCCACCGGAAGATCTTACGTAGCATGCGCAGGATGTTGAAGCAAGACGAGGAGACGGCGTTTACTTGTCTGGTCATGGAGAGGGAGGAGTCCAGGATGAAGCCCAGGTTGCGTGCGTGGTCCGTCGGTTTGGGTGCGGTGCCCAGGGCGGGGGGCCACCAGGAGTCGTCCCAGGCGGAGGGCGAGGAGCCCAGGATGAGGACCTCCGTCTTGTCCGAGTTCAGTTTCAGGCGGCTGGTCGTCATCCATTCGGCTACATCTCTCATCCCTTCGTGCAGGTTGGCTCTGGCGGTGGCGGGGTAGTTGGTCAGGGAGAGGATCAGCTGGGTGTCGTCGGCGTAGGAGATTATGTTGAGGTTGTGTTGGCGTGCGATGGCCGCGAGGGGGCTCATGTAGACGTTGAAGAGGGTGGGGCTCAGTGAGGATCCTTGAGGGACGCCGCAGATGACTTTGGTGGCCTCTGACTTGTACGGTGGTAGGCGGACTCTGTGTTCTTCCGTCGAGGAAGGAGGTGATCCATTCCAGTGCCTTGTCCTGGATTCCGATGTTGCCGAGGCGCTGTACTAGGGTGCGGTGGCAGACAGTGTCGAAAGCCGCGGAGAGGTCCAGGAGGATGAGGGCCGCTGTTTCTCCGTTGTCCATCAGAGTTCGAATGTCATCGGTGGCAGCGATGAGGGCGGTCTCGGTGCTGTGGTTCGCTCGGAAGCCCGATTGTGAGGGGTCGAGGGATCCATTCGTCTCGAGGAAGGCGGCCAGCTGTTTGTTGACGGTCTTCTCGATGACTTTGGCCGGGAACGGGAGGAGCGAGATGGGACGGTAGTTCTTGAGGTCGGTGGGGTCTGCTGTGGGTTTCTTGAGAAGAGCGCTGAGTTCGGCGTGCTTCCAGCTCTCAGGGAAGGTGGCGGTGTCGAAGGAGGTGTTGATGATGTCCCGCAGGTGGGGTGCGATGACAGCGTCGGCCTTGTTGAAGACGTGGTGAGGGCAGGGGTCAGTCGGAGATCCGGAATGGATGGAGTTCATTGTGCGGATGGTGTCTTCGGTGCTGATCGGAGTCCAGGTGCGGAGGGTGGTGGTGGGTGGCGTTGTTGCGGTTGTGGCTTGCGTTGGTTGGTTGCTGAAGCTGTTGTGTATGTCCGTGATCTTGTTGTGGAAGTAGGACGCGAGGGAGTTGCAGAGGTCTTGCGACGGGGTGATGTCATTGTTTCCGGCGTTGGGGTTGGAGAGCTCTTTCACGATGTTGAAGAGTTCCTTGCAGTTGTGTGCGTTGTTGTCCAGTCGGTCCTTGTATGTATTTTTCTTGGTGGCGCGGATCAGTTGGTGGTGTTTCCGGGTGGCGAGCTTGAGGGTGGTCATGTTGTCCGTAGTTGGTTCCCTTCTCCAGACTTTCTCGAGGGCTCGACAGTTCTTCTTGGAGCTCTTGAGTTCGTCGGTGAACCATGGTGTTTTTCTGCTGCAGGGTCTGCTGGGTGGGGTTCTCAGAGGGGCGAGTTCGTCTGCGCAGTTGTTGATCCACTTCGTGAGGTTGTCGGCGGCCTGGCTGGGGTTCGCTGAGCTGGCGGGAGGGTGCTGGCTCAGGGAAGCGGTGAGCTGGTCGGCTGTGATCTTGTTCCAGCTTCTTCGGGCAACCTGTTGCTGGTGGTGGTGGATCGTCGTTCTTCTGAAGGTGAAGTGGACGCAGCTGTGGTCCGTCCAGTGGAGTCCTGTTGCGTGGCTGAAGGTGACGTCTTTGCTGGATGAGAAGACGGCGTCGAGTGTGTGTCCGGCGAGGTGGGTGGGGGTGGATACCAGCTGCTTGAGTCCGAGGTTGGCGAGGTTGTCGAGCAGGCTGATGGTGTTGCGGTCGCTGTTGTTCTCCAGGTGGAAGTTGAGGTCCCCCAGGAGGATGTAGTCGGCGGAGGGGAGGGCGTGCGGGCTGACGAAGTCGGCGATGTCCTCGCTGAATCGTGTGCGTGGACCCGGGGGTCGGTAGATCAGGGTGCCTCTGAGGGTGGTCTTCGGGTTGGTGTGGATCTGGAAGTGCAGGTGTTCAGCGGTGGTTAGGGTGTCGTCGGTGTTGGTCGTGATGCGGATGGTGTCTCTGTGGATGATGGCGATGCCTCCTCCCGTCTGGTTGGCGGTGCGGTCCCTCCGGATGATCTTGTAGCCCTCTGGGATGGCGATGGCGATGTCGGGGGCTGAGGAGGCGTTCATCCAGGTCTCGGTGAGGAAGGCAACGTCAGGGGCGGTGGTGTCGAGGAGGTTCCAGAGTTCTACGGCGTGTCTGTGGACGGAGCGGGCGTTGAGCAGGATGCACTTGAGGTGGTTGCTGCTGGTGTTCGGCTTGGCGGGTGCAGGGAAGGTCCGGATGCAGGTGAACTTGCAGGCGTGGCAGCTGAAGGGTCCGTGGGTGTGCTTCGGGGCGGCTCTATGACATCCCGGGATGCGGCCGGTGTTGAGTGCGATGAGATCGGCGGCGGTGTAGGTTCGTCGGGTCGGCTTCCGTCGGTGGGGGCCAGGGGTCCTGGCGCTGGTCGCGATCCGGTCGCGGACGGGCGCAGACGGGCTTACCTTTGGCGCGCCTTCGGCGCACAATCGGCGCGCCCGCTGCGCGTCAACGCTGCGCGTTCGCATGGTCGCCATTTAAGGCGAAGTGCGCGGGTGGGCGGAGCAGCTGGGAGGCGGGAGCGGGGAGGGAACAGAAGGAAAAAAGGGGCGGGGTCGGCGGTGGTGGCGGGAAGCGGGGGGCGGCGAGGGAGGCGGGAAACAGGCCGGAGGACGGTCAAAAACCAAGAAAACAGGCACAAGTTACAGTAAAAACGCTAAACACGGGCAAAAACAAAGAGAGATACAAACAAGCACAAATGACAGTCAAAAGACGCTTGACACGGGCCGAAACTAGGAAAAATAAAAACAAGCACAAATGGTTGTCAAAAACACAACAGAGCAGCAGGGTCAGCCGGCAGCGAGGCAAGCAGCGAGGCAGAGGGCACAGCGAAGGGGCACACGCAGCAGCTGGTGGCCGTGCGGCGCGGGGGTGTCCCACAGATGACAGTGCTTATGCAGTCCGTGAATACATACTGACTCCTTTTAGGAATCCTGCCAAACGCTGTGGAGCGGAGGTACAACAGTGCCCTCATAGCAACCAGATGTACCATTGAGCGGACCTTCGGCATACTCAAGAGCAGATTCCGATGCCTACATAAGAGTGTAGGGGCACTACAATACAGCCCTAAGACCTGTTGCAAGATAGTGGTAGTGTGTGCCTTGCTGCAAAACATCGCCACCAGGAAAGGCACACCAGTGGAGCTCAGCGAATCGGAATCATCAGATGAGGAAGGGCCAGCTCCAGGATGCATGCCAGGCCGTATAATTGGAGCTGCTGCTGGGCGCCAGAGGCGAGATGAGATCACATAGAACTATTTCTAGGTAAGAAAAGATGACACAATGCTAAATACCAATTACGAGACTGTTTAATTTCTTTCAGTACAGGATAAATATATGCACACAGCCTGTGTAGCACACAATGTATTGTTCAATGCCCAGCACATGTTAGAATCACAGAACAAATTAACAATCTAGACCAAATGTCCGTGTACACTGGGTTGATGGACCCATTTCCATGTCCAAGTCTGAGCACCTCAACTGCAGCGCTGTCAGCCCGTAGCCCCTCGCTGTGTGTGCACAGTGCCCTCTTCACCTGTCTCAGAAGCCCTTCTGTGACGCACACTACAGCGCCTATCCGGCGAGGGGGGGCGGGGGTGTAATGCTGCTCCTGCCAGATCGGGCATCCTCGTCTGTTTAAGTGAGGACTCCCGGGCCAGTAGTGGCAGCTGCCAGCATCTGATCTGCAGCACATGTCACATGTACCAGGACCCTTGCCACATCCTGGCTGCAGTGTGCCACCTCATGCTGCATACTGATGCTGCGCCTTGACAGCACATTGGTCGCTGCGGTAAGTGGGTTGACCACCCTGGTGTAGAGGTCTAGAGGCTGCATCTCCCTGTGCCTAGCAACACAATCCGCCCTCAGTTCAGCACAGAGTGCCTTCAGGGCACCCGTCATGCCCATGAAGCCAACCCTGATTTGCCTGTGTATTGACCATATGTTTCTTGCCTGCAGGCGCTGGACTTCTAACATGTGGCCCTTCAGCCCTCTGAAGACTGTGTCCTCTTCTGTGACTGCTGCACTGGTGGATGCACGTGCCCTGCGCCTGGATGGTATTTTGGCGGTATTGGATCTGCACGTGCTCGAGCACAGTGTTGTGGCTTTGACTGTCCCGGGACTGGTTGGACATCGACATCGGTGTCCTGGGCCATTTCCTCCAGCGGGGGCAATGGTGGCACTGCAATCCGCCTGCTGCGTTTTGGAGGGATAACTGGGCTGCCCTCCTCCTCTTCTTGCCCTGTCGCCTCTGGGTTGTGGGATTCATCCGCGCCTCCACTGACTGTTCCCTGTGTTTCTGCTAGTGCTGTGGACGTAAATACACACATTAATTTTCTGTCCTGCCTTGCATTTGTCATGCATTAAATTTCACTGTTTGGAGTTACATGGGTCGTGTTTGTCTGTGTTTTGACATTCATGATACGCACATACTGGTTGGGACTGGCTGAGTGTCAATGCTCCACTGTTAGGTGCATGTGACTACATCTCCCATAATGTATTGCTGTGTGTGCTTGTGTACCTGCACTGGACTTATAGTTTTGTTGTGCCCCTGGGTCTCTCCTGGGTGTGTGGGGGAAGTAGGTGGTATCAGGGTTGTGATGGCATGCTTCTTACCTTGTCTTGATTCCGGGGGGTCAGAGCTGTCCAGGTCTGCCACGCCCATAACACTCTCCGGAAGCAGGGTCCCCTCAACCATTTCCTAGAGTGGTGTTGAAGGGCCGGCAGTAGAGGTTCCACCATCGGTCTTATTAGCCTGCTCCAACCTGGCAGCAACCTTCTCCTTTGAGCGCTGGAGCATGTCATACCAGCGCTTCCTGAGGTCTTCCACGCTTTGGTGGGTGACGCCAATTGCGTTGACTTTATGCTGGATGTCTGCCCATATCCTTCTCTTGTGTGGCTCAGGCACACGCAGGGACTTCTTGCCAAAGAGGTGCTCATGGCTAACAACTATTTCCTGAATCAGGACCTCCAGCTCACTTTCTGAGAACTTGTGTTTCCTTTTTCTGGGTGTCTCCCCTGCTGCTGATTGTCCTTGCTGGCCATGTCTCCAGTCCCTGCCATTGAGTGTAGCACTGCAGTGATCCCTCACCTCAACTCCTAGTCTCTCCCTGTGCTTCTGAAACACAGATGTAGCATGGGTAGTCACACTTCGTGGTTGTGATGTCATCAAGCTGCACCTGAGTTTCCGATTCTCAGATTTGCGAATTTGCAATTTTGCGTTTTTTTTTTTTTTTTTGGATTAAGGAATTGCTATTTGGCATATCGCAATGACAATAGCAATTTTTACGGAATAGCTATTTTTTTGCGAGTTTTTATGTACAAACCGTTTTGCAATTCTCATTTTGCGATTCGCGAAAAATGGCTAATTGGGAATCGTAAAAAGGAAGTTTGATACATATGGCCCATAGTCTCCTAGGAATTACATACACACACCCTTTTTTAATATCATTATATAAAATGCCATAAATAAATGCAGTAGTTCAAGTGCCACTGTGCAAATGATTTTAAAGAAACCTTTCTTACGTGAGTCAACAATCTAAACAGTTGTCAGATTAAGTTATAGTTGACAACAGTGCCTTTGGGGCAGCATCGTTGAACGAGCTGATTACTGGTTATCACAGGCCCCTAACCACAGGTGGCACACTCAACGGTTAACTTTTTTTCTGCAAAGAGAATAAACTTTACAAACTGAGTCGTCAGAAGAGCCAATTTCCCACAGAGGCAAGTTATAATTGCTTGCCAACGTGTCCTCACCCCATTTTCTTTAAGGATGGATTTTAATAGGGCTTTCCTCTCTTCTCACAGTTCGGGACAAATAGATAAAATATGCAATGGTGATTCATTTGAGGGCCATTTTTGTACCCATGGAGGGGTTCCATCCTCTGTGGGATATCTCCCAAGTCGTAACAGCAACAATGTGTCTCTTATAAATGGTTTTAAGTGGGAAATAAGATAAAATTGTTGGTCCAATTTAGTAAATGAATTGATAACAGACCATGCATGACTTTTTTTGGCAAACTTTGTCCTTGTCCAATAAAATCGTTAGGAAATTAGCTTTTTGGTTTAGTTCCTGTCTGAACATGGCTTTATTTCTAGCTACATCTTTGAAAGACGAAGACTTAAAATTGCTTAAGCTCTCCATTAAACATAATCTCCAACCCTCAGCATACTCATACCCCCGTTATTTCCAGCCAGCAAAAAGTTGCCAGTGTGCCTAGGTCTGAACAAAAAAAGGAGTATAAAGAATTTAAAAATGCAGATTGCCTTATTTTGAGCCAAATTCCAATCTAACGTTGGCATGCCCGATGTTCTTTGGAACTTTAAAGAATGATTTAAAAACTTTTATCTGTAGATTATAGAGAATTTTTTTGTCTTTCCGTTGAAAGATTACTGACCCACAGTCCAGAGAGGGAATCAGCTTAGCTTTCATTACTTTGAGTAAGCGCCCATGGTTCGGATATTCCAACGGGTCTCTCAGCTTTCTAAAAGCAAAAAACAGCGCCGTAGCTTTCGCTTTTAAATTAAGAAAATGCTGTTTATAAGAAAATTGGTCGTCAAATGTAATACCTAAATATTTACAAAATTTTACAGTTTCCATCTTTAAACCATTGATGTTCCAAACTCTCATGTCTGATTTAGTCCAACCAATCGTCATTATTTTTGTTTTTTTAGTGTTCATCTGCTATTAATTTTCGTAAACCTATCGGAGTATAGCTTAACAATATGGTATCATCTGTGTACTGTAGATATTTTATATTATGTCCAGCCAGATTAGGCGAATGAGCATTAACATTTTTAACATGTGAATGTAGATCGACCATAAAAAGATTAAAAAGACAAGGTACTAAGACACAACCTTGTTTAAGACCACTAAACGTTTTAAATTGGTGAGTTGTTCACCCACCATCCCCACCCTTAACCTGGACCCATGTATTGGAATAAAGCAATATAATCATATCTAACAATTGGTTTGGAACGCCCCATGCAGATAGCTTCGCCCAAAGCAAATTGCGGGGGACAGATACAAAAGCGGCCTTAAGATCAACAAAACAAATATATAGCTTTTGCTTTTTATGCTTTGCCAGATAAAGTTAGTAAGGTGAAGTTTGTAATCATTGATTCGCCCCTTTGAAAACCAGTTTGAAATATAGGAATGATTTCTTCTTTAGCGGCCCATTCTTCAAGATCGTTGAGCAGACAGCCTGAGAAAATCTTTGCCTACACGTCTGTTAGGGCAATCAGCCTGTAGTTAGCTGTATCTTCTAGTGGATCACTTTTATGAATTGGCTGGATTATACTTCCCTGCCATGAATCCCGGACCATCTTGAATTTTACAATGTCATTGAACAGAAGTTTCGGGATTTCCTTGAAGACCGAGTTCGGAATCCCCTTGGGCCTTGGCGCACCATTTGATCAAATACTGCATATTGCCATTTTGACTTGATGTACCTTTCATGTTTCCATAGCTAACAATTTGGCTTCGTTGAGCTTTTGGTCACTTCTTATAGCACTGCTATTTCCATTACTCAATGTACTTAGCATGGGGTAATTGATGGTATTGCTTGTCTGTAGGGGCCCCATTTAAACTGTGAATAAGAGCTGCTCAGCGTTGGTCAGGAATATTGGCGCTGTTGGCTATTCTACTATGATTTTCAAGGTTGTTTATTAGTCCCCAAAACTTTTTCGGATTTTTTGTTTTACTAGCAAAGTGCAACTCAGCCCATGTTCTCTCATAATGTGTATGTTTGGCTTTCTATATTTCATATTTGTATTTTCTTCTGAGGAGTTTTAAACTGCACAATTGTGAGGAATTTAGGCCACAATTTGGTCGCCTGAAGATTGCCCTTGTAGCTTTATTAAGTTCCCTTTTTTACTGGTGTGACCTAGTTGTGTACCATCCTTATCTTTTTGGCCTTGTAGGGTATTCTCTTGATGTTTTTGTCGAGGAGAAACAATCTAATTGGGAAGCACAGAAACACTGCCAGATTTCAACCATTGTCTTCCCTTGACATTTCTTGGTTAGCGCTTTGGTAATTGCATGTTCTATAAATGCCCAGATTTCCATCTGATTTGACGAATCCCACACTAGTCTTCAAATTGTAGGCCGTTGACCTGGTTACCATAGACCTTGACTCAGGCAGATGATGAACCGATATGACCAGTGACATTACTTGAGGGTTGTGGGCACTTTCTACTCTTGGGGTCACCTGATAGTCACGAAGGGACGGTGCAAGATCCTTTGAGATGATGGTATAGTCTATAGAAGAGTGTTGCCATACATTTTTAAATGTTGGAACGTTCTCAATACTATTTTGTACGTCTTCTTGTATTAACATGAGATTATATTTGTTAAGCATGGAACGGAACATCTGCATTAAAGCTCTGCTTGGTTTGTCGGCTCAGTGTTTGGAGAGCAAATGCATGTTAAAGCCTCCTGATATGATAAACATAGTTGCAGTATATTGATATTTCAAAATTTTGACTACTTCCCAGAGCGCAGTAAATTGGGAAATCCTAACAGAACTTTTTGTACTTAAGTAAATATTTAAAAATATTATTGGTTGTTTTAGATCCACTTTAATACATAGAAGCCATGCTAGCTAAAAATCAATTTCATGGTGCTTAATATCCAGGGCCAATTACACGTAGGTGGATAGTCCACTACTTGCACGACCATAGACAGACGAGCGAGATGCAAAGTTTGTGTATTCATAATATCCAGTAAGCGGAGCTTTAGACATATCCCACGTTTACTTCAAAGTTCTTTATGAAGGTCGCCATGTCTTGGTCCCCAAGCAAGGTTGTTAGGCCGTGGGAATTCCATGAGCAAATATAACAAGCATTTACAATGCAATGGTCTCGGCATTATTAAAGGTATTGCTTATGACAATTTTTTTTATTTTTATATCATAAATAAATGGCTGTCATTTACAATGCCAATAGCTTAATCGCTCGCATATGCATGACCTACTGCACTCACTACAACCATCACCCCCAGCACTCGCTAAAACCCTCACAGAATTCCACTCCAGAACTCACTACAACCCTCGCCCCCAGCTCTCACTAAATACCTCACTGGAACACACTCCCACTCCAGAACTCACTACAACCATCACCCCCAGCACTCACAAAAACCCTCACAGAATCCGACTTCCACTCCAGAACTCACTTCCACTCCAGAACTCACTACAACCCTCGCCCCCAGCACTCACTAAATCCCTCACAGAATCTTACTTCCACTCCAGAACTCACTACAACCCTCGCCCCCAGCACTCACTAAATCCCTCACAGAATCAGACTTCCACTCCAGAACTCACTACAACCCTCACCCCCAGCACTCACTAAATCCCTCACAGAATCTTACTTCCACTCCAGAACTCACTACAACCCTCGCCCCAGCACTCACTAAATCCCTCACAGAATCAGACTTCCACTCCAGAACTCACTACAACCCTCACTGCAAAACACTCACCCTCCAACACTCACTTAATACCTTACTGGAACACACTCCCACTGCAGAACTCACTACAACCCTCACCCCCAGCACTCACTAAATCCCTCACAGAATCAGACTTCCACTCCATAACTCACTACAACCCTCACTGCAACCCATTCACTGTCCAGCACTCCCCTCTGCACTGGCGCACTCACTTCAGCCCTCTCTGTCCCTCCCGACCCTCACTGCACCCTCCGAGCCTTCACTCTGCCTGCTCCTCACACTTAAGCTCACTACACACTCCTTCCTCTGCATTAAACCTTTGAATCTCTGTAATTAAAAAAACTAGGCACCCACCATCCTCGGTGCATCAATACAGCCCTCAGTTTACCCTGCCCCTCTCTCACTCTCCCTTCCTTCTCTGCCCCCCCCCCCCGCCCACGCCCACAGATGAAACAAAAGTGCCTTGTGCATGATATAGGATAATCCCTACGCTGATCTACTCTACTGGCTGCCACAAATATAATGGTGGGATGTTTATTTTCCCACCAACTTTCTCAGGTGAACGGCAGGGGATATGTATTTATAGGCCATCAGACACATTTATTCTGTTTGAGGATCTGCAAATAAAATAAGGCTGATGTGACTGGACCCAAGATCCTGCGCCCCATCAAATGACTGTTCACTGAGGAGCGCGCCCTATCAAATGCCTGGACCAGAGGGGCAGCACCCTCATATGACTGTTCCCAGAGGGCAGCAGACGCTCCTGTGACTGCTCCTCGAGGCTGTGTCTTCTCACGTGGCTGGGGCAGAGGGCCCTCTCAAGGGGTAGTTCACCGTGAAGTGGCTGGACCAGGAGGGCAGAGCCCCCTCAGTTTATTGGACCCAGGGGGGCAGTGCCACCTGACATGGCTGGAACCAGTAGGGGCAGGACCTCCCCCGGCAGCAGGGGTCCCTAATCTGACCCACCTTAAACGAGACGCATCCCCTGTGATTTGTTGTGGACTTCCTAAAAATGTCGTGCTACTGTGTGGTTTTCAAATTCCTTCGTCTAGCTGATCCCATAAGACACTTCACAAAGTGCACCCAATGTATTTAAAATGTGCTTTGCAGCGTGACCCTCTTGCACCCAGGGGTGGAGGGAGATTATTTGTGCGTCCCGCCACCCAGCCCCTTCTGCTTTGGTTAACCACCACGGCCTACAACGCATGTACTCCAAGCATTTTGTACTGTGCAGGACACCGAAGTTGAGCTTTGAGGGTTGCGCAAAATGGAGGCCAGGGTTAAAATAAGTTTGCTCCAAAGTTTAAAACATATGCCACTGCTTCCTGCTTCTGTGTGTCCTGCTTATTGGTACAACCACTAGTATGCGTAGGCACACTATTCGATGTTTTATTTTGTAAAGGTCTACTCTGAAGGTAACACTGAAAGAAAAGAGAACGCAGGTGGCACCAGATCTGTCTGTGTGAGGGAGGGGGCGGGGGTGGGGGGGGTTTCCAAGGGTCTGGATCTAGGGGCTGGTGGGCACTGCCTGGATTCTGCCCTTTGCCATTGAGGGTCATGGTTATGTTTGGTGGCAGAGGGTGTATTTGTGCGGTGAATTTTAAGTGTCTTTGAGGTCAAGGAAGCCAACAGCACATGCCCGATGCGCTCTGCCCTACCCCTCACCCCCCACACTGTGAGTCCTCAGTTCTGCCCCTGGGGTCATAGCTTGTGCTCTGGAGCCCGAGCACGGCCGCTCCCCGCCAGCCTCACGGCTCCCTCATCCGTGCGCTCAGACTCCTGCAGCCCTCGGACCTGCCCCCGGAAGTGTGCGCCCTCAAGCGTGCGTCTTCTGTGACCCAAGGTCTGCGGTGCCTTCACACCCGAAAGGTGCGCCCGACCCTTGCACTCCAGGACACCAGACACGTGCTGCCCGCAGACCAGCGCCCTCAGACCGTTCGTTCAGTATCAGACACGAGCTGCCCTCCCTCGGGGCAGTACCCCGCGACACACCCATGCCCCCAGCCCCAGACCCGGAGGGAAACCCTGTCCCGAACCCCCCTTTCTTTCCAACTCCACTGGACCCACACGGTGCAAATGCTGCCGAGGGGTTGCGACTTCTGGGTCTTTACTAACTGTACCCCCATCCCCAGGGGCTCCTTTGCCACAAGGGGGTCTCACACTGCAAAGCATGTTTCAGTATTTATTTCACGACTTGAATTCCAACGCGCCAGACTCTGCCTCTGAATCGGGAGTTGAAGGGTGGGAAAGAAAAGTGAGGGCGCGGGAGTGGAGCGGAGGAAGTAGGGGTGGTAATGTCGCAGAAAGTTGTGGGGGAGGAGGGCTAACATTATTAGCAATATAACCCGCCCACCGACAAGTCCCCACAGGTTCTATGAACAGGACTCGTTGAAAAACGTGTAGGTTAGTGTTACTGTCTCTGTTTTATTTTGCTTACCGGGTTCCAGCAGCGGCGCGCCACGGACGAAGCCCGGGAGGAGACACAGCCAGAGAGCGGCCCACTGCATCTTGTCGCCTGCGGTCGGTCGTTGGATGGAGCCGCCGTGGTCGCTTCATAGCCACTCTCGTAACCAGTGGCGGCTGGTGACTTTTGAAAGTTGTGGGGCGTAAAATGAGTCCCTCTGCACCATAGCGAGCGAGCCCAAACAACCTAAGATGTTCGAAAGGGGGGGGGGGTGTTAAAAGCAGACCTAGAACTAAAGGACATCCTGTCAGGCTTAAGAGTGCTGGCAGTGAAATTAGATGAGAGCTGTACAACTAGCCTGCAAACTGCATCGCAGCTGTGGTGAGAGAGACTAATACAGGTGAGAATGCATGTTTGTCATACAAGGCTTGGAGCCTCCCACACAGACAGCACCCAGGCTCGTAAAGCGGCCTCTTCAAAGCAGGTGCCACGGAGTGAAATGAGGCCTCAGCCTCGGGCATACTTTGTGTTTAGCCTCGCAGTCTGCGAGGCTAAATTGTGCTTCATTCTCCTAGGTCTGTTTTATGATATTTTGGGTCAGGCTAATAGCAAATAATAGAACATTTCTGATAGATCGAACAATGCTTCTAAGTGTGTTTATCAGTTTGCCACAAAAAACATCCTGCCATCTTCTCTCCGTGCCCTCCAAGACCTGTTAGAGATCGATGGATGATGATTCTTGACTGGCGCACACTGGCTCATGGGATAAGCATGGCATTACTGGTTGGGTCAGCAGTTTGAGTCCCGCGGGGCCAGCTTCGAATGCAGCAGCTTCCCACGTGTGACTCGCTGCCCGAACAGACGTCTGTAAGGCGATAACGTGCTACTGCCTATGAGTGACAGCCGGAGTGAACAAAAGTCGCTACCACTCCTGCAAGCAGTTTTCCATGTTGTGTTATGTGGTTTTAAAGAATCAATATGAGGGTTGCCTAAGATCACACAGTGTGTGATTAGTTCGAAGGAGAATTCGAATACAGGTCTCGTAATTCAGGTGTGATTTTATTACAGCAACCAACCACATGCCACCTGTCTAGCCATTCAGAGGCGGACTCACTAGAGAGAAAGTTTCTCGATTTCCTGAAAGATGGGCAGAGTTGGAGGGAATTAAATCCAATAAACATACCTGAAGCTGAGGCCTCATTTCACATGAGGCACCTACTTTGAAGAGGCCGTTTCGCAGTTAAAGGTTCCGTTTTAATACCCCCCTTTACTAAAACTGCTGTGCTTACTAATGCCCACACTGCCCAGTAGAGTTCTATACTCGTTAATTATAATGCAATGCTCCATGTTTGTACATGGACAAGAACGCACCGTGCATCGTAAGGGGAATGACTCCTGACGGCCGGGGTTAATCAGAACAGGTGTGATCTAATTAGCCCGCATTTTCTCTGCACATCAACTTCCGGCGCCTTCTATGCAGTATCTACTTCATAATACCCACTTTGCATATACATCAGGGCTTTCACGTCATGCAAAGGGACTCCATGTAGGTGTAGCGCTACACTCATGAAGACATTCAGTGCAAAAAACACATTTTTGGAAGCGTATGACGTGCCCACTTTTATAAAATACCAACTCCAACTGTGCAGCCTCACAGTTCTCCGGGTTGTAGCGGGCATATTCAAATGGGGAGCATCAGCTAGTACTGCCGATATCCTGCACTCTGCCCCACACGGAAAGCCCCAGGCCAGCACCTTCCACTTCTCAAAGTTGCGCACTTACCTTACCACCGGTCGTCAGCGCCGCATCTTCTTCTGGCCTGGGAGTGGGACCTTGGCGCCTTCACACTGGAGCGGAAACCGGAACCCCGCCCTCCGTCCTCAGCCAATCCTGGCGCTGGAGCAGCGCCAGGATTGACACAGGGCATGGTTGCAATCTGCCCGCCTGCCCATTAGGAGAGCGAGTTTTTGCTCTTCATCCAACAACCGAGCAGGCACAAGTGCGCATGCGTGGGCAAGGCTAAAAAATGTGTCTCCGTCCTCAATTATGCGCACCGGTGTGCTGCTGCCTGCCCCAGACAATGCCTTATGCCTGTCAGTCAGCATGATGCAGGACCGCCCACCCCCTTCAGACTCTGAAGGGGGTGGGCTGTCCTGCATCATGCTGACTGACAGGCATTGTCCCTCGGCGTTTTGAACTGAAGTAAACTGAGAGTTTACATCAGTTCAGAGCAGTACGCCGAGGGAGCTGCGGGTGCGGGCGGGGGGGCAACGCCCCAACGCCCCCAATGGACGGTCCGCCACTGCTCGTAACACATTAAAGCTTGAGATAGAAGTCTGAGAGCCGCGCCACCCGCTCCGGTGCGGTACACAAGCACATTTATTAATGCGCAGATAAAGGAAGTCAGGGACACCTGCCGCGGTTTTTAAAGCTACCGTTGCTTTAACATGAAGCTGCACAGTCTGCGTGGACGCGTCTCCGCCGGTGGATCCTCTCTCCTTACAACTCGCAGGGGGGACGGGACTGGCGCGGGGGACGGGACTGGCGGGGGGGGGGACGGGACTGGCGGGGGGGGGGGGACGGGACTGGCGCGAGGGACGGGACTGGCGGGGGGGGGGGGGGGGACGGGACTGGCGGGGGGGGGGGGACGGGACTGGCGCGGGGGGGACGGGACTGGCGGGGGGGGGGGGGGGGGACTGGCGGGGGGGGGGGGGGGGGCGGGACTGGCGCGGGCGTTAAAAAATACATTTTTTTTAAAAAAGAAAACTTACCTGACTGCCCGTGTCCGCGTCAAAGCAGAGGAAGCGGCTCTAGTGTGGGTGGAAAGCGGCAGCATCACCGTACTCAGCGCCGGCTGGGCAACAATGGCTGCCTCAAAGCTTCTGAAATTTTTCGGATTTGGGGGCGTGTTTTGCTGTCCTGAGTGACGGACGACGTCATGAGCTAAAGAACAGCAAAAATGACGCCCCCAAATCCGAAAAAGACGGGCTTGTTTGGAGTGACTCACTTCTCTTCCAATGGCTGGCCTCTGTTTAGGAAGCCAGCCAATGTAAGCGAACGGAGCTGAGAGGCGGGTCTAAACTGCCCTACTAACTGACATTAATTCTCCGGACCGGAAGCTGCTTCGCAGCTTATAGGTCCCGAGACCTAAAAAGGTTTAATTGTATTGATAGACTATTTAGGCATCAATTGTTCACTCCAACTTTCACTGTAGTCAGAATCTTCGGGAGCCAACCCCAATCATCACTTGGTACTGG
Organism: Lissotriton helveticus; assembly: GCF_964261635.1. Taxonomy (NCBI): domain Eukaryota; kingdom Metazoa; phylum Chordata; class Amphibia; order Caudata; family Salamandridae; genus Lissotriton; species Lissotriton helveticus. The sequence continues at coordinate 388,636,873 of NC_136057.1, forward strand.
ATTTTTCTTAAGCTCCTCACAAACCAGTAAGCCCGAGACACAACTTGTAACTTTGATCCCAGAGGACAAGCCCAGAGTAGAAAGAGGGCCTATGGCTCCCTTTAAAAAGGTAATATGGCCCCCGGATGATTCCCTCGTCGCAGAATTTGATAAAGTGGGGCTCGTTGCCTTTTGATTTGGAATTAATAAGGTTGGATATTGATTATCATTACATTTCCGCAGCTCGATACCCCATATTTCAAATTGGGGACTATTTTCTAAAAAACAATTGAGCACTTTCTTCGCAATGCCAGGTTGTGAAGGACACTCCTTTATTGGGATTATTAGGATCATGTTTGAATTGGACGCAATCTAAATCATCCGTCGTTAGTTCCTTGAGCTCCGGGATTGAATTCAAGTTTCAAAATGTTACCATGATTTAAAATATCATGAGTACTCCTTGAGGTGTAACGTGGGGTGAATATTACTTTCATGGAGGAGACGGAGAGGTTCATGCCCACTGGCAATACATTTTTTTGCTGTCCACCATTCTTAGATGATATCGCAGAGCCTTTGGTCTTCCCATCTCTGGGTGTGGGTATGGTATCTTCTGCGTTAGATAGACCAGCATAATTACAGGATTGTGGGAAAGCTGGAAGCTGTATGTAGAGTGGAATCATTTCCGATATAGCTGTATTGTTGTCTCGCTTTCCTCTTACCGTATTTAGCATTGCTGTCTGCAGGTTACTGCTTCCTTGGGTGGGCCATTCAACTTGACCAAGTCCAGGCACCTGGAAGTTTAATGCTTCTGTTGGGTATGGCATTATTGACTTGTTGGCATTGTACATGGCGGGAGATGCCGCAGCTGGTTTGTTTGGGCGAGAAAAAGTTTGAAAATTGGATACATTTCTTATGGTTTAGAGAGTGAGCTGGTAATCATTGCTTTTCTTAATTTCCTTGATTTTTTTATGAGCTTTTCTTAGTCTTTTCCTTGCTCTTTTAGTTAGCCCTTCTTGTATTGGAATAGAAGCTGAGGCCGAGATATCGGTGACTTGAGTAAAGCTTGCTTCTTGTGCTTGTGGTAGCTCAGAGGATTCTTTACAAAGGTAAGGGGATTTTAGTGGGCTGCTTCATATACTATCTTCCCTTATTGATAGATTTTCCCTTCCTTATTGATGATATTGGATTCTGTGGCTGATCTTTGCGCCTATAGGAACCTTTTGTATTGCTTGTTTTTATTTCCAGTCCCGTTTTTATCCTGTGTGGTCATAGGTTCACTAGGAGATGCCTTCGTTAGTGTTTTAGTGTCTGGGCAGTGGCCATGGTGTTAAACAGTTGTGCCAGTTTGGTCTTCAGCAATTCTATCTGACATTGACCCCACCTCCGCCACCATTGACCCCACAATGATTGGTAGCTCTGAAATTTTGTCTATCATGTGAGCGCAGGTACATGTAAACAATGGTTGTCTTTATCAGATTGTGCCTTTGCTACTAAATTTGATAGGTTGAGTAGCTTGGAGTCTATTCCAATGACATAGACCACTAGTGTGTTTAATAAGTCCATGTGAATGTTTAGTTTGTCTTAATGAAATTTAAGAGCATTAGCAATGGTATCCATGGTGTTAAGAAGACTACCCCAAATTCCCTTTTCATATTTGGTTTTGCCCTCTGGAACATACGCGCCTTCCCTGATCTTTTCGTCGTATTTTACTAATAATGAGAGGTCTGCTGAGTTAAGAGGGTTAATCATGGAATTGGGTTGCTCTATCTCACTTTGTCCATTTGAAATGAGCACTTTCTCTATGGAGATGTTCTTCTGGATTAAAATTGGTATATGATCCTGGGTGGTGTTACCCGTTTCCAAAGTTAAACTAAACGGGTTGGTTTTCTTAATGGGCATACAGTCCATTGGGCTTGAAGAAGCATCTGGTGTCGTGTTTTGGCCTCCTCTGACTTTATCTGTATTTAACAAAACAAGGACAGGTACCCGGATAGTAGATGATAAAAATATCTCGTCACTTGTATTTTGATCGAGACCAGATGATATATTAATCACAGAATTGTTCAGATTTAGGCTAGGGTCCTGAGGTATACTGAGATCTGTATCCTCGTTATGGTCTATCACTGATTTTTTCTCCTGCCCACATGACGATAAGGAAACAGGTTTTGTTACTCCTGCATGGCTGCTGGATGCACTTCTTTGCTGAAGCATTCCTGTTGGTGTACTAGGAACCTGTGCTTCTATCAACAGTAGGTCATGGCCTTTTGCTGTTGTCAGGACTGCATTGTCGGCTTTGAATGCTATACAAGAACTCTTGTCCGCTACTAAGAGGTTATTTTGTGCTTCTTTGTACCCAGAAGGCGATGGGTCGCTAGTGAAAAATCTGCCGGGTTTGTGCCATGTGTTCTTATTACTTTAGGCGTAGTTGCTTGTGCGCTGAGAGCTCTATGCACTACCCTGTCTATAATGACTTCCCCTGGGACTTTGCTAGCACTTTCAAGAACTTTAAAATATCCTGTAATGCTGGTTGTCCAGGCTCATTGCGCGATTTTGAATATTGAACGACTTCAGCAGAAGTTGATGATAACGTTGCTGGACTGTCTAATTCTCCTTTTGGTGGACTTAGAATGCTGTGCAGTGTTCCTTCCCCATCCTTTCTCTGCCGCTTTAATTGTGGATGTAGTAGTGTCCCATGCTGCCGGCCTGACCTCATATTGTGTATGTATATCTATATGTACACTTGAGGGGCCGGAGAATCTATATTCAGCAACTTCAGTATGCTTTTCTCAGCTGATGGGCTGCAGGTGCTGGTGCGGCAGGTGCACTGAATCTGCCCCTCCACAGTAGATATTCCTTGAAAAGTTAGAAAGAGAATCTGGGATCCGGCTTCTTCCTTCCGCCGCACAGGATGCCTGGACTTTAAGCAGAGCGGGGGTCGCCATGAGAGAGCACGCTGGTCGGTCACCCCCCCCCACTCCTTACCCCCCTCCCACCCCCCCGTAGCCCCTGCAGCTCTAAGCCTTACCTGCTCGATTCCTTATGAATTTACTGAATAGCTAGGTTGTTGGTTTGCTGCTAAGTATCTAGACTGCTGCAAATTTACTGCTGTGATGCCGCTGACTCATCCCTGACTGCAGCTCACCTCTTGATGCGTCGTTGGCTGATCAATGACCGGCCTTCTGCCGGTTGCCGGGCCGTGTTTGTGGGGCTGGGGCTGAGCTGAAGCTGGTATTATACAGCCTGACCCAGACGCTGTCCGCCGTCCCATGGACACACAACAGTGGGGCCCTGCCTCCAGGTCCTTCGTAGGCAGCTCCACACACTGGTGTCCAGGCCCCCAGCTCCTTTGCTCGAATGAGGCAAGAGGGCACACCGATTAAGGGGGCAAAGACTGAGGCTCGCAGGCATGTAAAGGCTTCTCAACCTAAACAGCGCACACCTTGCAGGCTGCAGTGGCCTAACGCTGAATGGCTTCGCGAGCGTGGCTGCAGCACCAGGGTTGGATTGGGATTGAAAATCGGCCAGGGCACGCAGAAAAAAAAATCGGCCCACATTTGCATAAGCACTGCGCAAATCACTGTTTGGCGTAATCTTATAAAAAAAACTTTAGGAGGGGAGGTAAAAAAAATGCATGCGTTAAGTTTACAGTGGTGAAACACGTTAGGCCACTTCTACTCAGGCCCCCTGCCACCACTCAGTATGTGCACACATTAATGGGCCGGCCAGCGAGACAAAGGGAGTGACACCTCTTGCTAAACTGAGGTAATGAGCGACCATCTGCCTCTAGAAAGGCCACTCAGACACCTACGGGGCCGCTGGCTGTATTCGAACAATAGAGACAGCGCCCAAATGGCCCCCCAGACTGCTAAAAAAAGAGGCCCACAGCAGCACTTAGACACCGGCCCATTGGGCATTGCCCGCGTTACCAATCAGACACTGTGCAGCACCCGGGACCAGGAACCGGGGCTGCAGCTTCCGAGAGCGAGCTCTGCTGGCTCCGCGTGAGATGAGTTGGTGAAAGGTGATGAGAGTTGCAGGAGCCTCGGCGAGCATAGCCGATCGCCCCCCCCCCCCCCATGGTGGACAGTGAGTGCTTGCTGCCTGCTTTGTGTTTTACGCTGTGGTCAGTGTGCTCGGCTCAGAGAACACTGCTACTCCACACAGCCTGGTCCAGCCCGGCACCCTGAGGGGATCTGTTTGCAGAGTAGGTCACCATTTTGAGGACTTGCGTTTCTCTACAGAATAAGAAATGCAACAGATGAGTACAGAGACACTTCTGGGCCACCCTGGCGCACTCAACATAGAACATTCATTATAAGTGAGCTATGTTATTCACCTGGTTCTCAAGAGGAGCTGAGATACTCTCTTAGCCTTTGTCTGTAGGTTGCAGGAGAATACAATTCAAATAATAGTTCTCTAGGAACAATGCTGCCAAAAGGGAGTCACTGGCTGTGATTATGTGTCATCTACAGCCAGGTAAACGAATGGCACCTAGACACGTTGTTTCGTTTGCACACAACACCCGTAAAGAAATATTCACATCTAGGGACAGGCCCAAAGGGCAACATAAGCCAGTGTCCATACAATATGTTGAGCAGAGGATTAACAGGATGCTTCCATGTGCAAGGCGTGGTATCAAGTTCACAATATTCGTCTTAATATCAAAGTTCTATGCAAATAGTGTAGAAACAAAACTCTCAGAAGTTGGAAATGAGTTCAAACATAAAATTACTCCAAGCGCTAAGCGTAATACAAATAGAAATGATTTCAAACATAAAATGACTCCATGCGCTAAGCGTAATACAAATAGAAATGATTTCAAACATAAAATGACCCTAAGCGCAAAACAAATATGTAAATGCCATATTCTTGAATCAAAAGTCACCTGTGCCAAATACCAGATGGCCAATTCACATGGCAAATATGCAAGGACGAGCCTTCCGATACCAAAACAGAAAATGTCAAAGTCAAAGTCACACAGCCTTTCACTTCACACGCAGCCATAAAGCGCACTGCACTTAGCTGTCCGATGCTTGAAGCAGTCCTGGACCGTCGCGTCCTTCTGTCCAATGGTGAAAGAGGAAATCCTGAAGCGGTGAAATAAAGCAGTCTCCAGTTGAAGCGGGAACGAGGAGAAAGCCAAGCACTGACAGGCTTGGGCTTTTATAGGCAGTTCAGTGGCAGTTAACCACACATGGCTATCCATGCCATAAGCATGCCATGTGCCTCAGCCACACCCATAAGCATGGCAGGTTCACATGTCCAATAATGTGACACTGTTGCTAGTACCCAAAAACAACAAGCATTGGCAAAACAAGCACTGGCACCAACACAGAATAAAAAGAAACTAACATTGGCAGTGGCAGGAGAAGGAAAAAAGCAAACAACTTAGTGGACATAAACGTGAGCAAGCAGGGACCCATACAAGACAGTTCGGGGAGCTCCTGACAAGATTGAGAGGTTTGTATCAGTTAGTATGTAAAGGGGAAAAGTTCTATAACGGAATGTACATTCATGCATACTTGCTGTGACCTGACCTTTCTCTTGAGTGTCGTGGTGGCATGTATCCTTTGATGAGTGATGAGGATCCAGTAGATCACGGGTACTCATAGTGCGGGCCGCCAGCGGAAAGGCAAGCCTTCCTTGGCGGCCCGCGGACCATGCAGACATCGTACCTGTGTTATAAAAAAAAATTACATTGTGTCAGCAAACACTGCTGGTTTGCAGCAGTCTGGACTCTCAGAGACTCTGCTCTGTGGGGGCCGGGGATTCCAGCGTCAGAGCGGAGATGCAGGGGTGCTAGGAGGTGAAATACAACAAAGCTTAATTAACATGTAAATGGTCTTTTAAAGACCTGTGAAGTGCTCGGGTGCGGCTGTGTGTGTTCGCGCTGGGGAAGCTGACTCAGCCCGGGCTGAGGGCTGACACACACGGGGTAAGATGACAGAGGAAGGGAGAGGGAGAGAGAGGGGGAGGGAAGGAGAGGGAGGGAGGCAGGGAGACAGAGGTTGACAGAGAGAGGCAGTCAGGGGGAGACAGAAAGAGGGAGACAGAGGGAGGGAGATGGGGGTGACAGAGGGTGACAGAGGGAGGGAAACAGGGTGACAGAGGAAGGTAGAGGAAGGGAGACAGACGGAGGGAGAGGGAGGGAGACAGAGGTAGACAGAGGGAGGTTGACAGGGAGGGAGGGAGACAGAGGGAGGAAGGGAGAGGGAGGGAGACAGGTTGACAGAGGAAGGGAGACAGAGGAAGGGAGGCATACAGAGGGAGGCAGACGGAGGGAGAAAGAGGGAGACAGGGAGGGCGACAGCAAGGGAGACGGAGGGAGACGGAGGGGGAGGGAGAGGAAGGGAAACAGAGGGAGAGAGACAGAGGGTGGCAGACAGGTTGACAGAGGGAGGGAGAGGAAGGGAGAGAGACAGAGAGGGAGGGAGACAGGGGGAAGGAGACAGAGGGAGAGAGACAGGGAGGGAGACAGGGAGGGTGACGGAGAGGGAGGGAGACTAAGAGGGAGGGAGACGGAGAGGGATACAGAGGGAGTATGGCGACAGAGGGAGACATACAGTGGGAGGAGGGCACCAGGGAGGAGGGCGACAGGGGGCGGAGGGTGACAGGGGGAGGGAGGGCGACAGAGGAGGGATGGAGGGCGACAGAGGAGGGAGGGCGACAAAGGAGGGAGGGCGACAGAGGAGGGAGGGCGACAGAGGAGGGAGGGCGACAGAGGAGGGAGGGCGACAGAGGAGGGAGGGCGACAGAGGAGGGAGGGCGACAGAGGAGGGAGGGCGACAGAGGAGGGAGGGCAACAGAGGGACAGAGACAGAGGGACAGAGACAGAGGGATGGAGAGAGAGAGGGAGACAGAGGGACGGAGAGAGAGAGAGAGAGGGACGGAGAGAGAGAGGGAGACCGAGAGAGAGACAGGGATAGAGAGAGAGGGAGACAGAGGGAGAGAGGAAGACAGGGAGACAGAGGGAGAGAGGGAGACAGAGGGGGAGAGAGAGAGAAACAGAGAAACAGAGAGAGGGAGGGCGACGGAGGGAGGGCGACGGAGGGAGGACCACAGAGGGAGGGCGACAGGGAGGGCGACAGAGGGAGGGCAACAGAGGGAGGGCGACGGACGGAGGGAGACGGACGGAGGGAGACGGACAGAGGGAGGGAGAGCGAGGGAGGGGGAGGGAGGGACAGGGAGGGAAAGGGAGGGAGGGAGACAGAGAGAGAGAGAGAGAGAGAGAGAGAGAGAAATGTGTATATGCTGGGTCTGGTGGCTCAGTGGACGAAGGCGTCTTTAGCAGGGACCTGTGTTCAACATCATGGTCACAATTAGTTTTTGCTTCCACCCTATCCCCTTCCCCTTTGACCCCGCCTCCACCAGTGCGGCCCTCAGCCACAAACCACACTGTAAATTTGACCCCCGAGAGAAAGTTTGTGAGTACCCATGGTGTAGATAAATGTTTGTTCTTTAGGTTTTTGGTTTTGTGTTTTTAAGATGTGATGTTCTTTCCTTCCAGTCAGGGTAGCATGTCTCTTAGGCTGTTTGGGTTTGTTATTTTTCTGCTTTCCATCCTATGCAGTCTGTGGGCACTTTTAGTTGTGCAATCATTTAAGGTGGTGACTTGCAAGAGTAGTTGTAATTTAAGCATTAGTTCTCAGCTTTATGGAATTTATCTGTTGGCATAACCCAGGAGAGGCTCACTAAGCAAACTGTTTTGCCTGATAGGATATCCCAGGATTAACAGTCCCAGCCCAACTCTTAATATTTAATTTCTGAACCCAAGATTGATATTCCCATTCCAGTGAGGTGTGTCTGATGTTGGAACCCAAGAGTGAAATTATGTAATGGTTGGGCCAAGACGTGTCTATCCTGCCCTATCTGAAATAAACCTAGGGTTGGAGAAATTCTGCGGAGTTCGCTGGAGCCACAGCGTTGTACAGAATGGATTGAAGGCAGCTGTTCTGAGCCTTCTAATTATTTTGGGTGCACTTGGAGTGTAGTTGAGGGATCACCTACCTAGAAGTAGACCTGCTACTTTTGATTTGGTGGCCACAGCCCTAGGCCCTTTGCGGACAATAACATTGTAGACTCCTTAAGCTGCCGCCCTTTGGTTGGATGTACTGGGAAGTGTTGGGATATGAATATCCTCTGCATGGCAAAATGGCTTCCCTAACTGCATGATTGCATCTTAAACTGGTATCCTGACTTTTTGTTTGGCTTCATGGTAATCTAGAGTGTGCATAGACCTAATAGAAGGTTGAGAACCTGTTCTATGACCTGGAATCACACCCAAAGCATGCCTTTTTAGCAGTCACAGCAAACTTGTTCACTTGCTGCATAAGTCACTTAAAGTGGTGGTTGCAGATTACCACGTTTTTAATAACTGTGACTAGACGACTTGCTCTGAGTTGATGGTGTGCATTCTACTGACTGATAAAGTTCTGCTTTGCATACGAACCCTGTCTCCCTGATTCAGAACTTATCCAGCTAGTTGACGAACAGCAAATCAAGAAGACAGCAACAGTGGATCTTCAGGTCGGGAATCACACGACTCGATTTGTACCCAACCGATGAGCTAGGTGCCCCATCATGTGTGTCTCATAATATGAGAAAATGAAGCACAAACTCCCTTTATTGCCCTACACAGTCCATGTTTTCACATGGGGTGGGAAACGCCTAGTAGTGAACGTTGGGGCATTGTGGAGATGCTCCCATACAAGGGAACGTCCGTGAGGGAAAAGGTGCACATTCTACAGGGAGACATTCCAGCTCTGTGTCTGCACAGAAACGTTACCGCTCAAGTAATGGGCCTCCTGGCCATGACATATCACATGACTGAGCATCCCAATATCTTAAGAGAATTCCCTGCACTCGTCAAAGTGCTGGGAAAGCGGAAGGATGTGCAAGTCAGCCTTCAAATTAATGAGGCAGTCACACCGGTGGCTCAGAGTCACCACAGAGTTCCTGTTCATCTTCAGCCGTCGGTAGAGGAAGAAATAAAAAGTCTCTTAGCACAAGACATCATTGAGCCCACTGACGTGCCAACTCCATGGGTGTCCCCCATTGTGGCTGTGCCAGAGAAAAACATGCAGAAGATATGCTTCTGTTTTGACATGCGTTTACCAAACACAGCCATTGAAAGGGAAAAGGCACCCAGGTCTGAACAACATGATCAACTGCCTCAATGGAGCCTGCTCGTTCTCCAAGCTAGACCTATTCAAAGGCTATCACCAGCTGGAACTTGACTCGCACTCACTGTACATTACCACATTCTCCACTCACTTGGGGCTTTTCCGCTACAAACAACTAAACTTCGGAGTGTCATCCGTGGCCAAAATATTTCAAGGGATGATGCTGAGAGTGATAAGGCTGGTAAAAAACTTTCTGAACTACAGTGATGTCATTTTGGTATTTGGTCGCACAACTGAGGGCTCTGTGGGAGGTATGCAGCAGTTGAGAAGGCTGGCCTGACATTGAATGAGGATAATTGCGAGCTCAAAAAGAGTGATGTTGGTAAGTGGATTATTAGCAGTGGTAAATATGTCTACCACTGGCAATACGGCTATTAACACAGTCTAGGTCTCAGCATTTTTTTCCATACTCAACACTTAGTAGGTTGGCTGAGAGCAGGTAGGCTTCACTTAAGAGACTGGTATGTAAAGCATTTAAAAACACCAATTCACAAAATAATTATGACACAACACTGTGAGGACGCGCCTTCCATGAACGGCCGGAACCCCCGAAGGAACACTTTCCCCCTTATATTTCTCCATCTCCGATTCTATATTTGCAGACCTTTCCGGAGGACTACTGTTCCTTTAAGCCCATGGCCTTTCCAAGTCATGTGACTGAATCACATGACTTCCGCGGGTTCAAGACGGAAGACGCCGAAGGAGGAAGTTGTTCGTTTGGACCGGCCGAGACAGCGAAGCAGAAGGACACGCTGGTGGAAACCTTCCTCGTGCGTCCCTGGAAGGACTCAGGAAATTTTCAGGAGGACGAGGAAGACCCATCACCCGGAGAAGAGCGTCCCAACCCGGAAGCGGCTGAGGGAGGAACAGACAGGCAGCCAGACCCTACCTGGCAACGCGGAGACTCCAGCCACGGCCCAGGAGGATCGTGGCTACACGAGGTACGGGACACTTTGGTTTCGCCTGGGGTGGCGTAATTGAGGGCTCCAAAGGAGGGGGTGTAGCAGAAGAGAAACCCTGACACCGTAACTAGGCTCCTTTTCAGCCCGCCTCACGTGCACAAGAAACCCTGGTGACGGTAGTGGTGGCAAACGTCCCTGCACCCCTTGCTTCCGGCGGTGTTCCGTAGAAGGTAGTCCATCTTCCATACGGTTTCCTTTATTTTATTTTATCCCCACGGTCCTGTCCACCGGCGAGTTGCTGAGAATCAAGCCACCTGGGTACACTGGAATTCATCTGAATCCACCCACGAAGGAGGAACCAAGGAAGGGGATAGGACTTCAACTCCCAGAATTCTTTGTGTTAAGCAAACTGTTAAATAAACCCGAATCGCTTAAACCACCCACTTGTCCTGGTCTGCTTCTCTACCACGCCATAAACACATAATAAAAATCCAACATCAATATATAAAAATAGGAAGTATTTTGATCTTTAAAATGATACCAAAAAAATAAAATTAAATGTAGGGAACCGGAGATATAAATTTGTAAAGCTTTATCACTGTATAGTACATAGAAACCTATAGCGCCTATTGGGGCAGGTAGCGCAGGACATGGTCAAAGTTTCAGGTCGACCACAATGGAGCCTTGTGCGGCTACCCCTTGAGGTAGGCCTCGGTTAAAGTTTTATCTTCGGACTTAGAAACTTCTGGAGCTTTTTCTGCCAGGGCCCCGCGATGCTCTTCACCAGTCCGGGTTTGGCGAGGGTTCGCTGGCTTGCTTTCCAGGGAGCTCCCGGTCAAACTCCAGAGCTTTTCAGCAGGACCAACCAGCAGGGCAGGCCAGCTCACGGTTTAAGGTCACCGGCTTGGCTCTCTCGGTTGAGTCAGTCCCCTCTGGAACTTTTTTCTCCAAAGTACTGGAACTTCTTCTTGAAGTTTCTCTGGGGGTCCAACTTTTCCCAAAACACAATCCAAAGGTCAGTAATCACCAAGAGGGTCCTGGAAAGTTTGCAACTTCATTTCCCACAATCCTCTTGGATAAAACCCACACAAATCCACTGGACGCACTCCAGGCTGGGGATTCTTGGTGATGATGGTCCAGGTGAGCTCTTTTTATCCTGTAGATGGCAGGGAGTCCACTCTTTATTGCTCTTGAAGCCTGTTAGGTCCACAGTGCTGTAGTTCCAGTTTGTGCAGCAGGTGCAGTCAGTCAGAGTGCACGGCCTGGTGGTGCGAAACAAACTTTCAAGATGAACCCTTCTTCTTCTTAGTTCCCAGCAGCAGATCTGAGAGGCTCTGCGCCTCTCAGATACTTATTCAGTGTTCTCTGGTGTCAAGCAGGAGGGTACTCCTGTTCAACAAGGAGCAGGGCAACATCCCAGAGCATGACACTTCCTCCAAAGTGTGGCATAATGGTCTCCCAGAAAGCACTACTTTTCCAAAACTCAATACAACTGAAGTCTCACCATTGGATCAAGAGCTCGCTGAACCAACCTCCAGCATGCCTAATTTCCATAGTTCTCCTCCCCCTAACATCTGCAAATTCCTTCCTTAAGCGTGCCATCTGGCTTTGTTCAGAGGAGATGGGGGGTAGATGGACCTGGCATTCTCTGCCTGTCCCATTCTTCCTTTGAAGCTCATGCTTTACGACCCCTCCCCACTGCTCTGGCATTCCTGTGTGGCAAAGCCGCCTCCTACCAGATAGCCTCTCTTCCCGCGTGCCACTTATCACTTCATCAAAGAAGCCTGGCTAGTCCTGTTAACTCTGACTAATCAGGGGACAGAGCAGGAAGGCTGAGATTTGGCTTGCAGACAAGTAAGTCTTATAACTTATTTTCTGTATACTTTAGGATAAATTCAACAATAGCATATTGTTGGATTAGTCATTACCATTCTCCTAAGCCCTTGAATGATATTTTTTGATAATCCCTAGCGATAGTTATGAGTTTATAAACTATTACAATGTTAACCTATGTGGCTGGGCATCTACAATGGGAAAAATGAAATGTCCAATTTCTCCAACACCAGGGCCTATAAAATCTGTTTTATAAGGTCTTGTTTTTTAGCTACATGACCCCCACCCTGGGACACCTACGGGAGACCCTGGGGGTACCTAATATACCACAATATTGCAGTTTATCACTTTTAAGTGCCCCTACAATCAAAGTTGAGTTTGGGCACAATTTATATTTAAAAGTAGTGCTGCAACACAGGGCTGCATTTAAAATGACCTTGGGCTCTCAGCAGTGCACCCATGCAAGTGCTGAAAGGGCTCCTGGCCTCTAACCTGCCATGCCCATTATATACTAGGGTCTTAAAGGAAGTTTTAATCCCCCTGTCCTATTATATACTAGGGACTTATAGGGTAGGTCATACCAATCATAGAGGTACCCTAAGACATAGTGTTCCCTAATGTGTGTTTATGTTTTCACTGTGTTTTCATCATTGCTCTGGTCATGGTTAAGAAGAGCCCAGGGACAGTCGGAGTCAGTTACCACCAGTACCAGTCAGCAAAAGAAATGGGGGGTGCCAAAGGCAAGGGATAACTTTGCAACAGGGGAACTGGTCTTCTTTGGTCACACATTCTCCAAGAAAGGAATGCGGCCAGACCCCAGCAAAGTTGAAACACTCCACAAATAACAACCTCTTGTGGGCCTAGGAGAAGTGAGGTAATTTCTGGGGCTAGCAAGCTACTGCGCTGCCTACATCAAATACTTTTCCACAATGAGCACCCCACTTCAAGAACAAACAAAACAAGGTCAACTGTTTCTCTGGAGCTCAGAGTATAGCAAAGAATTTGTGTACATCCGACATGCTGTCACGGCGGGGGATTACGCGCCTACTTCAATGCAGCTCTGTGCACCCAGCTCACAGTAGACACCAGCCCAGTAGGGTTAGGGGCCATCCTCGCCCAACACAAACCTGGATGGGACTCATCAAGGCACAATGTGGCATATGCCAGCAAGAGTCTGACCAACGTAGAAAGGGCCTTCTCTTACCAGAGAAAGAGAGCCTGGCAGTAGTGTGGGCCTGCAAGCATTACCACATGTTCATCTATGGGAAGCTATTCACCATCGTGACGAACCACCAAGCACCGTTCACGATGTATAGCAACCCGAACGCCAAACTTCCACCACACATCAAGAGGTGGGGGATACGTTTGATGCACTAAGACAATATTGTCCACAAACCAATGAAGGAGGACAACCCTGCAGACTCCATACGACAAAACACACCTGCTTCAGTAACGATGGAAGAACTGGTGCTGCTACAGCAGTAATTTCACAGTTAAATATCAACCAGATTACAGAATTTGGAAAACATGAAAAATAGCATTAATACAGAACATATTACAGTCTGCATATAAGCATCACATGTAGAAAAGAAAATGTGGCGCAAAATGTCAGTCAAAACTCAAAGAGTTTCAAAGAAAAAGAGTGAGTTTGCAAGGCTAATCAATAATTAATAGTTTGCAAAAATCGCCTATGAAGAAAAATAAATGCATAAGACAAATAAATCTTTTCAAAACTAATTAATTAGTCAAAGCATAAATTTAGAGTTTTAGCATCTAATTCTAAAAAACCCTTTCTATCTGCCAGGGCCGGCTTTAGCGCTGGTGGCGCCCTGTGCGACAATGTTTGTTGGCGCCCCTCATGGGTGTTCCCCACAGACTCCCTCACTACTACCCTTTAACAGTTCCCCCTCAAGTCTCCATATCAACTCTCTCTCAGATGTTTTTAATAGCACCACCTTTACCAGTGTAGGGTGTCAGAGCACTTTACATCACAAACACTACACAGCGACAATCAATCAAAGGTGTGTACATCAGTGTATAAGAAATGGTACATAATACAGAGGACTACAAGGTGTAGGAGTAGCATGTCATCCATACTGGTAGACAGTATAGTTTAAGAGTACTTGGTCTGGAGAAGCACAGACTCAGAATTTAAAACATAACCCCATGGTTGGGGGTAACATTTAATAATAAGGATTTTTTTAACCAAAATAATCCCTTTTTGAGACATTAGAATAATGAAAGACGGAGGAAAACATCATACTTTTCAAATCTATACCTTGCCTTTGCATGCAGCTTTTTGATGACAGTTATTAGCTCACTGTTCCATGTTAGGATTTTAACATCTACACTGCTACTAACAAAAGGAACTCTCTGACAAAAGCACTGCCCTACTTAAACTATATGCACTTTGTGATCAGCATGGTACACATTCTTTGCAGCGGGGACATTAACACTCTGTGCTACCATAAAATGAGTTAAAACTTCCCCTTGACAGAACTACTTCTCTCTCCAAGAAGAACATTAATCACAAGTTATCTTGACATTTTTATTTTTGTATGAAAATTGCGGAGGCCAGCAATGCAGCAGCAGGTGGTTTTAAAACAATAAAATACTAAACACAGCACTCCCTCGAAGAGTCAGCACCCGGTGCGGTGGCGCCGGTCGCACCGGCTTAGAGCCGGCCCTGCTCTCTGCCCTCGTCTTTGATTTAGGAGTAAGACAGCCCGTCCTTCACAAATCCACAGAAGAATGTGATCTGCCTTGCCAAAAATATGATGTGCAAGGACTTCCCTGAAAAGAATATGAGCAAGAACCCCCCCCCACCTCTCCTCGGACGCAATCTCCTCCCAGGCTGCAGCAATCTCCTCCTGCAACATTTCTCGTACCTAACCCATATGATGTCTGGTCTAATCTGCTCCCTCTCAAGAGCTCACACACCCCCCTAAAGCCAACCACGCCTCCAAAGAAGTCATTATTTGTACTCTAATTCTTGGCAGACTACAATAAAATGTTACATTTTCAGTAAAACTTGTACCCGATTGGTTAGCATAGATGGCATGAGGGTCTAACCATCCTGTTTTCCTTGCAAATTCCAAACCATATGGTTTTAACAATAGAAGGGTTAATGATTAATACATTTAGATGTTTTAGCAACATTTACTAGGAAAAAAAATTCCTTCTATTTCTCCTTCCTGTCACATCGTATGCTGGAAGGATACTTCAACTAACACTGGTACATTGGCACGATCACATGAATGTACAGTTCACAGTGGCCTTGACTCCTTCGTGTCTTGAGGCAAGCTGGTATAATCTGCACATGCTCTCTTCTTTCAGTACAATTCACAGCCTTGCTGGATTCACAGGCAAGATACAATATTGAGGTGAGCAACCCAATCTACCCTTGCGGGTTCGGGCAATACTTGTTATACAAGGAAAATGGACCAGCAAGGGACTTTATTCAAGTATTATTTATCAGCGTGCTAGGACTCTGTTGTAATAAATCTGAGTACCTAATTGTGATTAATCAATCGCTGTACTAAGTTAATAACTTCAGATCATAATCAATACATACAATGTTACCACACTAACAAAGTAAATAATGCAAAAACCAGGGTTTTATATTGTCTGAATATTATTATTTTTCTTTTTCAAGACAAAAGGTATAATTTTTATACAAAAGAAGCAAACAAATTCTTACAAAATAGGGTACATACACAAAATGTTATCATCAAATATACACAGTACAAATTATATAGTCCTTTAGTATATCTGAGAAAGTCCAGACTGCTAAACACAAGATAACATTGTGATTTCAACTAAACAGAAGAAAATCAAAAATGGTATGATGAATTACATGCAGGCTTGGACTAATTAGTCGACGTTTCGGTCTTTTAGAGATTATTCATAAGACCATCATCAGGACAAGGAATTTCTACATACAGTAGATGACCCTCTGTTGAAAGAACAAAATTACATTAATACATGTTCTACCTGGTTAAAAATTTTTTAATTACATTTCAATGCCTAATTATAAAAACTAGGTTACAAATTCTATACAGTCGGTGTGGCGGCTGCACAAAACTTAACTGTGTTCAAATTAGAACCATTATTTGTCCTGCAGTTTAACACAACATATCTATATTTAATTTAGAACCATTAGTAGTCATAAGGTTTCAACAATGATAAATCACTCACTTATGCCGGGTAAATTCTTATTTTCTAAGTAGACAGCGTACTTCCAAATATTTAGCCAGTTGGCGACAAAGAAATGAATTCTTGTGCATCAGAGTTGCTAAAAAGAAATGAAGCAGGAGCTTACTAGATTGCTGTTTTTTTAGGGGGTACAGTTCCATTGTTCGCCTAAAATAAACGGCCCACTTTCATTTACCTTGAGTTCTGAGCTGTAATTCTTTATGTGGTTCACCCACCTACTGGGCGGCTCTTTGTTTCTGTTTTAAAAGAATTAAAAGAAAACCATAGTCACCCTCCTTTATGTTAGGGTTAGCTTATGTACACATTATTGTGTGCGTGGACATTGATTTAATTATCAAGTTGAGCCTTATATTTCCATTTACATAACTTAAGATGTATGCAAGGCCTGACATACTTCTATTCGGTTTAGAACAGTCTAGTGCGTTCAGGACATGAATATTTTATGCAATTTACGTCTATTTTGGTTTTAAAAAAAAAATTCCAGTTTTAGCGATGTTCACGAGATTTAAATCTGTATCAGTTTTAAAAGTAAGGGCTCTCGAAATGAGGAAATTAAAAAATGAATCCACAGTATACTGTCTAATTATACCTTAAGTTCAGGTAACTAATACGACTTTTATTTCAAAAAAAGGGGCCACAAAGAGGTTGATTGTGGGGTAAATTACAATTGAATTAGGCAGACTTATAAATAGCTGTGCCGCATTACTTACTGCACACAAGTCGAAAAGGCGGCAAAAATTTCTATTGCCGGCGTAAGGCCACAGCGCAGTTATGAAGTCGGCTTGCGGAGAAAGCGGGTTTAGACCACAGCACAGTTTTAGATACGGCTTGCCAGCTGGGTGGAAAAGAGAAGAAAAGAGTTCCGCACTAAGTATTTCGCTAACTTAGAGAAAACACCACGGGGTTTCTTTAGTCTAGACCCCCAGTCAAGAGTCTATTACTTACTTTGGAAAAAGCGGTTTGCAGGCAACAATTTTCTTCCTCTGCTCGTATCAGCGGACCAGGCAGCAGTGTTAGTTACTGCTAGCAACAATGTTACTCTGCTGGGACATCTTTTTAAATACAATGGTAACGCCGCCACGTTCACATGTGATATTGCGGGCTGACGCGATGAGGCGTGCTCAGCCCCCTGTTTGTTATTGGGTGAAGCCGCAATGGGCTAGTGTGTGTTAATGGAGACTTATACGAGAAAGTGGCGGCCATCTTAGCCTGTGTTGTTTATGATCATGTTAATATGGAGAGGATCATAAGGTCGATGTTATACAATTTAGTTTTGAAACATAATCAGTTATTTACGAGTCCGAGACTAGTTCCTGTCATTATAAAGGTTTCTAGATTTATTTTATAAATAAGTTTCATTAGTGGGCTTATTAGCGATTTGATTACCGTACCAGATGTGTCTCACGAAATAGTACTTCAAGCTACCTTTAGTGGGTTACATCAGTCGGAATTTTTAGGTTCTTAGTGCAAAACCTGTCGCCTCATTAAGGGCGCTCCCAATCTATTGCAATACCAAAAAACACAGACAGATATTTTTAGGTCAAATGGCATATAGCATTGAATAGGTATATTCATCCCTCCATATTACTTAAAGAACCATAGCGCTCCTAGCACATCAGTATTATGGCTTATTCAAAAGATATGGACATAGATAGATAAACCTCAGGGTATGAAGCTATGGCAAACCAATGAGAAAAGATTTGAAAAAGGATTTTCATGTTAAGCAAGCTAAAGTGTGCCATTCAGTACAGGAGTTCATTCCGTTTTTAACACTACCTGCAATTTCCATCCAGCGGTTTTCTTTGATGGTCAGAATTTTATCACCATTTTTGTGTCTGATAGATGGCTTTACCACATCAATGAACCACCAAATCATGTCTCTTTCAGAGTGTTTTGCAATTGAATTAAATTTTTTAACCAGGTAGAACATGTATTAATGTAATTTTGTTCTTTCAACAGAGGGTCATCTACTGTATGTAGAAATTCCTTGTCCTGATGATGGTCTTATGAATAATCTCTAAAAGACCGAAACGTCGACTAATTAGTCCAAGCCTGCATGTAATTCATCATACCATTTTTGATTTTCTTCTGTTTAGTTGAAATCACAATGTTATCTTGTGTTTAGCAGTCTGGACTTTCTCAGATATACTAAAGGACTATATAATTTGTACTGTGTATATTTGATGATAACATTTTGTGTATGTACCCTATTTTGTAAGAATTTGTTTGCTTCTTTTGTATAAAAATTATACCTTTTGTCTTGAAAAAGAAAAAGAATAATATTCAGACAATATAAAACCCTGGTTTTTGCATTATTTACTTTGTTAGTGTGGTAACATTGTATGTATTGATTATGATCTGAAGTTATTAACTTAGTACAGCGATTGATTAATCACAATTAGGTACTCGGATTCACAGGCAGCCATTTTATCTTAGGCCCGAAAACAAAACATACAAAAAGCTAATATTAATTTACTAAATAAATCCCATTATGTTTTTCCACCATCATACTAATACCCTGTATAAATGGTTACCTAGCAAAAGCTATTAGTTTATAGCAGCTTTTCTTATTATTTGTCCGCAACATGCAAAAAAGTGCAATGTGCAACAGCATAAACATGCACTAGTGTACATTTTTCAAATGCGCACACAGTTAATACATACTGATAGCAACATGCTTTAATGTTTTAGAGAGCTTTTTCATTCAAAAAAGCGTTTTGCCCCGCGTGTAGTGTTTGGTGCATAGTTAATTAACCACATTATAAAAAGATGTTTTATGTACTGAAATATTTTTTTCTGAATATGCAACAAAGCTAAAGTCTCTTAAGACAGGAACAGTGAATGTAGATTGCAAGGAAAATTAGCTGGGAAGAGAGAATACATTCTATGGTTTTCTTCAAAACTAAAAAAGGCCACTTAAATCACAAGTTTTTCTCTACACTGCAAAAAACATATATTAATTCAGCACAATATATCATTTCATATTTTCATGTGCCATGTGTTTTCACTAGCACCAAAATGTGCGTGTCAATATAAATGAGGTCTGTCTGAAGCACAAAAATAAAGCAATGCCTGACTCCAATTGAAATCTGCACTCCATCAGTGCAACAAACAATGGCCGAGGCTACCCTCGAGGCAGTCAAAACACTCATTCGACAACTGAGGTGTAAACATGAACCAGAACAGCCAGTGAGTGATGGGGTCAGAAGAGAGGAACTACTTGAAATAAGACAAGTGCAGGAAAAGCTATCTGAACCGGAGCAAGGAATACTCCTTTGAGGAACAAGGATAGTCATGCCGCAGACCCTTTGGTGAAAAACCAAAGGGGATGATGAACGGAGTGTTGAACAATGCAAGCACTCACCCCCAGTCAACTGTTCTGGGTTTAATCCATCATCATTCTTTAGCTCACTCCACCACCCCAGTTCAGACATGGCCATATGCAAATCACTCATAAGAACAGTCCAGGCCATGTCTTCGGTGGCATACAGTTAGCAGTGCACATGAACGTCACAGGGGAATGGTGGCCACCAAGAAAATGCTAAGAGAAAAGTATAGTTCCCAGGACTTGACGGTCTAATAGAGGACATGATCATGAACTGTCATCTCTGTCAAGTAAAAGGAAGGCTATCCAAGCAGGAGCAACTATGCATGTCTGACCTTCCTGATGCAATGTGGTCAACTCAGGCCGCAGACTTCTATGGGCCAACAGACAATGGGGGTTACTTGCTGGTCGTCATTGACGAGTACTCTTGTTTCCCTGTAGTATGCCAAGTATCGTCTTCATCGGCAATGTCCGTACGACCAGTCCTGGAGGATATATTTGCACTGTGGGATGGTCCTCTAACACTTAAAATAGACAATGGACAGGAGAAGAATTTTGCACGTTCATGGTCAACCTGGGGGTACACCATCAGAAAATAACACCCTTGTGGCCACGGCCAATGGCATGGTGGAATGATTTATGGGTAACATAAAGATACCAGTCCAAAGATCCAAGCTGGCACAGATCTCTGTCTGCCAAGCCCTGTGCCAAGTACTCTGGGACTATCGCAACAACCAACAGCGCTCCATAGGGCGGTGCACATCAGAACTGGTACTGGAATGAAAAAGCAGGACCCATTTGCCACAGCTGGATGCAAGGTCCCACCAGAGAACAGAGACATTGCCACATGTGACCAGGAAACTAAGAGGAAAATGAAACCGCAAGCTGACATGCATCTTCACGCAACACAGTCCAAACTGTAGCCCGTAAAGACCTGGACCTAGTGCGTCAGCACCAAAAACAAAAGCCGGACAGCCGCTTTGCTAGTTTGCCACTGAAGATAACGAGTGTCAATGGGCCAATAATCACAGCAGCAACGGGTCCTTACTCCATCACCAGAAACAGCTCTCACTTCAAAGAACACAGAGTGTCAGGCGATGATGAAGGCGATGGAAGTGCAGGGGCTGAAAGGGGGCCTGCAAGCAACACCATCACAGGGCCACTGATACCAGCTCGTCTGAGCGGTGATGGATCTCTTGGCGCTGAGGCTAGTGATGAAGATCGAGGCTGTGGAACACAGAGCTTGCGCCCAATGAGAGTGCCTTGAAATCCCAGGTGACTAATTGAAGAACTATAATGCATGGCTAGAGACACAGTTGTGTTCTCAGGGTCAGCCCCCGTATATCTCTCTCGATACTTTTTTATTTTTTATTTTTTCAACGATATGTGGATTGTGGCAGGATCCCAAGGGGATTACGAATTTTTACTGTACCCTCTTACGAAAATCCGGACCTCGCCCTCCTGAAAGAATGGGCTGAATATACAGCGGACTCGGCAAAAGGGATGGTCCTCATGTTAATAAAGTACGCCTGGAGTGACCGGGAAAAATGCCTTAAAGAGATCGGCATTCTTGAAGAGACAATTAAAAAAGAGAAGGATGTCAAAAGCAGTGAAAGCCTGAGAGAAGCCATGATAAAAAGATTAAAAGACTATGAAACGACTATTAAAAAGAGAAAGCAAACTAAGTTCCAACGGGATGAGCAGGACTATGCGACGGGTCGTATATTAACTTTTTCCCGCAAATTCGATGCCACAAGGAAACGGCTGGCGCAGAATATCTCTCAGACCAGCAACAGAGAGACATCGGAATCTGAAGCAGAGGCATCGGATGGCGAACAAAAAACAAGCGGAATTACAAATGAAAAATCAAACGATCTCTCTTTTTTAGACGAATACAACGTGATCAAGGAAACTCGACAAGACTCAGTATCACGAGCCAAACCTCCACAACAAAACGCAAAAGGAAAACAAGGAGGGGCAAGAGGGGGAGGCCTGGCCACCGCTTCGCCGAGAGTAACGCGGAGCCGCGGCAGGTGGAACAAGAGACAATAAAGACAGAAGACAACAACATTATCAACCTATCACAAAGAACATTAACGGAGGATGAAATAAAAGTACTGAAGAAAGGTTTAAGCTTTTGTCCCTCTGCCGAATTTGATTTAGTGAATATACGGTTAGACCTATTTAAGTATATACGGAAATTGAAATTTCAGAAGATATTTCTCCTACACCCGAACACCAACGATCCAAGGGATGTCCAGACTGACACAAGTGAGGACATTGATAATACACAGGGAGCGAGTTCACAAACTTTATTGACAATCTTAGCCCTGAACCAAGAACAAACGGCAGGAGGGTTAAATACAAGAGAACAACTGGAGGAACCAAGGGAAACTCAAGTAAGGGACCCGAGCAACTTTAAAAGGAAATCTAAAAAACTTCCAAACACACCCAATGATGCCATTGACGTCTTTGGTGAGGCAATCCTTATGGATTTGGAAAAATTGGCAAAGACAAAAAAGAAAATGGATAACAAACAATCCAACATAACAAGCAGGGAATGGGAAGCAATAAAATCTTTGAAAAATGACGCAAGCATCGAGATCAAACCCTCCGACAAAGGGGGAAACGTTGTGATCTTTGAGAAAGAGGACTATATTCAGGAAGCTTTGCGCCAATTGGGAGACGTAGAATATTATATCACAATCAAGAGAACAGACTACGTCCAATGTACAGTGGATTACCAACTACTATTAGAAGGTTGGAAAACTGAGGGCATGCTAAGCATGGAAGAATTTAAATTCCTACAGTGCGAAGCGCCGACAATACCAACCTTCTACCACCTTCCCAAGATACACAAAAATGCCAAAAGACCACCAGGGAGGCCAATCGTGTCCTCCATTGGCAGCCTACTGGAGAACACTTCTAGATTTATCGATTCTTTCCTGGCTCCAATCGTTAAAGACTTAGCGTCGTATGTGAGAGATATGTAAGACTTTCTCCGACAAATGGACAGTATAACATGGGAATCAGATATGCTACTTATCACACTTGATGTCACCAATTTGTATACCTGGTTATATTACATTTCGTGTTTTTTCTTACACTGTCTATTTTCCCTGTAAAACAAATTCCGTTGCTTAAACAGGGGGTCCTTGTTATTTACGCCACCAATTTGTATACCTGCATAGCACATGAACATGGAATTGCAGCTACCAAATGGTTTTTAGACAGAAAAGCATCAAAATATTTCAAACATAATCAGATGCTACTTAGCATGATACGATACTGTCTTTATAACAAAATTTTTCTTTTTGCAGGCAAAATCTACAAACAGATCAGGGGGACAGCCATGGGCACGTGCTTCGTCCCCAGCTATGCGAACTTGTTAGTTGGCTGGTGGGAGAAGCACGTGGCCTGGGGTGAGGCCCACGATCACTGGACCAACAGGGTACTATTATGGACCCGTTACATTGACGACCTTTTTATCATTTGGCGAGGTGACCGCTCCTCGGCTGAGGAATACGTGGCCGCGCAAAATGATAACAACTAGAATCTGAGATTCACTAGCACCATGAGTACAACATTGGTGTGCTATCTAGATTTGGAAGTTTTTGTAGAGAATAACATTCTAAAAACGAAACTTTATAGAAAACCAACGGCGGGAAACGCCGTGCTGCATGCAGCGAGTTACCACCCAAAGAGCCTAATAAAGAACATTCCCTTTGGCGAGCTTCTACGTCTAAAACGTAATTGCTCGACGGAGGAGGATTACCAACACGCCAGAGAGGAAGCAGATATCAGGTTCGTGGATAGGGGATACTCAAGAAACCTCTTAAAGGGTGCAGCAGAAAAGGTAGCTGCAGTGAAACGGAGGGACCTTCTGGTAGTGAAACCAATTAACAAGAAAGAAGAACCTACCAGAATGATCACTGATTTTAGGGGATGTGGTGCACATTTTCAAGAAAAATTGGCACATCTTAAAAACGGACAACATTTTGAGGAAGCATATCCCAGAGAGCCCCCCAATCTCATACAGACGATGCCAGTCACTCAGGGACCATTTGGTCCGGAGCCATTGTTCTCTCCCTCAGCAACCCCAGAGAATAGGAAGCATCAAAGGGTTTTTTCCATGTCTCCGCTGTAAAGCCTGTAAAAGTAGTAAAAAGATACTTAACTACCCAGGGAGACAGGATGACACCAAACCCATTAGGGAAATAAAGAAACTTCTGAACTGCAATTCGGAATACACGATATACTGCCTTCAATGCCCATGTGCAAAACGATACATAGGCAGCACGATCCACACTGCGAAGAAACGAGTCTTAGAGCACATGCGTGCAATTGTCAATAACGATAAGACCTACCTGTTGCTCATCATTTTGCAGAATTTCACCAAAGCAACAGGGAGTTATTGAGCTTTTACTGTATAGACCAAGTGGAAAGTAAAGAAAGGGGAGGGGATAGAGTTAAAGCCCTCCGGATCTTGGAATCCAAGTATATCATAGACTTACAGACGAAAGCCCCATGGGGGCTAAACAATGACGAAGAATTGTGGGTACATCTTTAACGCATGGGATCATGCACTTAAGAAGTAGTTACCTTGGCATAACTGTGCTCTCTTAAAATCTCTGAGGAACCTGACAGCATTAAAGATAAAATCATATAAAAAAAATAAAATAAACATCATATATATAGTTAGGTTATAAAACCGGAACGTCATACCCTCGAATGCGACAATCTTTATGTCACGAAGCCTAAAACTGCCCATACAGGGCCACATAACAGGGAAGGGAACCCCCATGGGGACTTAGATTAAATAGAACATCAAACCAAAAATCTTTCAAGACAAAAATATCCATGATTAATTTATGATATGAAAGTCATATGTACACATATATGAATTGTTTATGCTATGTGCATTTTTGATATAATGTTTTATTGTACATACCATGAGATTAATTGGACGAGGATGAAAGATTTTGATGAATAGGATATACTCCCCAAAAGGAAACATGTTCCCCCCTGGATTTTCTGCTCAATAACGTTTTGTTAAAACACACATTCTTTTTTACTATGGGCACTAGCACTTTAGATTTTTTAACAACCATTCTTTCACGTACTTTCTAACTGAACGATGTATGAATTGCACTTTGTAAGATGGCCGCCGCATTCGTAACGCTTGCTAAGATCCTTCTTTTATGTTTAATACTGTCTGGAAAGTAGAAATGGTGGTTGTGATCACAAACAAAACGACACTGACAAAGCCGGAAGGCGAAACGCATCTGTCGGGGGGTGAAGGGGTCTGCAAATAAACATCGTTTGAAAAGGATACTTGTGTGCTTTCCGTCTGTCGGCGTTACGAGCTGTTCACGTTGGGATATATATATATATATATATATATATATATATATATATATATATATATATATATATATATATATATATATATATATATATATATATATCTTCTTGCTCGAACTTGCAATTCGTTTGTAGAAAAAATGAGCGTGGACCCAAAGTGTTGTGCGGTCAATATCCTTTATTCAGCCACCTCTGCCACTACGCGTTTCGGGCGCACCCGCCCTTGATCACATGACGACCCTCCTGAATCAATCACCGCTATTTAAAGTGCAAGTGCATAAAAAACAAAGCATGGACATGGTAAAAATACTGCATGTAATAGCACACATATCTTTAAAAATGATAAATCATTTCTAACATTTGCAGCCAAAATTATTTGAATTAAAACATTCGGATTAAAACAAAGGAGGATAACTGCTTAAATGCGCGTAAGTACTCAATCCATTATTGCTTCATATATCCAAATGTTGTTTATGTAAGGTTGCAGCTTAAATACTTAATTTTATGGCGATCATCAAAAAGAATTCTCCAACCATGTCCTAATACCTTGATTAATGAAAAATCGTGCTAACCCATAATATTTTGTACATACAAAAAAAAAAAAAAATGTGCTGAACCTAATCCCTGAACCCAAAGAAGACATAACAATAAACAGTGCATCACCTCAGTAACTACCATATTTTGCAGATAGGTTCTACTTATAAGTACCTCATTTGCAATATATACATATATATCCAACACAGTGCAGAGACCCATTAGGAAGCAGCCACACACGAACTCCGTAGTGAACTCTTTATTTTTCAAGAACCTGCCAGCAGGAATTCAAAGGTGACGATCTTCAAAGTAAATCAGCTGCCAAATGCATTTCGAGAGACGAGCTCTCTTCTTCAGTGGCATATTCTTCATCTGCCAGAACTCTCCCCCTTACATAATCAGTCCCCGCCCCCTGGGCGTTAGCAATCAGTGGCGTTTGTGGGATCTGTAGTCCGTGTCAGGTAGGGATTGTTCCAAGCGAAATGGATCCAAATTTCAAACCAAGTGGGAATGAAGGCACATCTCGATTGTTTCCCTGCCTTGCTTCCAGTTCTCAATAGAGTGTTCAAAAGGGCAACCCCTGCAATGTCCTTAAGAACGTTCGCGTCCACTTGCCCCCCCGTAGTGAAGAGGGCTGGCTCTGTGACAACAGCGGGCTGCTTCCACGACCGGGCGGCCGTCTATAAATCCAACACAGTGCAGAGACCCATTAGGAAGCAGCCACACACGAACTCCGTAGTGAACTCTTTATTTTTCAAGAACCTGCCAGCAGGAATTCAAAGGTGACGATCTTCAAAGTAAATCTGCTGCCAAATGCATTTCGAGAGACGAGCTCTCTTCTTCAGTGGCATATTCTTCATCTGCCGGGACTCTCCCCCTTACATAATCAGTCCCCGCCCCCTGGGCGTTAGCAATCAGTGGCGTTTGTGGGATCTGTAGTCCGTGTCAGGTAGGGATTGTTCCTAGCGAAATGGATCAAAATTTCAAACCAAGTGGGAATGAACTGCACTGTGTTGGATATACATATATATATATATATATATATATATATATATATATATATATATATATGTATATATATATATATATATATATATATATATATATATATAACAGATCCACCAAACGCCCTCCTGCACTTCCTTTCGGCGAGAAAGCGAGCACATACTCCAATGGGTATAGTGCAGATTATTCTTTTATTTTTCTCACACGTTCCTTATGACGCATTTTGGTCAACAAGTTACCTTGATCAAATACATGTATGTGTATATATATATATATATATATATATATATATATATATATATATATATAAGGATTAACCTCAAGGATATGATGGCACTCTTCCGCTGACATACAAGCTGCATCACACAAATGACCGAAAGTTACAAGGAAAACAAATGAACTTTTACATGTTATACCTGAACTGCACCTATACCTACCTGTATTCAGAGCTACCTGCAATCAATGTACTTTACATATGAGAATCATATTAGCATACAAACGTTAAGAAAAGTACCCCTTGTTTTAAATGCACACAAAAAGTCATGCCATTTAAATTAATATGTGATGTAACATATTCTCGAATAAGTCATAAATGCTTATCAATATGTGTACTGTACCTTTAAAACCGACTCTTTCATCTTGTGACACAAACAGATCTGAAAGCCAAATGTTTTCTATGTGTATGAACATGACTTTGTGTAAATGCACCTATATATATCTGCACTTTGGAGACGTGGGTCATGTGACCAAGATCACGGACGTGGTCGAAACGCTGCGTCTTTACTGTGGAATCCTTGGATCGCAAAATATATATATATATATATGTGTGTGTGTGTGTACTTTCTGTTTCTCCAGGACGGCAACAGAGAAATAACGGACCACAAGGCAATTTAGAGCTTCTCAGGTAGGTTAATTATCCCTCCTCTCACTCAGCATGACGCAATTCGGGTAACGAATACCCTTGTTCACATAACGGGCATGCAGTACTTGTCAGTTTATATATACATGTTTTTTTTACCTTTCAAAACCACGTGATCATAAACAGTGAAGGCACACTTTTTTTTTTTTCCGGTTTGAAAATATATATATATTTTTAACAGTGAAGGCACACCAGTGAAAAACAAGCAATTTCGTTCTTATGCATGACTACAATTCTAGACAGCAAAACATTTTTGGAGTATAGCAGCAATGTTTTTGAAATATAGCAGCATCAATGCTTAATGTATGTGTAAAATACGCAATAAATACTATTTAAAAAATCCATACAATAAATAATATATATTTTTGTAACATATCATTAAACATCAAGCTTATTTTTATAATCACATAGTACTATTATTGGTTTGTGCAAAAAACGCAATTATTCACTTTCCTTTGGTTCATATTGATGCAAATCACAGCTTAAATGCGGACGCGTTGTGCAAATCAACCATGCGTACAATGGGCCTCTCTCTTATCAGAATAAGTCCATTCATCTGTGCAAAATATGCAAGATTTTTAATATGCTGCTAGTATATTAACTCCGCATCATGCAAATTTCCTGCCTCAATGCAGTCACATATGTGCAAAAATAAGCCTATATAAAAAAATAGCTGCCACGAATTGTCCCCCAATAAAATTATTAAATAATGTGTTGTCCAGATTAAAATATCATTCTTTTCTATACCTGATCCCAAGTGTAAACCTAAATATATCTAATCGTCATGCAAACGGTTCCATTAGCAATTGAAAAAGTGCTTAGTGCTGATCATATGTGCAAAAAGAATAATGATTTTTTTTTGTGTTTAAAACCAATGAATCACGTATAGAATTGGAGGCTGACTGATGGGGCTAAGTGCATGTAAATACCCCAAATCCTGTATCCATGTTATTGGGAGGCCTCACTCATTACAAGCCTGTAAGAGTGAACTAGATGTTACAAGTTTCTTAAATGGTCTCCTAAGCATATTTAAATGATAAAGTCAAATCGATTGTTTAAAGGAACGTATGTAAATCCTCCGTATTGTTGAGACCGTTAGGATATTTAGGGGCCCATTAGGATAGCGGGCAGAAAACCACCCCGACCGCCATGGAGGCGGAAAACAACCGCCCGCCATGACCGCGGAAAAACCGGCGGTCGAATTAGGATCAACCGCCACAAAAAACCGACCGCAGCGGTAGCGGCCGAAACAAAACCGCCCGACGCGTGCGGTGATGCCAAAACTCCGACCGCGGCGGCCGGAAAAGCAGCGGAAAAGACATAACTGGCCACAGGTACAGCGGAGACACCGCACAGGAAATTACGATATCCCCAAGGGTGTCGCGGCCGGAACCGCCGACACTGACCGCCGCGGTCGCACCCAGGAGTGAATGGGAGAAATGGCGGTCAAGCAGCAGCAAAGCCACCGCTGCGGACGAACATGATAAACATGGCGGTCGATGTGAAAACACCGCAGTGATGCCTAACACTGCATAAACAAAGTAGCCCTGCACACAAAATATACAACACACATACACAGAAACATAAATAACGATAATAAATATACAGAACCACAGAACCACTCCCACAACACACCTGACAACCTAAATCCTATTGGACACACCCACACAGCTGAGTACAAAGCCACCCCCTGCACTAACCACAATCCTTTGCATCACTCCAGAAGAGAAGGCCATACACCACATCTGACAGGAGAGGCAAAAGAGCATAGCACACACACCCACCCACCACCACCATCAACACCACCATCACACCATCACAAACAAACCCCACCACACAACACACCTCACACATCATCACCACACCCCTGCACCCACACACCCCTGCACCCACAAACACCTCAACCCCCACACACCATGACATCACAAAAAATGCCCAAATTCACCGAGGGTGAGTTGACAGTCATGGTCAACGAGATTGTAAGAGTAGAGCCACAAATATTTGGTAGCCTGGTCCAACAGACACCATTAGCCACCAGGACACAAATGTGGGAAAGGATAGTCCAAAGGGTGAATGCAGTAGGGGCCACCCCAAGATCCAAGAAGGAGATCATGAAGCGGTGGCATGATCTCAAGAGGGTTGTCAAGGAGAGGAGGAGCAAGAACTGGACGCTGGCAAACGTGACTGGCAGTGGCCCTCCCATCCCACCGAAGACATTCACACCATGGGAGGAGAAGGTGCTTGCCATCCTGCTTCCTGAGAGTCTCACAGGAGTAGCCGGGGGAGCGGAGGCTGGTAAGTACAGACACATGTCTAACACCACAATGAGAATTACCTGTCCATCCCCACCCAACGTGTAGCCAGCCACCCTGATTAGGAGGCCTGTAGGGGGGAGGGAGGTCTGTACTACCACCATACCCCCGGCCCACACCCCAGCAGCATGTGTCAGCCATTGCACTGTTTAACAAACAGACCTACAGGTTGGTAGCCATCTTCACAGGGAGGGTGTGTGGGGGAGGGAGGCCTGCACTACTACTACCAGCATACCCCCTGGCCCACACCCCAGCAGCATGGAGGCCTCCCCCACCCAGGAGCATGTGTCAGCCATTGCACTGTTTAACAAACAGGCCTTCAGGTTGGTAGCCATCTTCACAGGGAGGGTGTGTGGGGGAGGGAGGCCTGCACTACTACTACCAGCATACCCCCTGGCCCACACCCCAGCAGCATGGAGGCCTCCCCCACCCACGAGCATGTGTCAGCCATTGCAC
The DNA here is from genome assembly GCF_964261635.1 of Lissotriton helveticus. Taxonomy (NCBI): domain Eukaryota; kingdom Metazoa; phylum Chordata; class Amphibia; order Caudata; family Salamandridae; genus Lissotriton; species Lissotriton helveticus. The sequence goes on from NC_136057.1 coordinate 388,666,899, forward strand.
TGTTTAACAAACAGACTTACAGGTTGGTAGCCATCTTGCATTGGAGCACTGTTTGGGGGTGGGAGGGTTGTATCACAACTCCCAGCATACCCCCTGGACCACACCCCAGCAGCATGGAGGCCTCCCCCACCCAGGAGCATGTGTCAGCCATTGCACTGTTTAACAAACAGACCTACAGGTTGGTAGCCATCTCCACGGGGAGGGTGTGTGGGGGAGGGGCCTGCACTACTACTACCAGCATACCCCCTAGCCCACACCCCAGCAGCATGGAGGCCTCCCCCACCCAGGAGCATGTGTCAGCCATTGCACTGTTTAACAAACAGACCTACAGGTTGGTAGCCATCTTCACAGGGAGGGTGTGTGGGGGAGGGAGGCCTGCACTACTACTACCAGCACACCCCCTGGCCCACACCCCAGCAGCATGGAGGCCTCCCCCACCCAGGAGCATGTGTCAGCCATTGCACTGTTTAACAAACAGACTTACAGGTTGGTAGCCATCTTGCATTGGAGCACTGTTTGGGGATGGGAGGGTTGTTTCACAACTCCCAGCATACCCCCTGGCCCACACCCCAGCAGCATGGAGGCCTCCCCCACCCAGGAGCATGTGTCAGCCATTGCACTGTTTAACAAACAGACTTACAGGTTGGTAGCCATCTTGCATTAGAGCACTGTTTGGGGGTGGGAGGGTTGTATCACAACTCCCAGCATACCCCCTGGCCCACACCCCAGCAGCATGTAGGCCTCCCCCACCCAGGAGCATGTGTCAGCCATTGCACTGTTTAGCAAACAGACCTACAGGTTGGTAGCCATCTTGCATTGGAGCACTGTTTGGGGGTGGGAGGGTTGTATCACAACTCCCAGCATACCCCCTGGCCCACACCCCAGCAGCATGGAGGCCTCCCCCACCCAGGAGCATGTGTCAGCCATTGCACTGTGCACACTCACCTAACAGGTACGTACCTACCGTAAATCTTCATGAAATGTGTGTGGGGGACCTGCATCTAGAAAACCAACAACAACTGCACGCAATGCATCGACATTCAACATGTATGACTTCATGTGGTCCCTCTGCACTATGAAATGTTACACAGTGTTGCCATAAATTGTACTACTGATGACTGCATATATAACTAGTGTACAGACAGATGATGACATGTAGATGACACAAACACTGACCACTCCCCATCTACTCCACAGGTGATGAAGAACTCACTGCTGAGGACCACACCAACGACCAGCAGAGCCAGTCTCCACCCCCGGCACATGGACTCTCAGATGTGGACTCCCAGGACAGTTTGGATGATGAGCTCCAGCCCGGCCATCTGGTGTGCCACAGACCCAGAGGTCCCAGGCCCCCATCCTCCCCCCCACCACCTCTGCTGCAACAACAACGCAGCAGACCCCTGCTGTCACGGCCTCTGCCTCCACCACAACAACCACCGCCACCACCGCCACTGCCACCAACACCACCAGTACCACCAGTACCACCTGCAGCACCCTCCCTGTCCCTAGGGATGACCATCCCACAGCAACACCTGTGGAGGCCAGGGAGAGAGTGCGTGGCCCCCCAGTGGCGAGGGAAGATGTCCGTGGCAGCAGAGCAGGTGGGAGGGCCAGGGACAACACCAGACTTCGGGAGGAGTGGACACCATCGATGGACCACTTCACCAGAGTTGTGCAGGCCTATCAAGAGGTCCAGGGACAAAGTGGCCGGTCTGATGAACTGTTAAGGGAGCTCATCCTGCTGATGAGGTCCATCGATAACCGCCTGGGACAGATGGTGGACCTCATGGGCCAGCAAGTGGCGTTGCAGAGGGACAGGCCTGGGTCCCAACCACCACCTCCGTCCCCTCCTGTTGTGCCGCAGGATGACAGTCCACCATCCTCCCTTGCGCCAACAGAGAGGGGCGAGTCCTCTGACGCCGCTGGCCATTCAGCAGGCCCCCCACCGCCAAAAAGATGTAGGGGGCGTCCAAAGAAGAGCTTGGGAGTCTCTGGAGGCAAAGCACCTGCCACACGCCAGTCACGGAGCCAGCCGTGAAGACAACCCTCTCCCTAACTGCATTCACTGTTTGGACTGTCTTTGCCCACATTGCCTTGCCAATGGCACCTCTCTCTGTTGGACTGGGTCACCACATCCATGTGGTGTCTACTCTTGCATTTCTGTGACCATGACTGTCAACTCACTGCTCATTCCCCACCTTCCTGTAAATATTCCTGCACAATTCACATGTCCACTCACAAAATAAAATACCTGACACTCCAGATTTTGTGTAGTGAATTCTTTAGTGCAGTATTTACATTGTTGATAATGTCCATGATGTGTAAAAATGATGTACAGTATCCAGGGCAGGAACACTATGTAGCACCTAGGGAGACACAACAGGACAACAGTCACTGGTCTCATTGTGGCAACACACACAGATCACTGCACAACAAAATATCCAAGACATCACAGGCATACTACACAATGTCTAGCAGATGTGCAAAAATACGGTCCAGCATACATCTCCATACGGAACATCAATTTCACCAATACCACACATAGGTGACAGAACATGTGCCTATCGGTTACATCCGCGCATAGCCATACACAACAAAAGCAACCACACCAGGCAATGTACACGTTGTACCTCGTCACCCACCTTCAAGTGAAGTAGCGTTCGATGAGCTGCTGGCGCAGGTCAACTCCGTCCTCCTCTCCACTGTCCTCATCACTGGATTCAGGTCCCTGAGCAGGTTGTGGCCTTGGTTCCTCACCATCGTCCAGGAGCAGGGGGATCCCCTTGTGGATGGCCAGGTTGTGCAGCATACAACATGCCATAACGATCTTGCACACCTTCCCAGGCGAGTATGCCAGGGCGCCTCTGGTCCTGTCAAGGGATATATGACGGTACAACGCGTACCGTCACAACGCATACCTTTACAACGTGGCCGTGACAACGCAAGTCGTTACCACGACTTGCGTTGGGGGGGCGCGGATTTCGAATAGTTTAATTTACTATTCTAACACCAGTCCCCGTGGACCCTAGGGAAGGTGTTAGGATAGTAAATTAACTATTTTTAGACCTTGAGCGCCCTCCAGCGCAAGTCGTGGTAACGACTTGCGTTGTCACAGCCGCGGTGTAAAGGTACCGCGTTGTGAAAACATCGTTGTAAACGATGTTTACCCCTGTCAAGGCACCGGAACCTTGACTTCAGCAGGCCGAACGTCCGCTCGATTACCCGTCGGGTCCTGCCATGGGCCTCATTGTAGCGGATGTCTGCTGGTATCCGGGGATTTCGGAGTGGGCTCAACAGCCATGGCCGACTGGGATATGCTGAGTCACCTGTGAATGACAAACACACATTGCAATGTTGTACAGCCAGAGTGCAGCAAGTAACACACAGCACGCCATAGCAGTAGTGAAACTCACCCACAATCCAGGCACGTTCGGGATGCAGATTCTCCATCATCCGTGGCACCATGCTGTTCCTCATGATGTACGAATCATGGACCGAACCGGGATACTTTGCACACACATGTGATATGGTCATGTCCGCAAGGCACACCACCTGCACATTCATGGAGTGGTAGTGTTTGCGGTTACGATAAATGTGCTCCGTCGCCTGCGGTGGCAACAGATCTACATGGGTGCAATCGATGGCACCGACTACATGTGGGATGCGCCCAAGGGGATAAAAGTCACACTTTACTGCAGCCAATTCACGTCCCCTGGGGAAATGTATGTAGCGATTGCGATATAGCATCATGGCCGCAAGAACATCCCTCAGCACCATGCTGACATGGGCTGCGACATCCCCCAGGCGTTAGCCCCGGTCTCCTGGAAGGAACCAGTCGCAAAAAAGTGGAGTGCTGCCATCACCTTGTAGGTGGGTGTGAATGCCGTAGGATAGTGATGGCGAGGCTGCAGGTGTGGCTCCAATAGATCACAGAGGATCTTCAGTGTTGGTCTGTCCAGCCTGAATTTCCTGATGATTGCCTCATTCTCCATGAGTTGCAGCACTGTCAGGTGACGTAGTAGATTCGGCCTCCTCCTAGTTGAGGAGTGAAATGAATATGTCAGTGACAAGCATCATGAGATGAGCATAGCACAAAGCATCAATGATGTAATGGGAAAACAACGAGTTCCAGAGAGATACATGGCACATCAGGTTACATGGCTGGCCAATAGCTACACACAGAGGGCACGCCTCTCCAGTGACAAAACAATAGTGCCACAAACACATCGGGGACAGTGAATGCGGATATAATGGATGAACAATTCACATGTGCAGACAAGGTGCAGCAAAGCCGCCAATGTATTGTGAATTACCATGTCTATCATACCCATCTGCTATACCTGCCACACCTCAATGCATCATGTAAAGTCGGAACACATTAATCAACACAATGATCACAGTAGCAGGGACACTTCCGTTGTGTTCATGAGCAGTTGTGAATGCACACATCTGGTCCGATAGAATGCAGTGACACCATCCAGGTCATGGTCTGCACTGACCCACAACACATTAAACGTCAGAACATCATTTACACCAGCTGAAGTGTGTCAATCATCATCATCCATCAAATATCTTACTAAAATGGCTGAACCACAGGCCAAAGTGTCTCACACTGAACGTGCGTCCACCTGTGGATGACATGGCTGTGTGGCATCGTGTGTACAATGATGTGCCCTTCACCATGTTGCTGCAGTGTCCTTGATTGACATACACAGCAATGTGTACCAACATGGCAGTACCTACCGCCGGTCCCCTGCGGTGTGACTCCAGCACCACCATCTACCCAGCCAAGGTAGCCATTGGCATATGGACATATGTATATGGCGGTGGGTATGCTCAGCCGCATGAGTCGCGGTACCTACCGCCGGGCCCCGGTGGTGATACCCCAGCACCACCATCTACCCAGCCAATGTAGCCATTGGCATATGGACATGTGTATATGGCGGTGGGTATGCTCTGCCGCATGAGTCGCGGTACCTACCGCCGGGCCCCGGCGGTGCATCACCGCCATGGGGCATTGCATTCAGCCAATGGCAGCGATGATCGCGGTGGCATGATGCAGATTTGAAAATCGCGGAAGGTGAGCTCCGCTACAGCGGAGGCGGTCATTGGATGCTTTTAAATGATGCAACATCGCGGTAGCGCAACCCGGGCACCCGCGGTGCGTCACTGCCGTGAAGCATTGCATACAGCCAATGGCAGCGATGATCGCGGTGGCATGATGCATATTTGAAAATCGCGGAAGGTGTGCTCCCCTACCGTGGAGGTGGTCATTGGATGCTTTTGAATAAGGCAGACCCGGACAACCAATTGTAGCAGCTTTTAAGCTTCCTAACGACCCCAGGGGTCTATAAATCTGTGGGAGTGAGCCTCCCATTCCCACTGCTCACAGAGCCTGCCGCCTGGGACCATCTCCTGCTGCTGCTGCTTCAAGAGCCTGCTGCCTGGGACCCTGTCCTGCTGCCTGGGACCCTGTCCTGCTGCCTGGGACCCTGTCCTGCTGATTCAAGAAAAACCAAAGGTGGTGATGGACGGAGCGTTGACAATACAAACACTCACCCCCAGTCAACTGATCTGGGTTTAATCCATCACCGTTCTTTAGCTCACTCCGCCACCCCAGTTCAGACATGGCCATATGCAAATCAGTCTGACCCTGTGCCTCATGGGAACAGTGCAGCCCGAACTGCCAAGCCATGTCTTCCCTGGACCGGAATCAAGCTTCCCAGGACCGGTTTCTGGCATTACAGCCGTCTTCAGCCGGGCTTGCTTGACTCCAGTGGCAAAGTGAGCAAGGGACTCACGTCTGAGCATACCCTGCCAACTTAGGGCGAACAAAGAAAAACCAAAGGTGGTGATGGACGGAGCGTTGACAATACAAACACTCACCCCCAGTCAACTGATCTGGGTTTAATCCATCACCGTTCTTTAGCTCAGACGTGAGTCCCTTGCTCACTTGGCCACTGGATTCAAGATAGCCTGGCTGATGAGGATTATGAATCCGAAACCGGTCCCAGGATGCTTGTTTCCGGTCCATGGAAGACATGGCTTGGCAGTTCGGGCTGGATTGTTCCCATGAGGCACAGGGTCAGACTGATTTGCATATAGCCATGTCTGAAATGGGGTGGCTGAGTGGGCTAAAGAATGGTGATGGATTAAACCCAGATCAGTTGACTGGGGGTGAGTGTTTGATTTGCTCAAACGCTCCGTCCATCATCCCCTTTTGTATCGCTTTGTTCGCCCTAAGTGTGGCAGGGTATGCTCAGACGTGAGTCCCTTGCTCACTTGGCCACTGGATTCAAGATAGCCTGGCTGATGAGGATTATGAATCCGAACCCAGTCCCAGGATGCTTGTTTCCGGTCCATGGAAGACATGGCTTGGCAGTTCGGGCTGGACTGTTCCCATGAGGCACAGGATCAGACTGATTTGCATATAGCCATGTCTGAAATGGGGTGGCTGAGTGGGCTAAAGAACGGTGATGGATTAAACCCAGATCAGTTGACTGGGGGTGAGTGTTTGATTTGCTCAAACGCTCCGTTCATCATCCCCTTTTGTATCGCTTTGTTCGCCCTAAGTGTGGCAGGGTATGCTCAGACGTGAGTCCCTTGCTCACTTGGCCACTGGATTCAAGATAGCCTGGCTGATGAGGATTATGAATCCGAAACCGGTCCCAGGATGCTTGTTTCCGGTCCATGGAAGACATGGCTTGGCAGTTCGGGCTGGACTGTTCCCATGAGGCACAGGGTCAGACTGATTTGCATATAGCCATGTCTAAAATGGGGTGGCTGAGTGGGCTAAAGAATGGTGATGGATTAAACCCAGATCAGTTGACTGGGGGTGAGTGTTTGATTTGCTCAAACGCTCCGTCCATCATCCCCTTTTGTATTGCTTTGTTCGCCCTAAGTGTGGCAGGGTATACTCAGACGTGAGTCCCTTGCTCACTTGGCCACTGGATTCAAGATAGCCTGGCTGATGAGGATTATGAATCCGAAACCGGTCCCAGGATGCTTGTTTCCGGTCCATGGAAGACATGGCTTGGCAGTTCGGGCTGGACTGTTCCCATGAGGCACAGGGTCAGACTGATTTGCATATAGCCATGTCTGAAATGGGGTGGCTGAGTGGGCTAAAGAATGGTGATGGATTAAACCCAGATCAGTTGACGGGGGGTGAGTGTTTGATTTGCTCAAACGCTCCGTCCATCATCCCCTTTTGTATCGCTGCTGCTTCAAGAGCCTGCTGCCTGGGACCCTGTCCTGCTGCCTGGGACCCTGTCCTGCTGCCTGGGACCCTGTCCTACTGCCTGGGACCCTGTCCTGCTGCTTCAAGAGCCTGCTGCCTGGGACCCTGTCCTGCTGCCTGGGAACCTGTCCTGCTGTTTCAAGAGCCTGCTGCCTTGGACCCCTCACAACTCACTTCCGCAACAGGTCTGCCATATCCACAGGGATGTCAAGAACAGATAAGATCCGTGCCAGTCCATTCACGAGTGAGGAGCTGGATGTCCTTGTGGACGAGGTGCTGGCACAGTATCCACGGCTGTTTGGTGGTCCCAATGTTGTGGTAAGTCACCATGAAGGGAGCTGTAGGGCAGGGTGGTGTCAGACGTGTAGTCGTGATGCTGCAGTATATGCTTGTGGATGTGGGGTGATGACATACACTGACAGACAAGCTGTATCCAGGTTGAGGGAGTGTGTGTGTTGCAATGTGACTCTTTCCTAGGCCTGTACTCATATGTGTGAGTGGGATGTGTTACATTCCCGGGCATACAGAACCAACGGTTGTTAGTCTTTTAGATGCCAGGACAGTGAACGCTTGTGTGGACATTTCAGGGTGCCCCTGTAGTCAGAGTGAGTGTGACCCACAGAGTAGGTTCAGTGGCTGCACAGCCAAACGTTGAACATCAGCCAACTTACATGCTACAGTTGCTTCACACTGATTAGTAGATATGCCCCATCAGTGCCCTGTACTATTTCTGAAGTACACACTGCTGTCGATACATTTGTGTTGAGGCATCAGGCATTTGTGTGAATATCATGGGGGCTAGGAACCACAATGTGTGCATGCATTCACTAATGTTTATGCCATGCAGAGTGCCCTTGTGAGGGTACCCCCAGTTCTGGAGGGAGGGAGGTCACTGTGAGTCCTGAGTCTGTGGCTGGCTGCTGTAATGATAGATGCTGACATCTGACATTGTGTAATTGTTCATTTGCCTTTCTTTACTCTCATACCTGCAGCTCAAGGTACACCAACGTAAGGCCGTGTGGAGGGTCATAGCAGCAAAGGTGCGAGCCCTGGGGGTATCAAACAGACGACACACACACTGTCACAAGAGGTGGGACGACATCAGCCGGCTGGCTAAGCAAGTGGCAGAGATGACCTTGGGGATGGTACCACGCACAGGGCGTTTGGTACGGCGCACCATGACTCCGCTGATGGGACGCATACTGGCAGTGACCAATCCAGACCTGGATGCACGTCTGAAGGTGCATCAGCAGCAAGACAGAGATGGTGAGTATCTGGGGAGGGAGAGTTTGTCTGGGAGTGGATGCATGTGTACAGGGCCTGTGGCAGCGGTGACACATGTGATGTGCGTGTGTTGCCATGCTGTGATATGTGATGTGAGTGGCGACTGTGATGTGTGCCTGTATGAGGCATTGGGCCACCATGGCCTTACTGTTCTGCTCATGCATGCAGTTCTCAGTTGTTGACAGATTTTTTGTGTACACATGGTCACTCTTCTTTGGGATGGTGTGGGGAGTTCATATTGTGCCGAACTGCAGTGTCCACTTAATGAGTGTGACACCATGTCTGTCTAATTTGCATGCACCATGATGGTTGAGGCCCACCCATCCAACGACAATGTGAACCCTGATTGGCACATGGTGATTGCTATGGCCTAGTTGGCATTGTGGCATGTGTAGTCAATACAGGTGTGTGTGGTCCCCTCTGGTTCCCTGTAGGGCTGTAAGCGGTGATGTGTGTTGTGGCTACATCATGTCCATGGGGCAGGTCAATGTGGGCTCAGGGAACACCATCCATGGGCAGGGTGTAGTGCTGTGTGGCATGGACATGCCTCACTCATGGCAGTTTGTCTACATGACAGGCACTGTTGTGGTCTATATAGGGTGTAGATGCACATTGATTGCAGGGTGGGGTGGTTACCATGTAGCTCTAGGCCTCTACTGTGCTGCATTGATCTGAAAACGTGTGACCAGATGATGACACTTACACAACCCTGTTTCTCTCACTAATGCAGATTCGCAAGACGCCACGGCGGTACATGATCCTGAAACAAGTGGTGGCGAGACTAGCACGACAGCGGCAGCGGAGGCGAGTGAGACTGAGCCAAGTGACACTGAGCACACCAGCGCTCCTGAGGGTGACAGGAGTGTGCATGAGGAATCCGTGACTGAGACACAGAGTACCACTTCATCTGATGCCAGCCGGGATGCGTCCCTGTTGGCACGCACAGGGGATGGGGAGTCTGCTGCAGCATCTGACACCCAGCGGCCACTGCCCAGCCTCCCATCCACTTCCTCTGGTGCTGGCCGTATCTGTGTTACTAAAAGGGGACGTGTAACATTCACACATGGCACCGCTGCCCCTGCACCTGTCCCCCCTGCTGCCCTCAGTGCAGAGTGCGTGGAGCTCCTGCGACAACTTTGCGTTAGCCAAACCGCCCTGCTCAATGCCTTCAGTGCCCACAAGCACAAATTAGGCCAGGTTCTAGCAATCATGGAGGGCATACACTCTGACGTTGGTGGGCTACACCGTACAGTCCAGGCATTGTCAGCCACAGTCACGTCAGCCCTCCAACAGGCACATGGTCCCATTGCTGCTCAGGTGCCTGTGACGACCACCCATTCAGTGGCCACATCAGATGACAGTGACCACTTGGGACCTACGTCAACTAAACGTTACAACACTAGGAGCACAGGTCAGACCCAAACCAAACAATCCCGTCCACAGACTCCATCCCCAAAGAAGAGTAGGGCCCCCCCAATATGCACAGACAAGGTGAAGTCACAGAAGAGCAAGGCCAGAAGATCATTGTGGCAGACATAAGGCTCACATGATGCAGAGGCATCACCAGAAATGGACTCACCTATTCCCACAGAGGATGTGTGGCATGTCATGGCTACACCTGGGGAGAGCACAGGGACACAACCACCCACTACATCAACCCCAAAACAAAGTACATTGAGGCAGGTGGAGGAGAGCCCTGTTGTGACCAGACCAGTCATTGAGGCAGAGGGGAGCCCTGTTGTGACCAGCCCAGTCATTGAGGCAGAGGAGAGCCCTGCTGTGACCAGCCCAGTCATTGAGGCAGAGGGGAGCCCTGTTGTGACCAGCCCAGTCATTGAGGCAGAGGAGAGCCCTGTTGTGACCAGCCCAGTGATTCAGGAAAAGGAGGGCAGTGTAGACACCACCCCTGGGGGGAGTGGGAAGGTGGGTACACCTTCCACAGGGGGTAAGGTGGTCCGGAGGCGTAGCCAGCCCAAGCGTTCTGCAGGATCAAGCACATCACCAGAGGGGGTGCCAGTGTCTGCCCCTGATGTGGGACAGTTGGTGTGTGTGCCTGTTGTGTCCTCACCACTTCCCATCAACCCCAAGACAGGGAAGCCATTTAATGTTCCCAAAAAGTAGAAGGGCACCCCTCCAACCTCTCCCACCCACACTGTGTCAGGGGTGTGCATGACTCCACCTCCACGTGCCACCTGGTCCACACAGCCCTCCACCTTGCAGGCCCTCTGTTATTACCACATCACATGGGCCTCTGTCACACCAGTCAAGTGGGCCTGCTGTCCATGACACACAGCCTGGTCCCAGTCCGCATGACAGCCAGGAGTGAGTTGTCAACACCCTCATACCCCATGTGCCCCACACAGGTGTGCTAGTCAAGACCATTGTTTGCGACCTGGGTTTGTTGCTAACCCTGTTGCTCTGATGTACTGTACTCTCCCCTGTGCAGCCTCTCATGTACTTGCTGTCTCCCCTGCCATGGACTCTGGGCCTGTTGCTCTGATGTGCTGTACTCTCCCCTGTGCAGCCTCTCATGTACTTGCTGTCTCCCCTGCCAAGGACTCTGGGCCTGTTGCTCTGATGTGCTGTACTCTCCCCTGTGCAGCCTCTTATGTACTTGCTGTCTCCCCTGCCAAGGACTCTGGGCCTGTTGCTCTGATGTGCTGTACTCTCCCCTGCCAAGGACTCTGGGCCTGTTGCTCTGATGTGCTGTACTCTCCCCAGTGCAGCCTCTCATGTACTTGCTGTCTCCCCTGCCAAGGACTCTGGGCCTGTTGCTCTGATGTGCTGTACTCTCCCCTGTGCAGCCTCTCATGTACTTGCTGTCTCCCCTGCCAAGGACCCTGGGCCTGTTGCTCTGATGTGCTGTACTCTCCCCTGTGCAGCCTCTCATGTACTTGCTGTCTCCCCTGCCAAGGACTCTGGGCCTGTTGCTCTGATGTGCTGTACTCTTCTCTGTGCAGCCTCTCATGTACTTGCTGTCTCCCCTGCCAAGGACTCTGGGCCTGTTGCTCTGATGTGCTGTACTCTCCCCTGTGCAGCCTCTCATGTACTTGCTGTCTCCCCTGCCAAGGACTCTGGGCCTGTTGCTCTGATGTGCTGTACTCTCCCCTGTGCAGCCTCTCATGTACTTGCTGTCTCCCCTGCCAAGGACTCTGGGCCTGTTGCTCTGATGTGCTGTACTCTCCTCTGTGCAGCCTCTCATGTACTTGCTGTGTCACCTGCCATGGACACTGCCCTTCCTGTTTGTGTTTGACCTGTGCATAGTCTCTTCCATTTGTACATGATTTTGTGGTTTGCTGTTGTCTCCTAATGTTGTATTGCTACATCTGTGCAATATATGAATAAATACAGATACTTCTGGTGTGTGTGTTTATCAGTCTCCTTGCTGATTAAAGTCCTTTTCTTGTGTGCATTTGCTTGACTGTGTACCATGCTCTATTTTTCAGTTCACCATTGGTAGGCTCTTTGTGGCCATCTTATTTTTAGACAGGGGTGACAGGGTCCTCAGTCCATTCTGGCCCAGCTGATGTTGTACTCTGTGATGGCTATTTTACAGGCCATGCAGTTTTCTTGTTGGTGATTTGCTATTGCTGCATACACTGTTCACTGGTCACCTTGAGGGACACTGGCAGCACAGGGTGTGCAGCTGTTCAGTGGTTTTGTAGCTGTCTGTGATGTCATGAGGTATGTGTGTGTTTTCCTTTCTGTGTGCCCAGGCGTGTATGTGTATGGTCATCTTGTGTTGGCCCTTAGTCCTGGTGACATGGCTTACATGGCATGTGTGGTGTTGGGTGTGGCAGAGGTGTGCAGTGTGAAGGGTGTTAGTTTGTAGTGTATGTATGTGTGCCCCTGTATGGTGTGAGACACACATGTGTCAGCCAGGAGTTGTATGCCTGTTGTTTGTTTTGTCTTGCCCGGTGTGGATGATTGTATGCAATTGCGTGGGCTGTGGGGAGTGCACTGGTGTTGTGTGTTCATTGTCAGCCAATCCTGAAGTGCCTGTGTCCCTGGTTGTGTGTTGTGTGTTGCAGTGTGTGTGTATTGTGCTTGTTGTTACAGTGCTTGTTGGTGTGCCTGGGGGTGCACGGGATAAGCACCTGGCCTGTGGCTAGCTTGGGTGGGGTGCAGTGTGGTTTGGGGTGGTGTGTCCCTGTGATGTTGGTGCCCTGCCCATGACTTGGTGTGGCCTTGCCGTCTGCATAGTGCGCATGTGTTGACCGCGGCGGTGACGTGACCGTGGCTGGAACGTTGCTGCTGGTTGGCGGACGTTGTGTGTTCCGGATGCTGTGGGGTGCCTTGTTGTGAGGTGGGTGATGTGTGGGTGCCCATGTGGATGTGTTGTGCCCCCCAGCAGGATGCCAGTGTGGTGCTTGGGCCCTGTGTCGGCATGTGTGTTGTGTGGTGCATATGTGTAGTGGCGTACCTGCAGCGGCGTCCGCGGCGGCCCATCTGGCGATAGTATTGCAGCAGGTACATGACCGGATGCATGTGGAGGGCTGGGTCCATGGGGTTCATGTCGGGTCTTGGCGTTCGTGCCCCGCTGTCGACTTTCCGCCTGCTTTCAGCTGTGCGGTGTCTCCGCTGCAGTACGTCTGCTTGTTTGGGCCATCCTAATTTGTCGAGCGGGGCGGACGTCATCGGGCGCGGCGGAGGGTCCCGATAGGCTCCCTCTGCCGCGGTGGCAGGCGCACTTTGATGGCGGTGTGCGGCGCTCCGCGGCGGACGGGAAATGACCTGTGTTTACCTATCCTAATGTGGCGGACGTGAGTTCCGCTGCTCGCGGGCGGAAAAAGCTGTTTTTCCGCCCCGCCACCACCGCGGTGGTGACACCGCCCGACATCCTAATGGACCCCTTCCTATCCAAATTTAAAATATATCTTGTTTCCAATTGTCTCAACAATTTTTCCCTATTACCCCCTCTACATGGCATAAGAACAGAATCAATTACAAAATAGGTTAAACAATTAATGTCCCTATTATGTACAGATTTAAAATGTCTTGCGACTGGATAGGTTGGATCGCAGTTCATAATGGCTCTAATATGTTGTAATATTCTCACGTGCACCTGGAGCTTCGTACTTCCCACATACCTCAGCCCACAGGTGCACGTGAGAACATAAACTGCAAAATCCGTACGGCAGTTATATTTGCCCTTAATGTCAAGTTCCTTTTCTTTAAATGGAGTGCTGTATTTTGTTGTGTTTACACCAAATTTACAAGCACGACATGTAATGCATTTGAAGAAGCCCTGTTTAGTTGCTAACCAAGTTTTCATAAAAGCTCCTTCTACCTTCGATTTGGAAAGGTGTGCTGCCATAGATTGAGATTTTCTGAATGTTACAACCGGTTTGACTGGAAGCTTTTCATTTAAGATGTTATCTGTCAAAACGATGGGCCAATTTTTATTTAAAATGGCTCTAAATTTGCGTTCTTGCGCACTATAGGTTGTAATTAGTCTAGGTGCTTCCTCCCCTTCACTTTTTCTTTTTCTCTATCTATATCAGTAGGCAATAATGATGCTCTAGATTTCGCATTAGCTTTTAAAACGGGATCTGTTAGCATCTTCTCAGTATACCCTCTTCTTCTCATTCTGTCCAGGGCTTCATCCTGACATTTTTTTAAATCTTCAGGTGTACTGCAGATGCGCTTTAACCTTACGATCTCCCCATATATATATATATATATATATATATTTTTTTTTCTCTTCTCTCTCCCATCATTTCTGTCACTGGGGGAATGTATTCATTTTGTTAACAGAGGAGGGAGCTGTCGCAATAATAGGGTGTACAGTGGGCACTAGGACCATGCACAGGGGATGAGGCACCAGATACAACTTCCGGTCATCTCAGCAGGGGCAGGAACAGGTCACAGCACATTACGTTGGGGACGCTGGGCAGGGTGGACTTGCCTGCACAGGCTGCGCCATAAGGAGGAATAAAGAAGCATTCGTACTCACCTACCAGCCTCCCTGTGTATTTCCATTTGGCCCTGGGCAAGAGTACGCGACAAACTCCAAACTTTAAGCTGACATTCTTTGTGCATGTTGAGCACCTGTTTGGCCACTGAGTGAATTAAATGACTGTCTCTAAAGAGTTATGGGAGCATCCTCTAAAGCCACCATAGTTTTACAAGGTTGTGCATCAAAATATTTACCAGAGGGAAAGAAAAGAATATGGCATTCAGTGTATATGCCAATTGGTGTTAAGGTTTGAACTTGCACCCTCTCCCAACCAAGATTTATTTAGTACAGTTTGCTGCGGAATGGTCCATTGCTCTTACCGACTGCTGAGCATCAACGCTGCCAGAACAGCACTGCTACAATGAATTGGGATAGTTACTTCAAGAAGGGGGTGTGATTTTGCCATATCCCAGCCTACGAATTTGCCTGCAACATCTGTGAAGAATGTAGTTATCCCTGACATCTGGTCTTCATTATATGCTTCTCTGCGTAAAGTAGTGGGAGCTGGGAAGTGGAGTTTGGGTACCAAAGATAGCAGAGTTGTTGCCCAGTATACATGCTCATTCGGGGCCCATTAATTCCTCTTGTCGGGGCAGTCTCTTTCCTTACTTTCCATTTCCCATCTCTTTTCACTTCCTTTTTCTTTACTTTCCTTACTTTTCGTCTTTCCTCTCCTACTTGCTTGACTCTTTATCTACACCATTTTTCCCTTTTGGTCTTCCTCCATTTATAGACCCTCTTCCGTTGTGCTGCTATGTAACTCCATTTATCTCTGGTTCTCACTCTTTTTTCTCACTCTTCTTTCCTCCACCTTTTATCTTCTTTGCCCCGCCCTATTATCTATTTTTCTCTACGAGTCCTTGTATCCCCCGTTTCTGCCCCTTATCCTGTCTTCTTTCTCTCTACTCCTGCTTTTCTCCCGTACTATTCCAATCTCCTCAACACCTAGTTCTCCCTTTCCTCCTGTTCTCCCACTCTTTTACACGCTTACCAGAGTTCCTCTTCCTTTTTCTCATCCCTCTTTCTTTGCATTGTTTTCCTTCTTATTCTCGTTTCTACTTCCATCTTCCTTCCCATCTGCTCCATCTCTCTATCTTTTTCTTTCTCCTGTCACTTTCCCCCGGATTTTACCCTCAGTCTAGCGTGCACTTCTTTCTTCTTCATCTTCCCTCGTCATTTCTCTGCATTCTTCTCACTACCATCCTTTCTGTTCGCCTCATTACCCTTCATATTATCCAGCCTAATCCGCCCTTCTAACACTACCTCCTCTTTCTCTTCCTACTCTTTATATATCTGTGCCTCCATCCCCTTTACTTCTTTGTCTCTTATCATTAAATGCACAGGCAAATATCAAAAATGCCACTGTCTGTGAGTGCTGTACTTGACTGGGAAATGGTGAAGATGGAGACCATGTAGGATATGAGGGCAAGGAGTAGGCAGAAAACTGGATGGGTCCGGCGGTCCTTGTTGGAACTTATGTTAAGATATCGTAATCTGGTTAGCCGACTGAACCCCCATCTGAGGTGATGTACTTTGTTACAGTTAAGGATGCCACCTGACCGGTTTTATAGTAGCATAACAGGTATTTTATTCTAACTGTTGGTACACAAATTAGGAAAATCATGTGAAGTCTGTATTTTTAGTACCATTATTAATACATGTTTTGAACAGCAAATGTGAAAAGAAAACACTAACATGTGGCCTTTAGCTGCAGTAATAATCCTTTATGATGGTTAAAGTAAACAAAGACAGAAAGGCAATGTTATAGATGAAAATATTGTTGAAAGTGTGCCCTGCAGCGTCACCCCGTTTGTTTTGCCTTTTTGCTAAACCCTATTTTTGCTGGCTATAAAACTAGTTCACCCTGATAACCAGTAATGAAGTGCTTATGCTCTTCTTTTCAACATGGAAACATTGGTATGCTCCTGATTGGCATGTTTCATTTATCTATAAGTCTGTAGTATACGGTTCCAAGGTGTACACAGGATTCTAAGGTAAATGTCAGCAACCACTGTGCCATCCATTAAAGTGAAAATTGTAAACATGACTAAAGACCTTCCAACAGTAGCTTGGATGTGCAAATTGCAACTGCAAATTTTACCTGTCAAAAAAAACCTTTTGAAAGGCCTTAACCTTCCTTTTAAATATTTATAAGTCACTCCTAAGGAGGTCTTATGCCCCTAAAGGCAGGGTGCATAGTATTTAAAAGGAGGACATGTAAACACTTAATGTTAAACATGTTCTTACAGTGAAAATGCCCTAAGAGCTATTTTCACTGTAGCAAGTTTGGCTATTCCATAGGAGAGCACTTGGATGCAATAGTAAATACCAATCCTGTATCTTGGGAATGGGACTAACTAGAAAAACAACAAACAATAATTTTAATAGTTTTTAAAAATCCAATTCAATGGTGAAGTTGGATTTGCTCTAAATTACACCAAAGTAAATTTAAATCGGCGTGAATGAGGTTTGAACTTACTTCCAAGAGCAAGACAATAGACTGGCATGAATGGACAGAGATGACCCCTCTGAACCTGACAGACTAAGCAAGCGGGGGCATAGCTTACCATGAGGAAATGGGGTGTATTATATGGTGTGGTTGTGTGACCTCGCCATGTAATACACTAACCAACCCCTTCAGGACCCTTGGGTTTCATTTGTCAAATCTTCAGCTCAAACCAGTTTGGCTGTGGTTCTGTGCAGCAAGGCTTACACAAAGGAACAATAAATCGACAAGACACCTCAGAAATCAGACACCAATGTATAAAAATAGACTGTATTTTCAGACACCACAACAAAAACTATCCAGAGACATAGAATTTACAAGAAATAGAAAATCAAAGCATTTACTCAACTGCGAACAAGCATTGACAAATTCACCGAATTTGACTTTTAGAAACTTTTTCACTAAAAAGTTTGGGCTAGATGCAATGCGGTCACTTGAAGTCACTTAAAGTGACCAGCTCCAGTGGGGAGCCAGTTAGGGGGACCCTCAAGGTCCTCAGACACAGTTACCTCAGCAGGGTTCAGTCAGATCCAGACCATTTTATCCTCTGCTGGGCTTTCCTATGGAAGTAGTCCTGAGGCAAGGGATGAAGGATGCTCATAGGATGCTGTGGAAGCAATGCAGTCGATGAGGTTCTTTCTACAACTACTCCTCGGTCCACGAAGGGGGTTGGTGATCTTAGTCACCGGGTCGATGGCCCTTGAAGTACTCTTGGTGCTGGTTGACGTCCTGTCACCACCAGACTACCAGTTGCCCAGTATTGTGGTCTCATGCCAATCCTTCCTAGCTTAATAACTCTTTCTCTGGGGGTTCTAGCTGCACTCTAATGGCACTTCATGGTTCAGGGAACTTGGGTGCAACTTTGGGTTTGGTCTTGGTCCCTGGTGCTCCACAGTGGTGGTTGGCGGCGCGTTGAAAACTTTCGGCTACCAACTTGCCCCAGCGGGCTTTTTCAGCTGTTGTGTCCCTGTGTCGTGAACATGAGGCCAGTCAGGTGGCCCTTGCAGTCTCTTGGTGTTGCCTAGGCTCTGGAGAGGACTTCTCCTTAAGCAGGGCATGGCAAGAACCGTCCCTCTCGTTTGCTAGCCACCAAGTGCAGTCCACGACAGTGTAGTTTCTCCTTGCCAGTTCCACTGTGCAAGGAGCTATTCTTCCTCGCTCCTTCTTCCAGTCCAGTCGAGATCTGAGTTCTGGGTGCCAGGGATGCCCTACTTATACTCAGAAAATCCAGGTAATGTCCAGTATGCGGTCAGTAGTCAAAGGGCTACCAGGTTCCCTCCCACCTGATGACCACTTCCTGTGAAGTGTGGCATCTGGGCATCCCAGGACGCACCATCCTGCACATTTCATATGCAGGATCCCTCTCCTGGTGTGTGCAGCTCCCTAACCCAATCAGAGGTCTGGCTACTAAGACCCCTGGCAATTCGGTTTGGCAACTGGTATCCTCTCTTGTGTCCCAAATGCCAGCCTGTCTGCCTGAACAGTGAAGCAGCACCTCTCCCAAGTGTTACCCATTTGCCCTTCAAAGGGTGCTTCTCCTTTGAAGCATGCCTTTTGGGCCAACACTTGTGTAGCTTCTTGCAGGAGTGTAGTGTTGTTCCTATATTCCCAAAAGGCTCTGCGCATTGGAATAATATATCCTATAGATGTGACGTAGGACTTATGTCTACTAGGTCGCTATCGAATATATTAGACCTAATAGTGAGTGCCAGCTAGCTCAGAGGTCACTAGAAACTTTCTCGAATTCACAAGAAGGGATTTAGTTTTTGACAACCGCATAAACATGACAAATTTGTTTCCCCAAGATAAAACTGATCTTCAGAGTCATGGAAACAATAGATAGATATTTTACTCAGTCATTCGTGCTGTTTCGTTTCACCAGAGGTGCAGAGAAATAGAGAGACGGGCGTTTTCAATAAAAGTATTTATTGAACAGTCTTCTTTCTCATGCAGAAGAAATTAACTGCTACAATCGTAAGACTTGCTGCAAAGTATAATGCGTACAATATGAAGAGTAGGATAAAATAATACTGTAAAAGCATTGTATGATTCCTAGACCATAGATACATACATACATAAATAACAAAGGCTAAAAAGTACTCAACTGGTGCTTCTAAAATACGCCTACCCCGATGTACCTAACCTGAGTCTAGTACGAGGGAAGAAGTAAGTGAGGTGTAGCATAAATTTAGTATTCTTTTAGCCAAGACTCTATCCAAGATTTCTCTTAGGGTCTAATCAGCTCTGTACCTTGGTTTTAGAATGAAGGAGGTCAGTCTCGATTTCCCAACAACCCGCAAGGGTAGCTTGGAAACACTGGAGCTGGATTTCTCGGACAGAGAAAAGACAGCGTCTCTCTCGGTGCATCTGCTGGAGGGTCGGCTTCCTTCGGCACTTGCTGTAGCAGGATGCGTCGGGCAAGTAGATAGTCGAACTGCTCCAAACCACCGTGTATTTGCTAAGGCAAGTGTGGGCATATTTATACCTTAAAGGTGCCGAGATTGACGTAAAGGTGGACATAATAACGTCATCAAAGAGTCTCAGTTCTTTGAAAACTCCATGAGTTCTTGGATAAAACAATATTCAGGCAAGGGGAAGTCCCTAGCTGCTGAAGCCGAGTTTTCCAAGAAATCGTAGCCATGCCGTATTTGGATTGCATGAGCTATGTCTAATTATGGTTGATTTCTATGCCTATATATGGACATGGTGATTTATACCTATATAAGGGCATGAATCGGGAAAATTACACTATGGTCCTAAAATGCTCTACAACAGGAGGGAGGTGACACCTCATTCCAGAGCAGGCCACTAATGTACCATTTTCTGGGAGTCATTAGCATGTCTCCCCAGGATGGCAGAAAGATATTGCGGTGACAGGACCCTGTGTGCAACCAGTATTGGTGTAGGGGACTAAAGGCAACAAAGTGGTAGCTTTGCTAAAGTTGCACACTGTAACTTGTTAAACAAGCATTTGCAATGCAATAGGTCTCGCATTTGCGAGAGTTTAAGCTATTGGCATTGTAAATGACAATGCCTTTCATTTATGTTTTAAAAACCAACACGTAAATAAAAGGCGTTGCCATTTACAATGCCAATAACTCAAACTCTCACAACTGCGAGACCTATTGCATTGCAAATGCTTGTTATTTTTGGTATGCGCTGCGCAGTGTCAGTGACGGTCGTCCATGGCTAGTGGGGCAACGCCCCAACGCCCCCAATGGACGAACCGCCACGACGAGTGCAGATGAGCTCAGCTCGTCATGAGCATAGAAGAGGTTAAGATTGAGCCAGCTACATTCACATTTATTATTATAGATTCCTTGGCATTACAATATACATTTTTCACTACCTGGCATGATTTAGATGGCACTGCAAATTTTTTCAGGACTGTGAAGCGGACATTCCATGGGACTCTATCGAGAGCCTTTTCCGCGTCCAGCATTATTATTGCTGCTTTAACTTTATTAGTAAAAAATAGACAATAGCTTGGGAGCACGCAGTCTTAAAGGCTACGCGCTCCTCCCCTTAAAGGAGTCGCAATATTGTGGACCTGCATTCGGGCAGGTCCAAGACATGCCTGTAATTAGTTAAAAAATATGATCTCACTTATTTTTTTTAAAAAACTAACAATAAAAACCAATCATGAATATATTTAACAGTTACATATATTCATGAATGCTTAGTTGTTTTAAATATCGTGTGTTATTATTGTGATGTTTTTATGAAGTGTGCTTTGGGGTATCTCAAAATATGAACTGGATGTGAGATCATGTTAAATATTGAGATTTATGCAAGAATGAACTAAAACGTATAAAAAGTTTTTAATCAATGAGATAATAATTTTGAACTAAACACAGGTGTGCAGGTGTAGTACAGATT
Source organism: Lissotriton helveticus (assembly GCF_964261635.1). Taxonomy (NCBI): domain Eukaryota; kingdom Metazoa; phylum Chordata; class Amphibia; order Caudata; family Salamandridae; genus Lissotriton; species Lissotriton helveticus. The sequence goes on from NC_136057.1 coordinate 388,687,767, forward strand.
ACTACTGAAAATCCTCTCAGAACTATAGGAAGCACCTGCTAATCGCAAGGTGCTGTTTGAAGGGGAGCACTTTTGGGTGGTGGGCTACAACCGGGCGCCATGTTGCAGCTAGACTGAAAATACAGAGTAAGAATGGGCTCCTGCAGCTGGGATGTCACAGTCTGTTGCAAAATTGTGTAAAAATATCTGAGTTTAACGCACGGTTCCTACAGTTATGTCACAGCCCAGAAGTATGTTCCTGAAGTGATAATCGAAGTAATATCTGAGTCTGATGCAAATTCTAGAATTATTGCCATTGTCTGCAGTGATGTCAACCGGGCGCCATGTTGCAGCTAGACTGAAAATACAGAGTAAGAATGGGCTCCTGCAGCTGGGATGTCACAGTCTGTTGCAAAATTGTGTAAAAATATCTGAGTTTAACGCACGGTTCCTACAGTTATGTCACAGCCCAGAAGTATGTTCCTGAAGTGATAATCGAAGTAATATCTGAGTCTGATGCAAATTCTAGAATTATTGCCATTGTCTGCAGTGATGTCACAGCCTGACGTCGGGTTGCTGAAGTGATGGACAGACTGACGTCATGTCATCGCAGTGGTAGGATAGTCTAGTACTAAGTTTTTGTAGGGCATTTCACAGTGTGACGTCATGAGCCAGCAGCAGTCTCACAGTGTGACTTCAGGTTCCCTCAGATGTTAGACTGCAACGGCAAGTGGAACTGACGTCACTGCAGCATAATGACATCAGAGAAAGGAGACTATGCAAAATAGAAAACGCTGCAGCAAGAAAATAAACCAAACGCCTGCTTTCCAGAGGCCACGCAAAAACGCCACTTAAATATGATTGCACACATTATTATTAGCAAAAAACAACACAACGTTAATGACGTAAGGAGCCTTTGCTAATACAGACATATAGATTCTTAAAGTGCACGGACAAACTGGTGTCCATTGGCACTAAATTAACCTGCTCTGTTACTATCCACCTCAAAGGTATTTTATTGGCCTTGGAAAGATGAATTACTGAGTAGGCCTCTCCGTGTGGTCTGCAGGTTCAGTGCAGAATGTTGCAGCCGCTGTGACAGCCCACTGGGCTATTGAGCATAATTGGAACCTGTTATCCGCAGGTCACTCACTGATCTTTGCGTGGAGGTATCAACCCACTGAGCTACTCTCGAGAAAAGGACCAAGGTTCACACAAACATCTGTGTAGCGCTCTATGCATCAGCGCTTTCCTATTAGGCGTTGAAATAGCCGCCTACGAGTTACACGAAGCATCTCTACCAGCAGCCACGTTCCTGATGGAGAGGACCGACTGGACATTATTGACACCTGCTGTGTGCAGCACTTAAATTGGTAAAGTGCGTCACGAAGCGCTATTAACAAAAAATCAACATTATTGTCTATTTGTAGGGCATGGGACCAGTTGCGCGCTGGATAAAAACACAGACATGCCGTAAAAGTAAAGTAAACATTACCCCAAACTGAGTTCACTCTAACAATATGTAGGATTACCTCAGATTAAAGCTATTTTACTAGTTGGTTTTACTAGCAGACCCTGCTCGCCTTGCTACCTCCCACTCGCTGCCCCCATGCTAGTTTGGCCCCTTTCACCTGCTCTTCCGCAGGGTCTTAGAGGCGCTGTCTCTCTGCCCCTGGGGCCTTCGGGTCTGGCGGGGTCCCGTCTCCCTGCTGGTTCGTCCAGCGCTGGCCACATCTGGGAGCACAGCTGTGCACAGCAGCCCAGGACAGAAGCAGGGGCGCCCCCTTCCGCTGGCCGGAGCAGTGCAGGCAGAAGGGGGAGAGGCGGTGGGACCTGGCAGCGGAGAGAGGGAGTTTCCATGATTGAGCAATAGGGAGAAACAAAAACCTAACAAGTCCCCGCCGGGCCGCCGCGCTGCCTGCGACGACCCGGAAGCGGTTGGGCAGCCGGCGAATCCCATCGCGGCCCCAACCGGAAGTCCCGCCCCATCGCGGAGAGAGCGAGAGAGAGCCACGTAGTCTCCGGATTCAGTCCCGGTCCCGAGATGGGGGACCGGGTGAAGAGCGGCCGGGCGCATGGGGAAGGCGGGGCTCTCATGTGGTGAGAGAGCCCCGCAAAGCGCTACCGCCGCCCGAGAGGCAGAACCGCCGCCGAGCACCGCCAGAACAGGTGAGTGTGTTGAGGGAGAGGAGGGGTGAGTGGGGGTGGGGTGTACGCGTGTGTGTCTGTTTGAGTGTGTCTGTGCGTGTGTCTGTCTGTCTGTGTGCGCGTGTGTCTGTTTAAGGGAGGGTGCGTGTGTGTATGCAGTGTGTGTATGTGCGCATGCGTGAGTGTAGAGTGTTTGCGCAAGGGAATGAGGCAGGAGAGGGGCACGGCGCCGTGCGCGCTCACGAGGTCAAAACTGAGCAGATCTGCGGTCGTGCACCCTCTCCTGTCCACATTCCCAAAAACGGGTAGCAATAGTTGTCGAAGCACACTGCTACAATGCTTACGCATTGAAGCAGGTCGTGCTTCGACCTAAAAATGTTGTCCTTTGATTCAAGTGACTTAATGTAACAAGTTGTTTGATACTTTGGATGACTCAATTTGGTTGCATGGTTCCAAAGTTAGCACAGTTGAGAAGTCTGCATGTAACTCTGTACTCGCCAATTGGGCGACCAAGCTTTTGCACAGTACAAACGTCAGTTTTGCGTTTTTACTATCAGAAAATGTAAAATTATATGTTCTGCACATAAGATATATTGCACCCTAATTTAGGACTCGATAGACCTGCCAAAGGGGTGACATACACATATACCAGGGAGAAGTTTGGCTTTGCCATTACTTTAAATGTCAAATTTGAGCTAGCAGTTTAAACTGTTCTTCCTGCCTGCAAATCGTGGGCTGGGAGTCTCGTTTTATTCATGTCACATCAAGGGTGGCACAACCAGTGTTTCAGTCTCTGAGGGGACCCTCTGCCTTACATGCCCTGAGTACCATTTACTAGGGACGTACAGGTAAGTTAGCATAGCCAATTTGGTAAGAGCAGTGAGAGCAGGCCTTTTAATAGCCCAACCCAGAAGCCGACCACACTTGGAAGGAGAAAGGCGTTGAGGAGCGCAGGCTAAGTGAATGGTATGATATAGAAAATGCTCCAGAATACCTAGTGTATGTAATGACAGAGAGCACTTAAAACTCTATGAAAGGAATGTTTAAAAGTACCTGGACCATGAAAACTCTGGAACACTGTGATGATCTATCCATCAGGGGACCCCTTTTAATTGAAAATATAGAAATTGTATCACAGATCTAAAGCTATGAAGGTAATTTTCATGCTGAAGGACACTGCAATATGTTTTGCTAAGGTGTACAGTTGTCCATTGCTCAGCCATTATAAGTGTTGCCTGACGTAGAAGGTTTAAACAACTTTTGTCAGTATAACTTGAAAGGAGGCACCACTGAAGAAGCAAACAGCTGTAGGACAGCTGCAGTGTGCATATGAAGGTGACCTGATGTGTGTTGTGTACTCTGATGTGTTAGAGAATCTTTAGATGGATGCACCACTGATCTAGCAAACACTGAACAATCTTGATAGCTTTTAGCTGATTGCCTCTGGTTTTTTCCCCTCAACCACTGGAATTTGACAGGACGCCATGATATGTGATCACTTAAAGGGGGATAACAATAGAGCTGGAACCAGGAAGGGGACGGGAGACACTAGTCCAAGTCCACATCCGCAATACTACCTCCTGCACAGCAGATGGTGAGGGATCTTTAGGTAAACACAAAAATAAGCGATCAAGTGGGGCAAATGTTACACAAGGATAGCTGTAACCAAAGCCCACTAAGCTACTTACCTTACTTAGACTACAAATGTGAGAGTTAACATATGCAATTTTCTCTGGTGCAGATACATAAACCATCCAAAGTATTTTAAGAAGACTGAAGCTCTGACCATTGGTTTTGACTACGAAGACTTATCTAGTATTATCTAGTAGATGGAACCAGGGTGAGGCAGTGCAAACTTACATTGTGTTGATTGTGTAAAGCACTGGTCTCCGGCTGAGTTCGAACTATATAAAACAACGATATCCCTGAATAAGGAGTCACAGCGTTAGTTATTCACTATGTTAGGAAAACTGAAGATTTCTCCTTCGAAACATTTTCTTTTACTGGCGTCTGAGAGTTTTAATTCTAATGAAAGTAACTTGTCGAATTATAAGAAAGCGTTGTACTGGTTCCAGGCAGCTGAATTGCCAGCGGATCATCATGCCTCTGTCGGCTGAAGCTTTTGGTTTGCTCTTGCCTATTGCCATTTCTTACAATTCTTGATTACTACTATATCACACTTAAGTACTGCCGTTGTTTCTTCTAAAACAATAGAAAAGTATCCCAATTCAATATGGCCGCTATTACAAGCTGTGCCTGAGCTGAACGCGCTTCTTATGCCAGAATCCCTGTTTTCGAAATTGTGTCCCTATTTTAGAGCTGTCGAGCTACCCGGTTCATAAGGCAAGCAATGTTGAGCCAATGATCCTGTAATATGGAGTTCTTCTGCTTCAGCACGTTTGAATCCTAGCACGGATTGTGTGTTATGTGCCGTTGTCGTCCAGCCGGTCCTCTTTCTATGACAGCTAATGTTAACGCTCGCTCTTTTGCCTTGTCGTCAGAACGTCTCTGAACTGCTGTCAAAGACGTAGAGAGGGGACTACCACTCCAGAGCAACACATCCATGCTCATTGCAGCGGGGAAGGCAATATTTATGTGTCAAGTTCCATACTTGTTCGCCCAATGCGGTCTCTCAGCTATGTCCAGAGAGCGGTGTTGGAGTTTAGCGGCAGCCTCTTTCCGCACGCTATCTGCTTGGGGGATGCGGACAATGATAAGGTGAGTGCTTGAAGCTGCCAACTTCATTTTCCTTCAAGTAATATTTCCATAGTTTGTGTTCATCAGTGTGACATTTCGATAATGTGTGGCATTTGGAGACTCTCGGTGACATGTCACCGGGACGCCAGTTTTCCAATTCCGGGCATTATTTATTCCAGTAATATTAGGTGTTTTAGTAGTGCAATTGACTGAGTGCAATCTAACTCGCCATCTCCTACCAAGAATGCACCTATTTGTTAAATTAAATCCCAGGCAAAGCTGTAATTGGAAAAAAGACTCCGGCAACCCATAACCTGGGGGTCATGGTGTGGCAGAGAAAATGTTTTTTTTAAAAAAATAGGCTGCAAACAAATTGGCTACAATGACAAAGGAAACAGCACATCTGATCTAACTTACTTAAATGGTCACAAAGAGACTGCATTTAAAATGTCTTGCAGGGTCAAGACACCTGCTGCAGACGTATTTGTGTGCCCAGCAGTTTTGAGGGAATTATAATAGCATTATGATAACTCTGGTGGTTAATGAAGTTCTGGGAGAGTTCTGTGTTTGTCCAATTGATTTTGACTTATAAAGTTGCATAGAGGGTTAATGTGCCTGCTGCACAGCACATCGTGCAACATGGAGTTCACAGATTTGTATTTTATGTAGATAGGTAAGAGGGCTACTGCGTTTGATACTGCGATAATGTTGTTACTTCAGGCTCATAAGTTGAAATCCTTCTACTATAGCACAGTGATTAATTTACTAACATCAAGTAATTACATACAAACTGTACGTCGTAGGTTTAGATCCATATTGTTTTTTTTTCTTAATATGTTGTTTTTCTGAAATTGTAAAGAAGTGTTCCTCTGGGACTTCGAAATTGAAAAAGACTTTATTTGGTATGTTAAAATGAACAACCATAAAGGCAATCACAAAAAAACAATCACACATGACTAAAATTGATAAATAAAAACGGCAGCAATGACAATTCATATGATCAAAGACATCACTACCAGAGATACATACTTAAAATTACTAAAAGGCTGCCAACCAGTCTCCGTAGGGTTCCTTACAGCATCCAAAAAAACGATACTTTTATGTGTGTTAATTGCTTTCGAGATAAAAAAAAGTGCAACATTAAGGCTTACCCAGGAGTTGTTCAGCTCAAGCAAATATTTTAAAGCAACACTATGCAATTTAATATCTTGTGTAAGCAAAAGTGATTTAAAATGGAAACACCTAAATTGGAATAAAATACACAGAACAACATAAAGTGCATGGTCCTTTGTTTGCTCTGGCCATCACAAGGCCATGGAATCGTATCAGGTGGGCAGTTTTTCATATATGGAAAGGCAACTAAATGGTTGACAATCCCTAATCTAAATCTCGTTAATCAAAAACAATGAATACATTTGAAACGTGGGTTAAATTTCTTTGATAGCCCTTCTTCAATGCAAGTCAGAAATTAAGTGTAATAGTTAGTTTCCCTCCCTCACTTCTCATCCTGACTTCCCTCTTGTAACACATAAAATTATCTTTAATAGACCGTTTGGGTAATGTTGATATCGATCGAGGATTAGGCAGGATTGGCATCTTGAACAACTCAATATAGATGGAATTAATGTTACCTAGCCAGGAGATGCACAGTGGGTTCTCCATAGACAAACAATCTTCTATAATTGACTTAGTAAACCAAGTTTCTTCTTTGGTCCAGATAGCATGACAGAGCAACAAAGGGTGGAGTGTGGTTATATCAGCTAGGTACTGCAGCCCAACCTCACTGTGTACTACCTCTGTAGAGGCGGACGTATGGAGGCACAACAGGCGTTTGAGGATACTATTTTCCTCAGTCTGGAGGGCCTTGCTCTTATAGTGGCCCCATAACCCCACACCATATGTGGCAACAGCTAATACCCTAGCCTTATAGATAGCAAGCATGTCTTCTATGGACTGAGTGCCTGACTTTGCTGAGAACCTGAAAATTCCATGGGCACTCCTATTCCTCTTACTCCTAACATTGTTAATTTCATGTGACCATGAGCCATTTCCTGCAAAGGTAATACCCAAGTAGCAAAAAGTGTCGACTCTAGGTACCGGGGTATTATCCATAAAAAAGTTTGACACTTCTTTTGTTTGGCTCCACAGATCATAGTATAGGTTTTGTTCTTGTTGACCACAAGTTTTCTTGCAGCTATGAATTCGCCAAACCTGATGCTAGCTAACCAGCTAGAATCTATGTTTTTAATTTCAGGGAAATAATGTAGTGTTTTCAAAATGTTCTGACTGTTTAATATGCCATGGCTGCCCTTGGATTTATAGCTTGGCATCAATCTAAAATGTCATATTCAATAATAGGTCATTTTTGTGGCACTTCTTAATCTTTACAATGTTTTGATCTAGCAGCAGAAACTTTAGTAGGTTCACACAATGATCCGTGTGAAATGCTAATTGCCTCAAATTTTATATTTCCATTCTCATGTATTTCGGCTTGAGTTGAATCACCATTATTTATTGTTTGTTCTGTTGAAGCTTCAACTAGAACCTTTGGAATGGAGCTGGTGGTCTGTGCACAAGAAAGCATTCCAACAAGATGGACAAATCCATCAGCTATATTTTTGGATACATTTAAGGGATCAGTACTAACAATGGTAATCTGCATGGGGAATTATCCAGCGCTGATGTATTTATTGAAGTCTTTGCATTATTTGTTCCTGCGTGGTTGTAGCTATATGATGAGTGACAACAAGTTGTTGTATCAGAGGTTAAAGTTGATCCCTCTTGTGTTTGTGCCCTATCAACTGAAGATATCTGATTTTCCGAAGTCCTTAATGGGGTGAACAGTATCTCTTCACCCTGCCTTATTAAATATTGAATAGAAACTATGTTTTTCAAGTGGGTATATGTGGCTTCTGATGAAATTGACAAAGCTCTGCCAGGCGATGTTTTTCTTCATTCAACTTTTTTAATCAACATGTGATAATGTATGACTGAACTCCTTCACTTGATACTGCTGTGCCCGTGTGAATTCCATTGACACAGTTAAAATTGTATCGTACAACGTGCTAGATTATTGGCACATGCTTCAAGCAAGATGTTTTAATGCTTTTTTTCAATTTTTCTGAAGGATTTGGAATTGTCAGTCTAACTTTCAGTTCATTTTTAATGTCATTTTGTAAAAGAAACTTGCTTGGATAATAAGGACAATTGACTTTCTAATGTGTCTGTCATTTTAGTCAATGTATTGCTAATTGCCCCCATAGCTCCCAGTACAGGGTAGGTGAGTGGTGTCTTATTTCCACCAAAGTGTGTGTTGTCGAAGGAACTTTATCTGCCCTGGGTGGCAGTGAATTTCGTGGCGAGCCAGGAAAATAGAGATCTTCTAGTCCTTTCTACCAGTAAATCGGAGTTATCCAGAGAGTTGGCACATGATTCACAGTCTGTTGGTTATGTTAAATGTATTACATCATTACTGTCTTCCTCAAGATTAGGGTTGACACCATAGATTGAATCACTGTCAGAATTGCTATTTAATGATTTTAAAATATGAGGTATAATATCCATCACTGAAATAATTGTGGTGGCCATTGCCAGATTATATTTAAGGTCAGGACAAATGGTAGCCGTTGAGTTACACTTATCCAATAAATTACTGAATGAGTAATCTGGACTCAATATTTTGCAGTCTTTTAATCCAAAACTATCTTAAAACAAATGCAGCTTTTTATTCAAATACAGCGTTTCAGAGCAAATGCACACATAACAGAGAACAATTAACTGCGGTGCACATGTCATAACAAGTCATATGAGTCTCCTATTAGTCCATGCAGCTGGATTTTTTTATTCGCCGTTGTAATCCACAGTTCGTCATATTGCTCTCAACCTATATCAGTTCTGTCTATATATCCATTGATGATCCATCATGACATAACAACATGTGCAATCAAATATGCAGTTACAGGCACCCACGTATCATTAGGCCTGGAGGCTGCAGCCAGTTCCTTTGCATATATATCAAGCTGATCTCTGCAATATTCAACATCGTTAAACCATTGATCTACCTTAGGAGCAGATTTTGTCCAGAAGCGTGGAGACCGCCACCAGCCTCGAATTTCACGGCTGTAGTGTTGTGCCTAGTCCCGACAGTCACAGTTGTGGGAAACACTAGCAACCACCTTGGACCAAAAAGTATATGCAGGGGTGCTATGCCAGGCCAGGTGTATAAAGTCAACACCTGATCTACCACATCAGACACAGCAAGAATTCTCCTTATGTCCATATCGGCACAGTTGACTGGAGGTGTAATATGTTTGTTGTAAGTAGTTGAAATTTATTATTCTAAGGTTACAATTCACAGTGAAACGTCCTGTTAATGCACAGCATGCCTCCCAAGTCTAAGAGTCAGTGTTGTATTGAGCACTGCGTTCCATTTGTCTGATCCTGCTCCCCAGACCATCCTGTTTATCTTTAATCAACGTCTTGTAAAGTTTAGTTATGAGGCCCGTCCGTGAGCTGCATATCAACAGCTCCTGGAACGCTGCTAGTGGTACTGGTGCAGCCGGACATTAGGGATTCAATGTCCCTATAGCGGCCCGGAGTCTGGCAGATACAAATATTGATAGCTCAGTTGAAGGGTGCTGAGCGGTAAATGCATCGAACGATCAGAATTGCCCATCTGGGTATAGATTCCCTAATGTAGCTAGTTCTGCTTTAGCCAAAATAGCCAGTGTCAGGGGTTTATGAGTGACCACAATTTCTAAGTGAACCATGAGGGGTAGTGCTGGCTCTTAGATAATGTTTTGCCTTGCTCTCTCACTCAGCCTATGCCATGCTCTTGAGATGCAGCGTATCGTGTTTATCTCAGATCGTGCGATCTTTGGCCGCTTATGTAGCAGGATAGATGAGGGACATGGATGAGTGTCATCGCTATCAACTGCTTAATGCGGCAGGTATCAGACCGTGTGGTACAAGAAGTGTGTGAACTGCGTCTGGGTGAACAGGTAGTATAATTTAATATCTGGGTCCCCAAACCCTCCTGCTCATATGATTTTGTCAGTACGTCCTAGCTACATCTTGGTTGTTTACCAGCCCAAGCCAGTTTTATCATGTATGACTTGAGCGTTTTGAAAAATACATCAGGTAGCGGTATCAGTAAGTTGATAAACATATATAAAAATTTGGGCAGAATGACCATCTTCATAATGGCGACGCGGTCTGCCAGCGACAGGGGTAATCTGATCCATCTAGACACTTGTTCCGTTAATTTTGTGATCGCATGGCCATAGTTCTCATGAACCACGATCTCTGTGTACCCACACATCCAGATGCGTAACCGGGTCCACACAGGAGGGAATTCCATGTCATGTGGGTTGGTGTTCAATGTGAGCTGAAAAATAACAGACTCGTCCCAGTTTATACTAAGTCCTGAATATCGCTCATATTTCATTTATTTGCGTATACGAGGTGCCAAATTTAGGATCCCGCACGTACAGCACCATGCCATCCGCATATAGCGAGATGGCTAGGGGGTGTAATCTAAACCTTGAGGCTGCCATCGCATGTCTCTGGCGCAACCCACATGCCAATGGTTCTAAAGCAATAGAGAATAACATCGGTGACAATAGGCATCCTTGCCTGGTGCTCCTGCATATTTCAAGAGGATCAGAGACATACTTATTTACCCGGATTCTAGCTATTGGGTTATTATAAAAAAGTCTGACCCACTGCAGAAAGACTTGCGGCATAACAAACATTGCACGCAAATTATGTGAGGTCGAACGCTTGGGGACAAACCAGACTGGTCCAGTAGTACCAGACTATGGAGAAACAGCTGCAGTCTAGCGGCAATACTTTTTGGTAGTATTTTTGTGTCTATATTTATGAGTGAGAGATTGGCCTGTATGATTCACATCTTTTGGAGGCGTTACCAGGTTTCAATATTATAACTATAAGAGCCTTGCGGAGTGATAGGGGCAACCTGTTCTTTTCATTGGCTTCATGGTACATTGCATGTAGCTGTGGGGCTAGCTGCTCCTTTTATGTCTTGTAGAATTCACTGAGAAGTCCGTCCCCCCACCGCCCTCCCAATGGCTAGTGTATATATATGGCCTCCTTAACAACCTCGAGCATTATTGGCTGTACTAGGTACTCTCTCTGTCCAGGGGATAGCCAGGCTAAGGCTACATCATCTAAGTACGAGGCTATCTGAGCATCAGATGCTCCCTCCCGCAGACCATATAGATTAGCGTAAAAGTCCCCAAATGTGGAGACAATTTCCGATGTGTTGTGGCGTGGCACCAGGTTCCTATCTAATATCTCTATTATGTGTGTTTGGGACATGTGCTCCGCTATTTTGGAAGCTAAAGTGTGACCTGATCTGCCGCCCTCCCCATACACCCTCGCCTACCATCATCTAGACAAGAGCGATTCCACCCCTTGTCAGGGGTAGTAAGCACTATACAAATGCAATTACAACACAATACAATATAATATAGCGTACTTCCCGCTTGGCTACTTCATTATATTCAGTTATCAACTCCCTTATTTGAGCCAGTGTAGCATTTGAATGACACTGCATGAAGCTTCGCTCCAGTCCCTGTAAGGTGTCTTCAATATATTTCAGCCTGTTATGGAGTGCCTTGAGAACCCCGGCCATGGACTCCTATACATTTGCCTCGAATGGTGACCTTGAGCACATAATTCCCTGTCTCATCCACTGAGCCCACGTTTTCCTGGAAAAAGTGCATTATTCACTGCTTATACTATCCTTAAACTCCGGGTCTAGCAGCGAGGTGGGCTGTAGCCTCCACGGATATGGTGGCTGTTTCTGAGCGGGCATTGTCATCTCCAGCAATACCGGAACGTGGTCAGACTGTGCCTAGCTAAATGAGATACTGTTAAAGTCCAGGTGCTAGCCTCCCTCGACACCAGCCAATAGTGTAGCCTAGACCATGTGCTATGCACTGATGATGTGTACGTCCCTTCCTTTGTGCTCGGGTGCCGTGTCTTCCACACTTCTACAAACCCAAAGGTATCCATAATAGCATCAATAGAGCAGGCCGTCTGTTTTCCATGCCAGTCCTTGGTCGCTTCACGATTCATTTGGGGATCTAAATAAGTGTTAAGGTCTCCTCCCCATAATGCCACAGAGGGCTCTAGGGCTTCCAGGTGTTCCCAGATCATGTTGTAGAACTCAGGGTCATCCACATTGGGGGACCATCGTTACCATAGTGCCTCCCAAATTACCCTGTGCTAATACAGGCCTCCCCAGGGCATCTGTTTCAGAGTGTGTGAGTGTGAAAGGGTTCCCTTTCTTTACTAAGAGGATCCCCCCTTGAGTATGAGGAGTACGATTAAGCCACCTTTACCACCTCCCATCTGGTGTCTATATTGCTCTTGGTCGCTTTCTTAAGGTGTATTCCCTGTAGCAGGGCAATTTGTATGTGATGGCGATCATCTGCCTTGTTTTTTTTAAAATTGTTTTAGACTTTTTGATTCCTGTTATGTTCCATGTTGGGATTGTAATCATTCCCTCTTTTGTGTGTAATTTTTACTAGTATTTAGCTGTGGGGTATGGTTGAGGATGCACATCCTCTTAAGTGATAGTAATTTCCGTACTTGATACAACATGCACTGCCGCTCCAGCTCCTCAATAAAAAAAACTCTCCCACCCCCACCCACTTTAGCACCCCAATCATGCGAAAGACTTCCCAACTAAACTCAAGAAACAGGTTTACATTAACAATCATTTGAAGTATACCCTTCAGGGGTCACCAGAGGCCAGGTTCCCCCCCTGGTGCACAAAGGTGGCTGAACATCTGCATATGTCCTCCATAAACTGAAATTAGTCAATTAGGGCCCTTTTTCGGTTGCCATCTTTGGTTCCCAGCATAGGTTGATATTAATGACGGTAACCACTCTAACCTTAAGTACCTGACCCCAATGCTGTTCTTACCAGCCGATTCCAACCCTGCCCAGGCCACACATGTCCGGCACACTGGGCTTACACTGTTTCCTGGTAGGCGCCACCTTGCCTGTGAGTTACATCTCAGTCATCCCAGTTGCCATCAGTGCTCTCCTCCTCAACTGTTTACCTCAATTGTCAGGGATCCCGTTGACATCTTTCACACTTTGATGTTTCTGGCAGCCCTTGAGCACTGTTTTAGCATAAGCCATGGCATCCTTAGGTGAGGTAAAGATCTTGCTCCTCCCCTCTATCTCTATACGCAGTCAAGCAGGGTACAGCATGGCGTACTAGATGCATGCTGATGGCAGCAGCCTTTTCACATGTTGAAACTCCTTGCACGGAGCATGGACTGATGGAGTAAAATCCAGATAGAATGCCATGCTGTTCCCCTGATATGTTCGGAACTGTTTCTCTTGCGCCAGCCTTAGCACTTTATCACGGCCCTTGGAATGTAATAGTTTGGCAATGATTGGGCGATGTGGCGTGGGACCTTCAAATCTTCATTTTTTGCCTGCATCACAGCCAGGTCTTTCTCCATGCTTGAGCATTTTGTAGTGACTGCCTGTAAGCCGCTTTCCACAGTGGAAATGCGCTGCTCCGTTTCTCCCAATCCAGCACCTTGCCTATCCAGTTTGGCCACCATGTGATCCATGCGCAGGTTAAGAGCATCAATTTTACCACCTATGGTGTTCAGGCTCTGTTGCATGGTTAATAGGGTGGATTCTAGTGTCATGGATCTGTGTGTCAAGGACTCTTGCTCCCCACTGCTCCTTCAGTGCATAATGAAATAGTATCAGTTGGGCCATTGAAGAGCAGACTGCCTCCCGCTCACTTCAGGAGAAGAAACCATCTTCAACGTGCAGCGTACTGTACTTGCTCTCTGGGCGCACTGTTTATTCCACGAGTACAGGCCACAGCAAACCAAGTATGATCCAGGGGATCCCGGCTCCTTCCACTGTATAATTTACTTGGTGCCCAGTAACATCGTCTGGTGTTATTCTGTGTGGTATTCGTATGTTATGGCATGCGCTTACACCCAGGGTCTGCAATAACTTTTAATCTAGTTCCTGTGATCTCGGGATCCTCTTCTTGCCTTCCCTTTAGCCTACGGTGCAGCAACCATCCGCTGCATTTCCTGTAGTTCCCAGTGTGCCTGACCGACCGCCACTCTCCTCCGAGGGGCCCGGATTTGTCTCCTCCTGCACTCGCAGCCGTCGCAATCCAGGCTCCCAGCGTCCTCTCGTCACATTGGTGCTGTGAGGAGCAGGCAGGCCAACGAACAGCCCGCCGATCTCCTTTGCAGATACACGCCTGTTCACCAGGCAGATATCCAGTTGGCGCCACGGAGGTGTGCTCCCCTGCTGCATGTTATCTTGGGGTCCCAGGTACGGCTCCAGGGTCGTAGCGCGTTTCTCAAATGTGGTTGCAACGGGCTTTCGCACACCTCACTCCGCTGCTGAAGGCACAGCCTCTCCGCGTTCAAGTCAGCTTACAGGGGCCGCGCCAACAGAACAGCCTCTCATTCCTAGGCTGCTCATCGAGCGGCTGCCATTTTTCCCGGCTTGCAGGTGAGCTTTTTCGTATTTGCATTTGTAATGGCAGCACCGCTAAACAAACAGGATCAAACGTGTTCTGATGTCCTCATTACTTAATTGTCCTGTCAAGTAGGCATGGATGGCAGTTTCCTCACAGGATGTTTGTCGGATCGGTATATTCAGCTGGGGGAGCAGCACTAAGGTGCAGCCATCTTGCTGTAGGCTCTCTGGCGCCCCCATAACCCAAAGCAGTCTTTAAGTACTTGCTGCTTAACAGATTTACATATGAACTTCCTGTTACTGGCCTTGGCGGCTATATAACAATCTTCGCCAGCAGCCTCTGCTGGTAAGTTTCTTGGGAGGGTTTTGAACTCCAGCAGATAGAGATATAATGAGTGATATATTTGTGATGGTTAGATGCTTCTTCTCATATGCACCACCTTGTAAGCTGTCCCCTTGACATACTCTTCCTTGAAATGCTGATGCTACAATCCGGTCTTTTATTAGGAAATTAGGTAATTGGTGTGCGGTTTTTCTTTTGTAAATTTCTCTGTAGGCTTGTTTTCATTGTTTGTTTTTCTTTCTTAGATTTGTTCCAATGAGAATTGTAGGAGCAATACAGTTGCGATACAAATTTCAAGTGAATGTTCCAACGTTAAAAAAATAAATGTGAAAATCAAAATAACAAATTGCAGATCGTTGTACTAAACTGTTATTACTGCCTTCTTCTAATACCTTTTGCTGTTGCACATGCAGGGCCGTGCGCCCCCAACATGTGAGGGTAAAGGTGTGAATTGGTCGTAGCCAGCAGAGCGTTATCTCAACCAGTACAGATTGTGCTGCCTCAAGTGTGCCACCTCCCTTGCTCACCTCAGTAACCCCAACCTCACCAACCTCAGGTGCTTCAATGGTTGCTCATCTAGCTTACCAGTAGTTAATGCCTTCGTCCACAGCCACCCAAACTTCAGCTCCCCAGAGGGCAAGGAGGATGTGAAGCCTTCTTGAACACCCCCTGCCGCCATCAGCAGAGAAGTGCCGGGCTAGGTGGACAAGATAACACATGCTGAGGAGGGCACGGCAATGGCTCCTGGTTGAAACGAGAAAGGGCAGGGCCGGAGCAAGACACGCTGTGTTCATTGGTTGGAAGCCGGAGGAGCACATCAGGAGAGTAGATGAAGGAGCGGACCGGTGTGTGTGACTCTGCTGTGGTGCGGCACAGCAAGGACTCGCAGTACTCCATGCTCAATCACTGGGTAATGCGCAATATGAAGAGTTTCAAGATTTAAGGTGGGTTTAGGTAGCATTCCATTCTTAGAAGAGTCACAATAAGTACTAAACAGCATAGCTAAGTGACGCATTTATTTATTTATTTCTAAGAGCTTATAGAGCTCACAGCTACCCGAGAGGGTCCCCCGGTGCTATCAGCAGGCAGTAGGCATGGCGTAACAATAGTAATGTCTAGAAAGGCGGCGTTGGAAGGGTTAGATATATCTTTAAATTAGGACACAGATTGAGATAATGGAGCACTTTTAAACAGGGAAAAAACGAACTTATCATTTTTGGTTATAAAACATCTGTATCACTGTCCCAGAGCTGTTGGCATGTATGTTACACATACACTGTTAGAAGGAAACTTCCAAATTTAAGGTTGCAAAAAGCAATATACTGCTCGCTAAACTGTCTTCACGGTAAAATAAAGAGAGGAACCCCTTAAGTTACTCAAGGGAAATAAGGTGCATCTAACCGAAGAAAAGGAAGGTTTCCTTGGTCTAATCAGTTTGAAATATCCAAATTATCAACAGTAACTAATTAAAATTTTAAAAAATACCGTACCATGATTCATACAAAAGTACTACTTTATTTTTTTTTTTAAAATGAAGTTTTTTTTGCCTTGTTCTTCAAAATCACATTCAATTATACACAATATAAAGTTATACTTGTTACTAACATATCACAATCTTAAAAAACATTTTTCTTCATTCATATTTGATAACAAACACCTACAATGTCGTGTACACAAAATTTCAGTTTGCACAATGAAAACAACTTTTTGACCAGCAAAAAGAAAAGAATGAGTGAGACAGAACAAACGTAAGACCTAACCTATGTCAATAACGGTTGCACATTCGATTAGACTTAAGAACACACGGTAGCTAAAATGATACAATCAATCTTATGCTTGTCCGTTATAGTCCTTGAATTGTGCTTTTATCACAGCGTCGACGCGTTTCGATGGTATTCAATTGGTTCACACCATCTTTATCAAGACAATATCTTTTTCTCTGTCTCTCAATTTAATATCAATTTACAATTTTCTGTATCCTTGCCTATAATTGGAGTATTCAGTGTCTTTTTCCTTATCAAATTCCACCTAGAGCAATGAGGGCTCATGCGATGCAGTGATATGTTTTTATAATTCATCCATTCGACCTTGCCAACTGATTTCCCTTCTTAAGTGTTTTGTTCAATCTCTCCACCACACCATTTGTTTCAGGGTGATATGGAGAGCTCTTTTTGTGGACGGTCCCGCACAAACTAAAAAAAAACCTTCCATTGCACTCAAACATATTGTCCGAAAGCAAATGCTTGAGGTAAATCTCATAACACCAGGATGACAAAATGTCCCTGACAAAAAAAGTTAATCATTTGTGGGAATAAATTCATCATTATAGTGAGAGATAGTGGTGTTTCCCCCACTAATGTACCTAACTAAATCTATGATAACTTTATACCAAATATAATTAGGTAGCTTCTAACATTTGACTTAATCTGTCTTACTTTCATTGCTTCCTCACTACAACTACACTCAATGCCTTTCCTGTTCATCCTTCCTGGACACATTTAATCACTTCTAATCCTTTTCTTACTTTTCACAGTGTCAACATGCTCCTTATGTGCCAGAACAAGTGTTTTATTCAAAGGCCCTCTGAGGGTATCAGCCTAGCCCACTAAACAAAATACCTTTATTGATTGGTAACTCATTCCTCACCATCCACCAAATCTTTCCTAGCCAACACACAGAATTGCCAAGCATGTTTCCACTATAAAGCAAATTCATCTAAGTACTTCATGTCCCATCTATTTCTAACTCTTCCTTCTATTCCTCTTCTGTGAAAGTGCTTGTTGGGACGGAAAGTCCTCTGCATGGCAATAGATGTGCACCCCTGCCCTGAGTGCTCCAACGGTACTGATGCCTGGATCCCTAATGCTGATTTTTGTTGTCACCAGCAAACATGGATCTTTTATTTTACAATTCTGCTGCTGTGTGCTTAACTCACCCCAGGGTTACATTTGTGGTAGGGAGTGTCTGTGTGCCTGTGGATGGGACAATACATGGCAGCCTATGGGGTCCATTTTGGGACACCCAGACCTTCATTGTGAAACATGAGAACATGGGGTAGAGGAATCTCCCCTGACTTATTTGTGTATCTGATAGGCTGTAATACTGAGTTTAGACTTGGCAAAGGCAGTAATTGTCAGACGAGTATCTAAGCAGGAGCACAAGGGACAATATGTGGACAACTCTTTATCTATCTGTAACAGAGTCGAAGACCATACAGAGCTTTTCAGGTATGTTAAAAAGATCTCAACTTGACGAATCTTTGTGCTGGTACTCATTTGATTTGAGGGCATCCATGGGAGATCAGATAAATAGTTTTGAAAACATTCTACCTGCTGTGCTCTAAGCATGTTGCATAAATGGAATGCATAGTTTGGCTAATCACGACAGATAGTACTCCAGACAATTTTTTTACCATTTATTCTCATCCTCCCACTTTCTTAGTCTACTCATTCCCTTGTGCTGGTTCAGTTATGTTATGTTATGTTAAAATCTTTTATACCGCGCACGGTCACCAGACGGTTTCATGGCGCTCACAGACAAATAGCGGGGAAACAGAACAGCAGGATTTACTCATAGGCTAATTGAAAAAGGTCGGTTTTAAGTAATTTACGGAAACAAGTATAATTGGGGCAAAGTCGGAGTGAAATCGGGAGGGAATTCCACAGTGAGGGAGCCAAGAAAGAAAAGCACAGACCTCCATGCTTTTTGCGTTTATACCTAGGGGCGATTAGTAAGTTATGATCAGTGGAACGGAGATCTCTTGAGGGGGTGTAACGCTTTAGGCTGGAAGTGATGAAAACAGGGGCGGAGCCAATGAGAGCCCAATTTAAACATGCAGCGGGAGGCCACTGGCAGCCAGTGCAGTCTCCTCAGCAGGGGCGAGACGTTTTGGTGTTTGGGCTGATGGAAGACCAGTCTGGCCGCCTGATTTTGTACCAGCTGCAGCCGGTGAAGATAGTAGGAAGATATCCCAACATAGAGGGAGTTAGCGTAGTCAATACGGGAGATGACAAGAGCCATGATGACAAGTATGAGGGCTTCAGTAGTCAGGTACCTACGAATTTTGCAGATCCTGCGTAGATGGAAAAAGCAGGAGGATGTAACAGCATTGATTTGAGGCCTCATGGACAAATCACTAGGTATAATTACACCCAGGCTTTTCACCGAATTGACAGGATGAGGCGGAGGTCCGAGGGAGGGGGGCCAGAAGCTGGAATTCCAAGGGTTAGCTGACCCTCCTATCAATACTAACTCCGTCTTGTTGGGATTGAGCTTCAACTGACTGAAATGCATCCACTCAGAGATAGCAAGCATGGTGGATTGACAATTGGCACAAGAGGAAGGGGAGGGGTCAACGGGGAAAATCAACTGTAAATCATCTGCGTAATTAAAAATGGTAGCCGGGGTGTGACGGAGAGAAACTATGAGAGGTTGCATATAGAGATTAAATAAAAGAGGCGAAAGAGCAGAACCTTGAGGAACACCACAAGAAAGAGAGGAGTAGGGGGCAAAGAAAGTGGACAGGTGAACTGACTGGGAGCGCTGGTGCAGGAAAGACCTGATCCAAGTCAGGGCCCTGCCCTGAATACCCGCATTATTGACACGGTCGATCAAGATAGCATGATCGACCACGTCAAAAGCGGCTGACAGATCTAATAGGACAAGTGCCTGGGCAGTGTTCTTATCGGCGCCTTGCCTCAGCACATCCATTACGGACACGATGACCACTTCGTTGGAATGCGCTGGTCTGAAGCCGGCTTGCTGGTTGTCCAAGAAGGAAGATCCTTCAATGAAAGCGCTGAGGCAGCGAGTGACATAGGTCTACAGTATTTTCCCCAAGTAGGGGAGAAGGGAGATCGGCCGATAGTTACTCAGGACAGAGGGATCAGCACCAGGCTTTTTGAGTATAGGAACTACAACTGCTTGTTTAAAAGAATCCGGGACTGTGCATGTAGCGAGCGAGTTGTTAAGAAGTTCCAACGGGGGGGTCAGGGCAGGCCAAGAAAGCGGCTTTAAGGATTTGAGGGGAACAGCAGTCATTAGGAGAACCCGAGCTCCCCGAGTGTAGTAGGGAAATAAAATCGGTCGGAGAAATGGGAGGGAAGACCTCAAAGCGACAGGAATTCATAGGGGGTAGAGAAGAGGGAGTGGGAGAGGAAGGAGGAGGGATATTGTTTTTAATGGTGGTGATTTTGTCAATAAAGAATGAATTGAGGGAATCACAGAGGGCTTGTGTGGGTTGAGGTTGGACAGTAGTACGGTCTGGCAGAGTGAGTTCCTCCACAATTGAGAATATGTCCTTAGTCTTGGAGGCAGAATCCAGGATTTTCTGAGAAAAATAAGAGGTTTTGGCCAGTAGGATAGATTTCTTGTATTGTTTTAATAGGTCAACATATGCAGTTTTTAATGAAGGGTCATAGTTGCGCCTCCAACGGCGCTCAGCTTGACGGAGGGCAAGTTTGTCCAATTTCAGTTGATCAGTGAACCACCGCTGAGCATCATGGGGACGTTTGATTTTAATTGTTCTTAACGGGGCCACCAAATCGCTAGCATGTACCAGCCACTGCTCAAGGGCAACAGCCTGGGAAGATGTCGAAGCCAGGTCACTAGGGGCTGTCGTAGCTAGAATAGACTGAAATTCAGCAAGGTTGGCTCGCTTCCAGTTGCGTGCGATAAAGTTGGTAATAAGAGGGGGGTGAGAAGGCGGGATGAAATTAAGGGAGAAGGAAATAAAAAAGTGATCGGACCAAGGGCAGGGATACACTGAAGGAAGGGAAATATCTAAATTGGCTGTCCAAACTTGATCGAGGGTATGACCCTTACTATGGGTGGCTACTGTAATAGGCTGATTACAGTTCAGGCCAAGAAGGAGATCCGTGAAATCTTCAGAAGGAGCGCTTTCACGGGAGTCTGAAGGCCAATAATTGAAATCGCCAATGATGACAATTTTGGCGAAATTAATGGTAAGCCGGGAAACAAAATCGCCAAACTTCTGGGGAAAAAAGGGGCATGTAGTCAGGAGGTCTATAAACAAAGACACAAAGTTTACCTAGGGGAAGTAAATTTCAAAGTAAGAATGTCAGTTTTAGGGAGAATAGGACTTTCGAGGGTAGTAAAGTTATACTGAGAGCGGATAATGGCTGCAACCCCCCCTCCTGCTCTTCCGACAGCCCAATTGGATTGTAGAATATAGTAGCCGGTGGGAACAGCAGCGAGGATATCGGGTATAGAGTCATCCGTGAGCCAAGTCTCCTGCGAGGAGGAGAATGTCTACTTTGTTATCATCCAACAGCTGAAATATTTCAATCTGGTGCTTCACCAGCGAGCGGGTATTAAGATCGACTATTGCCAGGGAGTGTGATACAGAGGGACTAGCGACTGGTGAGGTAATAAGGGGATCAGTTAAAATCGTGGGGGTACTCAAGACATGTATACCATAGCACGCGGATGAAGTGGGCCAGCGTGTTGAATGGCAAGGAGATCAGCTGGGGAATAAGCTATCCGATGGGCATTGAGGGTGGCCGCTGGACGCGGCCGGCTGCGGACGGGCGCAGACAGGCTTAACTTTGGCGCAACTTCGGCGCGGAGTGAGCTCGCCCGCTGCGCTCGTCCGCTGCGCTTCCGCCAAGTCACCATCTAAATAGCCCAGGGGAAGGAACAACTAGTGCCTGACCTGCGAGGAAATCGTGGCAGGCAAGAAGTGGTGTAGGGCGTGTTGCTCGCAAGGAGACCCTCCGCTCGATCGGCACCCAGCCACGGCGGAACGGGGTCAGGAGCAAGGAAAGCAGGAAGTGAGTAGCGTAAAAACAATTTTAAAAATCACATCAAGTGTATTAAATCACACCATAGCGAAATACAAAAGAAACATGAACAAGAGAGAAGCTAGCGCCAAGTGAGCTTCAAGCAGCCAGGCTCGCCGCAATTGTCACATGGAGCGTAGAGCCCACCCCTAGATATAGCCCAGAGCTAGCGTGCTGACCTGCGAGGAAATCGTGGCAGGCAGAAAGTGGTGTAGGGCGTGTTGCTCGCAAGGAGACCCTCCGCTCGATCGGCACCCAGCCGCGGCGGAACGGGGTCAGGAGCAAGGAAAGCAGCAAGTGAGTAGCGTAAAAACAATTTTAAAAATCACATCAAGTGTATTAAATCACACCATAGCGAAATACACAATACACATGAACACGAGAGAAGCTAGCGCCAAGTGAGCTTCAAGCAGCCAGACTCGCCACAATTGACACATGGAGCGTAGAGCCCACCCCTAGATATAGCCTAGAGCTAGCGCGCTGACCTGCGAGGAAATCGTGGCAGGCAGTTGTGATGAGTTAGGTGGGTTTGGGCGCTCTGGTGAGCTCTCTGTTGGGTTTAGGGTGTGAGTGTTTTGAATCCTAGCTAAGTTTCTGTTTAGTTAGGTTGTCTGGCTTTCTTCCTTGGTTTCTGGGATTGGCAAGTGGCTGTCCTCGATACCAAAAGCTGGGTACGAGTGGACCGTAGTAGGTATATCAATGGTTAGGGACCCTTGAGAAAAGTGAGTGTAAGGGGCCAAACTCCCTCAACCCCCCCCCCCCCTTCTCCCCCCACACACACACACCCCCCAGGTACCTCTGACTGGGCAAGTATTTACTGCCTGTTGCAGGCCTGTGATAATTTTGCAGTGCATGACTGATTAAATGTATTTAAAAAAAAAACACGTTGCCGGGCGAATATTAGTAAAGCAAACCTGCCCTGACGAATGACTCGAACAGTGTTCGGCCAGTAGAGTAGGCAGAAACATGTTGGCACCATAAGGGTCTTGGGACCATCATATCCCAATTGCCCCTTACATAGTCTATTTTAATCTTTTCCCATCCACCGGCTGATAAAGGGATATCTTGGGAAGTGGATGAGGATTTTTTAACTGTAGTTCCCCTGACTATTCATATTCAAAGAGCTTTATGGAATATGGCGAGCCCACCCTGACCTTTAGGAGTCAGAGTAAACCCGATGATGAAGCATGTCACTACTAGAGCCGGTGTGGGTTGTACATTTTCCCCACTTTTCATTGAAGTGGTGTATAGTTATGACACAACACACTCCCCCATATCTTCTCTCTTTTGTCAGAGGGATACTCTATGTTTTGATGTATATTACCCCAGAAGAACATATCCCCCATACCTTCTGTTACACATAAAGGTCTCTTGACCCTTCCAGTGAACATGTCTTCTGACCTGAGCACCTTAGTCGAAAGTATCCCTGATCCTCTTCTGGGCTTAGTTGTGCCTGATCAATTTTCTCTGCCTCAGGTACCTGTGGCTCATAATTTCTTTTCTTTTGCTCTTTGTACTGGCCTGGGAATGTGACTGTTTTGGTTGTCGAACTTGAGGTGTAGTGTGAAGGTGTCTTTGTGGCCTAGTGCACTGCAAAAGGGTGTGTTTCACCTTGGACGGTTCTGGTCCATTGTGTACTTCTCTTCATGCACATTGGTGGTGCTCTTATTCTCTGCCTCCTTTCTCAAGTTCTGATGGCAAATGTCTGATGGGTGGTGACTCTGTCCTTTTCTGGACCTCTTCCTTCTATCTTTTGGATCTGCTTGATCAGCTTGGTTGTTGCTCTGTTGAATTCCTTCTGCCGCTCTTCTTGTAGCCCACTACATTGCTGTGGGGTCGGGGTCCTGATGTGGCTTTGGCCTCGAGAGCTATCTATTCTCGGCCTCCACACTTTTTGGTGGCTTGAGTTTTTTTAAGGCGTTCTAGTTCAGCCTCTGTGTTCCTCTGCGAGTATGTCCTCTAGGCTGTCTTTGTGTTATGGTAAAATGAATTTATCAAGCGCACGGTCACCGGAGGTTCCATGGCGCTAATCGTATGAATGTTAATGCGACAGACCAGATTAATAGGGTTGCCAGAAGAACTATGTTTTCAAGGCCTTTCTAAAGCCCAGCAAGTTGTCACAATTCCTGACTGAGAGTGGAAATTAGTTCCAAAGCCTGGGTGCCAAATAGGAGAACCTACGTCCACCCTGCCTTTTTAGTTTGATAGTGGGAATAGTGAGAAGATGAAGGTGAGCAGATCGAAGGTTGCGCATAGGGGCATGTTTGGTGATCCGGCTGTTAAGAAATTTAGGGCTCATACAGTGCAATGTTTTGAAGACTATGCAACCTGTCTTAAAAGCGGTGCGTTGTGCTATGGGCAGCCAATGGAGTTTAGACAGTAGGGGCCAGGCCGATTGCCATCTCGGCTGTTTGTAAATCAATCTCGCCGCCTGATTCTGGATCATTTGGAGGCGGTTGAGGGAGGCCAGTGTAAAGGGAATTAGAAAAACCAAGGCGTGAGAGCACCAGAGCTATTACCACCTGAACCAGAGATGGGTGGGACAGCAGGTGTGCGATTTTCCTTATTTTACGCAACTGAAAAAGACTGGTGGAGACCACGGCACCCACGTGTCCTCCAAGTGAAAGATCGGAGTCTATAGTCACCCCGAGACTTTTTGCTGATAAAGAAGGGACTGGAGCTGGGCCTAATTCGCCTGGCCAGAAGTGAGATCCCCAACAAGTAGAGCTCTTCCCAGGCAACACCAATTCTGTCTTGCCTGGGTTGAGCTTCAGTTGATTCAGACCCATCCAGCACTGGATATGAAGCATTGTGGATTGGAATTCGGCGGCAGCATTAGGAGACTCCAGAGAAAAAACAAGACTCCAGAGAAAAAACAAGCTGGAGATCGTCAGCATAATTGAAAACCGTGGTTCTCATGGCTTTAAGTGAATGAATCAGAGGCCTAATATAGAGATTGAACAATAGTAGGGAAAGGGACAAGCCCTGTGGAACCCCACAGGAAGTGGACAGCTTAGGGGCAGTATAGTTCCCAAGACGCACTGCTTGGGTTCTGTCAGTAAGAAAGGACTTTATCCACTTAAAGGCAGTGCCCCGGATACCAGCTTGTTTGACACAGTTCAGCAAGATGTTATGGTCGACTTTGTCGAACGCGGCCGACAAATCCAGAAGCACAAGTGCCGGTGGGGTCCCCTTGTCAGCATTGGCCCTCAAGGTATCCATCACCGCCAGAATAACTGACTCCGTAGAATGAGCAGGCCGGAATCCGGCTTGGTTAGGCTCAAGATAATCGATTTTCTCAATGAAATTGGAGAGGCACCTAGCCACATGGACCTCCAGGATTTTTGCAAAAAAGGGGAGGAGGGAAATGGGGCGGTAATTTGATGAATTTGAGGGGTCTGCGCCTGGTTTCTTAAGAAGAGGGACTAATGTAGCATTTTTGAAGGCTCTAGGTACTTTCCCCTTACTAAGGGATTCATTAAGGAAAGGAAGAATACTGTGAGGTAAGGCCGAAAAAGTATCCCTCAAACAGAGGGAGGACAGCAGTCCTTGGGAGAGCCCGACTTGACTCGGGACATTAACTCCGATAAGATGTCAAAACATATAGCTGTAAATTGATTCATAGTAGAAGAGTTGTTAGAATTGTCATCTAGAGACTTCACATGAACAGTGATGGGGATACTGGCCCTGATGATTTCATTTTTTTCCACAAAGAAATTGTTCAATGAATTGCACAGCTTTTGGGTGGGGGCCTGACAGGGAGAGATTCTGTCATCGCTGAAGAGGTCATTTACAATCCTAAAAATGTGTCTAGATTTATTGGGGGCAGTGAGAATCCTTGTGGAAAAATACGAGGCCTTAGCGGTCAATAAGGCTTTCTTATAGTCCCTACGAGCTGACAGATAGAGCTGTCTATCTTCGCTGGCATAACAATGCCTCCATTTCCTCTCTAACTGACGAAGCAATAGTTTTTGAGTTTTCAGTTCACTGGTGAACCATTTGTGGGCTTCAGAGAGTCTGGCCTGTGAAAATTTAATGAGCGGATTATGAGTATCGCTGGCCGCCAGTAGCCAGTCAGTGATATCTTTCTCCATGGAGTCAACATTAGCATTGGAGTTGACCGTGGGGAGGGAGCTAGCTAGTGTGTTAATAAATTCCTGGGTGGCAAGTGTTCTCCACTTTCTGGTCAGGCCTCGCTCCACCTTAGGAGACTTTTCCCTGCCATTAAAGGTGGCTGTAAATTCAATCAAATGGTGGTCAGACCATATACAGGGAGAGATAAGAGGTAGCGAGAGTTCTATGTTGTGAGACCAAATTTGGTCCAGGATGTGGCCCTTAATGTGAGTAGGGGCAGTGAGATGTTGGACCAAATTGATGTTAGAAAGCAGTTCAGAGAGTTCAGCCGACTGTGGCCCCCCCACATACATCATTGAACCAATAATTCAGGTCCCCAATAAGTAGGACCCTGGCATGGTTTATGGTAAGGTTCGCTATCTGTTCACTGAGGGAGAGGGGGAAGGAAGGTATGGACTGGGGAGGGCGGTAAATGAGTACCAGAGCCAAAGATCCAGAGTTAGTATCGAGATTAATGACGATGTTCTCCACTTCTGGCAGAACCAGGGAGGTCAACGTGGTGAACTTATGGCTTTTGTGTATAATAGCAGCGACTCCCCCTCCCGTCTTCCCTGCAGGCCGGTTAGCTGATAAGATGTAATAGTCAGAGGGGAGTGCTGCTAAGATATCTGGCGTAGAGTCCAGCGTGAGCCAAGTCTCAGATGGCAGAAGAACCTCCGGTTCGTCAGATAGTAACAGCATGAATATGTCCAATTGGTGCTTCACCAAGGAACGGGTGTTAAGATACAAGACCCGGAGAGAAGTCGAGTTGTCTGTAGTTAAGTAATTACTTAGGGAAACAGAGGGCGTCACGGACGAGGAGATGAGATGGCCCACTTGTTCATGGAGAATACCATGAGCTTTGATGCGATCAAGAACTTCAGGCGTTGGCAAAGCTTGAGATTGCGCTAGCGATCTGAGTCCCGCCGGGGAGTAGATAATGATTTGGCCAGAGTCTGTGGCCCCTGGGCCCGGTCGGGCGCAGGCGGGCTTGCCTTTGGCGCGCCCACTGCGCGTGTCCGCTGCGCTTCCGCATGCTGGTGTACATATATGCCCCGGCCCCGCCTCCAAGCTCCACCCCGTACTGGCCGATTGGCTGAGGCCGCTGGGAGGGGATCAGCTCCAGGACCGAGAACAATTCCCACTTGGAAAGCGATTCAGTAAGTTTAAGAACAGGTATTTAAAACAAATAATCAGATTTTTTTTTTCACAACCAATTTTATTGAGCAAATGAGCATTGAGAATGTGGTATCTCCACAACCGAAGAACACCACGACAGCATCAAAACAGCAATTACATAGGTAGCCAATGCGAGAGTAGACTCAGAAAATATGCTCAGTATAGAAGCACCCCAGTGACCCACCCTAGCCCACAACACCACCCCCCCGCCCCGGACACCCCTCACCCCCCCACCACACGTGCATAGAAAGCAATAAAGAAAAGCAAGTAGGTGCAGCGCCGCCAGGGCAATGGTACTTCGGGCCAACAGTGTCACTGTGAACAAATGTCCTCCTCACGCTCCGCAGGGGGGGTCCAGGAATAGACCACGATAGTCAGCCCAACGCTTCCAAATTTTGAAGTGCTTGTGGGGACAGCCCCTTGCTTCAAAGACCGGTCTCTCCAGACCCATGAAGTAATCCAGCCCCGCCTTCCAAGCAGAAAGGGGGGGGGGCCCTCACCGCTTTCCATGCCCGGGCCAGGTCTCGCTTGGCCACAACCAGCCCCAAGAGCAGTAAATGGCGCTTATACATGTTACCCCCAATCCCTTCCATGATGTGCAGTAGGCCCAACCGGTGGGTACGAGGAAGGTCCCAGCCCAGCACCTCAGCCAGGCAACTCCACACACCCCTCCAGAACCCAGTCAGCCGGCCACACGTCCACACAGTATGCAGTAAGGACCCAGGCACCGCACCACAGCGCAAGCATTCCGGGGATGCAATCAAACCAGCTTTCCACAAACGTTCACGTGTATAGTATGCCCGATGCAGGTACCTGAACTGAGTGAGCCGGAGCCGGATAGCAATGGCAGTTCCACGTGGGGACTCCAGCGCCTCCCTCCAGTCGTCGTCATCAAGGGGACCCACGTCCACCTCCCACGCCTCCCGAAGGGAGTGCAGGGTGGAGGAGCAGTGGACAACAAGTGTCTGGTATATCTTGGAGACCTTCCTGTCTCCCAAGTCTCCCATAAACACCTTGGCCTCGATCGGGCTAAACTCTGGCAGGGAGTCGAGACCGGCGACGCTCGGGGCGAGGGCATGGCGCAGCTGAAGGTAACGGAAGAATTGGGACTGAGGCATCTGGAATTCCGTGCGGAGCTCCTCGAAGGATTTGAGAGTGGTGCCAGACACGACCTGTCCCAGTTGTGTAACCCCTATGGCCTCCCAACCCTCAAAGCCGGCCAGAGCCGCTAGCTCAGGGAGCAGACCATTATGCCAAAGCAGCGTCTCAGTCGTCAACTTGCCCCACCATCCCATGCGGCGCAAGGATTGTCGCCACACGGCAAAGACCACCCTTGTGACCGAGGGTAACCCACGACGCCGGCGAGCCGAATACAGAATGGTGTGGAGCGTATGGTCACCCATGAGTGACCGTTCCAGGGCGTAAGCTGGATCGCTTCTATCTCCATACCACCACTCATTAAGTACAAGTAGCTGGGAAGCCTGGTAGTAGGAGAGGAGGTCCGGGGTGGCCAGGCCGCCACAGTATGTGGACAGAAAACACGTCTTCAGTGCTACTCTGGCCGCACCCCCATCCCACAGGAAACGACCCAAAACAGAGTTAACCTGACGGAACCACTCCAGGCCGATAGGGTATGGGAAATTCTGGAGCTGGTACAGTAGACGCGGAAGCGCCACCATCTTGAAGATGGCCGATCTACCAAAGATAGTGAGCGGCATCCTGGACCAAGTTTTGACATCAGCCTGTACCCGTTCCCACACCGGCAGGACTCCACGCGCCCAGGCCACAGCCCGCGACTCCGATAGAAAAACGCCCAAGTACTTTAGGCCTCCGTCGCCACCCGCAACTCCGCAGCCCAGGGGTCGGCAACCACTCCGCCGCCCAGCACCCACAGGGTCGATTTGTTGAGGTTGAGATGGAGGCCCGATGCCTCGCCAAACGCCCGCATAATCTCCAGGACCCGGGGGCCCGAGCGTTGCAGGTCGGTGAGAAAGAAGAGGACATCATCCGCATACAGCGCAATTCTGTCCGCCAGGTCCCCATTCCAGACAAAGCCACACAATCGGGCATCCACTCGTACCCGCGACGCCAGGGGCTCCATGGCAAGGGCAAACAGATACGGGGACAGGGGGCAGCCCTGCCGAGTGCCACGTCTTATATGGAAACGCCCAGAGGTAGCACCGGCCACACGGACCGAGGCCGTCACGTTAGTGTAGAGGAGACGGACATACGATAAGAAAACCGGCCCCAGGTTGAGGCGGGCCAGGAGGGCAAACAGATAAACCCAATTCACAGAATCAAAGGCCCTGTCCATATCCGCCAAGAAGAGTGCCGCCTGTTCATCGCTAGCTCCCATAGCATCCACTGCCGCCTGTGCCCGTCGGATGTTGTGTCGGGTAGCCCTCCCAGGCATGAATCCAGCCTGGTCCGGGTGGACCAGGTCAGAGATGTGGGGTAGCAGGCGGTTCGCTAAGGCCTTAGCCAGGATCTTAGCCTCGATGTTTAACAAGGAAATAGGCCGGTAGGAGTCGTGCCTGTCCGGCCCCCTGCCCGGTTTTAAAAAGACCACGATCTCGGCATGGCGCCAGTCCGGCGGCATCTCCCCCTGTACCCGCGCCGCCTCCAGGGCACGCCGATAGTGGGGCCCCAGCTGGACGTGAAACTGTTTATAGAATTCGCACGGGTAGCCACTCGGGCCGGGCGCCTTCCCGGCATTCAGTTGACCAAGGGCCTCCCCGAGTTCCTCAGCCGTGAGCGGGGCGTCCAGGGCGGTCCTGGTCTCATCAGAAACGGCCCGCGGTAGCAGGTCGTCAAGATAAGCGGAGATCCCAGCCTCCTCCAATTGGTCACAAGGGGCGTACTGCGTCTCATAATAGCGGGCAAAGCTGGCCGCCAATAGGGCCGGGTCAGTCATAACTGAGCCGTCCTCAGCCGCAAGGCCCGGCAACACAAGAGGCTGGAAAGTCGCCTGGCACAACCTGTGTAGCATAGTGCAGGATTTGTCGCCCCACTGGTATACCCTGCTGCGCGTGGCGAGCCACGCCTGCCGGGCTTCATCGTGTAAGACGGAGGCATACGATTGTTGGGCCTGTAGGAGCTGCCGCACCACGTCTTCGTCGCTCCTAAGACTACCACGCCGTTCCAACTCCACCACACGGGCGGCAGCGGTCACAATGGCTTCCTGATGCTTCCGCCTAGCAGCCACACACCATGCAATATCAATACCCCGTACCGTGGGTTTCAGTGCCTCCCACACCACCATTGCATCCACATCACCCACAAGATTCTCACGCCAATAAAGATCAATCGCCACGCGCAGGTGATGCACGTATTCGGGCCGTTGCAGCTGCCAGGACGACATCCGCCATCTAAACGGCTGTCGTCGGGAAGGGAGGGTCATAGTCGCCAGGACCGGGGAGTGATCAGACAGGCCCCTGGGGAGTATCACCGCATCCCTGACGCGACTCAGACAGGCACCCGGCACAAACAGATAGTCCAGCCTTGAAAAGGACCCATGCACCGCTGACACAAATGTGAATTCACGCTCAGCAGGATGAAAGTGGCGCCACACATCAACCCATCCCAGACCACTCGCAGTCGCGCTCAATCTGGTGGGAGCAGCAGCGGGGGGGGGATCCACCACAGCCGGCGCCCGCCTCCGACGATCCAGGCCCACATCCATAACCTCATTCCAGTCACCTCCCACCATGGTCAGCACCTCCGGAATCTCATCCCACAGCGCGAACAGCCGCTCAGACAGGGCCCATTGGAGAGGGGGGGGGGCGTACACGCTACCAAACACCACCTGTTCAGAACCCAGCTGGCCCTTGATGAAAACAAAGCGGCCCTGAGGGTCTATCCATTGCCTCTCATGCACATAAGCCACTCTACGGTGCACCAGGATAGCCACCCCCCGCGAGCCCCTTGTAAAACCGGCATGGTATACTTGTTGAAACCCATATCTCTGGAGGCTAAGGGCCTTGGAGCCCAGCATGTGGGTCTCCTGAAGCAGCAGCACATCTATCATCTCCCTCTTCCCCCATCGTAGCACAGCCCCACGCTTGATTTTATCCAACATTCCTCTCACATTCCACGTCACAACACGCAGGGCCTTAGGAGGAGACATAGTCACGGCATCAGCCATAGTCAATACAGGGACCAGCACCCGGCCCTCCACACCACCCCGGCGCACCCCACAAAACAACAAAATCAACGATCATAGGCACGTGTGGTCCCCCCCTACCCTTCCCAAAACTCAGCAACCCCCCCCAGACCCAGGCCCCCCCAACCATTAGCAACCAAAGAACATCCCCCCACGCCCCACTCCCCCCTCCCCAATACTTCAGAGAACATTGAAGCATCTGTCGCGGCATGGAAAGTCCCGGGTCCAGAACAGAGAACCCAGGGCCCGCCATACCAATGGATCCCAACACCCCAATCAACACACACACACCACCCCCCCCACTACACTCACAACCGTGAGGGTCAGAGGCCCACAAAAGGTGCCTCCCGAGCCCTACCGTGCTCCCGCTAAAAACAATAGGAGTCAGGAACCAGGAACAGACTGGCATAGGGAAGTCAAAAGAGAACAGTCTCACCAGCCTATGAAGGGCAACTCAGGACTCAGCAACAAGGTCCAGTCCCACCAGTGTTCAACTGTCGGCATCAGAGTGTTCCGAGTCCCTCGCACCACTCGTCTGCGATGCACTAGCAGAGGCCGCCCGCCTCCGAGACCGGGACCTCCGGTGTCGACCCCTCCGGCTCCGGTGGTTCGACCGCTCCGGCGATGACCTCTGGGACCCGCCCGGATTCAGGCCCGGCTGGGGATGCGGCCGGAGCTGCACCGTCTCGTCGGTCCAACGGAAAACCTCCTCAGGTGAATCAAAGAAGTGCGTTCTGGACTGGTGTACCACTCGCAGACGGGCCGGGTATAGGAGAGAGTATTGGAGCTGCAAGCCCCTCAACTTGGCCTTGGCAGCCACAAAGGATTGTCTCTGCTTCTGCACCAACCTCGTGTAGTCGGGAAAGATCATAATGGTACGATTTTCAAAGGTAAGCGAGCCTTTGGCCCTGGCCTCCCGCAGGATGACATCACGGTCGTGATAATTCAACAGCCGGGCTATGACAGACCTGGGACGCTCACCCTCCGGTGGCCGCTGAGTTAGGGCCCTGTGCGCCCTCTCGATAACGAAGCACGCGGACAGCACCCCTTCGGGGAGCCAACTCTCCAGCCACCGGGTCAAGAACCCCTCCATGTCGTCTTTCTCGCACCTCTCCGGAAAGCCAATAAAGCGGAGGTTGTTCCTCCGTGCGCGCCCCTCGGCATCCTCCACGCGGGCCGCCAACGTCTTCTGGACTCCCTCCACTTCCGCCAACCGCTTCTTCAGGGCGCCGATGTCCGTTTCGGTCACCGTTATTCGGGACTCGGCCTCGGTGATCCGACCCACCGCATTCCGGAGATCCTGGCGCAACAGCGTGACATCTTCACCCACCGCTCCGATTTTGGCATCAAGCGCATCCCGGGATTGGGTGATGGCCGCCAGGATCGCCGCATTGTCCGGCCCAGGACCACCGCTGCCACCGGCCGCCCCGGAGCCACCACTAGGCCCCGTGAATTTATCGATAGGGCCATGCTTAGGCGGGCCGCCACCTCCGGTTCTGGTCATGGCCCAGCACGGGCTCGCCGGGACCGCTCGCCGGGCAAGGCCGGCACTCCTACCAACAAGGCCCAGGACCCCCCAGGTACTGCCACTAGCGTTGGAGGCCCAGGCCCCTGAAAAGAACTGTAGTGGGAGAGTCCCAAGAGGCCAGCCCAGGCCCGAGGCCACGAAATCCGGGGACCGGTCCCACCCAGGCGGGACAGGCCGTCCCGGCGTCAAGCACCACAAATGTCCGCCCAAGGTGCACGGACGGGGAGGCGCTTCGGGGGCAAGTCCACTATGATAGGCGCCGGAGGCCACTGGCCCCGGGTCAAGACGTCGGCTCCAGTGCCCTCGAAGGGAGACGTGACAGGCCAATACAATCCGGCGTCGCGAAACTCAAGGCCCCGGCTTCACAAGGGCAGGACAGGCCTCCACCACACCGTGCTGCCCACAAGCGTCTTCAGGAAACCAGCGGGGGCAGGGCACCCCCGCAATCCTCGGGCTACTGACTCTGCAATGCTGGGCCGAGGTGCGCGCCGCCGACGCCACCCTCCGCAGCCTCCACTCGGCGTCTCCAAAATCAATGTCCCCGGCTCACGGCCAGT
The DNA here is from genome assembly GCF_964261635.1 of Lissotriton helveticus. Lineage (NCBI taxonomy): Eukaryota > Metazoa > Chordata > Amphibia > Caudata > Salamandridae > Lissotriton > Lissotriton helveticus. The sequence goes on from NC_136057.1 coordinate 388,720,774, forward strand.
CACCAGGCCGCACCCCGCCGCCGGCGTTCCAAGGTCTCAGAGGGGATGGGATCGCGGGATCAACGCACCGGAGAAGACAGGACCCCCTCCTGGACCGATGTCACTTGCCAAGTCCCATCCGCGGGCTCGGGGGTCAGGACGCTGCAGGGCCGGGCCAAGGTCCGCGCCGCAGAAGCCACCGTCGGCAGCGCGCCTGCAGCCGCCACTCGGCGTCCCGAAAATCGAGGTCCCCGGCTCACGGCCAGTTGCCAGGCCGCACACCGCCGTCGGCGCCACAGGGTCCCAGAGAGGATGAAGGCGCGGGATCAAGACACCGGAGACGGCAGGACACACCCCTGGATCGATGGCACCTGCCAGGCAGTCACTGCGGGCTCGGGGGCCAGGATAAATGAACAAAGTAAGTCCGGGCCAGCGGGAGCTCTACAAGGCTGCAACCGCCATCGTCGCCCGCCAAGCCACGCCCCCTCAATAATCAGATTTTAACAGGCAGCGCTATCAGAAATGGTCTGCGCGGCAGCAAACAAACAAACAATTCTTTTTTTGGTCCAGAGTATGTTGTCGGTTGGGGAGGTCTGACTTTTTCTGTTGCCACTTCTGCTGTTTGTGGCTGTACAGTGGCCTTTCCACAGTGACAGACCTGGGTGGTCATGCAGCCAGGTGGGTCTTTTCTTGCTTGGCCATTTCTTGGTCTGTTGCTCATCCTGGGGTGCCCTTTCTAGGCTTTGTGGGTTGTTGGTCTGTGCGACTTTGTCAAGGGTGTTGGTTCTTGAGATGTCTTTCCTTGCGGCTGCCTTTTCCATATGTTGTCTGATTGTTTAGCTTTTGTACTCATTTCTTCCTTTCCTGCGGTTCTTTCCAGTAATTATGGTATTTTTTGGGCTGTGGGTCTATCACTTGGAACAGGGCTTCTTCTTGATGTTACAGGTGGGCTTTACGGGCCATTTTTGGCATGGCATGGCCTGTGGTTGGCTTCTGTTACTATTTGTGAGCCTGTTCTCCTTCTGACCTCTGTTTGTATTACATGTTTGGGTCATTCTGTTTGTGTTCTGTCTGAATATTGGGTTTTGGATGCTACCGCGGTGTGTTTTTCAAGTCTAGCTTTTTTTCCCAAGTCATTGCTTTTTTCCTCGAATGTTTGCTTGTTACCGTTGATAATTGTTGCTTCTAGAGAACAGAGCTAATGTTACCAGCAGACCGTACACATGCATAGCTATGCCTGTGTTTGGGCAGTCAGTGAGGAATTGGGGAGAAGGGCCACCTTCTGTGCCAGTGATAACACAGGTGGAGGAACATGTGAGGTTCTAGGTCACTGGTTGCTGGGGTGGGGGGATTCTAGGTCACTGGTTGCTGAGGGGGAGGGGGGTATTTTATGATTGCTTTGTCATCTCACCAACCGATCAAAGCAGATTCGTGTGAAAACGATTACATCTGCAGCAGGTAAATACTCTTTGTTACCAGGATCTCATTGTAAAATGGGTGTTTACATACGCACTATTCATGGATTTTGTCAGTTTCGGCTGCCCAGCACAGTTTGAACTTCAAGTCTTCTAGTCTTATATGCCCCTCCTGACTACTCTTCTTGTTTCAACAGCTGAATGAGTTGGTAGTGGGAGACACCAACGGGAAGCTGTATGTGTACAAAAATGATGAAAGCAAACCCTGGCTGACACGGTCCTGCTCTGGAATGGTAAGGGGAGGCATGATTTCGATTTTGCAAATACCCTTAGGATGTGTTTTGTAAACAATATTTAGGAGCTAGTTGAGCATTGTAGACATGCATGCTTAGTATTAAACTATATCCAAAATGTATGTTTGCTTAAAAAAAATAAGGTGCACATTGTTTGTGATGGTAAACCTTTAAATATAATATTGATGAATGGAAACCTACATCATCGGCTACTGCCTGGCAAGGCAGAGCAGAGCGTCTCTTACCATAGACCGCCTCTATAAAGTTGTACATGCAGGCTAATGAATATTAACTCCAATAGATTGATCCTCACCCTACTAAATTTAAAAGTATAATCGGAAAGAAAACAAACCCCTTAAGAATCTGAGTCCAGTTAGGCGCACTCCTTGGAAAATTAATCGTTGCATTCCATATTCTGTTAACTTTTATTTGATGCAGTCCAGGATTATAACACTTCACCAGCCGTCATCCTCTACGCATCCAACACAATGATGAGGTCCGCATGCAAGATAACACAGTGTTTCTCTTCAAGGTGATAAATGCTTCCCTTGTTTAAGGCATATTCACCTGTCCAGGCTGGTGAACTTTGAAAGTAGTGATGTATAAATAATTTTCCAAAAACGTAACAAACCCTGATAGCACCCACTATTTTCTACAGGAAGACTCAGAAGAATGGCTTGCTACACTCCCCTTTTTCCCCCACCGAGGTAAAGTTTGAAAAAATGACGCACAAGTGTGCATTTTACAGAACAATCTCATTGTTACATTTGATAAGAAGCCATAGCTACTGAATGGACGCTCAGGAATTATTCTGTTACTTTCATTACTTTCACTATATCTCAAACAAGCCAGATGCTGCTAGACACTGTTGAGGATTTGTTCTTACCAGAAAAACGTTGAAAATATGGGAGCATAATTGTTCATTCCCTAACAATAGGCTAAAAAGTCATGTCGAACACATTCAAAAAAATCTCTTAGCATGCTATTTCACATGAGCGGTCATATTGGTGTATAACAGTGGTGCCCTTGGAGAAGCTTTTTTGCCTAGGCTCTATGGCCAAACAAATATATTATACATCTGTATGTGCTTTAGTATTTTAATGTCTACATAATCTTGCCATGTAGATAGAAAATATACAATAGGTACTCCAAGGAATGGCGCAGTGAAAGTGATGAGTGAAAGAGTGTCCTGGTGTAGTTAAACAATCCATAATCAACTACTGACTGAGTAGTGTGTCAATTCAATGAAAGGTGTCAAAATTCAAGTCCAATATTGTTACTACAGTGCATATCAGCCAAGAAAAATAGTACACTGACGTTTCAACCCATATAGTTAATTGTAACTGTGTCTTCATCAGTACTAAAGAAGAAGCAACCCTCGGGAATGGAGAAATCCAGGGGAATCAATTACTTTCCAGTACCTATTGTATATATTCTGTCTACTTGACAAGAATATGTAATGATTAAAATACTGTCTAAGTACATACAGATGCTTAATATATTTGTTTAGCCATAGAAGCCTAGGCATAAAAGCTTCTCCCACTGGAACCACTGTTGTTTTCTGCATATGTTCCCAGGGATACTGCATTGTCCCACAATATTAATTCAATATCAAAAAGTATAAGGCATCTATTTCATTCTGTTCTCCTTTCGTTTTTTTCTATTCTGCTCTCCTTTCGTTTTTCTATTCTGCCTTCCCTTAATCATAATTAGAAATTTGTGTTATGGTTGCACAGTTAGTGTAATTTGTGTTATTTTTCATTGCTCTTGGAAGGCAAATTCTCAAAATAATGCTACATTGTTTAATTCTGCACTGTTTGCCCAGAAACAACGTGAACGACCGAGCACATGGTGCGGTGCTTGTGAATATTTGTGAGAAAAGGTTATTTTTGTCCACTTTAAACACAAGGATTCAGTTTGCACTAAAATATAGTGCCTAATGGCAGCTCTGCATTTTAGTTAATCATACATAATATTCTGTAATTTTGCAGAATGTTCGTGTAATTCTGTGAAAGAAAATTACGCACATTTTGCACACCCCTCATCAAGACAGAAAAGTAAGATAACCACCTCTATAAACCATGTTCCGAATGACACTGTGTTGGTTAGTGAGGCTAGTGAGGCAAGCGTACATGGCACCCCTCATCAAGACAGAAAAGTAAGATAACCCCCTCTATGAACCATATCCCGAATTACACTGAGTTGGTTAGTGAGGCAAGCGAACATGTCCCTACTCACCAGTTCATCATATATTAGTATAACCATGACATGTCATGAGTGTGCTCCCTATGATAGGAATTGCCAGAATGGCAAAATACTTTTAATTACAACAGAACACAACGCTGTGCCGTGACTTTTGACTTTTGACGGACACATCTGAACCCGTATTTTCTCTACACTCATACATGACGTTTGTGCCCACTGAGTACGAAGTGGGCCAGAGTATCTTTAATGGGTATTATACAATAGGGATTATCACCACTCATTGAACTCTTGTCCTCTGGGCTCCAAGGTGCGTCCATTGACTTCTAGGAAATTCGATTTGGAATCGACAATACTTTGAGCCTTGAAAAAGTCGTCATACGACGAAACACGTGTCGGCTGTATTCATCCTAGGCTTTGCTCATCTGTGGACTACAACTAGATTGTTCATCATTGAAAATTAAAGTATTTGTAACCCCAGACACAGAAGACTTCTTTTATTTGGCTTTGGTTAATATTTTGTATAAATTCTAATCTACAGCTTGTTTGTGGACTATTGTAACCTTAACCATGTTGACTTTTTAATCAAAGATGATTCCTCCCATCTACCTTTGTTCTTTCCCCTCTTTGTTTTCTTTACATGATTTTCTTGCCGCATTTTTAAAGTGCCCAGATGTCACGTATCCTTCTGCCAGAGGCACACCCAGAAAGTAAAATTGGCAAGAGTTTGCTTGGTGATTCAAATTTCCTCTTTTGGTTCTTTTCTTGAATATTCTGTGTAAAGTAAATTATTGCTACATTAAATATGTGTACACATAATTTTCTTGATATTGCATTTGGACCCAGTGAAATGGTGATTACTTCATTTGTAGACTATGTCCTATTTCAAGCTGCACATGTTGTTATGAGAAAAGTTTACAGTTTCCAAATCATTTAGGTGGTCTGACTGTGTCACAATGCACAAACTTGAATTCCGGATCCATCTGGGGTGATTTACCTGTTAAGCTGATCTCCATGGCCAACCATGCACAATAGGAACACAATAGCTATAGGGCTATGTTGGGCTATGACGTCTACTGGCTTGTAGTGATATCGGAAACCAACAGTGATAACTTAAAACTTAATCACCTTTAAATAGTTGCTGTAATAAATGATATACCGCCACAATATCTCTATGCATCAGACTCTGGATACAGGGGGAACGGAAAAATATATAGTACCTGAGTAATAGATATTAATTGAGTTTGCATACACCTCACCCACCCCCTTTTCTGATAAGCCATATACCTTCTGTTTTTTATGATTCATGGTATTTGTTTTTGTTCTGATGCACATTAATTTTTTTTAAACATTAATATAAAACAAACATACATCGGGATTATATAGTTCTCTCTGATAACAATGAATCACTTCCCTAAGCACTACCTTAAACACAATATATTTAATGTGCAAATATAAAGAGCCTTTAAAGGGGATAAGGATCCTACCCATTCATTGCATGCAACAAACAAATACGTTAACACTCCTCTGCACTTTTGTGTGGAAAAGTACTTTAAACTATTCAAGTTTTTCTTTTTCCAAAATGCTAGGAAATGTATTGGGCTACTTCTCTGTATTCTGTGTATTCACTGCTGACTTTAAACTTGAACAGTCCAGGCTTCGGCAACAATGTAACTCGAGTGCCTAACAAGGATACTAAAATATAGTGCCAAATGGCAGCTCTGCATTTGAGTTATTATACATAATATTCTGTAATTTTGCAGAATTTTTGAGTAATTCTGTGAAAGAAAATTACGCACATTTTGCACACCCCTCATTAAGATAGAAAAGTAAGATAACCCCCTCTATGAACCATATTCCGAACCACAGGGTTCTCCAAAGTTGGTCCTGGAGGGCCGTATCCATGCCAGATTTTTAAGATAACTACATTTATCTAAATGTGGATATGCTAAAAATCTGGCATTGATCCTGCCTTCCAGGACAGAATTTGGAGATCCATGCTCTATCTAGACTATGCAGTATATATCAAAATGGCGGCTGATATTTCCAAATACAGTGAGGATTTAGTGGCTTAAAGGAAAATGTAGTTTCTAAACTTGCATTAAGCTGCCTTTGTGTAGTGCGTCCTGCAGTCACATGAAGCATTTCACCAGGTGGTGCTTACGTTGAAAGTACACTGCTGACCTCCTCTGAATGAATGTAGCACCAATGCGTTAAGAGGACTGCGATTGGGGAGTGCAGAAAACCATTCCACAAGAGATATTCTTTTTTTATTGTATTCTTTTTATTGAGACAAACATTGGTTCAAATAAACATAACAGAGGTCACAGAGAGTAAAGAGCTAACAGCGACATACGGAGGATGAAGATTGCATTTCAACATAAGAGGGGACATCACGGGGAAAGGGGGACATTTGATTCAGAACAATCAGGTGGGATACAGATTTCTCCCGGATAGCTATTCCAGGGGCCCCAAATACGTGCCCATTTTTTAGGGCAGCCTCTGGCGACATATACCGTCTTCTCCCTAAACATACACCAGTCGAGATCTTTTTCCCAGGTCTCCAATGTAGGTGGTTTAGTGGCTCTCCATAATTGCGCGATGTTTTGTTTGGCTATCATGAATCCCTGGGTGGCCCATCGTGTCAGGTGTATCTTAAGGTCTGTGGGTTTCCTTATGTTGACGAGACAACGTCTCGCCTCTGGCAAAAGACGGGTGTGTAATACAGTGAAGAGTACATCATGAACCCAATGCCAGAAGGCATTACCAAACTTGCATTCCCATATAATGTGAAAAGATGTTCCTAGCATACCTCACCCACTCCTGCAATTCCCTCTGTCCGTGACCCCCATGTGTATTAAGCGTGACCCGGAAATGTACAATCGATGAAGGATCTTTAGCTGTACCAATGTGAGGCGCGCCAGTATGGCGACCACTATAGGGGAAGACACTGCCTCCTGTCAGTCTTCATTTCATTTAATTTTCAGCATTTATAAAGAGCTCTATCACCTAACAGGCATCCTGGCGCTAACATATAAGTGCACAGTGAGACTAGTGTTTCGGGGAAATGTCAGAATAACCATATTATGCACTGGGGAAGAGCTAAGTTTTTAGTCTCTTCCTAAATGGGAGGAGATCCTTCAGTTGTCTCAGCTCCAATGGGAGTTTGTTCCATATTCGGGCAGCCGAGATCCTGAAAGCTCTACCTCCTGATTTTATTTTTTTGAATCTTGGCACCTTCACCATTTTAGCTGCATCAGTTCTGGTCCAGACCCGTGCAGTACTTTGAAAACTAGGCAGAGGGATTTAAACTGGACTCTTTGCATTATCGGGGGAGCCAATGCAGCTCCGACAGCCGACGAGGTAGAGGAGCGTCTTGACCTCCCCTAGGCTAGTTTGGCTGTTATTGTTTAGATCATCTGGAGCCTATCTATTAGATATCTCGTGGATTCCAACAACAAAGCATTGCAACAGTCCAATCTACTTAAGATGATGCTTTGTACTACCAGTGCTCGAGCCTGTGTTGGCAAGAGCGGATTTTTTTTCACGCAGGACTCTAATAATAGCAAAGCAACTCCCCACGGTTTTATTAACATGTGATTTAAGCGTCAGCTTGTTATTAAACGTGATACCCAAATTACGAACCTTCTCAACCGGCATCAGTGGGCTAGCTGTAGCTAATGGTCAGAAGTTCGAGTACATCATCTATTTCTAACCCGTCTCTCCTCCACTTCTCCCTTAATGCCTGAAGGGGCTCGGTCATATTGTTAATCAGTTTTTTGTAAATTAGGGAAATCGTCTTTGCAGGGGAGTGGCCGTCTAAGATTCTATCTTCTAAGGGTGAGGCTTCAGGAGGGTTTGTGCCCTAGGGTGACCAACTGGCATGGGCGCAAATTCAGGACAGTGAGTGTAAAAATTCAGGACAAAGGGTCAAAATTCAGGACAAAAATTCAGGACAGGAGGTCAAAATTCAGGACAAAAGGTAAGTTTTACAGACACATCAGAGGAGGTTGCGCAATAGTAAATAGACAACCACTAAAGTACAAGTAAAAATAAGTTTATATTAGGTTGAGACAATTGTGCACTTCATGGTTTGTCAGTATGCGCGCAGCTTTAAGCAAATGTGCAGGTCTTTTTGTAGTAACAAAAGGCCCCCTTCTTACCATCTCCCAGAGAATACGCCTGCTGCCCAGTCTGGCCACTCTGGCCTTGCTACCACCCTCCAATGGTGCCCCTCATAATGTGTATTTCATTTCTTCTATAGTGCTTCTTATCCCAAGTATGTGCGGCAGAGTGCTGGAGTGCGTTACAACACACACATATTATACAGAGACAATCACTCATATAAATGTGAAAGTCAATGTATAGGAAATGTTGCTTAAGATAATGGGGCTTACAATGTGTTATCATACTTTCATCCATCATTCAGTCTTTCACCATACATTCTGTCCTTCCATCTGTGTGCCCATCCATGTCCATATTCAACCATTTACAAACCTATCCATCACATATACTTCCATCCATTATTTCACACATCCATCCCTCAATCCGCCCTTTTACTCATCCATTATCCATCCATCCACCCTTTCACCCTATCCATCTGTGCACTCATCCATCCACTCTTCAACCCATCCATCCATTCACTCGTCCATCCAGCCATTTACCTATCCAGCCATCCTTTCACTTACTCATTCATCCATCTAGTCACACATCCTTCCACCCATTCAGTCATTCATATACGCATCCCCCTTTCTCTTTCAATTCCCCTTTCACTTAGCCATCCATCCTTCCATCCACCCACCCATCCATCTACTCATACACTCATGAACCAATCCATTGAACCTACCATTCATCCATCCTTTCATTCATCCATCCATCCTTTCTCTCATCCATCCATCCACCCTTTCTCTCATCCATCCACCCTTTCACTCCTTTGCTCATCTTTCCATCTTTTTGTCCATCTTCCTGCCCTTTCACTCACTCATCCAGCCTTACATCCACCCTTTCACTCATCCGTCCATCCATTCACCCTTTCACTTATCAATTCATCAATCCATCCATCATTTCACTCATCCATCCACCCATTCACTTGCCCATCATAAACCCTTTCACTCATCCATCTGTCATTTCACTCATCTATCCAGCCATCCCTCCACCCATCCCTTCTCTTACTTACTCACCTTTTCACATTAATTATGAGACCATCAAGAACTCCACCCTTGCTGTGGTTCCTAAAGCAAAGGGTGGGGTGGGGCATCCAGGGGTTTGAATCATGTTGATGGCCTGTGATTGTGCATAGTGTATGGTGAACATATGAAATCAATAAAATATGTTATAAAAAAAAAACTAAAAAAAGAGTGGGGTGGGGCTGGGTTCACAATGCCCCTGCACATAGGCAATCTGAAAAAGTGGAAGGCATGAGTCATGCATGATGCACAGTGCCTGGACGTGGGGCGACTGTGACATGGTGTTGTTACCAGAGCTTTAAGTGGGATGATTAAACTAGGAGGTCTCTCCAAAAGGATGTTTGATGTAATACAATGTGTGGCTTAAAACCTCTAAGCTAAAAATCTGTGCTTAATATAATGTGCCGCCAGACTAGTATTTTTGTTGCTTCTGTTATTGCGTCCAGATATATAATACAACAAGTAACGTTGCACCTACAACAAGCCAGAACTATTGGCTTTGTCAATGGTTGTTAGTTGCATAAAATAAAAATGCAGCAACCATGGCTGCTATACTATAACTATATTCCTTTCCTTTGAACTTATTTCATCGCCTTCCTTTGGTTACCTGGATTATCATGTGACAGAATGCCATGCCCTGGACCGAGGTTGGAGAAGGCCACCACATGCTGTGCCAGCCCAGACTGCCCCATTGTCATTTTGTATGTGGCAATCAACCAGCCTGCAGAATGACAATTGCCGGATGGGGCTGCTTTTGTGCTCAGAGGAGTGCGAGGGGGGCCCCTCAGGGAGCTGAGGCCTTTTGCAGGGGAAGAGCTCTGTTCCCTGAAAGTCTGTTCTTTTTTTTAGAAAATATTGTTCTCATGATTTGTACAATTGGTTTGACTAAATCAGTCAAATACTACCGCTCCCAGAAGTCACTGCTGTTTAGATGGAACTCCTGGAGTGGAAGATAGTGCCTAGCAGCCATGGAGCTATCTGCCTACCGTCCCAAGAACCTCTCAGCAACTCTCACCTAATGCTTGAATTCCCTTCCCTCTGAGATGTGTTCCTTCTCAAGCCCCCAGGTCTCTCCTTAGCACGTTCACTCCTTTCCTCTTCCTTCAGGTGTATTCTTTCTACTCTGTCCTCTAAACCTTTGATGTCTGGAGTCCACCACGCATCTATACTGTTTGTTTATTTTCTGCAGAGGGCATTGATTGCAAAATCACTTTAACCCTATCCATGCTGCCATCGGCCATTGGCCGACGGCAGCACTACCTCGCTGGTGCTGCCGTCGGCCAATGGCCGACGCGGCTCCACCCGTTTGCGTTTGCGGAAGTGCCGCACTTCCGCAAAACGGGCGGGCAAAACGGGCAAAACGGGCGGCGCAGCCAACAGGTTAAATTGGAAAATATGCAAATAAACGCTGAAGGTTAAGAACAGAATCTACAGTTTAAAAAAACAAAAAAAATCTGAGCGAAAATTACGGACAAAAGGCGTCCGTAAAAGGAATCCTCACAGACAACGGACGGGAGGTCCAATTTATGGACTGTCTGTAAAATTTACGGATGGTTGGTCACCCTATTGTGCCCTCTGGTAAAAGCGTTCGGAGTGAATGTTGGATTTGGGCATAGCGGAAATACTCAGTAGGTGCTAAGTCCTATTCGGCCTGTAGTGTACTGAAGGGTTTAACTCCCCCCTCCCCCAGAGGTCTTTGATTTGCGCAATGCCGATGAGATCCCATTTGTCGAAGCCTTTTGATCTCCATAGGCTGCCCATGGATTCAGAGTCCCGAAGGGGGGTAACAAGTGTTAGTTTGCGATCGTCGCCCCGCCCGTAGGTGCCGTGATTGATTGCGGCCAGGTGTGCACCCCAATAATATTTTTTAATGTCCGGAAGGCTTATGCCACCGTCATACCAGTTTAGTGTCAGTTTACTTAGGGCAATTCGTGGCTTACCATCCCAAAGTAAGTCTCTCTGGAGTCCCTCTATTTCTTTAAAGTATTGCTGGGGTAGCGGATCAAGAGCATTTTGCAGAGCGTATAATAGGCGGGATAGGGACATCATTTTAAACAGGGCTGCTCTTCCCAATAGGGAGAGGGGGAGCGATTTCCATCTTCTGATGTCTTTTTTGAGTTGAAGCAGGGGCGGGAGGAGATTTTTGGCATAACGGACCGAGGGGTCGTGAGAAATAAAAATGCCAAGATATTTAAAGCCCGCTGTGTTAATCCGGATCGGGCAATTTCCAGGAGGGGTAGGAGGATCTCCACGCATGGCGAGCATTAAGAATTTATCCCAATTAACCGTAAATCGGAAAATCTACAGAATATTGCCAAGATGTCCAGAACTGCAATCAGGGATTTTGACGGGGAGGCCAGATAGATGAAGATGTCGTCCGCATAGAGTGTAATGCAGTCCTTCCACCCGAGGGACCGTCTCAGCCCTCGTATCATCAGCTCCTGTCGGATCCAGGCACACAGTGGCTCTAGGGCGTGGTCAAACAAAGGGGGGGAGAGAGGGCAACCCTCTCGGGTTCCACGGCTGAGTGGAAACGTGGCTGATAATTTATTGTTAACCACCACCTGTGCCAGGGGTGCTTGGTACAGAAGCCGCACCCACTGAGTTAATTTTGGTCCAAATCCTAGTTTAGCCAGCACCGCCCAAAGGTAGGGCCATTCCACCGTGTCGAAAGCCATGGTCGCGTCTAGGTACACTATCACAGTTGGTTCCTGCAGGGTCGAGGCTCTGCCCAGCACCCCATGGAGTCTGCATAAGTTGAGGGCCGTGTTTCTGTGTGGCATAAAGCCCGATTGGTCCTGGTGTACCAGGGTGCCTACCACTTTGAGCAGGCGGTTAGCCAGAAGTTTAGCTAAAACCTTGGGTTCAGCGTTTAGGAGGGAAATTGGTCTATACGAGGCACAATCAATCCGGGTCTTCCCTTCTTTATGAATAGCGACTATAGTTGCAACTCTTTGTTCTCTCGGTAAGGCCCCACGCTCCAGTGATTCCTCAAACATCGTTTTCAGGTGAGGTTCAAGTTTATTGGGCCGTAGTTTGTACAGCTAGATAGGGATGCCGTTGGGACCAAGGGCTTTTCCCGGTTTCAGTGCATGTATAGCTTGCTCGATTTGATCTGGAGTCAGGTCGCTGTCCATAAAATTGCGGTCAGACGTGGGAAGGCAAGGGAACTTAATGTCGCGTAGGAGGTCTTTTGAGTCTTCCTCAGTGTGTGGGGTCACTGTCGAATTTACCAGTTGAAAGTGAGTAGCGAATCTGTCAACTATGTCTTGGGGGTTCAGTGAGAGAGGAACGTTTGTCGTCTTTGAGCTCCAGGACTAATCTGCTCGCCCAGTCCTTCTTATCTGACAAAGCTATTAGTTTCCCTGCTTTATCACCCAGTTCATATATCCTGCTTTGGCGTTCTCTGCTTAGGGATTTATTTCTGTCTGTGACCAGGGACCTATATTCGTATTGTTTCAGGTTCAGGAGATGCAGCTTCTCTGGTGTCACGCCCGCTGCTAGACCACCTTCGAGTCAGTAGATGACGGTCTCTATGTCCAGGATTTCTTTTTGTTTTTCTGTCTTAGCCCCAGTGATCAAGGTCAGAGCCTTACCTCGGATCACAGTCTTAAAGGTTTCCCATAAGGACTGGGACGAGGATACAGACCCTACGTTTTCAGTGAAATAGTTATTCATGGCTTTGAGAAGGTTTGTATGAAGCTTAGTATTTTTAAGATACCATGGGTTAATTGGAGCTAGTCTACCCGCCGTGGCCTGACTGAATACTATGTGCATCCATACGGGGGAATGATCGGAGATGCCCCTAGCGAGATGTCTAATCTCGTATACGTGTGCAATGTGAGCTGCGGGGACCAAGCAATAATCCATCTGGGATAAACTACGATGGGCGCCCGATTGAAAGGTGTGTTGTATCATGTCTGGGTGATAAGCCTTCCAAACATATACCAACCCGATATTGTCAAGGAATTCAGGTAGCTACCTAGCAGAGGGTAGTATGTCCCTGGGCGGGTGGCAATCTAGGGTGCCCGAAACCACAGCGTTAAAATCGCCTCCGAGGACCAGGAGGCCGTCTGGCATTGTGAGAAGGAGTGAACACAGATCAGTGAATGTAGAGCCCAGCAAACCCCGATATACGTAGACTGATAAGAACGTGATGGTGTGGCCCTCCCAAGTGCTCGAAATCCTGGTGTATCTGCCTCTCTCATCCGACCATACAGAGCCCACCTCAAGTGGGTATGAGTTTTTGACCATAATTCCGACACCCCTTGAGCCAGATGTAAAGCCTGCATGCGAGACACATTTATACCCTCCCCTGTGCATCGCTTTGCAGAAGTGTCCAACCAGGTGCATTTTCTGTAGGAGAATGACATCTGGGGCCTGACGTTTGATATATTGAAGAACCACACTGCGTTTGATCTTATCCCCAAGGCCGTTGACATTATTGTCCTCCATGTCTCTCATAGCTCAGGTTTCTATTGATTAGTGCCTCCACGTTAAGAATGTAATGAGTTACCGAAGTGCGAACCATAACAACACTTAAATACAACCCCCCCCAACCCAACTGCCCCCCACCCTGCTGCCCTGCACTCTGGGCTCAAAACTGCCCTTAAGAAACTTGCAGAGTGCCTGTCGCCTTGAAAAAGAACTATTAGTAGAAAAATGTGAGGGCATGGCAACCCTCATTTCCCCCCTTCCACCCCCAGTGTGGCAAATAAAAGGGACCCCAACGTAGGTTACACACCAATGTTCAGAAAGTCAGTTTCGTTGTAGGGAGGTGTTTCACCAGGACCAGTTTCCACCACAACCCGTTACCTGCCCAGCCAAACCCGGTAGTAAGCAAGTCCAGAGGATGTCCCACGTCCAGTACCTCCCGGTCAGCCATGTGCCTGTGGGGGGCCTCACTCCCAGCAGTACGATCTTTTGGGACTTGTTCCGTTTGATACTCCAGCCAGTCAGCTGCTTCCTCAGGCTGATCAAAAACAAGATATTCCCATCCGATTCCACATGGAGACGCCCCGGGAACAACATAGAATATTTCAGGCCCTTGTCCCTGAGTTTCTGTTTCACCGCCATGAAGGATCGTCTTTGATGCTGTACACATTGTGTGAAGTCGGGGAAGAAGGAGATGTCCGCGCTTTCGAAGCGAAGTGGGGCTCCCACCCTGGCGTTTTGTCGGATCACATCTCTGTTGTGGAAGTTGAGCACTCTTGCCTGCACCGTTCGAGGGGGTGGGAGGGCGGCGGCTTGAGACGACCCCCCCATGACCCTGTGCGCCCTTTTAATTATGAAGAACTCACTGAGACCCTTAGGTTTCAGGTGTTGCAGCACGAGGTCCTCGACATAGAGGTCTGGGGCCAGCCCCTCAACTTTCTCCGGCACACCCAAAATGCGCAGGTTATTGCGACGTAGACACCCTTCATTGTCGTCCAGCTTGAGTTTTACTGAAGTTTTGCGTAACTTGGAATTGACCCTGGAGCTGGGCGACGTCATCAATGAGGCTGGCTGTGGTGAGTTCTTCTTGTTTGACTTTCCCATTAGACTTGGTGAGATCGGCTCTAATCAAGTTGACCTCCATGACAATGGTGTCCATTTTGTCCTCCAGTGCAATTTAAAAAAAATACTTTATTTAGCATTTTAAGCAAAAGAAAACAAAGCAGTGAACTGAGCCCAATGATAGAGCGACTTGGGTATACATACAGGAAAAACCCCAAACATGGTTAACCTTCAAGCTGCACAAAAGGTTACGTATAAACATCACAATTCATAAAGTACACAAATCTGGCCCATGTTGGACCTAGTCGTCAAGAATGTGACCTGGATAGCTCCCGCTCCCTCCATTTCACTAACAATTTCCCAAGCCAACCTTATCAATCTCAACGCGAGTGTAACCTGTCGGAACTCAGGTCGGGCTTACATTATAAAGCGGTACCTTAGCCGACACCAGTTGGCACCAGCCCCTGCTCTTGTTGTGTAGAGCGTTCCTGTTGTTGGGCTGCCAGATAGGCCTTAAAGGGGCCCCATATGTTTCTAGGCCTGGAGGCTGGGGGGCACATGACTGCATAATTCTCACTTGTCGTAGAGCAGGATGCTAAACTCTGTAGCAAGGACTGCACTGTAGGGGCTCCAGTGTATCGTCACTTCCCTCTTCGCCAATAGTAAGGCGATGGCTGTAAACCTCCTGATCTTACGGGGGAATTGTACTACATAGCCCAATAGAGCAATCACAGGCAGGGGTTTCATCTCTACCTGTACAATCTTGCTAAGTGTGCGATGAACTTCCAGCCAGAATGTGTGAATACGTGGGCAGGTCCAAGCCAAGTGAGCAAAGTCTGCCTGGGGGAATTGACACAGTTGACAGTGATGAGACCTATTGGGGTGTCCTCCAGTGCAGTTTGGCCAGTGGTGGCGCCTTCATAAAGTCTTTCAAGGATGATTCCGGTTAGGCCCCCTCCCGATTTGCCGATTGTGGAACATATCCTTAGGGAGGGTATAGCAGTCGAGTCTGTTCGTTTGCACCGCCCTTTGTCCCTTTGCGCCTGTCCCTTTACTCCTCTCCGTCGCCACTTGGGCTGCTTGCTGGGATTGTCTTGATTTATGTGCCCCAGCGTCCGTCGGTGAACACAGGTGCGGGTGACGTACAAGATGGCGCAAGACTCTATCTGGGTGTCACTATGTCTGCCTGGACGCAGGTGCAGAGCACCCCAGTGGCACTGGCACAGATCGCGCAGGGTGGTCAAGCTAGGATGACGGTAAGAGTCAAGGGAAACAAAGAACGGCACCTTATGGATTCCTGGGTGTCACTTCACGCAATCTTGACTTCGGTGTGGGCTGTTCGTATGTTGGGAGAGGTCCGACACAATGGGCAGTCCGTGTCTCCACCGGCAGTTATGTGGGGTGATAGGCTTTTCCTTGCCCCAAACCCCTTCATTGTCTGTAGTCAGGGTGTGTGCACCTGGTGCAGGGAGCAACCTTTTCTCCCAGCCGTGCAGGGCCCCTATGATGGCCTCTGGGGTTCCCTCCGTGATTGTATGGCTGGGGGGGCCCGTCCACGGCCACACTACGCCGCATCCAACACACCTCCAGCCACCCCCTCTGGATACGCCTCACCTCCCTTAGTGCTGAGTCCAACCGAAGACACAGGTGGCCTCGCTCGATGCATCGCAGCAGGACGGTGCACGTATTCCATTGCCGAGCGCCGAAGTTGCACTATCAGGTCTGCAATTGGACACACTAGGCCCCAGGGGCACCAACAGAGTCCACCGCCCCGGGATCCCATCTTCTAATATGAGCGTGGCTGGTGCTCGCCGGGATGGCAGGCCGCGTCTCCAAGGTCTCTCTCAGGCGAGGTTTCAAAATCGAATCCCCGGCTCTGCCTCATGTGCAGGCCCACCGCCAACCGGGAGCGTTAACAACAAGCTGGAGGAGTTGCTGCGGCGGGGGTTAGCCACGGAGCCTCCGCCTGTGATCAGGTGCGTATTCCCACCGCGGGGAGTCAGGATTGGTGTGCAGGGTGTCTGGGGGAAGGAAGGAGTTCACGAGCCGCTTGATTATGCGGCTATCACGCTCCGAGTCTTGGCCATGCCCCACAAGAGATATTCTTTAAAAATTATTTTTTAGTTAGGTAATTGTAATAGTTTTTAGAAGCTATCAGCATAAAGAAAAGGTAAATGACATACAGAATAACGTGTACACATTAGATATAATAATTATTCATATGTATTTATTTTGAGAGTTTTATATAGCGCGAACAAGATCTTTGCAGATAACAGAGCGCTTTACAAAGGCAGGTGGAGGGCAGGGGAACAAGGGGGCATAGTGGGGAGGTAGCTCAACATGATCATGTACATAGCACCAATATAGTATATAACATAGTACCAATATAACGTATAGTACAGGTATGAGGTAGCAGGCATAGTTGGAGCGTAAGTCATCACCAGGTTCATGTACATAGCACCAATATAGTATATAACATAGTACCCATATAACGTATAGTACAGGTATGAGGTAGCAGGCATAGTGTGGTATATAAATAAATAATACCGGATCTATTTTTGGATGAATGAATGAATAACAGATAGCTCAATAAAATAAGAGTCAAGATTCGAGGTAGTAGGAGTTTCTGCAGGTTTATTACAGCATAAGGACGGGATCAGGACAACCTGCATAGGATGACCCAGCAGGACAACTGGGGCCCAGCAGCTGCCGGGGCTTGATCTGGGATGAGCGCGCTAGCTTTTTAATAACAATACATCAACTTATATACATAGCGCAAACACATAGCATTACATTGCAGTAGGCGTAACAGTGGGTGGAGCAGAAGGCGTGACGCGTAGCAGTCGCGAGAGATAACAGTAAAAGTAGGTGTAACTGGGAGTATACATAGACGTGATGCAAACGTAACAGAATATGTCATGAATGGGCGGAAACATAGGAGGGGGCTACCTAAGGAGCCGGGACCTCTAACCTAATGGTGCGCGTAAACTGGCAATGACGTGTTACTAGGAGAAGCTGGGGGCTACGAACTCTGTGCTAGGAGCAGAGACTAGAGTCTGGAGGGTCGGAGCGACATGTACCTAAACCCTATCTGGTATCTGATGTTTAGGGAACATGTTGATATAAACTAGAAGTCATGAGGGGAAAAGCTAACTTGATTCTAAGACTGGACCATGCATTATTCTACATGTAGTGCGTGATGAAGAATATTAAATGACCATTAAATACAGTATTTCTCTAACGTGGAGACGAGAAGGCTAGACAATGACGGAAACTATTGATGCAGTTCAGTAGCTTAGGAATGCAGAAGAGGAGGACTGAACTGATAACTGGAACTATAACATACTTTTGGCAGACTCAGAGGCAGAGCCAAGCTGCACCGGGCACTGCGAGGCAGGAAGTAAGTGAAGGGTCGAGGATACAGGTGGGGGCTGTATCGCTCCTCAGCAAGGCTTTCAGGAGACAGGAGCTGAATCTGTGGTCCGGGCCCTGTTGAGGCCTAGAAACGGGGACTTTATAATGGAATAACGTGCACACTGAGAAACGTGACAACGTAACTTTACATAGGCCTGATATTCGTAGTATTCACGAGGACTGGAAAATAGCATACTAGAGGTGGACACAACTATAATTGCGTCTTTATCAGACATGGGGAATAACATATGCATATTGGTCATGCACACATAACATATGATGGATGAGGCGTAGGGACACAGAACATGGCAAAATTTACTTTTCCACATTCCCTCCTTGTCACTACGTTTCCATCAGGAAACATCAATTTTCATGATACCATCTATCATTTCATACAGTACCATTTGCTCGTCTCGAATTGTCTTGGAACGGGATTTAAAACGGGGCTTGGGACTAGGAATACAAGAGGTAGCACACATGCTGCAAATCGCAGGGCCACATTGTATACAGAGGCAGCAGCTAAATATGATCGCTACTGCAATACCTAAAAAGGACAGGACTTTCCATCCCCATGCGGAAATTATATTCCAGAACCAACCAGACCATGTCCAGGTGCCTGGATCTTGGTGTAACAGATGGGCAATTTTATGGAGTCTGGTTATAGCTGAATAAACAGACGGCGCGTTATTTGGAATGAAAATGCAGCAACTAGATCCGATGACTCTACAGGCCCCGCCCCTATCGGCCAGTATGACGTCAAGGACGAGACGATTTTGCAAAACGACAAATCTCATAGCAGATTGTTCTTCGGTTAAGTTACCTAGAGCAGAGGCAGTCTCATTTACTACAGCTTCAAGGGTTCTTGTTAACCTACGGATCAGTTTACTATTCTGGACAGGTCCTACAAAGAAGAAGAAACCTTTATTGAAATCTGTATACTGTTCTAGAGTAGTTTCAGTATAATCGACAATTGGGGACTCCCTTCTATGTCTAATGTGTACTAGATGTGTGTTTCTGTGATAATCAGATGGGGCTAGAAAAACAGGTGGCAGTAGGAAAGCAATGTAACAGGTTCCCTCCCAATCGAGGGGCAGACGGACATATGCGGTCTGACCACAAATAAAATAAGAATGACGTGAAGCTTTGAAAACAGATTTCCTACTGTCACTATACTTGATAACAGTAGTACAATCACTATGTCCTACGTGTACGGAACCATAACTACGGACACATAATTCGCCTTTGACAGGTAGTACTGAAATAGCAGGTAAGTCTGGAGTAGTATCAGACTGAACATTCAGGACCATGAAATTCGACGAATAATTACCTAAATTATATACTTCATTTTCTAGATCTAAACCTGTTCTGTGGGGGAAACCTTGCTTGTCTGAGAAACATGTATTGTTAAGAAAAGACATATCTGTTGAGGATGACGTTAACGTGGACCATGCTCCACACGAACCATTGTGTGAAAATGGATAAGGAAAGAGTGGCAGAACTCCCTTCGGTGTCTGGAAAGGGGGGAGTCGACCACACACCCAACAATTAGTGGCATTGCTGGTCTGGTGTGAATAATGTAACATACGGATAAATGTGTTGTTGCGCATAGCGAGGCGGTAAGAATATTCGTGAGGAGGCAGATCACTAAACGTGTGTTCTACTGTAGCATTAGCAGACATATTTACATGAGGAACTGGAAAATACAGATAGAATGCATAGCTGGTGCAGGAAATCAAAATGCTGATAAATAATATGAAACTTAGAAAAACGATACATCTGATTGAACTTTGACTGACTCTCTCACTATGGGGGTCTATTTTATACATGTCAGAAACAGTCTAACCGTTTCACCTAGGGGAGGACTTATACAATCAAACTGACTGACTTATTTTACTAGACCTGAGCTTTAACTTATACTCCTGTTGCGGAGTTTTCTCTAACGGGGGAGGGGTTGTAATAATGTCTTGTGCGGGACAGTCCTTAAGAGCAATATTCTGGCAGTCCTTCAAATCCTGGGAAATGTTTTTAGAAACGGATTTCAGTCCTTTAAAAAGTTTAACATGAGAAAGGTGGATCCATCCTTTTCTGCCTTCCAACTTGACGGCGGTACGGGTGGTCAAGAGGACCTGACGTGGCTCTTTCCAACGTGGTTCCAGCGGACTTGATCTGTCGAAATTCCGGACCATCACTAGGGAGCCTGGAACGATCTCGTGCGGTGCCACCTCGGTATTGTCTGGAAAGGCGGCAGCAACCTGTGAACGACATGAGTTGAGGGCAGACATCAAGGAAGCTAGGTAATCTGTCAGCATATTACATGAAACATCAGTAATACTTCGGGGTCTAGGAGTACCCCACATGTTAGGGGGGCGGCCGAATACGACCTCATACGGGGACAGACCTGATCTGGAATGTGCGACCATGCGCATATAAAACAAAGCGACTGGCAGAGCTACTAGCCAGTCCACACCTTTTTCTTTACAGATTTTAGCAATGCGGATTTTCAGGGTCTGATTATGTCTTTCGACTAGACCGGCTGCTTCAGGATGGCGTACACAATGGAACTTCCACTGGTACCCTAACAAAAGGGAAACGTGCTTCACATAACATATGATGGATGAGGCGTAGGGACACAGAACATGGCAAAATTTACTTTTCCACATTCCCTCCTTGTCACTACGTTTCCATCAGGAAACATCAATTTTCATGATACCATCTATCATTTCATACAGTACCATTTGCTCGTCTCGAATTGTCTTGGAACGGGATTTAAAACGGGGCTTGGGACTAGGAATACAAGAGGTAGCACACATGCTGCAAATCGCAGGGCCACATTGTATACAGAGGCAGCAGCTAAATATGATCGCTACTGCAATACCTAAAAAGGACAGGACTTTCCATCCCCATGCGGAAATTATATTCCAGAATGCTTCATGAGTTCAGATGAGAATGGCTGACCGTTATCAGAATATACGACTCTAGGGAGTCCATATCTAGGGAAAAATTCACGAACCAACTGCTTGGCAGTGGTCGCGGCTGTGTAATCTGGGACTGGATATGCTTCTGTCCACCTGGACAAAGCGCATACAACTACAAGGACATACTTGAAACCTCGACATCGCTCCATCTGAATATAATCCATCTGGAGGACCTCAAAAGGGTGGTCAGGGGGCTGGAAACCACCTTGTTCCACCGGGACACTTTTACCTGGATTAAACTGACAACATATCATACAGGTGCGGACTTTCTGCTTGGCTGCAGCTCGTAAATGCTTGTTGAACCAAATGTTCTGGATACTGTCTAACATAGCTTTTTCTCCTAAATGTGCTGGACTATGTGCGGTATTGATAATGACTTGAACCATAGAATCGGGGAGAAACCATGTGGCTCTACCCTTCGTTAACCATCCTTGATCTGTCTGGACCCCTCCTTGTTCAGACCATTTCTTGATTTCATCGGGAGTAGCATGTAACTGGATATCTATGACATCTTGTGTAGGGTCCTTAACTGTCATGCATGTAGTCGGATCTGGAGTATGTGTCATGTTAACTGGAATGTCTGGAGTCTGTGCTGTAAGCTTGGCTGTGCGATCTGCTAGATCATTACCTTGAGAAATAATGTCAGTAACTTTCGTATGTGCTTTGCATTTCATGATAGCAATGGATGTCGGTAAATGTATGGCATCTAACAGGGCTTGAATAAGGAGACCATGCTGAATCTTGGTTCCATGGGAAGTCATGAAACCTCTCTCCTGCCAGAGCACTCCGAAGTCGTGTACAACTCCGAATGCGTAACGTGAATCTGTGTAAACATTAACTTTCAGGTTCTTGGCGTGTATACAGGCTTGTGTCAGAGCAACTAGCTCTGCTGCTTGAGCGGACAGAGTGTCAATACGGTGTGTCTCAATAACTTCGGTGTCAGTAGTTACTGCATATGCTGCGACTAGTTCTCCTGTACTAGTTCTCATACATGAACCATCCACATAAAGTGTCAGGTCAGGATCTGGTAACGGAATGTCTGTCAGGTCTTGTCTTGGCTTAGTCGTAATGTTGACTACTTCCACACAGTCATGTGGGTCAGGATTTGGATTAACTGATGGTAACAGTGTAGCAGGATTCAGGACGTTGCAGCGTCTAATTTCTATGTGTGGCTGGAACAGTGTCAATTCATAACCTGTTAAACGTGCAATTGTCAAGTGCTGAGTTTGTGTTCGGTTTAAAAGAACTTCTACTGAATGTGGGACTTGTACTGTCAGGGAATGTCCTAAAACTATGGAATCACTTTGTCTGATAGCTAGTGCTGTGGCTGCAACTGACTTGAGGCACGCAGGCAACGCCTGGGCGACTGGATCTAATGTGCTCGAAAAATAAGCACAGGGCTTGTATTGTCCTGCTTGATCTTGTGTGAGAACAGATAATGCTGTACCTTCGCGTTCAGTAACGAAAAGTGTAAAAGGCTTACTGTAGTTCGGTGTAGCTAGAACTGGAGCTTGACATAGGGCTTTCTTTAACTCGTTGAAACTAAGTGTATGGTCAGATGTCCAAGGGAGGACAGTCGGCTGCCTCCTGTGTCGTTAACTGTATCAGTGGCTTGGCTAGAAATGCATACTGGGGAATCCAGTGTCTACAATAAGAAGTAAGGCCGATAAAGGCACGTACCTCCTTCTGGGTTCTGGGCTGGGGAAGACTCGCTATTAACTGAGGAATCTGTGAAACTTGTTCTTGTCTCGGTGGACGTGGTCTTTCTTTAGTCTTACCAGTAGCTATATTATGTTTCAGAACTGCACACTCGTTTATAAAATGACCTGGCTGTTTACAATAATTGCAGTTCCCTTTAACGGGAGCTGCAGGATGACTGGCTTGATTCGGACCCCTCTTCTGACTGTCTTGAGGAACAGTTTGTGCAACTAGCACTTTCATTTTCGTGTCTTTCATACGTTTTCTCTCGTGTTCTTGCTCTTCTCTGATTCTATTCTGGTGGTACTGGAGCATCTGGAGCATCTGGGACGGAGTATTTGCTTGCCAGGTGCTTTCGACTTTCAAAACTCGGTTTTTAATTTGTGGACTTGAATTCTCGACTAATTTAGTAACAAAAAGATGAGGGTATGACTCACTACTTGTCTTGAGACCACTGTTAATACTGAAACATTTCTCAAATCTAGAATAAAAATCACTAATATCTTCGTCTTGTTTCTGTTTACAGGCTGAGATTGCATCCCAGTCTTCTTTTCTCGTTGTCAATAATCTGGGTAAAACTTGAATCAATAATTCTGGTAATTCTTTACATTTATCTCCAAGACCGGTACCTGGTACTCGTGCCTTGTCTTCAGCTTCTAGAGCTGCCCAATCGATCTTTTTCTCTCCCACCTCCCATTCTTTTTCTTTTAATTTTTCATATACCCCTGCGGGTAACAGGACCTTTAACATTTTAATGATATCTGGGTAAGTGTATTCTCCCATACGGAGCATGTCTTTTAATTCTCTATGGAACCCTGCTGGATCTTTGTCATGACAGGGAATTAATTTCTTCATTTCAAGAAGTTCCATCTTTGAAATCGGAGTGTATACAAACACTCGTTGCATTACGCCACCCGCCCCTTGGACTGGGTGGACCTCTCGTAACGGATTCTGTCTGTCTATGTAGAATGGTTTACTTTCTGGGGGTGAGACATGAACAAAATGCGGATTCAGAAACGTTCTATATTTGTGACGCTGTTCTAGAATGACACTAATTAGATCGGTACCTAGACCTCTCCATCTATACTGGAGTAACTCGTTCAGGATATCATGCAACGGACCTGGATCAGAATGTTGACCCTCATACAGAGTAATGAGGTGCTAGATCATATACATACCCACCAGTCGTTGCTCGGCTGGGGGCAGTTTCAGAAACATTTGTGCCACTATTTCGTCTGGAAAAGTGGTAGAATCAGTAATCCATCGGACTGCTGATCGGGCTAGTTCTTGTTCATGCATGGTACTTAATTCACTATAACCGATTCGTGATTTCAGAATGTGATCGGTAGCTTGAAATACTTGTTCTAGAGAACCTAGTTCTGGTGCTGGATGATGAAAAATAGACTTGTGTTCTAGACGTAAATGGCGATCTGGAAATCTAGATTTTCCTACATACGCTATTCTGGCGGAATTCTCGTCTTCCTCTTCAGGATCAGAGATACTTTCTTTCTCGCTTACTTGTGCTGCTTTACGCTGTTCGTGTATCTTTACTATCTCTTTACGGATTTTCTTGTACATACTCTCCATGGCACCGACGGTCTTGTGCTTACCCTCGGCTATATTATCACTCCACCTTGTCAGGATTCTCATTTCGGCGGAATCTTTAGACGGGTAATCTTGTTCTCTTATTAGACAATTGATCAGGAACTTTAATATCATGAGCTGAATCTCGGCTTTCCTTTGAGACATAATCTCGCCAATACTTTCTGGATCATCCCCTGTACGGATGAAACGATATATTCTGTCTAGATCTTCTTTCATATTCGGCAAGGTGACTAGATACTCGGTCACTTTTCTTACGCGGAATGAATATAAAACCATATTATCCTCGCCTGGGACTGGATCATAGCAACTTTCGGCAAGGGATTTTCTTATTTCTGCAACAGACTGATATCTAGGCGTACGCTGTGATGCTTGTGCATGTAATTCGGCTAATGTTAAACGCTTGTGTGGCGGCGGGGTTTGAGGAAGACCTCCTCCTGCGGCCCCTAGACTGGAATCGTCGACTGAGGCTCTTCGTCCTGGCAGAGTCGGTAATTGTAACGTGGGCTGGACTTGTATGGCGGACTGGACCGGGGGTACCGTAACAGGTACTCCGGTGTCTGGAGGAGCGGGAAGTGCCTGATTTACAGGGACTGGCGGAGCGCGAACAGGATTTGCATATTCTGGGACTGTGTCGTCCAAGTAGGACGAAATAAAAATATCAGCTGCGGTCGGTTTGTGACGTAGCTTGGTCGGAACTAATGGTGGCGGGAAATTACTGGATGCCTCTGGGGTCGCTTTTGGCACACCCTCGGCAAGAAGAGGATACATACCCTTAATGAGGGCATGCCTCTGTCTGTCTGACTGTTCGGTTTTGACTTGTTCACCTATCTCGATTAATTCTCTTTCTTGGGCTCGTTCTTGGGATTCTCTACTTAACTCTGACTTTCTGACTTCCTTTTCCGTTCTTTTATGAGCTTCCTTACGCCATAACTCGATGGCATCTTTCTGTGACTGTCTGGCTTTCTTTTTCCATAATGCTTCTTCTACTCGCATGATACATTCGGCATCCCATGTACCCGATACGGGCCATCTATACTTTTCTTCTAACTGTTTGGTATACTCTACCCATAAATCTAGATACAATATGGCGCTTATGCCATGTTTCTGATACATAAAGTGACCTGGACTGTCCCTAGGCGGGACAGGAACTGCTTCTTCTAATAAACCCTTTCTAGTTTTTAACTGACGTAACTTGGAAAATATAGGCATGACTGAACTGTAATCTGGACACAATACAATACACAATAAACACGAAATCACGTCGCACTCATACCACAACATTAAAATACATGAAGAACATTGTAAATAACAGTTCGGACAGAATATTACCTGGAATACTGAAAACAGAAACAGAACAGAATTTCTCGAGAACGGAACAGACTAAAATTACTGGATGCACTGCTGTAACAGTACGGAACATACCGGTCCCATAAAGGGACGCATCAAGACCCGTATCCACCTAGGTGAACACTTCGTTTGTGAGTCTGGGCACCACCAACCCACGGACCAGGAGTCAATTTAGATTGGTCCTGTCTAGATACTACCCCAGCAATGGTACTCACCGGGCAGCACGGAACGGAAGGCCTCGGACTGGACTGGACGACGGACGACGAACTTCGGACTTCAGTTACGGGTGGGCCTCCGGATACCTCGGACCTTGGACTCTCGGCTTGGGCTCTGGTCGGGACTCGCCGCGTTCCTCCACCGTCTCGTTCGGATGCTGGACCGCCTCCTCCGTCTCCTCCGTGGGCCTGAGGGATACTTGGAGCAGAAATATCTGCCAGTGCACGGTATGGTTCCGTCACGACTGCAGAGGGTCAGGGGGTCGGCGTGGCTTCACCGACGCGTGGGGAAAGGGCAAGTCCCTGTTCGGGCGCCATTATGTGGTATATAAATAAATAATACCGGATCTATTTTTGGATGAATGAATGAATAACAGATAGCTCAATAAAATAAGAGTCAAGATTCGAGGTAGTAGGAGTTTCTGCAGGTTTATTACAGCATAAGGACGGGATCAGGACAACCTGCATAGGATGACCCAGCAGGACAACTGGGGCCCAGCAGCTGCCGGGGCTTGATCTGGGATGAGCGCGCTAGCTTTTTAATAACAATACATCAACTTATATACATAGCGCAAACACATAGCATTACATTGCAGTAGGCGTAACAGTGGGTGGAGCAGAAGGCGTGACGCGTAGCAGTCGCGAGAGATAACAGTAAAAGTAGGTGTAACTGGGAGTATACATAGACATGTGATGCAAACGTAACAGAATATGTCATGAATGGGCGGAAACATAGGAGGGGGCTACCTAAGGAGCCGGGACCTCTAACCTAATGGTGCGCGTAAACTGGCAATGACGTGTTACTAGGAGAAGCTGGGGGCTACGAACTCTGTGCTAGGAGCAGAGACTAGAGTCTGGAGGGTCGGAGCGACATGTACCTAAACCCTATCTGGTATCTGATGTTTAGGGAACATGTTGATATAAACTAGAAGTCATGAGGGGAAAAGCTAACTTGATTCTAAGACTGGACCATGCATTATTCTACATGTAGTGCGTGATGAAGAATATTAAATGACCATTAAATACAGTATTTCTCTAACGTGGAGACGAGAAGGCTAGACAATGACGGAAACTATTGATGCAGTTCAGTAGCTTAGGAATGCAGAAGAGGAGGACTGAACTGATAACTGGAACTATAACATACTTTTGGCAGACTCAGAGGCAGAGCCAAGCTGCACCGGGCACTGCGAGGCAGGAAGTAAGTGAAGGGTCGAGGATACAGGTGGGGGCTGTATCGCTCCTCAGCGAGGCTTTCAGGAGACAGGAGCTGAATCTGTGGTCCGGGCCCTGTTGAGGCCTAGAAACGGGGACTTTATAATGGAATAACGTGCACACTGAGAAACGTGACAACGTAACTTTACATAGGCCTGATATTCGTAGTATTCACGAGGACTGGAAAATAGCATACTAGAGGTGGACACAACTATAATTGCGTCTTTATCAGACATGGGGAATAACATATGCATATTGGTCATGCACACATAACATATGATGGATGAGGCGTAGGGACACAGAACATGGCAAAATTTACTTTTCCACAATAGTTGGAGCGTAAGTCATCAACAGGTTCATGTACATAGCACCAATATAATATATAACATAGTACTCATATAACGTATAGTACAGGTACGAGGTAGCAGGCAAAATTGGAGCGTCGGCCATCCACTCGCTGTAAATAAACACGTGCATAGGAATATATAGGCAATATCATAGCGCCAGACTGGTAATACTGTTCATAATGTAAACCACGCGAAATTGTTCAAGTGTATTTAGCCATAAGGATACTTTTAACTTCTTTCTTAAAAAGAAGGGAGGAAGAGATGAGTCTTGTTTCAGGAGGAAGTGCGTTCCAGATCCTGGGCGCCATACCAGAGAAGGAGCGTTTGTAGGTTTTTTCCTTCCGGAATCTTCGCGGTTTCAGCAGAAGATTGTTCGTGCTCCTGGTGGTTCTGGACCCACCTGAGATTGTCAACTTATGAGTGAGGTAGCTGGGTGATTTCAAGTGTATAGCCTTGTGCGTCATGCAGGCAATTTTCAGCTGAATTCTGGCTTCCAGAGGCAGCCAGTTCAAGGCTTTGAAGTCAGGAGAGATATGCGAATGCTTTTTTGATCCAGTGATGAGTCTTGCTGCCGCATTTAGTGACGCTCTTAGGGGTGCAGTTGTCGTTAGGGGGAGGCCGCAGAGGGCCACGCTGCCATAGTCTATGCGAGGGATGACTAGAGCTTGTACTGCTGTTTGGAAGTCTTTTGCTGGGAGGAAGGGTTTCAGTTTTCTCAAGGTGTTTATTTGGACGTTCGCCCCCTTAGTAGCCTTGCTGATATGCTGCTGCATGCTGAAGTTTGTGTCTAGTGTTATGCCTAGGGATTTAGCTGAGTCCACGATGGTCGGTTGGACATTGAGTGCTGTTAGGTGCTTAAGCCATGTTTGAGCGGAAGATATTTTCGTGGGAGGTGAGATTAGGAGGAACTCAGTCTTCATAGCATTGAGTTTGAGGTGGTTGTCAGCCAACCAAGATTGGGTGCTTCTGATCGTTGAATTCAGACTCAGGATGTCTTTGGGGGATTGTAACTTGAGATATATTTGAGTGTCATCGGCGTACATGTGAAAGTGTACATTGGATGCTTGTAACAGAGTGGTGAGAGGTTCCATAACTAGGTTGAACAAAGTAGGGGATAAGCAGGATCCTTGAGGGACGCCTAACGATACCGGTACTGGGGAAGACATTAGGTTTTTGCTCTTGAATTTTTGAGACCTGTTGTGAAGAAAGGAAGTGAACCAGCGAAGCACAGTCCCAGATAGGCCCATTCTTGATTTTAGGAGTTCGAGTAAGCTCTCATGTTTCACTGTGTCGAATGCCGAAGAGAGATCAAGAAGGATGAGGAGGCAGGTATTGTTTTGATCTAACATTTGGATGGCGTCGTCGATAATGTGAGTCATAGCGGTTTCAGTACTGTGCCCTGCTCTGAAGCCTGATTGGTGTGGGTTGAGGAGATCAAACTGTTCTATGTGCTTTGTCATTTGCAATTGGACGCATTTTTCTAGCAGCTTGGCGAGAGTGGGAATGTTGGTAATCGGACGGTAGTTGTTTAGATCGGTGGGGTCGGCTGTTGGTTTCTTCAGTAAAGGTGTAACTTGACCAACTTTGAGGGAGTCCGGGATGGTTCCTTGTTGTAGTGAACTATTGATAATTTTAGTCCAGAGTGGGAGTAGCAGAGGGATGAAGTCTTTTACGGCGTTAGCAGGAAGAGGGTCAGTGAGGTGATTGGATGGTTTTAGAGTGCTGAGTATTCTGCCAATTTCTCCTTCAGAGTAGGTGTCAAAGGATGACCATGTCGCATTGTTTTTTAGTTCAATGGGTGTTATGCAGTTGGGTATTGAGTACAGGCTTGCGTCATTGCGGAGGTCTCTCTTTATATTGTCAGTTTTATTGTTGAAGAAAGCTGCGAAATCTTCACAAGAAGGGGTAGTGCTGATAATGTCGACAGCTGGGGGTTGTTCCTTAGATTGAGATCGAATTAGTTCGAACAATTTACTTGGACGGTTTTTAGCTTGGTCTAGCTGGATTCTGAAGAACTCTGACTTTGAGCGTTTTATTTTCCTGAAGTATGCATTTCTCTTTTTCCTAAGAGTTTTGAGATGCAATGTCGAGGGAATTGATCTCCAGGTACGCTCTGCCGATCGCATAGCCCGTCTCTCTTCATTGAGACTCCCGTTGTACCAGGGGTTGGATTTCTTCGTGGATACTCTTTTCAATTGCATTGGAGCGGCCTCATTGATTATTGTGGCCATGGAGTTGAGATAGTGGTCAGTTAGGACCAGCACATCAGAGGTGTCGGTAGGGGGGAGTAGGAGATTGCAGCTGTTGGGGGGTAGAGAGTTTGGATTGAGTTTCCTCATGTCTCTTTTCCAGACTTTGGGCATGGCGTATTGCACCGGGATGAGTTTTACCTTTTCCTTGATGATGAATGTTATAATATGGTGGTCTGACCAGTCACAAGGTTGTATTGAGTCGAGTTGAGTGGTGCCTTCTTTGGAAATGACCAGGTCGAGGGTCGAGCCTTTGTCGTGTGTCGGAGTTTTGCAAATTTGAGTGAGGTCAGATGCGGTAAGGAAACTTTTGAGGCTGTTAACTACTGCGTCACTGCCATCATTCCAATGGAGATTGTAGTCACCAAGGTAAATTTGTGTGTGTAGCCGTCCTGCGTTGATTAATATTGTGTCCATGAGTTGTTGGGAGAAGACGAGGTTGTCCCCCGGGGGGTGGTACATGATGTGTAACGAGCATACAGGTTTATTCTCACTGGTGACATCAAGGCAGAAGTATTCACAGGAGGTAAGAGAAGGGGCGGTGACTTTATTAATAGAGAGGTTGCTCTTGTAAATGCAGGCGATTCCGCCACCTGTCTTGTTGGGCCTGTCAAGTCTAGTGATGTAGTAGTTGGGGGGGACTAGGATGTCCATGATAGGATTGGAGGATTCAGTTAACCATGTTTCAGTTAGTATGGCCAGGTCAAGGTTCCTAGACCGGATGAGGTCAGCGACCTCCATCGAGTGTTTTTGGGCCGACCTACAGTTGAGAAGTGTGCATTTGAGACTGGGGGTGCAGGGGGAGGTGGAGGGTTCCGTAGTGAGAGGGACTTTGGTGAGGTTGTTGGGAACAGAGCCTCTGTTGCTATACGTGGGGTGCCTACTGGGGTTGGAGAGAATCGTAGAAATGGACATGTGCGTGGTGGCTAAGCTCTTTTGGGTTGCCGGGACATATGTGCTGAGTAGGGTTTGTATGTCGCGGTCCGAGAGAGTCTTGATAGCGCGCTGGGGGCGGTTGGCGGTATTGCGAGAGGGGATAGAGGTCCAATGTGAGGGGTGGTTCGGAAGTGTCTTGATAGTGCGCTTAGGCCTGTTGGAGGTATTGCGAGAGGGGATAGAAATCCCATGTAAGGGGTGCCTAAGATGTGGGGGGGTGTTGTTCATTCGTTGACATGTGGTCGTGCGGGAGGGGTGCGGGAGGAGTAATTCTTTGAGCGAGTGAAGCTCTTCTTTCACTTGGAGGAGGGCGGTCATAATTATATCCAGCGTGACGTTGGGAGTGGGGTTAGAGTTATTGGCAGGGTAATCAGCGACAGGCGGGGTGAGGCAGATGCGGGACGAGTGGAGACTGGTCGTTGTGGGGGGGCAAGTGTAGTGCTGGGGGGTGAGAGTGGGGGGACAGATGTTGAGGGGGGAGTGGGTACCAGGAGTGGAGGGAGGGCTAAGGGTGGGAGGGAGTGAACTGTTGAGGGAAGGGTGGAGACTTGGAGTGGCGGGAGGGGATATGTTAAAGGTGGGGTGTATGTCTGGCCTGGGTTGAGTGTCGGGCATACGGGGGGCGCTGATGAGGGGGGAGTGGAGGCTCGGAGTGTCGGGAGTGCATGGAATGAGGGGGGCGATGTCGAGGGAGGGGTGTATGTCAGTATTTCTTTGGGTGGGGGTGGAGGGGGAGATGTTGAGGGAGGGGTGTAGGTCTGGAGTGCGTTGCGTGCAGAGACTGGAAGGGGCGCCGTTGAGTGAGGAGTGGAGGCTCGGAGTGTCGGGAGTGCAGGGAGTGAGGGGGGAGATGTCGAGGGAGGGGTGTATGTCAGTATTTCTTTGGGTGGGTGTGGGGGGGGAGATGTTGAGGGAGGGGTGTAGGTCTGGAGCGCGTTGAGTGCAGAGACTGGAAGGGGCGCCGTTGAGTGAGGAGTGCGGGCTAGGGGTGGCGGGAGTGCAGGGAGTGAGTGGGGAGATGTTGAAGGAGGTGTGTCTGACATGAGTTGTTTGAGTGCAAAGAGTAGGGTGGGGGGTGATGAGGGAGGAGTGGGGGCCAGGAGGGGGGACGCAGGGAGTGGGGGGAGAGAGGACACGGGTGGGGGAGCTAGGTGCGGCACGGGTGTGGGGGGTGGCGGGGGTGGGGAGATTGGAGGGGTAATTGGGAGGACACAGAGTCGCGTTGTGAGGGTCAGAGGCGGTGGGTCGTTCTGAGACGTTAGTTGGACGTGAGGAGCTCTGGTTCAGTTGTATTGGGGTATTAGTGGAGGGCCGCCGATTTGAGAGGTGCTCTTTGAAAGTGGGGAACAGGTCGTCTAGTAGTTCCAGGTTCCTGTCTGTGGCTTGAATTAGAACAGTCCCGTTATTGTAAATAGTAATGGCTGTACTGCCAGGGAAGCGATTGGATGGAGCGATGGAGAGTGATAGTCCATGAGCGGATTTCCTGATGGTGGAGACGTTGAGCAAGGCCTGGAAGGTTTTTCTCCATTGAGCTCTACGTGCGGTGTGGAAGATGATATCGGTGTTCAGGGATCCCTTAGCCGGAGAGAAGTAGGTGTCGGCAAAGGGTCTTTCAGGGTGGGACCTCAGGAGGTTGTGTTTAAAGCGTTTAGCGGCTTTTTTTGTGAGTGCGGGTGGGTAGATTATTTTAAATGTGTGATTGCCGCAGTGATCCATGTTAGGAAGGTGCAGGGTGGGTGTGGGAGATTAAGCAGGGGAGATGTGCAGGATAGCAGATGGATGCAAACAAAATACCAATGCCTGTATACGGTATGTTACATAGGTCAAAAGAGGCGACTGCAGACCATATGTTATAGGTGTCAGAAAGGGCACTAGTGGGACAATATGTTACATGGGTCACCTGAGATAGCTGCAGACCATGTGTTACAGGGACAGAAGAGGCACTAGTGAGTGAGCTCAATATGTATTAGCAACTAGGTGCATTATAGGCATAAAAGGCGAAGGGAGCAGCATACATAGGTATATAACTATATATATAAACAATCAGCTATGCGTATAATACTGCTGAAATATTGTGGCAAAAACATATGTCCACTGCAATTTAAAGCGTCAGGTGACGCTAGTGAGCAGGGTGAGATAGGTGCAATAGGTGCAGCGTGAATTAAGTGTAGGTGGATATATCCAGGTACACGTGGGAGTGTAATACTGCAGTAAAGGTATGGACTCTATCACACGGAGGTGTAGGTACATAGATATGTGAAGGGTAAACAATGTACTCGAGTGTGTGGTGATGTAAATACCTTTTTTTTTTTTTTTTTTTTTTTGGCAATTACTGCAGCTCAGCAAATTGTTCAGGATGGTTGCCGCAATAGTATGTAGTCAGACAGCAGTGTTAGTCCTTTGTCAGTTATTGTCAATGTTCGGGATGACCAGTTTCCCTTTCTGCTGAGGGCGAGTTAGTCTTATTTCAGTGTTGCTACTTCCTGGTTGCTGCTTGGGGGGATATGTATATAGTCAATTGTTAATACAAGCAAAAGCCTTATACACAAATTTTATCTAGAGTTAATCATATATTAATTTAGGATACAAGACTACATTAATAAAAGTTTTATATATTTAAATGTTTTTATTTAGGTGTATACATGTAAGAACATTTCAACAATAATATCACTATAATGTCTGTAAACTTATGAGGAGGAAAGAGTGGTTAAAACTCTACAGTATGTATGAATAGTTACTTTACAATGTAGTCTCTTAGTATATGGCGGAGCTCTGCATGATGCGTTTGTTTTGCCTATTCTATGTGAAGATAATGAGATTCATGGGAAAAAGTTCTGAAACCTGATAGATTATTTTTATCACATAGGGCCATCACGCTATTTACAAGAAGTCTTTCATGCACCATAATAACATAACTGAAATCCTACTCCCATTGTACTCCTTTTCCAGCTGCTCTCCTCCAGATCTCACACGTGTTTCCTTCTTGTTTCAGTTGACCTGTGTTGGTGTGGGAGATGTATGCAACAAAGGAAAGGTAAGATGTGTGTGGAGATTCTTGTATTGCGCACACCTACCCAGGCAGAGGCGGTGCACTCCTTTGTGCCCATCCCCTTAGATGGAAAGGCTGGTGACAAGTGCTTTTCTTTTTGGACAGATGCTCGCAGGGGCATAAGGAGGGGGCTAGAATAGATAGGGGTCCACGGAGCTCAGTTAGTTTTTAGGGTGCTTAATTGGTATGGGTAAAGTGGGTAATCAATACGAACATGTGTAAATCATTTAATGTCCTCAAGCACCAGTAATTGAGATCCAGGTTGTGAAAATTACGATTTTCCCTAATCAAATGATTTTCTGTGTAGAGGCAAAGTCAATACATTGGTCTTTCGAAATGGAGTATTATAATTCGCTGTATGGTAGGACTCAAGCAAAACCTCATTGACCTAAAAAAGGCAGATAGGGATTCCAGACTGCTTGTATTTCAGGAAAGGTAGGACCGAGCACTTCCAGATGAAACATCCCTTTCATAGTTAGGCCTAGATTAATTTAAATAAGGTTGGTCCACGGCTGGAATGGCATAAACAAGGTGAAAATACAAGATGGACTGGAATATGGCCCAGAACAATTGCCAGTGGCTGAGATTAAGTTAAACATTACACCCATCACTTTGTGTGCTGTCTAATTCTCAGTGCACTGTTGTTGCATTACACTTCCCAGTTGTCATTGAGAATGGCAGAGCTCAAATTGTAAACCCCTGCGAGGTGAACTCCTGGTGTCGCAATGCATTGAGTGGTTACTGGCAACAGTTGGTTTCACCAGGTGAAAACGGTCCCTTGTTTACTTACATTGTGTCTTTGACAGTGCTGACATTTTGGGGTCAAAGCAGCAGCCCTGAGGACTGCTCCATGCTCCTCGAATTATGAACCCTTTCTTTTCAATGATTGTTGCTCGCTGTACAAATGTGTTACAAACGCTAATGCTGGGTCAGTGGTCTGCAGACCTTTTCTGGCTTTGTACACTGCACTCTTGTTGTGCATAGTGTACAGCGGATTTCTGATTCATGAATATTAATGAGGTAAGACGGTGTGTGCCTCTTGCATCCTTTGGTGCTTGAGGATTACGGTGTGAGCATCATATTTCTGATTCTGACTTAGAGTGAAAATGCTTTTTCCTTGCACACTTTGGCCCTCGTGACAATTGTCCCAGAAAATGAGCTGGTAATTTCCCTCCCACAGAATTGCCAATGCTGGGGGTACTGTTAACTACTTCTGTGGGAATATTTCACCCCTTGCCGAGTAGGACCCTGTGCGTCTGCTAAGAATTGATGAATTACTGGATAAATCAGCAATTTTGGGAACCATTTCATTCAGTAATTCCTCATTTTGACCCAGACTTTCGCCAGGAAAGGTTTGCTGTTTTCAGTAGTCAATATGTGGGTGAAAATGAACAGATACATGGTTTTCCTGTGGATCTAATGATTCAGATGAGCTGATAACTACAGTCACATGGCCCCATCGAAGTAAAGGCAACTTGAAAAGTGGGCCATTTTGGACAGCTTTCTCAGCATAGAGAATAAGTTATATTCTCATAAGTAATTGAAAGCAAAGAACACCAATAAGGAAATAGGCAATTTCCCCAATTGGAGTTAATATTTGTTGCTGTGTGGCACTTGTGATACATGGTCAGTTAGATTCAGAAATGCATACTTGTAGTCTAGTGAGGTAGTTTGACTTTCTGATGAAACAGTTTGAGTTGAGAAGGATAAGACAAGGAAGCTACTAAACAGGATTATTGAGAGGTATAAAATTGGCCACCATTACTTTGGTGAGGGAAACCAGCATTGGCAAAGCCAATAGGTCTCGCCTATGCAAGAGCTATTGGCTGTGGCAGTATGTTTTAGCCCTGTTGTACATCAGCGTGCCTGCTGTTCAGCATCGCTAAAGGTTAGTGGCCTAAAGGAGAGTGTTGTGTCTTGGAGTGTCGTGGAGGGATTAGAAGGTGGTGAAGTGGGGTAGAGCAGAGTGGAGTGGAGTGGCGTAGAGGGTGTTGCATAGAATTTTTAGAGTAGAGCGGAGTAGATTGTCGTGGTGTGGCATAGAGTGTAGTAGAGTGGCTTGGCACAGAGTAGAGCATTGTAGAGTGGAGTATCATGGAGTGGTGTGGAGTAGTGTGTCATAGAATAGAGTGGAGTAAAGTGGCATAGAAGGAGTTGTGTGTAGTGGAGTGTCCTGTCATAGAGTAGAGTAGAGTAGAGTGTTGTGTCGTAGAGTGGCCTAGAGTGAAGTGGCATAAAGTGCAGTGGTGCAGAGCAGATTGGCATAGAGTGCGTTGGTTTTGAGTGCAGTGACTGTGTGAGTACAGTGGTTTAAAGTATTTTAGTATGACTCTTCAAACCCAAGCAGCCATTTTATATGTAGTTCTTGAGGTTCTTGCTAAGGGTGTCATATGATACTATGGTGAAATATTTATAAAGCCCGTCATATGCTTGAACATCTACCAGTCTGTAATCAACTGCTGAAACACAATCTAAAAAAACTACTTGCCTAGATTTTAAGTTGAAAAAACAGCCTTTTAAATTTGTTCAGAAATTGAAAAAGTGATGGATCTGCCTAATACTTTAAGAATAAGTCGTTAAGGTGTACTCTGTTTCAACACACAACTACAAGACATACACATAATGACCATTTATATAACACACACCATAAGTTGAATACTTTTATGATGATTAATATTTGCCATTGCATCCTATGCCCACTGGTAGGCATTTCGTAAATCTTTGAAGAAGGAAAGTTTCTGTCAGCCATTCAGAGATTCAAACTTGGGTTGTATGCAGATCATTGCGTCCGATGTTATTTGTTATGTGCAGGGCGGACATGGATTACACCAAACATTTAGTTGATTCACTGGGGATACCCTATCAGTGGCAGCTGTTGCATTTCTTTATTCCGCTTCCGGTTCATGATCACAGGAGCACCGAGCTCTGCCATTTTAGGCTTTTTCTCTTTGGAAGAATTTTCAAACATTCTCAAAATAACTTCACTTGACATTGTTTTCTGACAAAAAGAAAATAGGGTTTCATCACAAGATGCCTACAATGTCTTACGAAGTGGAGTACCTGTGGGGGAAAAGAGACCAAAACAGACCATCACAGTGTCTGTATTGTGTACCTTCCTTCCTCCCATCATCCAAACTCCTTTAAATTTTACAAGGAAATGTCCAGGAGGACATTGAAGGACAGCAAGAACATTTGAGTACATGGTCTGCAGGAAGTACCAGCAGAAGTGTTCAAATTTGGCATCTTAAAAATCTGAGGGATGTGAGAGAGTGCCCCCCCAACACATCTTCTTCCATCATTTCCAGGGACCCCTTGGTACAAAGTAAAAAGGGTAGGTCATCACTTTCGTACAGTAGAGGGTTGGTTCACCGTTGAGGCAACTGTCGACATCGGAGAGGAAAAGATGTCAGTGTCAAAGTTTAGGAAAGTCGAGGAAGATGACATCTGGCCGGCCTTTCCAATTATCTGTGGACTGGGTCCGTAAGATGAAGAAGAGGATATTGCGGCATATACTTGATTCAGACTTCTCCAGGACATACTCACCATTCTGAGCTGTCTCAGCTGGGCAATGCTGTCTTCTGCCTGCTTTTGCTTCCAGTTCATGGTTTCCAGCATGAGGTGCTTTCTGGCTCCACCTCCTACTTCATCCTTCTCCACCAGCTTTAAATCAACATCCCTGCTTATTCAATTAAAAACAATGATGCATTACATCAACAAGCAGTGGGGCTGAAAGTTCAAATCCCAGTCTCGAGAACTGGAGATAGCCACAACAGCTAATTTCCTTGGTTTTCAAAATGTGGTTGCAAACTCTCTCAGCAAGTCAATTCAGGAGAATCATGAATGTCTTTTGTGAATGGGTTTTTCCCAAATGGATTTATTTACAATACATAGAAAACAGGAAATGTGTCTGTTAATAATCCAATTATCACCATAAAGGCACTGTAAGGAATGCTGTTTTGATAATCTGACTAAATGACTTTGTGTATGTAGTTCCTCCAATCCACTGGTTCTCTCAGTCATCGTCAAACTAACGAGCGACAACGCAAGGAGTTTCTTAATCGCTCTTGAGTGTGTAAGTCAATGGTGGTTCACCAACCTACCGAATCTATTGGAACGTCCACACAAGAGTCTTCCGTGCAGACCCGGATATTCTATTCATGTTCAGGGACCAGATCCTGCATTTCAGTCTTCCATCATTGAACTTAGCAGCTTGGCACCTGAAGTTTAACAGTATGGACATTTAAATGTTCGTCAAGATTGTATGAACATTCCAATAAGGATGACGGTTCCACATCTGATAATTTGAAGTATTTATTAAAGTTTACAGTAAATACCACCAACCCTTCAAGACAGCGATCAATTCCAAAGTAACTGTTGTTCTGTTCAAACTCCAGAACATTCAGCTGCGTGGTACCCCACATCTCGGGATGACTTACCTGACATTCCACGCGTAGCAACTGATCCAACCTAATACAGATCTGGAAAATTGTTCCGCTACTTCAGTATTCAATTTCAACCAAACTAGGTTCCATTTACAGTAAGGCTTCCTACTTCTAAGTGAGGCAAAAGGTGATAGTGATGTCACAGTACAAGATGTACCCCGATGAGCCCACCAGACTTCTCTCAACACATTTTTCAGAGATTTCTTATTAAGAAGCCCACTGTGCACAACTCTTCACTGTCTTATTCATACTCTCTGCTAAACAGTTAGCGTGAGGTGAATAAAGAGCTGTCTTGAAGTGTACAATGGACAATTCTTTGAGAACATTTCCCCCATTTCCTGGTATGCAAATTGTACCCCATTATCAGTGACAAGACTTTTGGGAATACCTTCCCTAGAGAATTCCTCTCTCAAGAATTCAATAACTGTTCTGGTATTTACTGAAGACACATATTTAGTGACTACCCACTTTGATGTGCAATCTACCAGTAGTATGACATATCTTTAATCATGATCCGTTAAATCAAAGAGACCCAATTTACTCCAAGGCTCTACTGGAATTATAACTGGAGACAAGGGTACTATGTGCGTTTTATTTGTCTTGTCATTGTTTGCACAATACAAATAATCTTTTACAACTTTTTCCACCTCATGATCCATTCCCAGCCGCCATTACCAGTCATGTAGTCTTTCCTTTGTCTTGTTCCTTCCCAAATGCTCTTCAAGCAAGATGCTTGAAAGTATATTGGGAACTACACCCCAAAAAATTGTCTGCTCATGACATTCACACTATTATTGTTCTATCCGATAATTGTAATACACCCTTGTATAGAATAGAATGAAAATATTCCTAGACTTTGTATAATAATCATGGGTTCCAGCAGTAGTGGCCTCGGAGCTGCGTTGTTACAAGAGAGAGATGCTTAGGCGGTTGTGATGCAAACACCTGTAGGGTTGTACGTGAGGCAGTCTTCTTATTCTGTAAGTGAATGTTAGTCACTTACTTCCCAATTGGGTGCTCACCATTTTAGAGCAAACACCGAGGGAACTGAATTTACCCCTAAATACGATCCATAAATCTTTTTTTTCTTGTAATGTAACAGTTACAAAATGAAATCCCCCCCCACCCCCCCCTTAACCTGGAATACTTAGAGTCATGGAAAAGCAAACAAATGAATAGGCAACATCGTGAGGAAATAACCAGACTTCGCACCATGCACTGTGTCCAATAAACCTTAAGAGACACCCCCCGCCTCTCCATCAGATCCCGATTCCTGCGCCGAGAATAATTTGCCACTGGTCCCTTCGGAATCGCTCTGTGAAGATCGCCCTCTCATTGCTAATCCAGAGATACACATGGCGCGCCAGACAAGCAGGTCCTCTTGTAATTTCTCATCCCTCCTGGTACTCTGCATATGTGTTTCTTCGGCTAGGGACCATTCTCTCACGTCTCTAAGCCATATGGTTATCTCTGGGGCCCTCTGTCCCATACATGTTGTAGCTACCCTGTGCCTTGCCAGCACTAACATCAGTTGCAGTAATTTATAAGAAAGTTTCTGTTTCCTCGGCTTAGGGACCAACGCCAGTAAGCAATGTAAGGGTGTTAGCGTGATCTGGAGGCCTGTCGTGGCGATTATGTGATCTACAACGCTTGCCCAGAAGCACCTAATTAATGGGCAGTCCCAGGCTAAGTGCAGGAAGCCCGCCCCCTCCGCTCTACATCTGGGGCAACTGTCTCCTCCGTCCTCCGAATAGCGACTCAACAAAATCGGGGTGAGGTAGGTACGGTGCAGGAAGTTAAAGTGTATTAATTTAAAGCGCGCATTACATGATACTTTGCTCGTCCGAGCCCCTATGCGCTTGCGCTGTCCCTGGTCCAGCGGCGAGCCCAAATCTGCTTCCCAGGCCGCCCAGGAGTCTCATTTCATAGCTGCGTTTAGCAGGGAGATTAGTCTGCGTCCCCTGCCGCTGTCCTCTATTAAGAACAAAGGCCTCTTCTGCCTGCTCATATGTCAGGAAGGTCTCAGTAGAATATAGATCGGCCAGGACCTCACAGCCCCCCTCTTTCCATTTACGGAAGGACATATGTTGCATAGCTGCCAAGGTTTCAGATTGCTATGTGTGACATTTTCATAATTTATGAGTGACATTTCAACAACTATGAGTGACACTTTTTTGCGAGCAAAATCAAGCAACGTAGACGATAGAAACATATACATATCATAAATTACACCCATTTGAACAAAGTGACTGCGCCAGGAAAGGCATATTTTCACAGCATAGGAAGTCTGTGCAACGGAGGGAGATCATGACTTACACCATCACCTCCAAGTTTTCAGATTGGTTGTGTATGACATTTCCATTGTTTCAATGCACTTCTGAGTGGCATTGAACTGCAAATGAGTGAAACTGATAATGATATTGAAAAAGCTAAAATACAAGATTCTTCAAACTATTGAGAAGTGAGAAGGCTTAAAAAATACTTGACACTAATGCAAAACTCCTGAAAACCGCTTTGTGAGTTGATTAAATAAAAACAGTTGAGGCACCATTGTTCATCTTAAGTAAGTAACTCTGCTGTATCAGCCAGTATAGACAAAGCTGAAGGAGACGTGTTTTGCATAAGTTGCACTCTCTGTCCATTTAGGCTTGCTGCCATAATTAATTTTGATCAGAACAAAAATCATGAGTTTAACCCACGCACGCCCAACAGGCCCAACAGACCCAACAGGCCCACAAATAGACTTAAATAATCACCCCATATATTTACTGACCTGCTGTCTCGAGACTGGCGGCGGATGGCAGTGGAACAGCAACAGGAGGGAAAGCTGCAACCTGTAACATCCTTGTCTCAGGGGTAAAATCTGCTATTTATGCATGAAAAGGCTTGTTATCAGTGAAGGCCTAGGAAATCAGTTTACTTTACTGAAATGAGAACGAGCCGACAGCAATTGGCCGATGCAAGCTATACGAAAGTGACACCGTCGTGGACTTTCACTTACTTATAGAGTGACGACCCGACTGCTGGACAATTACTGCACTGCTGCAACGCCACGATGTGCACTCTGCCTGTCTTCATGATCCAGGCAGCTTCTGGCCACACTCGAGTCAACACCTCGGCCCCCGGCGCGGCCGCTCGCAGTCCTGGCCAGAGATGACTGTCGGAAGATCAGCTAGTTAGAACACCGGCTAAGCTGCCAGGTCAAGGTGGCGTAGATGGCTGCCCGCCGCAATTGATCATTCATTCCCCCTCTTGCGCGACGGCAGGCGGCCATGAGAGAGACTCTAGTCTCGTGCTGCCTGCAGTGCACTCCACATTCGGATTCCCCCGCCGCTTTTGCCTACTTCCTCCCGGACATGACATCCGGATTTTAATCCCGACCCCCATAGTGCCACGGTGATTGCCAGCACAGAATAGACTAAGAGGGCAGCCCCCTCCTCCCCGCCCGTAGTTAGAGCAGTGTGAGTCTGAGTGCGGCGCGCTGGCGCCACAACCTATTGCCCGCATTCATTGTTTGCAGAGTTACATTGTAGCGATCGCAGCCGCTCCACAGAGCAGAGCGCGCCGCAGATCTTTTAACTACTTAGGAACTCTGACTGAGCTCAACAAGCAGCACGTCTCTCTCTCGGAGCAGCAGAGAGCCCGGGCATTTTGCCACATGCCAGGCGCGCTGGTGGCGCGCCTGGCAGGTGTCAAAATGCGTG
This sequence comes from Lissotriton helveticus, assembly GCF_964261635.1. Lineage (NCBI taxonomy): Eukaryota > Metazoa > Chordata > Amphibia > Caudata > Salamandridae > Lissotriton > Lissotriton helveticus. The sequence goes on from NC_136057.1 coordinate 388,762,538, forward strand.
ACAATGCATTTCAGTGCGGTGATGCGGAACACCGCACTGAAATGCGTGAGCGTCACACCTGATGCGTGACGCTTGGCAGGACTGATGTTGTTCCATTGCCACCATGGGGGCCAGTATCTAGACCGGAAGTTCCCTATGAAAGGGCGCTGAACGCAAGACTCTTTCTATAAATTGTTGCCAAATGGCTGCCGTGTGCCGTTCAATGTATGGCAACGTTTCTTTGGCCGTTTCCCTGCATCAAAGCCACCTGCAACTCCTGCACCGTTGCTCTGCCGGCCAATAGTCGCGTCTCCCAGACGTCCGCGTCCACAAGTCATCTGACCGCCGGCTGCAGCTGCGCAGCGCAATAATACAAGTCAAAGCGCGGGGCTTCTAGGCCTCCCTCCTCGTAGGAGTGCACAACAGTATGAAGAGCCACTCTGCTGCGCCGACCCTCCCAAAGCAGGGATGTGAGCAGCGTGTTCAGGGTCTGAAAAATCCTAGGTGGGAGAGGACCCCGCGTATTTTGGAGGACATAAAGTGTCTTGGGCAGCATTACCATTTTGGCCACGGCCAGTCGGCCCATCAGCGATAGCGGCAGGGTATTCCAAAAGGACACTGATTGCTGCAGGGACTTAATCACCCGATCAATATTGCGGGCCATTAATTGTGTCTCTGTTGAGGCCACTTGAATACCTAAATACCGAAAGCCCTCTCGTTCCCAGCGCAGCCCTAGCTCCGGCAAATCCTCCAGGGGCACCGGCTCAAAACCCGACAGCGGAAAGATCAGGATCTTGTTGCGTTAGAGCCTCAAACCCGACGCCTCGATGAACCGATCCAGGTGTTTCAACAATATCAGGAGCACTTCTCTCGGGGCTTTCAAATAAAACAAGGCGTCATCTGCGTACAGAGAAATAACATTACATGCGTCTCCCACCGGTATGCCCCATTCCGACATCTCAGAGCGAATCCGAACGGCAAAGGGCTCTATAGCCAGGGCAAAAAGTAGTGACGAGAGGGGACACCACTGTCGTGTACCCCGTCCCAACTGCCACTCTTCCGATCGCGCTGCTCCCAGTCGTACCCCGGCCCGAGGGGCCGTATATAGGATACAAATCCAACGGCAAAAATTGGGGCCCAAACCCACCGCTCGGTGGACCTCCTGCAAATATCCCCAATCGACCGTATCAAACGCTTTGGCGAGGTCGATGGAAACCAGTACCGTCTGTTCCTCATTACCCTGTACCTCGTGTTGAATGTGAATCAAGCGCCGTAGGTTCATGGCTGTATTGCGCCCAGGAATAAACCCACATTGATCCGGGTGGACCAGATGCGCCATATAAGGTGCCAGACGGGTGGCCAATAGCTTGGTCAAGACCTTCGCGTCCGCATTAATCATCCTAATCGGGCGATACGATGAAGGGTCATGTTTCTCCCCTCCCCCCGGTTTGAGGATCATGCAATTTTCCTCTCTACTTCCTCTCTCTATGGGAGAGCCCCTTTCTCGAACGCTTCGAAAAATACTTGTAAGAGGAGACAAGACAGTGTACCCCCGAACTCATGATAAAATTCCGGTGGAAATCCATCGCTCCTGGGCGACTTTGCACGCGGCAGGTGGGCCAGAGCTGTACGCACCTCACATAGCGTTAGGGCCACATCTAGCTCCTCCCGAGCTGCCTCAGAGAGGGTCGGCAGGGTCAATCCCTGTAGATAAGGGAGATAAGAGGCCTCAGAAATATCTGGGTCTGCGGTATACACTTGTTGTAAGTGGAACTGGAGAACCCCGAGGATGTCCCGTTCCGAGTGGACCATGTCCCCGTTTAGGTCTCGCAAGGCTACAATACGCTCCGGAGCCAGCTCCTTCTAAAGGATCCAAGCCAAGAGACGCCCTGACTTGTCGCCCTCTCTATGAAGGCGCTGTCTATATTGGCTCAGGGTGTATTTGTCGAGCCGGTCAAGAATATCATGTACCCGAGCTCAGACAATCTGCTCTTCCTCCCTCTGCAGGGCGTATGGGGCCGCTGAGGTTTGGGCATTTAAAAGAGTATCCTCCGCCGCTTCCGGACTCCATAGGTGATTCCCATGCAGGCTCCCCTCACCACCGCCTTCAGGGCCTCCCACTTGGTGGCCAGGGAAATGCCTCCCTCCTCCCAATTAAGGTCCACATAATCATCAAGGGCTGTTTCCACATGGTGTCTCCCCACCTGATCCCGAAGAATATCCACCGGCAGCCTCCGAGGACAGGAGACCGGGGCTCCCCACTGCACCCTGCAGGCTACCGGAGAATGATCCGATAAAAACCGAGCCTGGTGGGTAACCTCAACGGACATATTAAGCTCAGCATTCGCCACTAAGACACTATCTAGGCGACTGTACGTGTTATGGGTGGTGGAGAAACAGGTATACACTTTCTGCATCGGGTGTTTCTGGCGCCAAAATCCACCGCCCCTATATTCGCCATGACCTCCCTAAGCTGTGCAGTCATACGGGGTTTTGTGCCCTCTCTGGGTGGAGACCTATCCAGGACAGGGTCAAGAACACAATTGAAGTCCACGAACCAAAGGACTTGGGCCTCCAGATCATGAATCAGGACGTCCTGAAGGGCTTGGAAGAAGACAGGGTCATCCGTGTTGGGTGCGTAGGTGTTCAGTATACCACTTCCCTACCATCCAGTTCCGCCCTAAGAAGCAGATATCTACCGTGAATGTCCGCTTCCACATATTGGATAGCGAACGGAACACCAGGTGTCACCCAAATCAGTACCCCTCTACTATATGTAGAAAAGGATGAGTGGAATACCTGTCCCCACCACTTTTTTCCCAATTTCTGTGCTCCCTCATCTGCAAGATGGGTCTCCTGAAGGCATGCAATTGAGACTCCATGTCTACGAAGAAAAGAAAGGACTCTATATCTATTAGTACACGTGCCTAGTCCCCTCACGTTCCAGCTCATAAACTTATACCCCATGTCTGACGATCCATAAATCTTTGGTTGATCTGTCCAGTACCAGTGGTGGAGGACGTGGTACTTCAGGATTAGAAAGCAGCGATATACGTAGCAGGAGTATTATTATAAATGCTAGTTTGTGCATGGTTTAGAGAATGTCCTTGCCAATTAATTTCTTAACATGCTTGCCTATAAAGAAGAGACAGATTGTAACACAAGGTTTGATAGTGATGAGGATAATGAGTGCATTGTCAGTCGGATGGAAATTGTTTTGAATGAGCAGTGTTGGAACAGGCGTGGTGACATAGTGGAGAAGATCAAGTGTTGAGTAAGGCAGGTTGGCCTCACAGGAAGAGTTTGTGTGTGGAAGAAGGAGCACATTGGCATGAGGCTAATGACTGTCCATTGATGGTATTTGGTTATGATAATGTGATTACTGGCAATCCCTTCACAATACTTCATACGATTCTAGAACTAGCTTAGGAAGGTCACATTGGCATCCATGCTATAAGGGGAATTGCTAATTCAGCCATATTCAAGAGGATTTCTGGTGGTATGTTAAGATAAATATCTGTCAAACATCATGTACCACACTGCATTGTGTGTGAACTATGCAACAAATCTTAGTTTACCAAAGCGTGTCTAGTGAGAGCAGTGGAGGCTCCTGCTCAGTCATAGAGCAGGTAGGCTCAACATTGTGGGATACATTTTAGTGCTGTGGTCATTCCGCAAGCAGGAGTAGAGAATGAATGATATACCACTGGGAGGACTGAGGTAAGGATTTTGAAGACTGTGAGCACCAAGATTGCAAGTGGCGTTGTTTGTGATGTATTTAACTGGAAGCTATCCAGAGGAGCTTATAGCCAGTATTGGGTCCCAATTTCTCTTTGGAGTGATGATAAGATATTTAAAGTCCATGGGTATTCGGTATGTGAAATTTAAATATGTCAACCAAAGATTAACTGGCTACTGGAGGGTTTCAACATGGTGGTTAATGATCAATTACTTTTTTTTATTTCAAGTCATTTTTATTGAAGTAATAAACAAAGAAAAAAAAAAAAGACATTACAATAAGTCTTCCGTTACAGACATTATCAAGTCAGTTGTTGATAGACGATCATAGAAAGGAAAATAAAATGACAATAACATAGAGTAAATCGACTCAGCTTGCATCTTCGCGGTACAGGTACATACATAACACTCAGTAGGTAAAGGTGGCTGCATGGGCTCTAATAGATTACAGAAGATATGCTCTTCAGTACCACAGGACAATTAACAGAATTACATACTACTCTTCAGGGTGGCTCATAGTGAAATGAGGATGCATCTAGCGCTCTCCAAAGCTTCCTGTTGGACGGTTTCCAAGTAGCTGCCTGTAGCGCCGGATTATTGGCTCCTCTCAAGAATGATAGCCACTCCTTCCAAATTTTGAAGTGTACCTCCTTCGCACTTTTCCACTTGCATAGTACTACTTTGCATGCCAATGTTAACATTAAGTCCAAAAGCAGGCGGTCTTGGTCATTTGGCAGTTGCGGATCCACTGCCCCCATAATAACATAGGCAAAGTCCTGTACAGGTCTTATTTTGAATACGTAGTGAATGCATTCAAATATATTCCCCCAGTATATACTTAAAGAAGGACAGTTGAATAGCATGTGTGCAAGGTCCCCCAACCCTGAGTGGCAGTTCCAGCATATAGGTGAGTCCCGTAACTTGCACTTGAAGAGCCTATCCGGGGTCCAAAATGCCCTATTTATTAGCATGTACTTTGTTTGGAATAGAATGGGTGAGACTTTGTGGGTAAGAGCCGTCTTATGAATCAATTCCCAGTCAAACTCTATGCCTGTAAGGTTCGGTTCAGCTTCCCACTTCAGCTCCACCATTCTGTGAGTTTTCTTTGGTAGGGGCAATAAAAGTTTATACACCCTAGACACGAAATGGCCCGCAGATATGAGACGCGGGATATGAGTCATTAACCATGGAGTATAGGGAGAAAAATTACGTGCAGTTAGTATCGCTTTAATTTTCAGGAAATCATAAAAGTCCATCGGAGTAAGATCATGCTTCTGCTGTAAGATCGAGAACGGGAGTGGTGTCCCCCCCTCGTATAGATCTCCCACCAAGTTAATGCCCTTCTCGGACCATGAGTCCCAGGAGAGTGTACTGCCCTTGTGTTTGAGATATGGATTTCTCCAAAGGGACATAAAGGATGACTTAGCGAAGACCAACTTAGTTTTATGTGACTGATCAAGCCTAAGCAGAGCCCTCCTAGTATTTAATAGTATATATTTGGAATGTGGTAAGTGCGATAGGTCCATAGTGAGTAGGGTTTCAAGAGGGGCATGGTTCAGTAGCGATTCCTCTATGTTAATCCAAATTGGTGTGTAGAGTGGTGATTTTGTCAACCATTGAGCTCCTTGTTTGCAAAGAAAGGCTGTCTGGTAGTTCTGGAATGAAGGCAGACCCAGGCCTCCTCTATCTTTGGCTAATTGCAGCTTTTTTAACGAAATTCTAGCTTTTTTACCTCGCAATAGGAAAGTACCAAACAATTGATCTACCTTAGTAACAAAGTTGTTCGAGAATGTCATTGGGAGCATACTGGCCAGATAGTTAACCAACGGGGTAGACATCATTTTGAGCGTCTCCGCTCTGCCCCACCAGGAGAGGAATTTTGGTGACCAACCTTCGAGTAGCGTGGAAATCTTTTTAAGAATCAGGTCCTCATTTATTTTCAGGGTGGTTACCAAATCTTTAGTGAAGTCTAAGCCCAGATATTTAAAGCACTTAGGCTGCCATGTAAGACCCGAGTCCCCAACAATTCCTTTACCACCAATATTGTTCAGGAGCTTGACCTCTGTTTTGTCCTTGTTAAGTTTGTACCCAGACACTCTGGAAAACTCCTCAATGTCAGCCATAAGCGCAGGTATAGCCTCCTCAGCTCTCTCAGACATAACTAGTACATCATCTGCATACGCAGTTAATTTAACGGTACAGTCCCCAAATGTAATGCCCGCAATTTTTGGATCCTCCCTTATATGATGTAAAAATGGTTCGATTGCCAATAAGAAAAGTGAGGGAGACAGGGGACATCCTTGTCTTGTTCCCTGCTTCAGACAGAAGGCAGAAGAGAAAGAGCCACCAGCTCTAACTCTCGCTGAGGGACAGCAATATAGGGACATTACTAGTTTTGAGAAAGTTTCCCCTAAGTTAAACTTGTGAAGGACTGCTTTAAGGAAGGACCAATCAACCTTGTCAAAGGCTTTCTCAGCATCAAGTGTTATCGCTGCTGTGGGTGTGCCTAGTAGTTTTGCCTTTTCTAGTACGTGTGCCAGAATCCTCGTGTTGTCACTGGACAACCTATTTTTAAGGAAGCCTGCTTGAGAGGGATGGATTAGCTGGGGGAGGACCTTCTGGAGGCGGGCGGACAGTATCATAGCCAGGATTTTACAGTCTATATTAATCAGTGAAATTGGCCTATAATTTTTTGGGAGGGACGGGTCTTTCCCATCTTTGGGGAGTACAGCAATAATCGCTTCTGCCAGTGTGCCTCTGACCTCACCTGATCTACTTATTTCATGGAATAGATGTAGAAGGGGCTCTACCAATTACTGATGCAAATGTTAAACTGTACATCCTGAAGAAAACTTTTGAAGGTCATGTCGAGGGACATCAACTAAATCTCGTGTGAGTACTGCGGTTGTCTCCATTTGTGATGCTGAGAGGCAGCGTACCTAGTCTGTTGAAAAAAGAATCGATGTTAAGGAAGAAGAGGGTTATGTGGCGGGTATAAGGTTAGTGATCCAGAGTAAGTATGTGGATGAAGATGGAAGGCTGAAGTTGTTCTGAATTATGTGATACTGAAGAAAAATGGCTTGAGACATAAGGGTGTAAGGCGTTTTACTAGTTCCAACAGAGTGGAACACGTTAGTGGTGGTGTTGTGGTGTTCTATGGTGCTAGAGTATTGAACATGTGCAAGGTGCCCATGGTACTTCAGAGTAAAGTGTAGAAGGTGTGCAAGAAGTATGTGTCAAGATCACATGACTCGTTCATCCTCAAGTGACCGGACCAATAGTGGTTGTGCAGGTGTGCTGTCTTCGAGGACAGTGATAACCAAGCTACAACATTTTGTGAACCTCTAAGATTTTGCAAAGAGCATCTGTCCTTCTGTAAGTTAGTTTAATGCTACTGTAAATATACTTTGGGTTTCGTGATTATAGTGGTACTTAATAGTTCAAATTTCCGTTACTGTAGTAGTTTCATTTCTATCGGATTTATGGAGCAGTAGAAAGGGGATATATTTGGTCTTTCTTATGGCTTGGTTACAAATTCGAGGGAAGGGTGTGAAAACCCCCGGTGGGATATCATGACACCAAATCATGACTAACCAAGTGTTCCAGGAAATGGGTACTGGGATGCAATTTTTTTTAACCAGATTTCACCTGCTTATAATAGATGGTAAATGAGAGCGGTAGTACGATAGAGAATACCGTGTGGTATTTGAGGTAGCTGTGCACTCAACAAATGGTGGTATTTCATTAATTTTATTTATTATGTCTCCTTTTGCTTCATTATGAGTGCTGTGGAGTCCATTGAATGATGTTGGCGCACTGCAGAATACAATAACCGGCTGAGATTTAGGGCATCGCTTACAATCAACCATAGATGCTTAGTAATTTGAGCTTTTCTTGCAGTGCCTGAAATGCAAGATTAATACCTGCGTGTTGTTGGAAGGGATGTAATAGCAGAGAGAGGAAAAGAGGTAAAGCTGAGTAGGGAGGGTAAAAAATTACCATAAACGTACTTGGATCTGTAGGTAACAAAGGGTGGATGGTGAGGGTTAAACAAAGAGAGGCCAAGAGGGTATCACATAAATTGTGTGGGAAGGTCGGGGAAGAAGGGAGACCAGGATGTAGCCTAAAGAGAGATCAGAGAATGCACTTTAGATGGGGTCTAAGTCTTTGTTAAAATGCTCTCTGGCCCGATGTTTATGATGTCTTATTGTTCTTAACTTAATTTTTAATTGGATTGAATTACCCATTTAATGTATTTTTAAATTGTGCGTTTTGATGTGAACTTTTATGGTTCTAGAAGCCGAAATAAAGTATTGAAATGAGATCAGAGAACAAATTGGTGAAAAGAAGCAACCGGGAAGACAGAAAGTGAATGCAAAGATCTTGCCGGGACAGTGCACAAAAAAGCTGTACATTTCTTAACTGTGACATATAGCATAAGATGAGTCTATGCCAGAAAAAGCCCCTGCCAGTGAATGCTTTGAAATGCTCTCAACACGGCCTATTTATATTTTTGATGTAGGTGTAGACTGTTGTAACAAAATGTCTAATAACTTTCTGTTTTATTAATTGCTGATCAATTGTTCATTTTACTTTTTATAAAGCCTTGCAACCTGTTTATGCTACTTCAGAGCGAGAACCCTAAAATAAAATGGGAAAAAAAGAAAGTAACCCAAATTAATGAAAACTGGGTGTGTCTTTGATTCCGCTGGCCCGTAGGGGGGTTAAATTCGTGAATTTGTATCTAAAGGAATTAGAAAGAATTGTAGAAGAAAACCAAACAATTTGATATACAGTTTTATGATGATGGTTTTTAAGATGAGGATAATGTTGTGGAGCAGCACTTTTTGGATAGGTCTTTGCTTTTACGAAGTGTAGAATAATGAACGAAGATTCTATTTTTTTATATTGGATGTTATATTGGATGTTTTAAGTAATGTGATGATATTATATAGTGTAATGGTTTTAAAAGACCGAACATTTGAATAAATTTGACTTTGACTTCAAATTAATGAAAACTAAAAATCTGCCTTTAAGCAGCAGCTTCTTGTGCTGCTCCTCTCTGTATGTCACGCTACACCTTCCTCTTCTCACTCTTTCTTCCCGTCATACGCCAGCCTGTGTTTTTTTGTTTTTTGTAGCTATTCCATATGATACAAACCAGTGCTTATCCTGTCCGGCCCCAGATCTGTCCAGTTATTACTTTTCCTTAAGTCATGTGACTTCCTCCTACAGAACTTCGTTGTGGCTGTGAGCGCCGAGGGCTGGTTCCATCTCTTTGACCTGACGGCTGCAGCGTCGAAGCTGGACTCCTCGGGGCACCACGACTTCCTGCTCGGGGACGAGCAGAAGGCGATGTACATGCAGCACATCCCAGCCAACACCAAGGTCATGCTGATCAACGACATTGGTGAGCGCTCCCAGGGAAGAAGGCAATCCTTTCCTTAACTTCCAGTCGAATCCATGTTCTTTATTCGCATACCGGAGGTATACATAACAACAAGTTAAAATACATAGCAAATAGATAAATACAATAAATTCTTCAAATTCACTTAAAGTACTTTTAAATGTAATCATCAAGTACAGTAAAACATGCTTTTCTTTGAATGAGCAGTAAATAAAAAAAAAAGAGGCAACTGCAGAAACAGACATGCTTGCAGCATAATAACTGCATGTATACGAGGACCACCTTGCATTGAGCCAAACCTCCCTTCTTTAACAATGGTTTTACGAACTGTTTGTTAAAAATCATACAAGATTGGCAAAAGAACAAGAAATGCAGCAAAATGTGTTTGGAAATACCCCCACAAGGGCAGGCACCCAGTTGAGATGCACTACTGTATCCCAGAAGATAACTAAACAAATACTGAATAGTGTCCGCCCTGAAACAATATAAAAGCAACCTATCTCATCTCCCCATGGTCCATGACCGGTAAAGCTGCAAACCATCAACTGCTTTCAAGTTACTGTAATGCTGCGCAGCCATTTTGTGGCATTCCATGCCTTCCCTTAGTTTACATCTCTTCCTCATGAAGAGGGATTTTACTTCTTCTTTTTATGTTCCCTTTGAGGATGAGAAGGGGCGCGTGGAATAGCTCCGAACATCCAAAGTCAGTCAGAGAAGATTCCACATAAGCTTTCACGCAATGGCTCTACTCTTACCCTGCAACAGGCAGTACTTAATAATGCCCCTATCCAGAATTGCCTCTGGATTGGCCCATTTCAAGACCCATTATAAGACTGGAGCTAATTTGATGAGTCCTTCCAGGTCCGGCAAGTCAAGCTCCCCATGGCAAATAAAGTGTGAGCTAGTGGGCGGCTGGTGCAACACAGGGGTGTCTCCTCCGCTAAGATGGAGAAGCATCGCACCGCAGCCTTTTAGCACTGCAAAAAAGGAAAAATAAAATGTTAATACCGCAAGGTTATCATTATTTTATTTTTCAGTGCTGAGGCAGTTTTGCGGGTCGGAGCAGGGCAGTGCAGGGCAGGGCAGGATGGAGGAGTGGTGGCACTCTCTAAGTGCTCATGAATGTTTGGCTGTCTGTCTTGGAAACCTGTATTTAGACAAACTGGGAGTCAAGACCTTGCGATCATTTGGCCACGGAAGACTCAAAAGTCTATCACCCTGAATAATTTGCTGTACTAGCAGAGAAGTGGGAACCCCATGTGCCTATAAACACTAATACTATATAAGGGAAGTTGTACACGTTTTAAAAGATTGCTTTCACATTCTAAAAATTAAATCCTGCTGCTCTTAAGACCACATGCCATAATCAGAGATTTGCCAAAGTTAGTAAATGAATCGAAACGGGCCATGAACTTGATCAAAGAATCAACCAACCTGCGCAAATCATTAGGTGTGCAGGCCATTAGGACTGCATCATCAGCATACATCAGCACTAGAATAGGTGTACTCCCTAATATGTTAACATCTTTGTTGTCTTACACAAGGAGGTGCTCAAACTGTTGATATATAAAATAGAAAGCAATGGGGTTAGCCCACCGCCTTGTGTAACACCGCTATCAAGATTAAATTCTTCAGAAAGTTCGCTGGCCCCGAAATTCTCATGTAAAGTATGCAGGAAGTTTACCATCGCATCCAGACCTAAACCCAATAACCAGTATCAGTATCAAAATCTTTTATTCGATTACCACTTGTTAGCAACCATAAAAAGTACAGAATTTAAAAACAGTGGATTAAAAAAACAAAACTTTCAACATGGTTTAAAAACATTAAGAAGATTGCACAAGCTTGAAGGTGGAAATGTCTATTCAATCGTAAGTTTGGCGTATCTTAATGCTAGCTTTTAAAAAGATAGCTATGCACTTTGCTGCGTGTACCGAGTTCAAAAGCTGTAGGAAAAGAAATGCAGGATAATATGACCTGTGACCGGAAGAACGAAGAAGTGGGAGAATCCAAAATTTACGTGGTGCATTATAATATTTACAGAAAAAAATAATATGAATTGTTGATTGGGTGGATGCTCCATCACATGGACAGTTCGTAGGGGTACTCGACCAATTTTGAGTTTTTGGAAAGGAAACTAGACGGAAGAAAGTGTTGAAACGAAATCTTATCAAAAGATATTTCTCGTGGTTAGACAAATAATACTTCAGGTATGGTTGGATACCTTTACCAAGTTGCACTGCACAAATTTGAGAGTTTGAAGGTTTTACGATCTCCATTTGGTTGCACAGTTCTCTCAAATGGTCCATACACATCTACTTTTTTCTTGAGATATCCTCTACGCTGGGTGGATCTTCGAAGTAAGAGGTACGGCCAAGATCGTTAAAAAAGTTCCGCACATAGACTAACCAGGGAATCCTGCGCCAGTTGGTTAAGGCCAAGCAGTCCGTGATCAAAGAGCGAGTCAGATGGCACTCTGGTTTGGACCATATGCGTTGCCATAAGAGAATCGGTTGGGAACGGATGGCGTCAGTGATATATTCCATACCAAGCTCATTGTGTGAAGCGTAGTTCGGAGCACTTTGTGGGAGAGCCAGCAGATATTTGACAAACCTGTTCTCTATTATTTGAATAGAGTCTATAGGACCGTATCCCCAAACACCCGCTCCATAGGTGGCCACACTGTGACATTTTGCGTAGTAGATTTTCAAGAGTTCGGGGGGGTGCAGGTTTGCCTAGCTTCCTCGAAAATGAAACCAGAGCTGATGTTGCTCGCTGGAAAAGAAGTTTTCTGCTGGCCGTGGCCTGTCGCCAACTTACGCCCAAGTACGGATAGGCAGACGTTTTTTCCAATCTTATTTTATCCACCAGGATTGGCTTAGGATTCTTGACCTTAGGACCAATGTGCATGGTAAATGTCTTTTTTATGTTAATTTTAAGACCCAAAGAACTCATAAAGGAGCAGTACTTGTTAAGTTGTTTCTGAAGTTGATTCAGTGTTCGAGCTATAATGACCGAGTCATCTGCATATAGCAGGGTTGGTATTGGGCGATGACTTATCTGGGGTAGATCCTGGCTCCCTTCCAGCGGAGCTTGCTCTAGTCCATTGGTGTAAAGATTGAACAGGAAGGGAGCCAGTACGCAACCCTGTCTTGCCCCCTTTCCTATAGAAAAAGAGGGTGATAGTTCCCCGTTGACTCCAAATCGAACACGCGCCGTGGCGTCGGAATAGAGTTCACGGAGAAGAACTATAAGGGCAGGGTCCACCCCAAGATCCCCTCGAATAGACCAAAGTTTGAAATGTTGGACACAGTCAAATGCTGTACTGAGATCAACGTACACGAGGAAGATGTTACCTCCTTTTGCACCCACATACTTTCCTATCAAAAGGGCAAGATTCAAGGCCTGCTCCACAGTCCCAAGACCCCTCTGGAAACCATATTGCAGGTCGGTCATGATGTTATTTTCTCGGGCCCAAGATTGTAGTCGGTCCAAGACCACCCGACCCGCAACTTTGCCCATGGAGTCCAGGAGGGAAATTGGTCTGTAGCAGACCGGGTCGTTGCGGTCACCCTTTTTAAAGATGGGAAGCAGGATTGACGTTGACCATGACTCTAACAGCCCTACTGATGTTGCTGCTGCCAGGACCTGAGTTAGTAGTGGTGACCAGAGTTCGATGTTGTGGAGGAAAAAATCCAATGGAACTCCGTCGGGCCCGGGAGCTTTTCCCAATTTAGACGCCTTGAGTGCTTTTGTAACTTCCGCGTGATTGAAAAATAAGTTAATCGGGTAGCTGTTCTTTCCTGATTTGTGGGCTCCACTGTGATCTTCTCCTAGTGGGTCCACGGGGGGATTTCCAAAAATTTTGGAAAAATGAGAGACCCATTCAGCTGCCGTGACTGCAACATCTAGGTGCTGTCCCTTTGAGGTGTCGGCCAGAAAGGGAGATCTAATAACCTGCCAGAAAAGGGCACTATCTTTGCTTAGGCAACTATCATGCAATTGTGCCCAGAGATTTTTCTTAATTTCTTTTCTGCGTTCCGATCTGGCTGTGTTATAATGTTTCCTTAAATTAGAAATTTCCAAGGTATCCCGAATAGGTCTATGGAGGGCTTCCTTTAGGTTCGAGAGGGCCTTACGACCGTCTGCATTGAACCATCTCTCAGGGGTAGATTTATTTTTCGTGCCCTTACCAGAGAACTCATTTCCAATTACCTTCAAGATATTCTGGAAGCTTCCCACAATGGTTTGGGGGGAGGAATCGGTTAGTAAACAGTCAAGTACTCAAGGTTTAGTTTTTGCAAGAACTCTCTCCGTTATTACAACTGGGTCCACCTTGGCCCACTTGACTGTATAGCCATTCAGTTTATTTATTGTTAAGGCATTTTGTCTTAGATGGCTAGAAGTGATAGAGTGTGATTTAGCCTTCTTTGAGTTAACTCTTACACTGATCGGGAAGTGATCACTGGAGACATCGGTCCCAGTAAAGAAATTGGTCACTTGGCCCTTTAGGATCTGAGAGGTCAAAATATAGTCAATGGTGGTCGAGTATCCTCTACCATGGAACGTTGGTAAAAAATCTACTTGTGGTTCTACTAGATTATTTGCAAAGTTGAGCTCCAAGGAGAAAAGGGACTCATTTACTTTGTTGCCACAGATGGAATGGGCAAAATGGAACAAAGGACTGCCATGTTCGTCCTATAGGCCACAGTTTCCATTTTTATAGTTAGTGCATAAGGGAAGGTTAAAATCACCACCCCAGATTATATGTACTGAGGATGGCTGAAATTCGTTTTGCAAGGATTCTAAAAAAGTGGTAATTTCAGTTAACGTTTTTATACAGTCCATTGTGTCTGAGTTATTATAGTAATTAACCAAGATATAGATACTGTCTATGCTAAAATTTATTTGCAATATTTGGTAGCTCGGGAATTCTTTTAGCTTACGTATGGATATAGTAGGCAAGGTATTAGCGACATAAACCGCCAGGCCACCCTTTGGTCTTCCCATAGCTCCCTGGATTGCTGGGATATGAAATGTTTTATAGCCCAGTAAATGCATCGGAATAATTGACCATGTTTCCTGAAGGCAAACTAACTGGTGTTCCCTCACTGAGTCAAGCCACGGCTGCAATACCAGCTTAACACGCAGTCCTGCGACATTCCAATATAAAATTGAAAAGCTCAGGGCTGCAGTGTGAGACCGGTCGTTTAGCCGGGATGGTATCTGAGAGTCAGGAAATCGCATAAGTGGGCACCTTGGAGAAATCACAGGGGTTTCTTCAATGATAACCGGGTCTCTTGTCTGGTGTGAATTTGTAACGGTTGCTCCCATGGAGATCTCCAAGGGAGCAATCATTGTTGCATTTAAGATGATATCGGAGGATTCCGTGATGGGTCCTGTCTTTATACTATTACTATTATTGAGCAATAAAATTGATTCTAATTTGGTTTGGGATTTAGACTGGTGTAGTTGCAGACCAGGGCTTGAGAAGGCGTCCCTGATTTTTGGGGCCTGAGTCATACTCGCTATGGTTGCTAACGGTCAATCTACCATTTCCAGGCAATCATATCTGTTTCTAGTCTGAAAGCCCTCCATGGATTGGTGGGGTCTGCCGGGATGCCAGGACTGGGTCTGCCAGTCTCTGAGCCTGTTTCTATTACTATAACTATGACCCACCTGATTCCATTGTCCTTCCCGTGGGTATTGCCAGTTTGAAGTAGGGAAATATTGGTGTGAGTTCAGTGGAGGGTAAAAAAAGGATAGGTGTTGGACGTCAATACCTCCTTTTTTTCCCAGGGTTGGATAGGAGCAGATAAAGTCAACTGCAGTTGGATCATCACAACTAACTATGATGCAGTCGCCCTGGATTGATTTGCGCTCATCCCATATCCAGGTTACTCTACGAACTGTAGAGATCCTACCAGAATGACAAGGCTCGAGGGGTCTATTTAGACTTAGCCACTGAATGACCTTATTTTTGAGTGACCAAACAGATTCATTAGTACCCTCGGTTAATTCAGGTACTCCTGTAAGAATAATTGTGTAGGGGATTGCCTCGGGTGAAAGATGCACCGGACGCCTTAATCGTGCTCCTTTTTTGGCTGTCGCCAAAGATTTTAGTTCAATTTTGGGGGGTGAAGATGACGGTTTTTTAATAGTAGGTTGATTTGTATTTGCATTTGTATTTTTAACCAGTCCTAGAGGATTCTGGGTTGCGGCAGTGGATCCTGTAGTCATTGGGACACCTGTCGGGGAATTTGGTTGAACTAGTGGGGCGATATGCTTAGATTTCATGTGAGATGAAGTGGCCCCTAAATGCTGCTTAATTCCCACACCAGTTTGGACCGGTTTGGGGTTTTTTATTGAATGAATAGAATTTCCCTTCCCTTGTTTGGGTTGTTGTAGGGTAGACACAGAGGGGGGAGTGCGTGATAAAGTTGCTATCTGAGTTTCAAGATGTCTCAGACTAGTTTCTAAGGGTTTTAAGTATTGTATAAAAAGCTCTTTAATGGTAGTTAGAATTTGCGGGGTATGGTTACAAACTCTACACGGGCCGCCCACCTGCGATGTTTTGTTTAGGTTGTCAGAATTCTCTACACTAGTAGTAGGTACTACAGGGTTGTTAAGGTTTAATATATTTGTACTGAGTTGAGTGAGCTGTACAGACTGACCCCCCCCGAACTCCAAAGGGGTATTAGGGACCACTTTGTTACTATGTAGCTTACTATTTCCCCTTTTTGAAATGGCTCCTTCCCTAGCTCCGCGGAGCTGCTTGTCTAAGGTTGAGTCCAGAGGTTCCGATGTGTGACATAATTCAAGGTCTGGGGTGTTTTCTAAGTCTGTTGACAAAAGGGAGTCCGTCTCGGATTGAGTTGCAGACAGATCCACTGTACTCGGAACTGTGTGGATAGCTGCCGTCGTGACAGAGGATGTCAAAATAGAAGTGGTAGGAGCTTGGTGTATGGGAGAGGACGCAGTAGCCAAAAGACCCAACGAGGAGCGTCTTGCATTAGCAAGATCCATGGATACTCTTCGCTCCAGGAGGGAAATACTATGATCAATCACCTCGTTGGTTCGAGAAATAAATTGATCTATAGGTCCCGTGATCTGGGCTACAGATAAAGCAGATTTAGTTTTGGGTAATGCAGGTTTAGTTTTGCTCCTGGTTCTACCAGACATATTGCTCTGGGCAGGGGAGCAAACAACAACGATGAGAAAGGCAAAGGACCAGAATAGAGTGCTGTCTGAACAGAAGACCAAGGGGAGGGCGGCCCGGTCCGGTCCCTACCGGTCACTAACGGGCAACAATGGGCCCGTCCTTGTCCCGGCGTCCCGCTCGCGTCCCGTGAGACAGGGCTGATGGTGATTTAAAGCGCCTCCTGGCGCTCCCCAATGACGCGGTTCGCCGCAAGGGCCTCTGGACCTTGAAGTCCGCCCCTCACCGGTCTCCGCTCGGCAGCCCCTGCTCAGGATGTTAGAGAGCAGCCGGGCAGCGGGAGACGGGCGGGCGGGTCCGCGCTGGCTCAGGTGAGGAGAGGGGGCTTGATTGCACAATGTGCAGAGGTTCACGGGCGGCAGCAACAAACTCAGTGGCAAAGGCGTAGAAGGTTCCCACCCCTCAATGGGGCTGATGGTGATTTAAAGCGCCTCCTGGCGCTCCCCAATGACGCGGTTCGCCGCAAGGGCCTCTGGACCTTGATGTCCGCCCCTCACCGGTCTCCGCTCGGCAGCCCCTGCTCAGGATGTTAAAGAGCAGCCGGGCAGCGGGAGACGGGCGGGCGGGTCCGCGCTGGCTCAGGTGAGGAGAGGGGGCTTGATTGCACAACGTGCAGAGGTTCACGGGCGGCAGCAACAAACTCAGTGGCAAAGGCGTAGAAGGTTCCCCAATAACCCAATAACCATCATCACAGCCTGCAATGATTCACACAGTCAAAGGCAGTGAAGAGGTCCATGGACGCTAGGTACATTGGCAGTGCCTAGCTATGGTATATTTCCCCACAATGAGCTGCAGATTCAGGCACTGTGTCACCATACCCATCCACTCCCTGTACCCAAACTGACTTGGATGAAGGATGTTGTGCTCACAAGCCCATTCTCACCTCCTATTAAAAATAACTCGACCTATAATCCACAGCATGTTATCCGTGGTAACTCTTGATCTACATTGTTTGTGTGGTCCAAAAAGTTGTTTAGTTTGGTGGCCTTAGTGAGGCGCTCCCAGTGCTGCTCATTAAGCTCTTTCTTTCTTCTTTTTATTTCCTGTGTGTACATTGTTTTGGCCTGTGCTCCCTCATGGGCAACCCTAGGAGTAGTTTACAACGCTTGCCTCAGCCGCCTATTTGCTAGACCGCATTGAGAGTGGCACCATCTAGGACGTACTTGCTTTTTCTGGGCAGGTTGTCGGACAGATGTTCTGATGTGCGTACACACATCTTCGAAATCACCCCAAATATTAGACCCATTAATCTGTTCAGAAAGAAATAAAAAAAAAAGTCTAACCTTACAACATAACAGTCTGGCCAAACACATACTGGGATTACGCATGAACCAGCGTAGGCATAGACCATTATCCGAGACCAAAGGAGTATACTGGGCCATCTATGGTGCTTTAACTCAGTATATGGGCATATATAACATTCTTGTTAATGCATAGTGATCAATGCAACTAGACTCACTTATGATGGCCCTAATTACCCATGGCAGGATGTTTCTAGGGACAAATATATAATCTACAGATGTTACACAACCCCTACCACAAAAAGAGGGGAGTTTCCAATGTCCATAAATTCTATGATGTCCACCAGATGAAAAATGCCAAGGTAGCACCCCAATTCCTCACCCCTCCAGTCACATCATGAGGGGCACTCATTGACTGTGCTGGAAACACATTTTGCATTGAAGTCTCCACAAATCATAATGTTCCCCTGTTGAGTATAGTGCTGAGCTTTTAAGTTAGAAAGAAATGTAAACAATTGCACCAAATTACTATTGGCTTTGTTGGTAAACCCATTATCGTAAAAATATAACAAGCAAACCTTTAAAAAAACACCTCCCCCTTCATAAGAATCGGTTGAAAGGAGTGATGCGCCATCCGTATCACTTCACTGTCGAGTTTGAGTGGAGTTGTGACCCAAAGGGATAGGCCTCCTCTTGCACATACAGAGCTTGAACGGATGGCAGAAATCGAATGACAGACATAACCATTATCTACGACAGGTCTACGTCTCCTGGAAGAAACGTATGTTGTATTCCTCAATGATGGATATCCATTCACGTATCGGCAACTTAGACGTGATCCCTGCAACATTCCAACTGACTACTGATAGGGCGGAATTGTTGTCTGGGTTAAATGATGGTGCCTCGAAGAGAAAACGTAGGGAGGATTAAATGGAATCCCCGACCAGTGGAAGTTTGGAACGTAACAAAAGTCAGTCCGTTGCGTTTAAGTCTGAAATGCCCCCTATCAGGTTTGAAATGGTAAGTGAGTGATGCCTGCTGGCATAAGGAAATAAGGAATACAATTAGTTTCCTGGGAAGGCTGTGGGTTCATTGGAAATAATGGGGCTACAGGAGGATTATAAAAATATCCAAGTTGCAGGCTAATTTTAATGTTACAGTCTTCCTGGACACCTTTTAAGGAGCATCCAATCCATTCTACTGTTATACCCATAAGAATTTTGGAGCTGTTAACCAGAGAAACGCCCCTGAGCTTGGATAGCCAATGAAGGACTTTGTGGAGAAGGTCACCTTGAGATTCCTCGATATCTCTGCAAAGAGAATGGATACCCACTAGAACAAGAACAAATGGACTAGCGGTTGGGGGAAGGTTGATGACATCTGTGTTCGTGACTTGCTCAGGGGTAGAGATTTTGTGTCCCGACTTCAGAATTCGCCTTTGTTAGACAGTATGAGAGGAGGGGCAACCACTGGTGCCATTTCTCTGGTTTCTCTTGACACTGATGATATGCTGCCAAGTGCTTGCAATAGCTGGTGACTTTAAGCATTTGGGGGCAACAAGTTTATTAGCCTCTGCATTAGTCCTCGGTAAGCTCCCCTTAGGCCCTCAGCAAGTCGGTCTGTACTTTATTGGCAGGTTTTACTGGAACTGGGCGAGAGCCCCTGGGCCCCCCTTCTTTTCCTTTTGGGTGCTGGGTTGTCAGCTGGGGTGTCCTTGGAAATCAGAATTAAAGGGGAATGGATTTTGTTGCGCCTTTGGATTCTAAAGACATTATCACAATGTTATCAGTGACAAGCTGGACCCTAGGCCAAGCTCCAGCCCATGATCTACCCTTCTCCGAGTCAATTCCCAGATTAGGCTCACCGGGCCTCAGATATAGGGAATGTCTGTGCTCAGTCAGAAGGACTTTGCGAGAAATGACCCCCACAACCTCTCCAACATGGATTGTCTTCTAGCACCTTGTAAATTATGTGGGCGCAAAGCATCAGTATTTAGTTTTATAACTTTAAAAGACTTTCAAAAGTACTGCGGAGTTGTCCAGTCCTCATTAATCTGATTAATTATAGGAGTAAATATGAGAGAGAGAGATTGATATATACACATATATATATATATATACCTAGTGTGAATCAAGAATCTTTAAGTTAATTGTGAAACAGATCTTCAACATTTTTAACTGCCAGCAGGAATCTAAAGTTGTTCGCTCTGTTGTAGATGGTGACGGGAAGTGTGAGCTGGTGCTGGGTTATACAGATCGTGTGGTTCGAGCTTTTCGCTGGGAAGACTCATCAGAAAACTCCGATCATGTTTCTGGTCAACTAGTGTTGCTGAAGAAGTGGCTGTTGGAGGGGCAGGTATGGAGTGATGACTTTAACAAGCTTTTTCTATTTGTGCATCTTAAAAGATGCAAGGTAGATTTGTGATTTAGTTAGGTCAGAACCAGAAAAGTCATTGAGTTATATGCGCACTCCAAGGCTAATTATGCTACACCCAGTGTCCTATCTGTTGCACTGTTTCTAAGTTATAGAGCGAAAAATCCATGTTGACTTCATATAACAACATCTGTGAGGGTAGGAATTGGGAAAGGGGCTAAATAAATTATCTTCCTTCAGTTGATGGACACCTGTTTTGCACTCTTTACATCAGCTAGAGCTTTTCTTGTTTGGTGTTAAATCTGCATCCTCATATGGTATGTGTTTGGTGGCTGTTGAAAACATTAGGTTTTCAATATGTTTCACAGTGAGTGAGTTAAAACGTGGTGCTTCGTTCTCTCCCATCAGGTAATAAGGTTGGCTTTTTCCTAAAGGGATTTTTGGCTATACACCTACATACATGCTAGTTTCATCTAGTTACGGTTTGCATCTTAGGAGTACTCCTGATTACTGCCATGCATCTCTTTGCCTGCATATATTCATTGTTTTAGCACCATGGTTGAATTCTACTTTTTATTTACTCAGTAGGTGCTTATAACTGTATATATCTATTTCTGTCTAATGGTTGTTGCAGCACACGTATTTTATACTAGAATGATCCTGGTTCAATAAATGCTTATTAAAACGTCCCCTCCGTTTATTCTGTATATCTTTCTGAGACCAAGTGAGCTATAGTGACTGAGCGAAAAGCACTGTACTGTTCCACGATCACTGAGGGGTCAGGGTTGTCATGTTCGATAGTTGCTAGAACATATTTGCCCCTTGGTAATATTGTGGGGCGTCTAGTGGCACTGTGAGCTAGCTGGTCCACAGACTAAAATATCCTTTGTGGGTGTCTGGAGTCAGTCTGGACACCAATCCCTTAGTTAATGTTGTCTAAAACACACAGATCCTATGTAGATTTGTAAGAACTACACAACACTAGACAGTGTATGCAAGGCATCTTACCAAGAATATATAGGGGCTTGGAGCATGCCCATTACTAACCATTGATTGGCTTTCCTGTCCCTTATTAGCTTGCTTCTTGGACCAGGGTCAACGGACTCGATAATTCTCGCCTCAGTGCCTACTCTAACCAGGGAACACACTCGGTAACTCTGGGCATTAAGCTTGCCTCATCTCTACAACGGCCCCCCACAGACGCCGGGGATGCCTGGTTTCACCCTGGAGATACCCAGAAAGGGACCATCTCACAGGGAAAACCAGGACGGGTTCCCCAGCGGTCTACAGCGCCAGGACACTCGGGTAGAGTAACAGTGCGCTTTACAAGTATCCCACATACATACATACATTCTTATTTGATGGCCTGCCTTGCTGATCTTTTGTCTGCATCTCCACTGGAGCATTGTCTCTTTACTTGTGTCCTTCCACTAGAGATCTACTTTTTACTTTTGAGTTAAGCCCTCCATTAAAGTGCATGCATTTTCCAGCTGTCTTCCTTGTGTACTTCTCTTTACTCCATCTGCACACTGTGTACCGCTGTCTTGCTGTGCGCTTCTCCTTATGTCTCTCTGTGATGCTCTTGCTGTCATATGCTTCTCTCCAACACGCTGCTTTCTTTTCCATGTGCTTCTTTCCCACATGCTGCTCGGTTTTCTTTCTCTCTGTCTGTTTGCTCCCCTCTGCTCCACAATTGCTCTCTCAGTACCCAATGCGTCTCCTCCACATTACTGCCCTTTGTGTTGCTTCTCCACTCCCCGGACCCTCCAAGTTCCTTGCTCTTTACTCCTTCTCTCCAGATAGCCCCTCCCGATACCACATATCACACCATGTTGCTTCCCCCACCCTGACCCTCCATCCTACTTGGCCCCGACGGGCGCTTCAATAAAACAAAAAATTGTTAGTGTCATTTTGCTGGCGTGCACGTCGTGTGCGCACTGTAAAAATGACATGACTTATGCATTATAGCGTTTTTTTTGTTTTTTAAGTTTATTGCTATTAGCATACCTCGCAGCATCATAGGTGCTTCAAAGCACAGCTAAAAACTGCAACACCCAAATATGTTAATGTTAATGCAAATAATGTTAAATACAATTATTTAAAATAAGCAAAAAATATAAATATATATAATTTAAGTTTAAAAAACTAGAATTAAACATATTTATTCTTTACCAAATCTTTTAACAATATTTTTGGAGTTTATAAATTATTGTATTAATTTTTATTCTAATATTATACAATTAGTTTTCATCAATTCGATACATCACTTTTATAATTCAACGTAAAACATATTTTTGTATTTCAAGTGGGATTTATTTTTTTATTTAAACTTCAGTAAAATAATTTTTATTTTATTTAATATATTTAATAATTTAATTTAAAATTAAGTTAATAGTGCTGTAGCATTTTGTTCTACATTTAAAAGAAATATATATATAAAATGAATTTACAGTAATATTTAACATTCAAATATTTTTACTAATTTGTTTCGAGTTAAAGATCTACTTCACGGACCCGATTGCATGGCACCAGCTGTTGCTGCTTCAGAAAGTAAAGTTCTTCCTTCTGGAAGCAGACTGCAGAGGTCCTTTTACTCCTTGTGCATCTTGAGGGGTCAATGCCCTGCTAGTATAAGTGCAAAATCCCCCTAAATCACTCTTAAAACCATACTCTACATACAAGCTTGCCTGATCCAACTCACTCTCTGAACAATACCAGTGCCTCCTGTTAGCCTACATTACCTTCTAGAAGTGCTGCATCATTCACGGAATATGCCACATGCGGACCCTACCATACTTTGCCGCTAAGATCAGAACCTCTGGTGTCCCCTGAAGCTCCTTGAGCAGCATCATTGCCAATTAGAATCTAAGCGATTTTAAAAAGGAACAAAACCACCAGCTCTGCCCTGAGAATCTGAGAGAAGCTCAGAATCCAGATCTGACAAGGACCCTCCTTCCTTCATTTACAAGCACATTTTGCACATCACCGCAATAACAGTGGAGAGCCCCATATCACCTACAGCACATCGGAAATAGTTTGTTTCCCCTTTTATATATGTTTCGTGTGACTACCGCGTCTTGAAATGCATCCTGTTTTTTAGGGCGAACACTATTGATTTGGTGCTAGACTTGTGCTCTATAAACCCACATATATGTGAAGTGCATCTTTTTTCTTCTCCACATGTCTCTTTAGGGGTACGCTGATGAATTATAAATGCCATCGTCCACTCTTTTTTTTTTTTTTTGTCAAATCTGTTTATTGGCATTTCAAACAAAGGTTCACAGCACATTAGACATTTCAACAGTGTCACCTCAGTAATTGGGCATGTTAGATACACAGTCAGCGACATCATAGCATATAAACAGAGAAGTCCATGTCGCGAGCGCGGTAGGTGAAAAGGATAATCGCCCATTACTGGCTCAGGCGTATAGTACCGGGGCAGCCGCCCCAGTTCAGGTCCATGGCTATCCGCGCACTAAGCTTGTTGGCAGTAGCAATGTTTGGGGTGGATCCACCCATCACCCTACTTGTGCATAAACATGACTCCACTACAACAACAGTGGGTAAGCAAGGAACAGGAAAAAGAGAAGAAAACAATGGCGGCATAATCAACAACCCTGGCATATGACGATTTTCTACCCTCCCTCCCCTACCCCCTGCTGACCCCCACCCCCATCACACCCCCTCCGGCGCGCACACACACACACTCCAGCCACACTTGGGCCTTAACCTAAGATCAGCATGACCCCAAAGGATAAATACATCAGTATCCGCCCACTAGACCTGGAAAAGAGCCCACGGTGCACCACAATCTCTGAGGGCGCCTTTTAGCTCCCCATGGCGCCCGCGTCTCCAGCCTCGCCAGGCGACTGCAAGGCCTTCAACATGCACTCCCAACGCTCCGCCATTGGTTCTTTACAGAGCCCCACCGTCTCCTCCCTTCGTATGGCCGTCCATTCCGCTCGAGCCCATGCCTGCAAGGAGGAGGTCCACGCTTGTACACTCGGGGGGTCGCTCGCCTTCCAACACCTCGTAAGGAGGCGCGTAGCCACCACCATCCCCAGGTCCAAAAAGCGGGAAGACGCCCTGTCTTTGGGCGCCTCTTGAATAGGTGTAAGATGTATTCCGGCCAGTCAAAGGGTATAGTGCGCCCAGTGCATCTGCGGAGCAACTCGCATATCGCGCTCCAGTAGGAGCCTAACCTGGGGAAGTGCCATAGAAGATGAATAATTTCTGCATCTAGCTCCCCACACCTGGGGCATGACGCATCTGCATGGCGGAAGTATCTGTTAATGAGCGCAGGCGTGAGGTAGGCCCTATGAACTACATACAGTTGTATCTGACGGCAGCATAGATTTCTGGGGATGCGCGCCGGGCTTCTAAGGAGCCTCTCCCACTCCTTATCAGAGCGTTGCCGACCCAAATCTCTCTCCCATTTGCCCCTGAGCGGAACCAGGCTAACCCCTGTGTGTGTCCTTAATGACCCGGCAAACCAGCGGATCAGGTGTTTGCCCCTCCCCATGACATGCAGGTACTGCATGGTCAAGTGCTGTTCAGGCTCCAGCGCCACGTCTCCCCACCGGGCAGTCATTTTCGCCACTATGGAGCGATGCAGCAGGAACCCCCCAGGAGGGAGCCCGTCTTCGAGGACCAGCGTCTCATACGCCACCAACGCTCCGTCTCAGAAGAGGTCACCCAACGTCTGGATGTCCGCTTCTCCCCAGTGTGCCAACATAGGGTGCGTGAGGACCCCTTCGCCACCTAGAAAACCCTCCAGGGGTACCGCCGGCGCGTACGGGTGCACCCGTCGAGTAAGGAAGAGGGCTCTGCGGAAGCACTTATACGCCACCGCCAGCAACAGCAGAGTGGGCCTTGCAGAGGCTGCCAGGGGGTGAAAAAGCTGGGTGACACGCTCCTGGGAGTACGGCGGCTCAACCGTGGCCGTGTCGTCTCTGCCTTTGTCCGCCAGCCAGCGAGCAATCCATTGGAGTTGCGCGGCCAGATAGTAATGCTCAAAGCAGGGAGCAGCCAGCCCGCCCCCATCGGTCGGCAGGAACAACTTTGCCAGCGCCAGGCGGTGCCAGGACGTGCCCCAGATGAAGTCCCTTTAGTGTCACGTTAAGCGATGAAAAGAAGGAGGCCGGGACATAGAGGGGCAAATTGGCAAAGCAGTACAGGAGTCGGGGGAGCATGACCATTTTGGCGAGAGCCGTCCTGCCCGTTGTGGTTAGTGGAAGGGAGGACCAGAAGCGAATCTGAGCTCTGAGTGCCGCGTCGCCCTTCCTAAATTACCGTCGAAAAGATCCGCCGGCTGCCTATATATCTGGATCCCCAGCTATTTGAAGGTGTCGGCCTTCCATCGCACCCTCGTGCTGCCCATGCAATACCCCGGATCCCCTGTCGTGGCACTAAACGCATAAAGGGACGACTTGCCCGCATTGACCCTGAGGCCTGAGATAACCGCAAACCGTTCCAGCAAGGAGGCCAGACCCTCAGGTATGCGTGTCACATCGTTAACAAACACCAGCAAGTCGTCAGCATAGAGCGAGACCTGATGGGTCGCATCTCCCAGGGGGATTCCTGCTCTCAGATCCTGTCTCAGTGCCGCCGCTAGGGGCTCCACGGCCAGCGCGAACAACAGTGGGGACAGGGGGCATCCCTGCCAAGTGCCCCGACTCACCGCTACTGTGTCAGAGATGTATGGGCCTAGCCGCACCCGGACCACAGGGTTAGTGTAGAGGAGCTGAACCATCTGTAGGAAACCCGCACCGAGGTCATAGCGCGAGAGCACTTCAGCCAGGTACCCCCACTCCAGGCATTCAAAGGCCTTCTCCAGGTCTATCAGTAGGCACCCCGCTCGGGGCCACTCCTTAGTCGCTTCTGTCGCCACCCTGAAGAACCTCCTGAGGTTTAGGGATGTGGATCTCGCCGGCACAAACCCGTTTTGGTCTGAATGCACCAAATGGGGGACCACCGCCGCCAGCCGCTCTGCCAGGATTTTGGCGAAGACCTTGTAATCCGTATTGAGCATTGCCAGCAGCCTATACAAACCCAAGTCCATGGGGTCCCTGTCGGGTTTAGGTAAAGAAACGAGGAACGCCTCCCGTAATGACTGGGGAAATGAGCCATCCCTGATAGCAGTATTATACACCTGGAGAAGCATGGGCGCCAAAATATCCCCGTTTGCCTTGTAGTATTCGGCAGGCAGACCATCCGGCCCGGGTGTTTTCTCGGCCGACATAGCCCGGATCGCATCTCCCACCTCCTCCAGGGTGAGGGGGGCCTCCAGCTCGCCCCTGTGTTCTTCCGATGCCACCGGCAAAGCGACAGCATCTAGGAACTCGCCTAATGCGCGCAGAGGGCCGGTGCCACGGGCCCGGTACAGCCGCCGATAATGGTATCGTCTACTCTTAATGATTTTGAAAATGTATACACTCAGTTCAGAGGTGGCTCAAGCAAATTGTGTTATTCTATTAACTATTGGTGGTGTGTGGAAATTACTTTTTTTTGCATTCCCTATTTTCATAAATCCCATTACAAGTTGTTTTCCTGAGTTGCCATTTCCTTCTCTCACTGCAGGCAGAATCATTGGTAACATGCTATGTTGTGTCTTAGGGGCACTGGTCGTATATTTAGCAAGTGATCAGATTGGATAATTAAGTACTACTCTTTTTTTATTGCTTCAATGTATAGAGCAGTAAATGGGGACCCTTGAAATTAAACCTATTTTAATGCCAGATCATGGACAATGCAGGTGAAGCTTAAGTTATGTGTTTGACCACTGGACTTTAATGGGAGGGGGAACACTGCTCGGGTATTGAAGGATATCCACTGTCTGCTCCCAATTATGTATGCACACTGCCATGCTTCTCACAAGCTTCGGCTTAGCAGCAATTGGTTTCCTAGTCTGTGATCTATGGTCATCATCCCCACTAGTTATACAGCTGTGTGCATATTCTGATTTTGACAGTTTCGGAGAGGAGGGTTGGAATGTTGATGGGTTAATCATTCACTCACAGAAGAAACAGTGCCCTGCCTATTGGCCAGTACACTTCCCGTATATTCCTGTCCAGAAGCTATGGTTTAAGACTTATCAAATGGTATGCCAGTAATGCTGCATAAAGTTTAGCAGCGGCTCCTCTGCTATGGCCGAGGAGCGTCGCCACCCAAAAATGACAGGAAAGGAAAAATAAAACTATAATTAACACTCGTTTTATTTCTATTTTCCTGCCGACAGCTGAGTCTTGGGGGTGGGTCCTGGGAGTGACAGTCACTGAGGGGAGTGGTAGTGCACTCCTATCACTGCACATGATGGTTTGTACGGCAAAACCATCTTGTGCAGTGAAAGCACTCTCTAATTCGAGCAGGCACAGACTAGCAGTCTGATCAATCGGGTCACTTTGATGTTTTAATTCATTCCATTGCAGACAAAAAGCAGCAGCCGACGAGCGTTTCGTCCTCCTGGCGATCCCTATGGTGTAGAAACTCGAAATGCAGTTCTGGTAAGAGTGGACGTATCAAGGTCCCACATTCACGGAAAACAATAGAGCCCTTCAAAAGAATGTTGTAGGATTCAAGACACGGCAAGGCTTTATAATGTGTGTAGCGACTGCTACTTGGGCTCATCATTTACTTGACTCATTGGACATACGGTCTTCTACTTTTATTCCATTGGAATTTCAGTATACACTTTGTGTGAATCAAATGAAATTGAACCCATTTAGAGAACTCAGAATGGAGTTTTGAGAAAGTCCAGGAGGACGAAACGCGCGTCGGCTGCTGCTTTTTGTCTGCAATGGAATTAATTAAAAGATCAAAGTGACCTGATTGATCAATTGTTGTGAACCTCTTCTAAGGAAACCTTATGATTGGCTGGATCACGGACTACTTTCCAAGGATAATACAAACAATTAAGTGGTGTGCTTCAGTGTATTTGTTGGACTCTGTATCTAGACTGTTTCTGCAGTTCTAGTGGACTCATACCCAAGTGGGTGGGTATTGTAACACCATGAGAGCACCCTCCCGAAATATGGTCTAGTAAAAATTGGCATCATAAATACAATACTGTGAAATAATAGATGTGCAGATCAAATAGCATACCCACGATCTTTGTTTGTGTAACAGACTAGCAGTCTGTCCTGGAGCGCAAATCGAGGGTGCTCAGGCCAATCTGGAAGCTGCTTTCATTTATGAGAGCAGCTTCAGGATTGGCCGCAGGGTATTCTGGAAGCCTGTGGCTTCCTACAGTGAAGAGGAGCAGAAGAGTGCGATGGGAACGGCTGCAGATACGTTTTTTAATGTACTTTTTTTTTCTCCTGTGACTCTTATACACCTCTCCCCTCACTGACCCCCCCACCCACTCCACCCGCCGCTCGTCAAGCACACCAGCCAACAGTTCAAAGTTTAAAGAAATTCTTTTTATGATTATGAAGTGTTAGGCACTGAAAACTATATTCAAGTCTTCTATTTCCCAATGGATCGAACACGCTTTCCTAAACAGTCAAAAATTGGTGCTTACATGTTGAACTTCTCTTGTCTATCACCAGCGCTGTGTTGCGGGGTTATCTTTGGCTTGCCGCTGACCTTTTTTCTCAGTGAATATTTGCCCTCCATTCATGCCTTTCTAATTTTGACCATGAAGGATAATTATTTTCTTTTGATCTCCTCTCTTTCAATGGTCTTTTTTTGGGTCAACGTAGGTAGACAGCCTGTCTGTGAATCCGGGACCTGATGGCACACCAGAGCTAATGGTATCCCAGCCTGGCTGTGGATATGCCATCCTGCTGTGTACTTGGAAACCAGAATACCAATGCCTGGCCGAGGGAGAATTGATGTCCTCTACTAGCAGGTGAGAGGTGTTTGTGAGCTGCTGGACACAGCTGTGCTTATGGGGTGCCAGTACTAAAATGATGTGTGCCCCATGCTAGCTTTCATGACCAAGCTTTCTCACTGCGTATAACTAATTTGAAAACTTACATTCGTAGTTGTGCCATTATAAAACAAGGCTTCTTCTCAACCTCCTAGTTTTAACCCAGAAGGCGCTATCAAGACTTAAGATTTCTCATCATCAGTGATAGACTGAAGGGTCCTAAACTAGATTATTTCAGTTTTGGCATTGTGACTCCATGTTAGTTCTGTGCCATGTAGGGCGCCCCTTTCGATTTATTTTAGTTTGTACAAGGCCTAATCGTTAAGTGGCGCCTGCCTGCATGAGCATTGCTTGTCTTTGGCTTGAAAATGTAGCACTCCGACCCTTGCCTCCAATAATACCAAAATTGCCTTTATCTTACTTGCTGATGGTAGGCATTTTACAATGTAGGGGAGAATTCATCACAAGGGCATTACACCATGTTGACCTTTAAACTGGATTGTAATACCAAGCAGGTCCTTATACAATGCAATGCCTTTACCTGCCAATGCATTTGTATTGTCTAACGTGTGTGTATATGTGTGGATATATATATATATATATATATATATATATATATATATATATATATATATATATATATATATATATATATATATATATATATATATATATCTCGATCTATCACCGCCCCCTCTTTTTCCGGTTTGGGGGGGTGGGGTGGTAAAACCCCTAATCTCCCTTTACCTCTACTTTCCCTCGATCCCTAAAACCCCCTACCAACCTCCCTTTACCTGTACCCACTCTTGAACCATAAAAAACCCTTAACTCCATTCCCCTCGTCTGAAACCTAGAAACCCCTTCCCAGCCTTTACTTCTATCCTCCTCTGAATCCTAAAAGCTGATTACCTTCCTTTACCTCTCCTTGTCCCCAAACCCTAAAGACCCCTTAAATTCTGTTACTTCTACTTACCCTTAAACCCTAAAAACCCTTACTTCCTTTACTACTAACCACCCCTGAACCCTGAAGACCTATTACCTCCCTTTGCAATTACCTACCAGAAACCCTAAAACTCCCTTTCTTCCCTTTACCTCTACCTGCTCCTGTAGCCTAAAATACTCTTACTTTACCTCCCTCCCTAGAAACCCTTACCTTCCTTTTCCTCTACCCTCCCTTAACCATCACTTAACCCTTACCCATCCCTTAACCATTAAATTCCCCTTTAAAAAAAAAAAAAAAAAAAAAAAAAGGCATAACAATGATATTTATTAAACAAGCATTTACAATGCAACGGTTTCGCCTTACAGAAAGTTAGACACGCTTTCAGTTTTAGTAGAGGAGACCCCTTGCCTCCCACTGCAGCTGAAGCATTTCAGCGCTGTGAATTAACCCCCTCCTGGGAGAGTTAGCTCTACTTTTTCAGAGAACTTTTAAGGCATCTGCAAAGTGGACTCTGGCCCAGGGCCCCAGCCTTTCAAAGGGGGTGGGAGTGAAGGGGAGGTGTGGTGTGAAAGAGCCAGCTCTGTTCTACAGATTTTTGCGCTCATCACTTAGATTAATTTTTAAAGACAATCTTGGAAATAGTTTATTTTTTTATTTATTTTTAATGTATATTACAGACATTTTGCAGACAAAATGTGTTATACAAGGAAGCCATAGCTGGATGGATTAGTGAAAGTATGAATGGATGAGTGAAGGGGTGAATGGAATGATGAGGGAAAGGATGGATAGATGAGTGAATGCAATGGGGGGCTGAGCAGAGAGTGCATCAGTGAAGGGACGGTGCAAGGAGAGGCTGAGGAGAGTGCAGCAGTGAAGGGACAGTGCAGGGACAGTGCAGGGAGAGGCTGAGGAGAGAGTGCATCAGTAAAGGGACAGTGCAGGGAGAGGCTGAGCATAGAGTGCAGCAGTGAAGGGACGGTGCAGGGAGAAGCTGAGGAGAGTGCAGCAGTAAAAGGACGGTGCAGTGGGGGGCTGAGCAGAGAGTGCAGCAGTAAAAGGACGGAGCAGTGGGGGGCTGAGCATAGAGTGCAGCAGTGAAGGGACGGTGCAGTGGGACTGAGGAGAGAGTGTAGCAGTGAAGGGATAATGCAGTGAGAGGCTGAGGAGAGTGCAGCAGTGAAGGGACGGTGCAGTGGGGAGGAGGAGTGAGTGCAGCAGTGAAGTGACGGTGCAGTGAGAGGCTGAGGAGAGTGCAGCAGCGAAGGGACGGTGCAAGGAGAGGCTAAGGAGAGAGTGCAGCAATAAAGGGACGGTGCAGGGAGAGGCTGAGGAGAGAGTGCATCAGTGAAGGGATGGTGCAGGGAGAGGCTGAGGAGAGAGTGCAGCAGTGAAGGGATGGTGCAGTGAGAGACTGAGGAGAGTGCACCAGTGAAGGGACGGTGCAGGGAGAGGCTGAAGAGAGTGCAGCAGTGAAGGGACGATGCAATTGGAGGCTGAGCAGAGAGTGCATCAGTGAATGGACGGTGCAGGGAGAGGCTGAGGAGAGAGTGCAGCAGTGAAGGGATGGTGCAGTGAGAGACTGAAGAGAGTGCAGCAGTGAAGGGATGGTGCAGTGAGAGGCTGAGGAGAGTGCAGCAGTGAAGGGACAGTACCGTGAGAGGCTGAGAGAGAGTGCAGCAGTGAGTGATGGTGCAGTGGAGGAGTGAGGGCTGCAGCCTGGATGGGGGGGCTGAGCAGAGAGTGAAGCGATGGCGCAGGGAGAGGCTGAGGAGAGAGTGCTGCAGTGAAGCGATGGTGCAGTGAGAGGCTGAGGAAAGTGCAGCAGTGAAGGGACGATGCAATGGGGGGTTGAACAGAGAGTGCATCAGTGAAGGGACGGTGCAGGGAGAGGCTGAGGAGAGTGAAGGGACGATGCAATGGGGAGCTGAGCAGAGAGTGCATCAGTGAAGGGACGGTGCAGGGAGAGGCTGAGGAGAGTGCATCAGTGAAGGGACAGTGCAGGGAGAGGCTGAGGAGAGAGTGCAGCAGTGAAAGGATGGTGCAGTGAGAGACTGAGGAGAGTGCAGCATTAAAAGGACGGTGCAGTGGGGGGCTGAGCAGAGAGTGCAGCAGTGAAGGGACTGTAACAGGGAAGAGACGGTATAGTGGAGCTGAGGAGAGAGTGAAGGGATGGTGCAGTAAGAGGCTGAGGAGAGTGCATCAGTGAAGCGATGGTACCGTGAGAGGCTGAGGAGAGAGTGCAGCAGTGAGTGATGTTGCAGTGGAGGAGTGAGGGCTGCAGCCTGGATGGGGGGGGGGCTGAGCAGAGAGTACAGCAGTGAAGCGATGGCGCAGGGAGAGGCTGAGGAGAGAGTGCAGCAGTAAAAGGACAGTGCAGTGTAAAAATAAAAATATGCCTTACCTCTAACATAAACTAAAATCAACATACATACCTGTCTGAACAACTCCGTGCACAGCGGTGCACATCGCTGAAGGGAATCGCCACGGGCCATGTTGAACCTAGAAAAGAGAGAATAAACATAAGATTAGCAAACAAAAAACAAAATGCTTACCTCTGAACGAAAACAGAGACAGAGAGTGAGGTAGTGAAAGAGAGTGAAAGTGACTTAGTGATATAGAAATAGAGAGAGTGAGGTAGTGAGACAGAGAGAGTGAGGTAGTGAAAGAGTGAGTTAGTGATGGAGAGTGATTTTGGTGGTAGTGAGATAGAAACAATGAGTGATGCTGTGACATAGTGAGATAGAGAAGGACTGAGGTAGTTTAAGAGAGAGTGAAAGTGACTTAGTGAGATAGAGAGAGAGTGAGTTAGTGAGATAGAGAGTGACGTAGTGAGTTGGAGAGAGAGAGTGAGCTAGTGAGATAGAGAGTGAGTCAGCGAGAGAGTGTTGTAGTTATTTTTTGAGTGAGTGACTTGTGTTATAGTTGAGAGTGATATGGAAATAGATAGAGTGATGTTATGGAGAGAGTTAGTGAGAGAGAGAGTGAGATAGTGTTATAGATATAATTTGAGTAGTGATGTAGTTATTTTTGTTTTGTGGGAGAGTGAAGTAGATATAGAGTGAGGTAGTGAGAGAGAGTGAGGTAGTGAAAGAATGAGGTAGTGAGGGTGAGAGTTGTGCTGTATTGAGATAGAAACAGAGAGATGTTGTGAAGTAGTGAGCTAGAGAGAGAGTGAGGTAGTGTATGAGAGAGTGAAAGTGAGTTAGTGTATTTGAGAGAGAGAGAGAGAGAGAGAGAGAGAGAGAGAGAGAGAGAGAGAGAGAGAGAGAGAGAGAGAGAGAGAGAGAGAGAGAGAGAGAGAGAGAGAGAGAGAGCGGTAGTGAGATAGAGAGAGAGTGAAGTAGTGAGTTAGAGAGAGAGTGAAGTTGTGTGGTAGTGAGAGAGTGATGTAGTGAACTTTAGAGAGAGTGTCGTGATATAGTGAGAGAGAGATAGTGAGATAGAAATAGAGTGAGGTAGTATATAGAGAAAGTGTGAGGTAGTGAGATAGAGAGAGAGTGAAGCAGTGAGTTAGAGAGAGAGAGAGAGAGAGAGTGAAGTTGTGAGGTAGTGAGAGAGTGTTGTAGTGAATTTTTGAGAGTGTCATGATATAGTGAGGCAGTGAGATAGTGAGATAGTAATAGATAGAGTGAGGTAGTGATGTAGAGAGGGTGAGGTAGTGAGATAGAGAGAGTGAAGTTGTGAAGTAGTGTGTTAGAGAGATAGTTACTGTGGTAGTGATATTGTGATGCTGTGAGAAAGAGAGTTGAGTAGTGAGGTAGAGATTGAGGTAGAGAGAGTGAATGAGAGATAGTGTAGTAGTGTGAGAGATAGTGAGGTAGTGAGAGAGATAGTGAGTTAGTGAAAGAGAGAGTGGGGTAGTGAGAGTGAGGTAGTGAGAGAGAGAGTTTGAAGGGACGGTATAGTGGAGCTGAGGTGAGAGTGAAGGGATGGTACCGTAAGAGGCTGAGGAGAGAGTGCAGCAGTGAGTGATGGTGCAGTGGAGGAGTGAGGGCTGCAGCCTGGATGGGGTGGCTGAGCAGAGAGTGCAGCAATGAAGGGACGATGTAATGGGGGGCTGAGCAGAGAGTGCGTCAGTGAAGGGATGGTGCAGGGAGAGGCTGAGGAGAGTGCAGCAGTGAAGGGACGATGCAATGGGGGCTGAGCAGAGAGTGCATCAGTGAAGGGACGGTGCAAGGAGAGGCTGAGGAGAGTGCATCAGTGAAGGGACAGTGCAGGGAGAGGCTGAGCAGAGAGTGCATCAGTGAATGGACGGTGCAGGGAGAGGCTGTAGAGAGAGTGCATCAGTGAAGGGAAGGTGCAGGGAGAGGCTGTGGAGAGAGTGCATCAGTGAAGGGACTGTACAGTGGGA
Organism: Lissotriton helveticus; assembly: GCF_964261635.1. Lineage (NCBI taxonomy): Eukaryota > Metazoa > Chordata > Amphibia > Caudata > Salamandridae > Lissotriton > Lissotriton helveticus. The sequence continues at coordinate 388,796,658 of NC_136057.1, forward strand.
CTGAGGAGAGAGCGTAGCAGTGAAGGGATAATGCAGTGAGAGGCTGAGGAGAGTGCACCAGTGAAGGGACGGTGCAGGGAGAGGCTGAGGAGAGTGCAGCAGTGAAGGGACGATGCAATGGGGGGGCTGAGCAGAGAGTGCATGAGTGAAGGGACGGTGCAGGGAGAGGCTGAAGGGAGTGCAGCAGTGAAGGGACGATGCAATGGGAGGCTGAGCAGAGAGTGCATCAGTGAATGGACGGTGCAGGGAGAGGCTGTAGAGAGAGTGCATCAGTGAAGGGACGGTGCAGGGAGAGGCTGTGGAGAGAGTGCATCAGTGAAGGGACGGTGCAGGGAGAGGCTGAGGAGAGAGTGCAGCAGTGAAGGGATGGTGCAGTGAGAGACTGAAGAGAGTGCAGCAGTGAAGGGATAGTACCGTGAGAGGCTGAGAGAGAGTGCAGCAGTGAGTGATGGTGCAGTGGAGGAGTGAGGGCTGCAGCCTGGATGGGGGGCTGAGCAGAGAGTGCAGCAGTGAAGTGATGGCGCAGGAAGAGGCTGAGGAGAGAGTGCTGCAGTGAAGGGATGGTGCAGTGAGAGGTTGAGGAGAGTGCAGCAGTGAAGGGATGGTGCAGTGAGAGGCTGAGGAAAGTGCAGCAGTGAAGGGACGATGCAATGGGGGGGCTGAACAGAGTGCATCAGTGAAGGGACGCTGCAGGGAGAGGCTGAGGAGAGTGCAGCAGTTAAGGCGACGATGCAATGGGGGGCTGAGCAGAGAGTGCATCAGTGAAGGGACGGTGCAGGGAGAGGCTAAGGAGAGTGCATCAGTGAAGGGACAGTGGAGGGAGAGGCTGAGGAGAGAGTGCATCAGTGAAAGGATGGTGCAGGGAGAGGCTGAGGAGAGAGTGCAGCAGTGAAAGGATGGTGCAGTGAGAGACTGAGGAGAGTGCAACAGTGAAGAGACGGTATAGTGGAGCTGAGGAGAGAGTGAAGGGATGGTGCAGTAAGAGGCTGAGGAGAGAGTGCAGCAGTGAGTGATAGAAATAAACCTAAGATTAGCAAAATAAACAAAATGCCGCATACATACCTGTCTGAACCACTTCGTGCACAGCGGAGCACACAGCTGCACGGAGACGCCACGGGCCAAATTGGACCTGAAAAACAAAGAAATAAACATAAGATTAGCAAAATAAACAAAATGGCTTACCTCTAACAGCAAAACAGCAGCATACATACCTGTCTGAACCACTTCGTGCACAGCGGAGCACACAGCTGCACGGAGACGCCACGGGCCATATTGGACCTGAAAAACAAAGAAATAAACATAAGATTAGAAAAATAAACAAAATCGCTTACCTCCAACAGCAAAACAGCAGCATACATACCCGTCGGAACAACTTCGTGCACAGCGGAGCACACAGCTGCACGGAGACGACACGGGCCATGTTAAACCTGAAAAACAAGCATTTACAATGCAATGGTCTCGGCATTATTAAAGGTAGAGCTATTGGCATTAAGAGGATGCTGAGAGGGGACCCATAAGCGTGAACGGGAAAAAGGCTAGTGATTGTGCATTCCCCATGAGTGTAGTAAAGGAAAAGGGGAATAAATGCCCGCAGTGATGCACAACTGATTGCGCGTGCCGGGAAGCTGCTCACACATTCCAACAGTTATTGGAAATCAAATCCCTGTCCAGTCCACATAATTTTCTCTGCATATGACTAAAAGCCTAAGACAGCCTTGTTATTTTTACGAAACCGTGTATAATAAAAGTATCCGATTGATAAAAGGTTATTAAACTTGACAGCCCTTAAGTGATCCAAGAAGTAAATATTAAAATGAAGTTTCAACAACACCAAACTTGACAGCCCTTAAGTAAATCAAGAAGTAAATATTAAAATGAAGTTTCAACAACACCAAATTGTCAAGGGAGGCCCAAGGCAGTAGTACAGATTACGATGTGATTTAATGTTCGTCCTTCGGGCAAGGTTTGTTGCTATAATGGAGAGGAAAAGCCCTGCATATTCGCCTTTAAATAATTAAACAAAGCGCTGGAAACGAGGGTTAATTTGCCGTGCACGCTCACAATATTAGCCTTTATGGAGTAACATTCAAGGTCAGTCACATCAGGTTTTTTAATGTTGTCTTTTGTGGCCCGACTTCCCCAAGCCATAAAAGAGAGGCCTGTCCACAGAATGTCAATAACAGGCCCTCTGACACCGCGCTATTTATAAGAGATACAAAACATAGTGGCGTGCGGCGCGTTGTCTTCAAGAAAAACTAGACCTGGATGCCTGCATGTCTATTCACTTATTTAGGGAACATTTATCGTTTACTCAACACACAACATCACCCCAAAGAATGCCTATGGTCTTGCGGGCTATGGAAGCATTTCTAGGGATCTCAGCACGCCCCTTGGGCTACAGAGGTGGGGGCTGGCCAGTAAGGTGGTAGTGTAAATGGTCGTAGCGGTGCGTGCAACGAACGGTGCAAGGGTGGGCACATCAGCACATGGACACTGGAGTCTGGCATCCACTGGCAAAACTATTCTCCAGGTCTTGCTTGCTATTGGGCACCATCTACTGCTGACTCCATAAGGCAACTGCCTCATCTATCCTTATGGGAGCAATAACTTGGTGTGCATTATCACTTGACTGTGTAGAGTGGTATGGCATAGAACTCTTGGATGTAGTCAATGATGTGGAACAGACACACACAGGCACAAACACAAGCACACCCACACATACACAGAGGAGCACACACACAAGCAGACACAGGGACACACACAAGCACACACGGATACACATGCAAGCACATACACAAACACACAAGCAGACACAGGGACACACACAAGCACACATGGATACACATACAAGCACATACACAAACACAGAGGAGCACACAGACAAGCAGACACAGGGACACACACAAGCACACACGGATACACATACAAGCACATACACAAACACAGGCATACACAAGCGTACGTACAGACTCACACACAGGCGCACACACACACACAGGCAAAGTGGCAGTCTGCAGAGGTAAGAGCATCAGGGCAGTGAGACGGGTGGGGGTCGGGTGTTGGAATTCAACAGACGACGGGATAGGCAATATTTAAATTTTAAAAACACTTACCTTGAGCTCGCCGTATCACCATTAAATTGAAAGGTAAAACACTTGGTTTCTTGTCCCACGCAGGAAAATGAGTTTCTAAACTGTGCGAGTTGTTTTACAAACACCTTAAGTCTCAGAACGTGCGTACTCAAAGCTTTTCCCGGGTGCTGACAGGTTTGCTTTTGCTGCTATTCAAGGAATAGAATGCAATTTAAAAAAGCAATTTTAGCTGTGTTATTTCCGTGCAAGCTTTCTTCACAGACTGTGTTTCAACTTGTCACATACAGCCAACTTTTAGTTGCTTTCAATAGACATCTTATCTACCATATAACGAGATTGTGGTGAGCGTAGAGCCAACCATCTGTGCACCGTTGGTTGTCGGCTGCCATGTTAAAACATGAAGCTCATTTGGCTCTTTGTTGAAAAACAATATAATAACAGCAGCGCGGCCAGCATGTTAATACATGAAGTGTGTGAGGTGCTCTGGTGGCAAAAAATTACTACAAAATTAAATATTTGTTAAAAAAAAAAAAGGGAAGGCATCCTCCACATGATTTTCCTATTTATTTACTTTTGTACAAATCGCATCACAGCCTGCTTTAGCTATAGATGTTTAAAGCTTCAGGGTAACGTGCCGTGATTGCTACAAAAGTAAATAAACGGAAAAGAAATGCGGCGGCGCCAGATTTCTTTTCTCTTTATTTAATTTTGCAGCTATCGCGGCATGCCACACTTTAGATTTAAACCAGTGAGACTAAAGCGTGGCAAGACACAAATGCTAAGAAAACAAATGAATACAAAAAACTGTGGTCGGATGACTTTACAGCTACCAATAAAGTAAATAAATGCAACCCAAAAAAACGTTTTACTTTGCAATTTTTACAGTAAGGCAGATTTTAAAACAATTACCTCCTCTGCAGCGTCAGGGTTTCAGAAGCCGGCCATTATGCCATGCCAGCTTTGTTATGCCATCATTCAAAACACGTTTGTGAATGTGTGTGTAAGAGTGCAGCGCCTCAAAGCCTTGACGCTGTCAGCTGCCTCTGCTTCATGCTAAAATTAAGCACGGCTGCAATGACACCACATGGGCGGCTGAATCGTGAAAGTGACTGCCGTTTATAGAACTGAAATCAAGGGCACTCACTGGATTGTGGAAAAAATGAAGGGAGATAGTTTCCTTGGGAGTGTGAACACTCGTCAGAGCAACATTTTTATGTGAGTGCGTGGAAGCGCCACCGGACGTGATTACATCCTTGATAACGTTGGGCCAGTGTTATCCTTAAAGCACAAAGGCAGCGGCAGAGTAGAAGGGCGCCGAGATAGCTCCACATTTGTTTATGTAAGTGAAATGAAGAGCAGCAGCAACACTTCAAAATGCCTGTCGCCAATACTGGCTTTGCAAATGCGGACAATAATAAAAGCTACCAGCGGGAGGAGGGCGGGGACAAACGGAACCCTAAAAAAAAAAAATGAAGAATGAAACTCACCCCTGAGAAGCCACACCGCCACAAGCATCAAGACAACAGACAGTGGGAGGGGGGCGGGAACAAAGGGAACGGGTTGCGAATACCCGACCCGGCTGGGAAGGATAAGCTCCGAAAGGGAGCAGCCGCACCTCCATGGCCGCCACAAACAGCAACACAACGGAGGGCGGGGACAAACGGGACGCGGACAACAGGAAAGGGGACGGGAAGATGGGCAACACGGCCAATGGGAGGGGGGCGGGAAAGCAACACAACAGACAGCGGGAGAGGAGCAGCATTAAACACACATTAGCATTAGCAGTTACAAAAAATAAATAATAAAAAGGTCTTACCTCATACTCGCAATGAACACAAAAACAAAATGCCGTGACGAAAAAAGGGGCGGGTGACGCAAAAAGGGGGCGGGACTTAAAAAAAGGCACGGGAACGCCCACGATTCGCGTCCTGAGGGGGAAAGAGTGACGGACAAGAATGTCTTCCAATGGCTAGCCTCCATTTATGGAGCTAGCCAATTGGAAACAGAGGCTGTCCTAACCTCACTATTAAAAACAACAGATTTCGATCTGGGAGGGGCTTCGCCCCTCGCCAGGTTACGAAACCTAAAAAAAGTATGGGAATTGTGATGCTGTGCACAATTTGGGCCAGTTCAGTGAGCGTGGGGACATGGTCAACAGCGTGGCTAAAAAAAGAAAATATTCTGTAACATTTTTTGGTATTTCACCTTCAGATAACTACATATAAAATAAAACACAGCTTAATGTAAATGCAAGTTATGTTAATCAGTAGGGAAATGCACCATTGTACAGTATGAAACATCTATTAGTAAATGCACTGCACCTGACAGCCACAGAATTGAATTCTGGTTGGTCCAGTGGAAAATAGTGACTTGTGTATGTTTAGGGCTATAAAATACAAAGTCCCAGTCCAGTGACAGAAAGCGCTTTGGGCGTGTAAGTTATTATTTTGACCTTACATTACACACAGTAAACGACAGGCTGCTACAAAATGCATGAAAAGGTTTAAAATACAAAACGTGTTCCAAAATACATATTTTAGTAATGCCCAAAATGTACATAGTACACTTTTTTTTATATAACTGTCTTTTAAAAGCACACACTTCCCAACTTAGCTGGTAGCTCACTTACAATAACTCTCAAAAATAACAACTGTCTCATCAGAAAGCTTCGAGTAATTCCGTCAATTAAAGCCAATACCAGCTTCCAAGCACCATGTACATTTGCAGATTGACCAGTTGAGTACATTTACATTGCTTTTGGGGAAGCAGGCACCCTGGCAAAAAAAGGCTTGTCTAGCTGTATGCACTCCCCTCGGTTTCGCAGCACAGAAGACTCCCTGCCCCACACTTCAGCTGAAGCATTCCAACCGTTGCAATTAACCTTGTCTTTATACAAAATGTAGTATTACTGATTTTCTAAAAGTAAAAAAAGTATGGGCACGTCCTGCCTCTCAGATCCCCCTTCTCACTCTCCCCGCCACGGGGTGCAAACAGCCAGAAGAAGAGAAACACGGACTAAACAAGCAGGCCATGGCAGAGAGCAGGCTAAACAAACTGTAGGCAGCAAGCAGGTCGGGTCAAAGAGCATGCTAGTTAGGGTAGCTAATTAGACTAGAGCGGTGACGGGATGGGGCACGTGCAGCAAGAGAGAGTTCAGGGAAGGAAGTGGCATGGCACAAGCTGCGCCTGCGGAGCTGCTGAAGGGTAGGTAGGGTGCAGGCACAACTGACATTTAGGCTGGGTAGGGTACTCGGGCAGGGTGCACGTTGCATGGCAGGCCATTGGCGTGGCACACCCAGGAGGCGGGGGTCAGGACACGGGGGATAACAGGCTCTAGTTAGGGAACAGGATGCAGGACAGGTGCCTGGGCGGCTTTGTTGGAGGCATACTGAGGGGCAGTGTGGCTGCAGGTAGGCAGAGGCTGCAGGGAAGGTTGGCAGTAATTGTGGCTAAAAGGCTGTATAAGGTGCCAACGGCCCCGTGCAGGTAATGAAATAGAACACCTGATAGCTGGCTGGGTAATAAAATACAATAACAATCATGGTTCCGTGGGCGCTAGGGCACAGAGTTTCGGTTCCACTGCACTTGCTGCACCATCGATACCTATGCACGATATATTGTTAGTACAGAACCTAAGAGGCTTGCATGGCAGATAAGGTGCATGGTATTATCGGTGGCGGCGGCTTGCTCGTGGGCCTCTCACCTGCATTGTAGAAGCGGTCCAGCACGCCGGTCTCCCCGAAGTCCAGCTTGCCGAAGGGCAGCATCTCCAGGCGGACGCCGGCGCCCTCGCACGCCTCCCGCAGGCTCTCCAGCGCGGCGCCCTCGCAGGCCTGCACCCCGGGGCTGGCCTCCTTCATCACGTACACCACGGAGGTGCTCCTGCACCCGGGCTTGGACCGGAGCGGGGCCGGGCACCCGACCGCCGGCCCGTGCCCGCCGCCTCCACCACCCTCCTCCACCTCGTGCCAGAGGCTGCCAGCCGCCGGGGTCTGCAGGGGGGCGCCCCGAGGCGGCCCCTCCTGCGGCGGGATGCCGAGCAGCAGGGAGGTGGGCACGGAGAAGGTGATGCCCTCGCTGCTGTCGCTCATGTTGGCGCTGGGTCGGTCCCTCTTGTTGCCCGAGGCGCTGTCTTGGGTCCTAAAGGAGGGGTGTGCTGGGCTGCATGCCCGCAGGGGTGCCCGGTGGAGTCAAACGCCTGCAGGGTCCCGGCCGCCCCCAGCTGCTGCAATCATCACAAACGTCTCCCCAACACCTCCAGCCGCTGGTGTCTCACTCAGGTGCAACCTGTTGCAGGAGCCTTGCGCCGCGCACCGGCTCCGCGCGACTCCACCGCCTTCTAAGAAACGCGCACGCAGAAAAAGAACACTCGAAGAAGCAGTCTAATAGGAGTGCACTCCCCCTGTCCGGCAGCCGTGCACGGGCCTCTGCGAAATGCCCTCTCTGTGTGCAGTTCAAGATCTAGCGAGGGCACACCAGCAGGCGAGGCACATGTGGGGGTGCGCCGCCACCCTGCTGCTGCCGGGGGGACTCCCGGGCTCCCAGGTGAGGCGCAGGGCTGTGTTTACTTCCCTTCCTCGCTGCTGCCTGCAGCGGCACACTAGCCAGACAGTCTGTCCCCGCCGGCCCCGGTGTGTGGGAAGTGCCAGTGCGCAGTGTGTTGTGAAACGTGCTGTGTGTGGCTGCTGTACAAACTGTAACCCGAGAGCCGCCCGCCCTCCTCCTTCTCCCTGTACCAGCCCTTCCCGCAGTCCTCTGCTCGAGAGATAGAAGTTTCCCACAACTGTGGCGAGTTCCGCCGAGTGCACGTGACTCCCAGACGCTCCCCTGTGGCCAGCCCGTGCTGTGTGCGTCTCACGCTCCTTTAACTACTACAATCTCAAGCAAATCACTATACAGGCGACTCAAATCAAGCAATCAATGTAAACTTTACTCAGTTTTTGAAATAAAAAAAACATATAAACAAAATAAGCCAATAACATACACGTCAGTTATAAATCATCCTAAAAAACGATCAATTTTAAAATCGGAGAAACATGCAGTGTATGAAACTACCTTGAGCGATGCACAGATCATATAAATAAGTACATAGTTAAACAAGTCAGGTCCCGGGCCGCGCTGTGATTGGCTGACGTCACGGGGGTGTCCCGGGCCGGCAGCCAATCACAGCGCGGCCCTGGAATGACGTCACGGGGTGTCCCGGGCCGGCAGCCAATGGCAGCGCGGCCCGGGACAAAGGGGCGGGGCTTAAAAAAAGCACCAGAAACGCCCCCGAATCGCGTTTTCGAGAGAAAACGCGATTGACAGCCTCTGCCTCCCAATGGCTAGCCTCCATTTATGGAGCTAGCCAATGACAGGCAGAGGCGGTTCTAACCCCACTATTAAAAACAACAGATTTCGATCTGGGAGGGGCTTCGCCCCTCGCCAGGTTACGAAACCTAAAAAAACAAGTGTGTGGTAATGATCCATAGAATACTAAAAATGGACCTACGTGGTAAAATCCTGCTGGGTAAACACTGGATACCTCCTCCTAGATCTCATGACAAAACACATGAATTTTTCAAACTTGTTTATTTTTCTCTTTTTGATATTCTTAGTATTTTCTCCATTAAGTTGGTTTTAAGGTTTCCTAATCAAACTGCAAAATACCTGTTCACGGTTTAGTGCTTTCTTGTTGCGGAGCAGACTAACACATATTGTGTGCATATTTCTGCTTTTGCTTTCTTTCCTCTTTGAGTGGCACAAATCCCCATTTCATGCATCTGCAGGCATTTCCTTTTGTGCATGAGTTACACCCATCAGTTCTACTGGGTTGTACGTCAGAACAATGCATGCTTTTACCTTGCATGCTGTTACTCTGCAGTCTTTAGAACAAATGCGTCTTTACCACACATTAGTTTACCGCGCATATCGTTACAACAACATGTCTTAGGGAAAGCACTGGACATTAAAGCGGTATAATTCACTATTCCAACTCCAATCTGCTAATCAGTAGTGAAAGTGTTGGACTTTAAAGTCCAGCACCACTTTCTGTAAGGCATGTTGTAACGAAATGCGTGGTAGAGGAATGCGAGGTAAAGACACATTCGTTGTAACGCCCGCGATGTAATGGCAGTGCGTGGTTCTCGCCGCGTTGTCAATGCTGTTTCCCGTTCTACTATAGATTTGGCGTGATGATACCCTGTTTTTTCTTCTCTCCCCTCATACTTTCAATCTGCCCTCAATTAAGTTGGTTCCAGGACCACAAGTACTTTAACCCTACTCTTCAGTCCAAGCAAGAGCAACAGTCCTCTATATGGAAATATTCTCTGACTGGAGACAGCCAGACCTTACTGTAGTAACTACGTGCTTTATTGCTTTTTTACTGTTCCTTACTGCCAGGGTTTGCCTGGTGGTGACTGACAACAAAAAATGCCCATATGTCCAACTATCCTAATTGGGTGGGTGAACATATAGCCAATTTCCCGGCAACCCCTGTGTTGGTGGTGAGGGAACTGTTGAGACTGAGTTCACTCTCCGCTAACATATAAATCTGGCCCTCTATTTCTTAAGGAGTAGTTACTCCCAGAGAATATGTCCTACCATTGGAAACTTATGCAAATTCTTCTATGCTCTGATTAAGGGCCTGATTGTGAGTTTTGGCGGTGCGGGAGACAGTGGCACGCCAGCGCCGCTCTCCCACATCGCCATACCTCACCGCTGCCTGCCCGATTACAAGTATTTTTGTGGTCTGGCAGGGGGTAGCATGGCGGTGCAGTTTAAAGGCTCCTAGTGAGCCTTAAACTGCACCGCTGAGGGACCGCCAATGCATGTTCTTGCTCGGGAAGGAATGCACCATGTCATGCATTCCTTCCCGTGCGGGATCTGGGGGTGCAACCCCCTGCATGCACAGGGGTTAGCGGGGGGCCCTGTAGGGCCATCTTTCTTTCCTCCCTGCCAGCAGTTTCATAGAGGAAGAACCTCCAGGAGACCTCTGGTGGTGAGGAAAGTCGTAATATGCTTAGTGGTGCCTCAGGGCACAGCCAAGCATATTACGGTGGTGCAATGGTGGTCTGACCTCCCTAGTCGTAGTAGGGTGGTTGGAAGACCGCCACTGCTGCGCCACCACGGGTCTGGCGGTCTGTGGACCACCAGATAAATAATCGGGCCCTATGTAATTTTTAGGTCTCGCCTGCGACAGAGTATGCTCCGCATTCGCTCTCGATTGCAAGAGATATTGTATACAACAAGGGGCTTGCAGCACACCCATTGCTTAACATTTATTGGCTTCATTGTCACTCTTAGTTGCTACCTTCTAATTGGCCAGCGTTTACTGGCTTCACTTTCTCTTTTTTTAGGCGGGAGCATGGACCTAGTACGGATTGCTTTAGCTTAATTGCGACCTTCCTTCAAAATGGTTGCAGAGACTGTTTTGATAAACTATGTTTCCAGACCGCTATGATATTGAGTTTAGTCTCTCAATTAGGTATCAAGTATCAATGAGTGATGTAGGTTGACCTTGCATTGTAATGAAGTTAATATACATGTGTTTCTGTATTGTCTACAGCGTACCCTGACGAAGAGCACTAGATGCTCGAAATGCATTGGTTTTTAATAAATGCTGTTTTGGAAGAACCCTTGCATCTGTCATGTTCATGCAAAAGGCTCGGATGGGCATAGCATTCTCACTAGAAACTTGGAAAATTGGCATGAATATCCCGCCCGTGGATGGAAATAAAGGATGAAAATTTCAGATAAACAGACTAAAAATGGTTAAAGAAGAAAAATACTGGATTAAAACACTTAAAATGAAGAAAATGTTTGCCAGACAGGCGCCATGCAATAGTGCGGTCGGTTGAGGCAACATACTGCCCCCTTCATGGACTTATCCCAGTAGAAGCCAGCAGAAAAATACATCTTTATATCTACAAAGCATGAGGAGCCATCTAAAATATCCTTCCTATATAACATCTTAGATCCGTTTTGGGATTTAACTAATTTGGTGCTAAAATGCAGAACACCATAAGTAGACCCGAGACCGCATAAAAATGCAGTTTAACAAGATTATGTTCTGTTTTGCTCACAAAACCTAACCAAATTAAACTTGACTACGGTAGCTATTGCTAGAAGAAAATTGGTAACTGTAATTTGTTTCATCCAGGTCCTGACAATGCATTCTCTAAACATTGTGGCTATAAAGCACTTTAGTTCTAACCTGACATATTTGAAAGGGAAAGGAGAACATCTATAGCTTAAGTCACTTCTTGCACAAAGACAACCAGATTGAACAAAGTCTCTTTTATTATGTGGACTAATGCCTTTTAATTAAGCTTTAAAATCAGAAATGTACTTGCCTGTAGCAGGGTTCTGACAGTTTGCTGATTGACATTTTAAGGGGCAACACAAGATTGGGCTCTTATGTCCAAGCAAAGGTATTTGATATGTTCTTTAATTACACAGTTACCTCAAGATAGAAACCTTTTACTCTGCTCTGCTAGAGTCATGATTTTAGTGCCTTGAACGAGGTTTCAGGGAAAGATCAGGGACACAGGTATCCAGTTTCCTTCCAGCAGTGCAACTATTTTCATGCTGCAAATGGCTAGGACCAATTTTATCCGCAGACCTACCACTGGTTTCTTTTAACACAGAACTAGACAAGGAGGGTAGACCACGATCAAGCACAAAAATAAATTTGACTTCAGTCTGTCCACCTCTTTTTCAGCACGCCAGTGAGATGGAAGGTCTTTCTAGGCTTTTTAACTTGGAAGGACATTATCATGAATAAGCGGGGAATACTATTGGGTCTTGCTTAGGATTTTGCAACTAGCACAGCAGATATTTTCAAAAAAAGCGATGGAATTACATCCCAGGTGGAAAAACAAATCAAAGCGTTTATTGTTTAAAGTTCTTCACCTGCAAAGCCGACTTGAATTTTTTGGATTGCCTGACTCATTATGTTATTTGTTTTTATTGGAGACATATATTTGTTCAAACATAGATTTTGTTGTGCCTTGGACTTTAATGGAGCTTATTCCCTTAATACTAATTATTTTAATAGCACATGATGCGTTTGGTTTTCTTGAAAATGCTTAGCGCTAGTTGCAGGACATTGGAGAAAGCAATGAATTCATATATACCTAAAGCTTAATGATAATCAATCGCACACTTCATCTCAACCTGCAAGTTCCATAAATATATAGCTACAAACCTCTGCCTTTTTGTGCTGCTCCTAAACCTACATAAATTCACCATTTCATCGAAAAATATCTGTTTTTCAAATGGAAAACTAAATACCGTGGAAGCCTTTTCACCTCTTTACCCAATGGCAAAGACCTCCATTCACAAGAATGCTGCACAGTAATGGTTTTCAAAGAACTTTTTATGTTCTTAATGCAGGCTGTAAGTGAGACCCCTGAAGGGAGGAGGTGGTGTGGTAGACAAAAAGAAACTTTTGGTAGAAGCCCATGGCACAAAACAGGGATTACTTATACTCTCTTCCTATGCACATGTGCTCACTTGGAAATACATTGTTCACTGGCTGTAAAGTTAAAGACTTCTCTAATTCAGTGTTTTGGAACTAACAACAGTCAGTTTAGTCCATTTCTATTACTCACTTTTTGCTTTTAGTGTGCCTTGAGCATTATGTCCGTATGAATCTCGGTTATTTCATGAGGCACTGCACCTTCTGGACCAGGACCCAGATTTCGACATTGTCTCTCCATGCCTCAGGCGTCTGAGACCAACCTTCCATGTAAGTCTAGAATGGAGCAGCATTTTTTAAAGCCTGCATCATTTATGGATTAGAAGAGCTCTGTAGCGGTACAGATTTGAGCTGTATCACTCTGGCATAGCTAACCATTTTGTGAATGCTACTTCAGGCCCAATTTAAAGGTTGGAAGACGGGTTATTCTGTGACAAATCTGACGGATATTCAGTCCGTTTTACTACAAGTTGCATAGGATATAATAGAATTGTAATACAGCGTACAGGGTATCCGCTACGCTTGTAAGAGTAACCCAGTCCACCAGTTTCTAAATCAGGCCCTTTGCATCTGATTCTAAGGGTTGTATTGAAAAGCATAGCACCATAGGTGTAAGTTTTTTGATGGAAGTATGACTTTTGGTGTTGTAAGGCTTTGGGTTGCCAGCAATCACAGATTTCACGTTGCACCACAATTTTGTACATTCTTTTAAGACAGTTGTTGTGTTAGGTAGAAATGAGCATTGTTTCAACATGACTAATTGCCTGAGAGATCGGTAGCGTTAAAGCGATATATAGGGCTTTTCATGCCCCCTGCTTAAGGAATGTATGGTGCGTAGGCATGCCTGATAATTGTCGTCTAAAAACAGGGTTACTGATTATGTTGACCAACCTTGTGGCTTAACAATCCTGTGTGATAACATGTTTTGTTATTGCCCAGTTCAACTGTACTCCGTGTATGTACAACTGACCAATGAAAGGCCTGCTGAGAGTCAAACAAGTGATCTGTACATTGACACAACCTACACGAATTCCCAAGAGGGCTGTACTTGTCTTATTTGTAAAAGATAACACAGATTTCGGTTTCTGTGTGGGAGAGAGGAAGCTATTGTGTTCTTGTTTCTGTTGATGGTGGGGTTGTTATCTAATATTGTGTCGGTAATAGAATGATGTTTAAAGAAGTGATGCCCTATTACTGAGTGACAACTACTATGAGCCTAATGTTTACAGTCATACTCAGACTTTTGATGTTTGATCAGGTACAATGCAATCTACACTCAGCGCTGAAATTGCCTGTTTCATTTGAAGACTGCAGTAATAAATGGCCAGGGCATTGTGGTTCAGCTAAGTGAAATTCTGGGAACTCAAAAGTTTGCTCTTTTTGCTCTCCTAGGAAATAAACCCACCCTCCCTTCCTATTGTTTGAAATTTCTCCATTATATTATGGTGAGTCGCATATGGTGGAGGCTTAGCTTGAAAGGAGTTGGTGTGGACCAAAGGGGCTTTAAAATCCTGGAATGGTGCAGATTCAGCAAAGCTGGTGGCAGAATCAAAATGGTTGTCCGACCTCTATCCATAGAGATTTCTTAAAGGACTGCTTTATGGAAAAATTCAGCGTATTGGGAGTGGAAAGATACCAATTTTGCTCTGAATTCCAGTTTGGTGCAGTTTATTTTACTTAACACAAAGATGGATTGAAACTATAAGAATTATGCTCTTATTCAAGCAATTTTCTGAAAACTGAACACTCATGGCAAGCTGAAAGAACCAGCAGCGCCGCAGCCCACTCAGTTCTTTTTAAATAGTAAAATGGCTTCAAATAGCCGTAGGGCAGGAACCTACTATTATGAGATCTATGACTGTCACGACTCATTCTGCTGGATCTTCATAATTCGACGATTCCTGTTCTATAATGAGAATAAATTGGGGCCAGATATATGACCCACCAAGATGCGTCTCGCAAATTTCGTCGCATTTGCGACTCGCAATCTGCGACACGCAAATTGGGATGCACAACAGTTAATATTAATGAGGCAGGCGCAATTTGCAACCTCATTAGAAATGGCTAGCACTCCCAGGGACCACCGTGTCTGTGACTGCTTTTTTAATAAAGCAGTTTTTAGGTCTCGGACCGTAGGCTGTGCTCGCGCAGTCTCGCTCCGAGATTTTATGTTTCTTAGTATGGGGGCTTTAACCTGCCCTTCTTCTCCATTGGCTGGCTTCCTAAACGGAGGCCAGCCATTGGAGGAGAGGGGCGTCACTCCGTTTTAGCCCCGTCTTTTTCGGATTCGGGGGCGTGTTTTTTCGCTTCTTTCTGGTTTTCTTTCTCTCCTCTTCCCATTGGCTGGAATTTTACATTCCAGCCAATGGGAAGAGGAGAGATCGAAAACCACGCACCCAAATCCGAAAACCAGGGGTCGTTTCTCTGAGACATTTCTGCTTGGCCTCGGAGAAATGTGGTGTTTCCGGAGCTGCTCGGCTCCGCTCGCGTCCCCCCCCCCTCCCTCTGCCCGCAGCCCTCCTCCATCCCGCTCTCGCCTCCCCCCTTCCCTCTGCCGCAGCTCTCCTCGGTCCCGCTTCCGCCTAGCCCCCCCCTCCGTCCCGCTCTCGCCTCTAACCCCGTTATGCGATGGAATCCTGCTTTATAGCCTTAGCCACCATGCGTACCTCAAATCAATTCTTTCCGTGCTTAAGTTATACCCACGTGCGAGAGCTATTTACCAAGAACATAATGCATTTTACTGATAATCATCCCCACTTGAGATGGCCGCTGTGAAATGGAGTTCTTAAAAAAAGATCAAGCGAATACGAACAGACCGTTCTAGTCTCTATTAAAAATTGATTGACTGGGGGCGACAGAAGGCAGCAATCCCCGG
This sequence comes from Lissotriton helveticus, assembly GCF_964261635.1. Lineage (NCBI taxonomy): Eukaryota > Metazoa > Chordata > Amphibia > Caudata > Salamandridae > Lissotriton > Lissotriton helveticus. The sequence continues at coordinate 388,812,085 of NC_136057.1, forward strand.
GAAGCTTCTTCTGGCAACCGCACAGGTTCAGAGACACAAAAGAAAGACAGTGAGATTTGGTACTTGACGTTGAACTGATGAATACGGCCCCATGGCGGAGTTTCCTCGATTTGAATCTGTTTCGTACACACTCGCTTCATGTGTGCCTCTATTGAATGGGTAACAGCCACATACATGCCCACTGTTTAGGCTATTTGTGTAAACACGTACTCGCAGCTCTAGAATAGAATAGCCACAAGCTGACTAGAAGTGTTAACGTGAGCTGTCTATACATAAGGGATAAGTTGTTCCTAGTTCGGTTTCGATTGTGCCTCATACTACCTGAACGGTAATCCTGCACCACGGGATACATGGAGCTCACCCACACCCAACATGTCCGACCAGTGTCCTTCTGCCTTTTCGCTTTAGCCTGTAGTTGTTTATACACCTCGTTCCTGATGTCACAGCCGGCGCTCTGGCGAAGATGAGGGTGGGGGGAGGGTAGGGCACGGCCACCTCCTGGCGCGCGGCGCGCGCAATAGCAGCAGCAGCTCTTTGGAGTCTCGGCCGCATGCAGCACCATGGCGGAGAGCGCCGGCCTCGAGAATCACCGCAGCAAGAGTTTCAAGAATAAGGGCCGCGATGTGGAGGTAAGACTACATGCCGCCGTTGGCTGTCACCGGAGGGGAGTGCGGACTAGAGGCAGGCTCCGGCCTTCCTGGGCGCGGTCTTTTGCGCAGGGGGCCCCCGAAGAGGTGAAGCTGTCCAGGTTCCACTAGGACCCACACCTATCAGCTGAGCAGGCCAAATGCGGCTGTAGGAAAGTGTTGAACCTAGCGGCAGCCTATGCGGGGATTTAAAATTATTTACAACAAGGGGTGGTGATGGACAGAGTCTCTGAATTAAGCAGAATACTCTCACCCAGTCAAGAGATCAGGGCTAGATCCAACACCGTTTTTTAGCTCATTGCACCATCCCAGTTTCAGAACCTGGCTGTATGCAAATTAGTCTGTCCCTGGCCCAGTGCATCATGGGAACAGGGCAGACCAGACTACAAAAGCCAATTCTTACACTGGGAAGGAAATAAGCTTTCGGGGACCGGTTTCTGGCATTTCAGCCGTCTTCGGCCCGGCTTGCTTGAATCCTGATGGTGCAATGAGCAAGGGACTCACATCTGAGTATACCCTTCCACGCTTAGGGTGGACAAAATTATTTACAACAAGGGGTGGTGATGGACAGAGTCTCTGAATTAAGCAGAATACTCTCACCCAGTCAAGGGATCAGGGCTAGATCCAACACCGTTTTTTAGCTCATTGCACCATCCCAGTTTCAGAACCTGGCTGTATGCAAATTAGTCTGTCCCTGGCCCAGTGCATCATGGGAACAGGGCAGACCAGACTACAAAAGCCAATTCTTACACTGGGAAGGAAACAAGCTTTCGGGGACCGGTTTCTGGCATTTCAGCCGTCTTCGGCCCGGCTTGCTTGAATCCTGATGGTGCAATGAGCAAGGGACTCACATCTGAGTATACCCTTCCACACTTAGGGTGGACAAAATTATTTACAACAAGGGGTGGTGATGGACAGAGTCTCTGAATTAAGCAGAATACTCTCACCCAGTCAAGAGATCAGGGCTAGATCCAACACCGTTTTTTAGCTCATTGCACCATCCCAGTTTCAGAACCTGGCTGAATGCAAATTAGTCTGTCCCTGGCCCAGTGCATCATGGGAACAGGGCAGACCAGACTACAAAAGCCAATTCTTACACTGGGAAGGAAACAAGCTTTCGGGGACCGGTTTCTGGCATTTCAGCCGTCTTCGGCCCGGCTTGCTTGAATCCTGATGGTGCAATGAGCAAGGGACTCACATCTGAGTATACCCTTCCACGCTTAGGGTGGACAAAATTATTTACAACAAGGGGTGGTGATGGACAGAGTCTCTGAATTAAGCAGAATACTCTCACCCAGTCAAGAGATCAGGGCTAGATCCAACACCGTTTTTTAGCTCATTGCACCATCCCAGTTTCAGAACCTGGCTGTATGCAAATTAGTCTGTCCCTGGCCCAGTGCATCATGGGCGGGCCTGCCTTGAGTGCACTAACAGCCTCATAGAGGGGCCCGGTGTCCCCGCCCCACCTTCTGCTCATTGAGCTCCTCTGTGACTGCTTGTTGTACGGTTTGGGAGGTAGGCTCAGAGATGAAATTATGTCACAGCACTTTATAGCTATTCCAAGTATATTAAGTAGCAGTAAGTGCCATCCATTGCACCCGTCCTCTTCCAAATGTCGGTATTTCGCCAGTCTCCTGACCCCTCGTTGTTTGTGCTTGCTCTCCTGTCCCCTCGTTGTTTGTGCTTGCTCTCCTGCCCGCTCGTTGTTTGTGCTTGCTTTCCTGCCCCCTCGTTGTTTGTGCTTGCTCTCCTGCCCCCTCGTTGTTTGTGCTTGCTCTCCTGCCCCCTCGTTGTTTGTGCTTGCTTTCCTGCCCCTTGTTGTTTGTGCTTGCTCTCCTGCCCCTTGTTGTTTGTGCTTGCTCTCCTGCCCCCTTGTTGGTTTGGTTGTGCTTGCTCTCCTGCCCCCTCGTTGGTTTGGTTGTGCTTGCTTTCCTGCCCCCTCATTGGTTGTGTTGTGCTAGCTCTCCTGCCCCCTCATTGGTTTGGTTGTGCTTGCTCTCCTGCCCCCTTGTTGTGCTTGCTTTCCTGCCCCCTTTTCCCTCGTTGCGAGTGTTTTTTCTGGCCTCGGTTCCATGTGTGTGGCTCTGTGTGTGTGGCTGTGTGTGTGTGTGTGTGTGTGTGTGTGTGGCTCTGTGTGTGTGTGTGGCTCTGTGTGTGTGTGTGTGGCTCTGTGTGTGTGTGTGTGTGTGTGTGTGTGTGTGTGGGGCTCTGTGTGTGTGTGGCTCTGTGTGTGTGGCTCTGTCTGTGTGTGTGTGTGGCTCTGTCTGTGTGTGTGTGGCTCTGTGTGGGTAGCTTTTTTGTAGGTGGCTCTGTGTGTGTGTGGGTGGCTCTGTGTGTGTGTGGGTGGCTCTGTGTGTGTGTGGGTGGGTGGCTCTATGTGAATGACTGTGTGAGTGGCTTTGTGTGTGTGGCTCTGTGTGGGTGAAAATGCAATAGATCTCGCATTTGCGAGCGATTAAGCTATTGGCATTGTAAATGACAATGCCATTTATTTATGTTTTAAATACAAAAACATAAATAAAAATAATGTCATGAGCAATGCCAATAGCTCTAACTTTAAGAATGCCGAGACCATTGCATTGTAAATGCTTGTTTTTAAATGCAGCTCATTTTCCTTGAAGGAAAACTGGATGCTTTTAAAAAAGAAAAATGAAACTTTTCAGTTTCATTTTTTAAGAGAAGGCAGTGGTCCGAGGGACCACTGCCTTCTCTTAAAAATATTTTCCCCCATACTTACAAAGGGCAAGGCGTCCCTTGGGGGCCCCTCCCCGTTTGCGAGTGGTTTACTACCTACTTGAAGTAGGTGGTAAACTGTGAGTGTTTTGCAGCTGTAAATGCAGTCGCAAAACAATAGTACATTGCATGGTGGCTCGCTATTAGGAAGGGACGCCCCTTCCTAATAGCAAGAGTCGCAACTGCTATTTTGCGAGTCATTGTACATGCCATTACCCTTTTTGCTATCGCAAAAGGGAGGATCTCCAGTTTGCGGCCGCAAAAAAAGGTTGTACATCTGGCCCATTGCCTTTACAATGAGTTCTGAGGATGTGAGAGAGTGCTTCTGCAGAATGTCTTGCATCTTGGCTTACTGTACTTCAGACAACTGGGACACTAAGTAGATATTGGTGCGCAGGTGGTTATAGATGCATATCCGTTGGTTACCATTTCTAGGAATTTCTTGGATTAGTTTCTCGGTATCTTTTGATGACCTGAATAACATCCTGCATAAAAGGAACGCTATCAGTAGTTTATGAGAAAGGAACTCTGTAATAGCAACAAGGAGAAGTATTAAGTTTGGGACGATGATCCTTGCTGTTCTACTTGTGGGCATATTTCTCCAAATAACAATTCGATTGATGTATAGTGTGATCGTATTTATTGTTTATATTGATTTTTGTGTTACCTAAAATAAACTGTACAGAATTGGAAATTGGAGAATAATTGAAATGTTACTGAAGGATTTGGGCTTGTGCAGGACCATAGAGATGTCTCTTTTATGCCCTATATACCGTTCCACTCTTATATGCTTCTGAGAAAACATACAGGATCTGCAACATGGATGTGTGTTCCTGAATTCGATTACGTAGCCCACCAAAATATACATAGTGAGTTTGATTACATACGGGAAAAACAATATCTCTGAGAAATTTCAGTTTCTTTAACTTTCTTTCTCTACTGACTGATAATTTTTTGTGTTCATCACTTTCAGCTCGCCGCCTCCTTTCGTGCATATGTACCTAAAAATTAAAGAGAAAAAGAATGTAACTGTCAAATCAGGTCGATAGCACATCATGATGACAAGCCTCCTTCATTTGTTCCAGGCAATGGAACAGCATTCTCCTGTGAAAAACTTTTGTTAAACTAAAGGTCATATATACAAATGATAAATGTAAAGCTTTGAGGAGAAAAGAGATGTTGGAAGAATTAAAAATCAAGTCTGTTGCATATTAATACTGGGCCGTCATAATTCCTCCTCCAGAGCCATGCGCCCACATCTGTAAAATCAAAGGAGTTAGACTCACTGGTTCATGATAGAATAGGTTTGAAACTGAGGAAGATGTTAGGGAAGTTAAAAACAAACTGAAAACCCATATTCCCTTTTTACCACCACTCACAAAATTAGAGTCCTTCCCAGAGCATCTTACGGTCTCTTTAGTGCACCACATACTGAACCCAAAATAGTCTCCTGCTCCTTAGCATTAAATAGCAGTACGTTTCTTTTTTAGGTCGCAGCCTACCAGACAGCGCAGCTGTGTGGCATGTGAAAGTTATCTTAGGGAGTTTCAGGAAATTGACCTGGAAATGCATTCTGCCCATTGCTTGCTATTGGCTTTGTGGTTTGTAATTCACGTTTTCTGGCATTCTATTTGCTGGCTTTATTTGTTTTAGGCTGTACAACTTCATGCCTCCCCATGCCCTACCCGTGCTTACGGTATTCTGCCACAAAATAGTTTTCTATAATAAACAGACCTAGAAATCTTGTTCTTATCTGGTCTCATTTGCTGGGCATTCAAAAACTGAGGTCAAATGTGCAACCATGTCTTCGAGGGAGCCTGTTGTTTATTTTGGCTAACGACCTTTACAACACAATCGTTGCACAGCAATACATTTACATCACAGTCATTACACCGCAAGTCGTTACGACTTGCGCTGGATGGCGCTCTAGACTAAGGTATAGTATGATTTACTATTCCAACACCTTCCCTACTGTTACGTAGGAGGGAGTTTAGTTTATTTTGCTTTCAGCTGACTTCAAAGTGAGAGCATTTATAGGAAACATAACAATAACAAAGAGGAATGCACCGTATTTTCTCCATAGAGCCTGCTTGTGCCCTTTAAAAAAAAATGATTTAGCGATAGCCATCTGAAAAGGTATCTCGTTCGTCAGTTGCACAAAACATTTGCCTTTCATTCGTGGGGCATGAAGTTCACTGATTGGCAATGTCATGGTGGATGTAAATGTAAATGTGTTTGAGCTTGTAAAGTGCACTGCTACCCGTCCATAGGTCTCCTGGCGCTGTATAACTCTGGGGAACCCGTCCTGGCTTTCCCTGTGGGATGGTCCCTTGCTGGGAGTCCCCAAGGTGGAGCCAGGCATCCCCGGAATTGGTGGGGCCGTTTTGGAGATTAGGCAAGCTAATGCCCAGAGTTGCCGAGTGGAACCCCTGATTAGAGTAAGCACCGAAGTGAGAATTATCGAGTCCGCTGACCAAGGTCCACGACCCTGCCGCGTCGGGAATTGAACCCTGGTCCCGGGCTGACTTCTGCTCTTGGGCCTGCCGCCTCTAACCAGTGAGCCACACTACTCCACTGGATGGAAGCATGAACGTTTTTAGAATCATTTTTGAAAACTTACAACAAAAAAATCTTGCACTGATTTAGTCTGATATACTAGTACTACTAAGATTAAACAGTTCATGCGCGTGAATGAAATACATTTTTGGAATTTTGCAGAGACTTTTTCATATTTAACACATTTTTTGCAAAATGTATTTACAATTGAAGGTGGCCCGAAGGTTAAGTGTGCTGGGCATCCTTGTTACTTGCTTTCTTTCACGCCGATTAACTTGTAAATAAAGGCTTGCTCGTTTTCAAAGAGGGACCGCATGCAAAGTCCATGAGGACGCTGCGGACCGCACAGATTTAGGCTGATGACTAGTACTACTTAGATGAAACGGTTCTGCATGTAAATAAAATAAATTTTTGGTATTTTTGCATAGACTTTTTTTATATTTAACACTTTTTTTTTGTGCAAAATTCCTCTTCATTGGTGAGTCTATTTAACTTGTGAAACTACCTTTTTAGGAACAAAGTATAAAACTGTATTTCAGTATTAGTTTCAGCCTAACAGACGGTGATCTTGGGAAATGTATGCTATTCATGGCCCATTAACTGTAAAGCACAGGATAAGATCTTTTCATAGGAAAAAGCCAACCACATTGTAACACTAAGACAATTTAAAAATGCCTGGTTTTCACTTTGATGTGTAAAGCATATGCTTTATGTGTGACATCTGTGACAACTCATTTTGGAGAGTTGGAGAAGTTTAACCCTTTCCATGCATCGCACGGCCCCCGGCCGTCCGGCGTCACGGTGGGCATGGGTGAATCGTGCATGCCTGGACTTTGAACGCAACGGGAGGGAATTCCACGCACGTACAAGGGGTTAAAACCACTTTTTGTGAAAGCTTTTGTGTTTATGTTTATCTACACAATACTTGTGTATTCCGTCTGCAACTGTGCGTTTTCAGAGCACATATGTTACTGGACATAAATGATTTCCTCATTTGTCCTTGCACGGACTTGAGTCATGATTTGAATGGTCCTGCATGTGCAGTGGTATAGGGACTTAAAGCTCTAGAACCCCCCCTGAAAATCTATTATTGCAATATTTTAATTCTAAACAAGCAGTCACAACTACAGTTACCTTGTAGGCACTAGGGTTATGATTTGAATGGTGCAGCGGCACAGGGGCCAAAAAGCTCTAGGAAACCCGTTGAAAAGCGATTATTGCTATATTTTACTACTAAACAAGCAGTCAGGAGTGCAGTTACCTTGTAGGCACTAGGGTCGTGATTTGAAGCAGGTGAAGCGGCACGGGGCCAAGAGGTCTAGGAAATCCACTGAACACCAATTATTGCTATATATTACTACTAAACAAGCAGTCAGGAGTGCAGTTACCTTGTAGGCACTAGGGTCGTGATGTGAAGCAGGTTAAGCGGCACGCGGCCAAGAGGTCTAGGAAATCCACTGAACACCAATTATTGCTATATATTACTACTAAACAAGCACTCAAAAGGGCAATTAACTTGCAAGTACTAGGGTCATGATTTGAATGGTGCAGCAGGTGCTGTGGCACAGGGGCCAAAAGGTCTAGAATCCACCGAATACTGATTGTTGTTATATATTACCACTAGCCCCAACTCTGAACCAGATATGGCTGATATATCCCCGCTTCCTAGCGACCATCTGGCGTCCCAGTGCTCCCTATGGCGCAGTGCGAGCTCCATCTCTGACCCTTCCTCTCTCCCCCTCACAGGCTTCCTCCCTCGGAGGCTTCCTCTTCCACTCACCTAGGGACACTGGCACACCGTAAAAGTGTATGGATCACCTTTTTTCACAGTACGGGCAGCTTTTATAAAAATCACTGAAAAGTTCTATACAGTATTTCAGCGCTTTATAAGGGCACCAGTTATATTACACAAAGACACTTTTTTAATGGCACTTGGGAGATAACATGATTAGCCAGGACCACAGGATGTTGGGCCAATGCCGATACTCAAACTCAGTTCCCCAAATCGGCAGCTCTTTCCGTTACTTCACATCTTTATTCTAGTCCTCTGCAACATGTTCAAAAAACATTGACAAAGACCGTAGATTTCGCAGAGGTGAAATCTATTGAGTTTGTCAATGCTTGTTCTTTAATTTACATATAATACGACCTCAAAATACCTACCTTCAGGATGTGCCCTGTATGAAAACTTTTACAACATTTAATTTGACAAACGTTTCGTCCAGATAGAAGAATAACAACCCAGGCCATGCAAAGGGTTAACAACCCAGACCATGTAAAGGGTGCACATAAGTGGCTTGCCTCTTAGTGCACTATTGGAATTGTCAGGGTATGCGGAAGCATGAACGATTCAAAATTTATGTATGAAAACATCCTTAAAAAAGAATAATACTTGCACTGATTTAGTCTGATGTACTACTAAGATGAAACCGTTCCGCGTGTAAATAAAATACATTTTTGAAGAGACTTTCATATTTTACATATTTGTTTCAGAATGTCTTTAAAAACCATCATGCACACTGAGTGTGCAAACCACTCCCCACCGCCCCTCGTGCCACCTGGCCAGCCCTGCCCTAACCCAGCCCAGAACCTATGAAAAATATAATGAGCATAACGACGTTATCATTTTATTTTCCTCTTCTGTGAGCAGTGGGGCGACGCTCCTCCACCTTGGCGGAGGAGCCGCCCCTGATGCCTGCTTTTGATGGGTGTTACTCTCTACCCATGCCTCTCTGTGCCCGCCCGTCCCGGCACACCCGTCCCATCTCTGCCCACCCAGTCATCTCAGCCTACCGAGACCAAGGAAAGCCAAGGCATGCACAAGAAGCAGAGCAGCTAGATGCATGGGCTTCAGGCCCCGCCCATCACCAACACCCCTGCATCGCATCCTGAGGCGCCCCCGCCACCTGCCCGCGCCCCCGCTGTTTCTAGAAGCGGACCTGGCGGCCATTCTTCTCATGCCTCACGCCCTGTCTGACAGAGCAAAGGCAGAGGCCTCATTAGTGCTGTGGTCTGGTGTAGAGGGGGCCAAGGGGATTTTGATTTGTTATCATGATCTGTGTATAATATTACAGGGTTTACTTCATTCTTAGGTTAAACAGACAAAGTGCTTCTGGGGCTATACCCTATAGATTATCATATGATTTAGGAAGAGTGCATAAGAGGAAAGGGACCTTGAGAGATGCAGATGGGTATGGTAGGGAAGGGCTGGGAGGAGAGAGGATTGAGAGGCCTAAAATGTAATGCACCCAAAAAATGCCCACATTTGTGATTAGTGACATTTTACATAACATTGCTCTGCCATACACACCTTCACCCTACCGATCAGTGTACCCTTCTCATGCACTCCACGTCACCTCTCTGGCAGGATTTCAGGTGCTGATTAATGCTTTTGTTGAATGGCTTCCTTAAAGATGCTCAGCTCACACATACTCCAGTACTCTAGCAGCTCCCCCTCTCGCCATCCTCTTCTGTTGCAGGATCTGGTCAACCTTGAGCCCAGAAGATTCACCCCCTGAGGCTCATCACATAGGCCAGTGATACTCAAAGTGCGACCTGGGGACTGCAGCACTGGGCTGCTGTTTATCCAACACAGCACTAACATTAAAAATGTTAAATAAATGGGCACGCATTTATTGAAATGCTGATTGAAATTAAAGAAAGGAAGTAACTTGGGTTTCCTGCACCGCTTAACTTTATGAACACTTCATTGTTAAAGATATCTTCCAGCAAACGTGAATAAATAAGATAGCCTCTTCAAAATTGAAAGTGTATTTCACTAGCATGCAGAACTGTTTCACCATAATACATTAGATTATATCAGTGAATTGAGAAGTCGTTTTTCTATTTTTTTTAATAAGTTTTCAAACATGAATTTAGAAACATTCCTGCTTCATCCTTAACCTGCCCCACTCACAGATAGTTTTAACAGTATATCCTTGAAGTAGTCACAAGAATTTACATAGGACATATGTCAATGCCAAGAGGTGCTCTTAAATAACTTATAGTGAATTTTATTACAGTATACAGTAGTTGTCTAAAGATGACGTTTATGCAAATGACCTCTGGCTGGTACTTAAGTATTTCATAGTGCTAGGGGGTCTGGGAGAAGTAGCAGCGTGTGTAGCATGTCATTTAAATAGCCCTTCTTTGTTTTGGCCATATGAATCAATCAGTCAAACATTTATAAAGTGTGGCAAATCGCCAGTGAGGGTTTTGAGGTCCTGGAGATATTGGCTGCTGCGTGGTGGTTTGATCATTCAAACATCCAGGTTTTGAGTTCTTTCCTGATTTGCTGGGAGCGAAGTTGCAGTTCTGAAGTCCATGTGGAGGTTGTTCCACGCCTTGGCTGCAAGGTACAAGAAGGAGTATCATCCGATGTTGGTTCAGAGGATCCATAGGGTGTCTGTGAGGGAGAGCGAATCAGAACAAAGGTGTCTGTCGGTTGGTGAAAGTCAGGCGTTTGCTGATGTTTGCTGGTCCTTCCTTGTGCAAGGCCTTGCACGCATGGGTCATCATCTTGAACTGGCATCTCTTCTAAATTGTCAGGCAGTGTAGTTTCTTGAGATGGGATGTGATGTGGGTCCTTCTGGGGAGGTACAGCATGAGTCTAGCCGCTGAGTTTTGTATTGTCTGGAGTCTCTTCAGGAGGCGTGCAGTGATTCCTACATTGAGTGTGTTTCGGTTGTCCAGTCTGCTTGAGAAGAGTACCTGCATGACGGTCCTTCTGGTGTTGACTGGCAGCCACCTGAAGATCTTGTGGAGCATGCGAATGGTGTGGAAGCAGGCAGATGAGACTTCGTTGACTTGTTTGTTCATGGATAGCTTGCTATCCAGGGTGATGCAGAGGTTGCGGGCGGGGTCGAGCGGGGTTGGCCACAAGTGTGTCGTTTCAAGGCGAAGTGTTGTTCTCAAAGGTGGAGACTTCCGTCTTGTCCGTATTGAATTTGAGACAATTGACCTTCATCCAGTCTATGAAGTTTATTATGCATCTGTGGAAGTTGGCTTGGGTGGTGGAGGGGTCTTCGGATAGTGCGAGGATGAGCTGGGTGTTGTCGGCGTTGGGTATGATGTCGAGTCTGTTCGATCTGACGATGTCAGCCAGGGGGGGTCATGTAGGTGTTGAAGAGGGTGGGGCAGAGGAAAATTCCTTGGGGGACTCCGCAGATGATCTTCTTGGGCTCTGAGGTGAACTGTGGGAGATGGATCCGTTGAGTTCTGCCGGTGAGGTACGAGGCAATCCACATGTGGGCATCTTCCAGGAGCCTGATGTGGTGAAGTCTGTTAATCAAGATTTGGTGGGAGATGGTGTCAAATGTAGTGGACAGGTCCAGGAGGATAAGAGCTGCCATTTCTCCACGGTCCAGGAGGGCTCTGATGTCATCAGTGGCTGCGATCAGGGCTGTCTTGGTGCTGGGGTTAACTTATCATCCGGATTAAGAGGGGTCCCGGAGGTTGTGGTCTTCTAGGTGTTGGGTGAGTTGCTGGTTGGGTTGGATTCTGTCCCACAGACTCTTCAAGGCTCCACAATACAGGTAATGGTTTGGCAGTTCTCCCGAGGTCTGACCTGCCTTCTGTGCAATTTGTAAGACTGCAATCCCTTGTGAAGCTGCTTGAATCGGGCCCCTGTGCACTGCTTCTGTCTGCCATTGCCAAGGCTTGTTGACTTTCCAGTCCGAAGATCTTTGAGCACCAATAAGCCCCAGCCTCAAACATCACACAGCTGCAAAAGCGACGTCCTCACTCCGTCTCTTGTGATGTGGACTTCCATCTTCCACGTGCTTCTGAGGCATGCCTGTGACTCCCTGTCCCTGCTGCCAGAGGGTCGTCCTGGTGTCTCCATTGATTCCTCCTGGCTCTCCTGCTTGCTGAGGGCCGGCCCTGACTTACCTCTGGCGGGTGAACCCCTTAGACCTCGCTTGTCTAATACTAAGCATTTCTTCATGCTGTATGTCTGCTGCGTTTGCCAAGGCTGGTTGTTGGCCCTTCTGGTCACTGACCCTTCTGCAATTCTTCGAACGTTGTGGAACAGCTTGTGGATGCTCTAGTGATCCAACATCATTACCTGGTCTCCACAGCTGCAACTCCAGGACCTCCATCCTACCGTGAAGTACCCCTGCGCATGGGGGGCATTGTGCTCTTGCACTTCCTGGTCGACTCCGGGTGGGTTGGATTCTGTCTCCTCTCTCCTCGGGTGCTCCTCATCCGGAATCCATGCCTGGGTTCCACCGACCTGGTCCATGGATTACGGTAGCAGCTGGACATCCGAAGATCCCCATTGACTCTAACGGGCGGTTCCAACACCACTTCACACCTATGCACCCGGGCTCCCTGGTGTAGGTGTAGGTATCCTGCTTCTTTGGGTATCTATGAGTGGGGTGCTCTCCAACCTTTCTTGCCCCAACGGGTTTCCTCAGGGTCCTCTGGTTAAGAGTCCTGAATCTGCGACTTTCCTATGTTATCCCATGGACACTGATCCTGGGTGCGACCTTCGCACACGGGAGCCTAGAGACTGTGGTGGTTCTGTGCTTCCCCTGATCTCCAGATACTTTAGTGTTGGTCTCATTTGGATACTCACCTCACTTTCCACTTACTTAGTACATGGTTTGCCCACCTCCCCATAGGGGCCCATGTGTTTTATGTGCTTTTCTATACTGTTTTGAAGTACATTTTTTTGTTTATTGATATCTCTGGGTAGGAGGTATACCAAAGTAGTATTAGTATTGATGTGTAATAAATACAACAGTATTTTTCTCCCACTAGTGTGGTCCTTTTTTGTGTAACGTTAACTGACTGACTGCACCCACTTTACACCCTTATGATAAGCCTTAGCTGCTCTCCACAACTACCCCTTCAGAGCTTTGGTTATCAGGGACCTCTTACACTATCACTAAGGGTTGCCTGGACTCAGTGCAGGGTGTGTCACCAATAGGTGTACACCATATACTGAGCCAGCCTCTACATCCATTAGTATGGTCCGTTTGTTTGGGATGTTGTGCAGTGGATGGTGTCCCTGTAAATGACGATTCCACCACCGTGTTTGTTAGTTTGGTTCTGGCGCATTAATTTGTAGCCTTCGGGGATGGCGATGTCTGGTGTGGAGGCAGGGTTTAGCCAAGTTTCTGTGAGGAAGATGACGTCCGGGGGGGAAGGATGAAATCGTATCCCAGACCTCTGTGGCGTGTTTGCCGAATGATCATGCGTTGAGTAGGATTCACTGGAGATGTCGTGGCGGCCGTGGTCGACGTTGTGGCTGCTTTTGCGGTGTCTCTGGTGCTGTTGGATGCTTTGGTGCTGAAGGTGAGGTCTGCAGGAGAGCGGTCCTTCGGTGGTACGCGGAGATGTTCGGCAGGGGAAACAATCTTTACATTGCGGTCATTACACCACGATGCCTTTACAACGTGGTTGTTATAACGCGATGCCATTACTATGCAAGTTATTACATCGACTTGCAGTAGATGGCACTCTAACATATGGAATAGTATAATTTACTATTCCAACACCTTCCCTACTGTTGCATAGGCTGGAGTCGGAATAGTTAATTATACATTTCTAATGTTACGGCGCCATCTACTGCGAAACGATGTAATGATTTGCATAGTAATGGCATCACGTTGTAACAACGCGGTCGTTGTAACGACTGCGTTGTTACATACCGTGTAGTAAAAGCGCACGTGTTGTAACGTGCTATATTCATTTGGCAGCAGTGGTTGTGGTGCGTCTGGGGTCCAGGGCTCGGAGTTCTGTAGCGGTGTCGCTTCGTGGGGCGGAAGAGCCAGGCGTCCGGGCACTGTGTATGGTCCAGGCACAGACAGGATTACCTATGGCACGCCTGCGCAGCAGCCTCCATAAACCGTCCTGGGAGGAGGATGAAACTCTTTCTTACGCGAAAGTCCGCTGAACACCGTTAGGTAAATATTTAAAGCTGGGGGCTGAGTGAATAGACAAACCTAGGAGGTAAATGTCAGCCATTTTAAATGAGATCCTCCATCCCCTTGGCAGCAGGAGCCGTCCCAGCACACACATTTTATATGTGATACCTACGCCCCTCCCTCCATCCCGCAGCTGGAGCCCTCACAGCACACACATTGTACACACATTTTATATGTGATACCTACGCCCCTCCCTCCATCCCGCAGCTGGAGCCCTCCCAGCACACACATTGTACACACATTTTATATGTGATACCTACGCCCCTCCCTCCATCCCGCAGCTGGAGCCCTCACAGCACACACATTGTACACACATTTTATATGTGATACCTACGCCCCTCCCTCCATCCCGCAGCTGGAGCCCTCCCAGCACACACATTGTACACACATTTTATATGTGATACCTACGCCCCTCCCTCCATCCCGCAGCTGGAGCCCTCCCAGCACACACATTGTACACACATTTTATATGTGATACCTACGCCCCTCCCTCCATCCCGCAGCTGGAGCCCTCACAGCACACACATTGTACACACATTTTATATGTGATACCTACGCCCCTCCCTCCATCCCGCAGCTGGAGCCCTCACAGCACACACATTGTACACACATTTTATATGTGATACCTACGCCCCTCCCTCCATCCCGCAGCTGGAGCCCTCACAGCACACACATTGTACACACATTTTATATGTGATACCTACGCCCCTCCCTCCATCCCGCAGCTGGAGCCCTCACAGCACACACATTGTACACACATTTTATATGTGATACCTACGCCCCTCCCTCCATCCCGCAGCTGGAGCCCTCACAGCACACACATTGTACACACATTTTATATGTGATACCTACGCCCCTCCCTCCATCCCGCAGCTGGAGCCCTCACAGCACACACATTGTACACACATTTTATATGTGATACCTACGCCCCTCCCTCCATCCCGCAGCTGGAGCCCTCCCAGCACACACATTGTACACACATTTTATATGTGATACCTACGCCCCTCCCTCCATCCCGCAGCTGGAGCCCTCACAGCGCACACATTGTACACACATTTTATATGTGATACCTACGCCCCTCCCTCCATCCCGCAGCTGGAGCCCTCACAGCGCACACATTGTACACACATTTTATATGTGATACCTACGCCCCTCCCTCCATCCCGCAGCTGGAGCCCTCACAGCACACACATTGTACACACATTTTATATGTGATACCTACGCCCCTCCCTCCATCCCGCAGCTGGAGCCCTCACAGCACACACATTGTACACACATTTTATATGTGATACCTACGCCCCTCCCTCCATCCCGCAGCTGGAGCCCTCACAGCACACACATTGTACACACATTTTATATGTGATACCTACGCCCCTCCCTCCATCCCGCAGCTGGAGCCCTCACAGCACACACATTGTACACACATTTTATATGTGATACCTACGCCCCTCCCTCCATCCCGCAGCTGGAGCCCTCACAGCACACACATTGTACACACATTTTATATGTGATACCTACGCCCCTCCCTCCATCCCGCAGCTGGAGCCCTCACAGCACACACATTGTACACACATTTTATATGTGATACCTACGCCCCTCCCTCCATCCCGCAGCTGGAGCCCTCCCAGCGCACACATTGTACACACATTTTATATGTGATACCTACGCCCCTCCCTCCATCCCGCAGCTGGAGCCCTCCCAGCGCACACATTGTACACACATTTTATATGTGATACCTACGCCCCTCCCTCCATCCCGCAGCTGGAGCCCTCACAGCGCACACATTGTACACACATTTTATATGTGATACCTACGCCCCTCCCTCCATCCCGCAGCTGGAGCCCTCACAGCGCACACATTGTACACACATTTTATATGTGATACCTACGCCCCTCCCTCCATCCCGCAGCTGGAGCCCTCACAGCGCACACATTGTACACACATTTTATATGTGATACCTACGCCCCTCCCTCCATTCCGCAGCTGGAGCCCTCAGAGCGCACACATTGTACACACATTTTATATGTGATACCTACGCCCCTCCCTCCATCCCGCAGCTGGAGCCCTCACAGCGCACACATTGTACACACATTTTATATGTGATACCTACGCCCCTCCCTCCATCCCGCAGCTGGAGCCCTCACAGCACACACATTGTACACACATTTTATATGTGATACCTACGCCCCTCCCTCCATCCCGCAGCTGGAGCCCTCCCAGCACACACATTGTACACACATTTTATATGTGATACCTACGCCCCTCCCTCCATCCCGCAGCTGGAGCCCTCCCAGCACACACATTGTACACACATTTTATATGTGATACCTACGCCCCTCCCTCCATCCCGCAGCTGGAGCCCTCACAGCACACACATTGTACACACATTTTATATGTGATACCTACGCCCCTCCCTCCATCCCGCAGCTGGAGCCCTCACAGCACACACATTGTACACACATTTTATATGTGATACCTACGCCCCTCCCTCCATCCCGCAGCTGGAGCCCTCACAGCACACACATTGTACACACATTTTATATGTGATACCTACGCCCCTCCCTCCATCCCGCAGCTGGAGCCCTCCCAGCACACACATTGTACACACATTTTATATGTGATACCTACGCCCCTCCCTCCATCCCGCAGCTGGAGCCCTCACAGCACACACATTGTACACACATTTTATATGTGATACCTACGCCCCTCCCTCCATCCCGCAGCTGGAGCCCTCCCAGCACACACATTGTACACACATTTTATATGTGATACCTACGCCCCTCCCTCCATCCCGCAGCTGGAGCCCTCCCAGCACACACATTGTACACACATTTTATATGTGATACCTACGCCCCTCCCTCCATCCCGCAGCTGGAGCCCTCCCAGCACACACATTGTACACACATTTTATATGTGATACCTACGCCCCTCCCTCCATCCCGCAGCTGGAGCCCTCCCAGCACACACATTGTACACACATTTTATATGTGATACCTACGCCCCTCCCTCCATCCCGCAGCTGGAGCCCTCCCAGCACACACATTGTACACACATTTTATATGTGATACCTACGCCCCTCCCTCCATCCCGCAGCTGGAGCCCTCCCAGCACACACATTGTACACACATTTTATATGTGATACCTACGCCCCTCCCTCCATCCCGCAGCTGGAGCCCTCCCAGCACACACATTGTACACACATTTTATATGTGATACCTACGCCCCTCCCTCCATCCCGCAGCTGGAGCCCTCCCAGCGCACACATTGTACACACATTTTATATGTGATACCTACGCCCCTCCCTCCATCCCGCAGCTGGAGCCCTCACAGCACACACATTGTACACACATTTTATATGTGATACCTACGCCCCTCCCTCCATCCCGCAGCTGGAGCCCTCACAGCACACACATTGTACACACATTTTATATGTGATACCTACGCCCCTCCCTCCATCCCGCAGCTGGAGCCCTCACAGCACACACATTGTACACACATTTTATATGTGATACCTACGCCCCTCCCTCCATCCCGCAGCTGGAGCCCTCACAGCGCACACATTGTACACACATTTTATATGTGATACCTACGCCCCTCCCTCCATCCCGCAGCTGGAGCCCTCCCAGCACACACATTGTACACACATTTTATATGTGATACCTACGCCCCTCCCTCCATCCCGCAGCTGGAGCCCTCACAGCACACACATTGTACACACATTTTATATGTGATACCTACGCCCCTCCCTCCATCCCGCAGCTGGAGCCCTCCCAGCGCACACATTTTAGGATTGGATTGCCATGGATCCTACTGTTGGGTACAGGTACAAGCCAGTACTCTGTACTCATCCAACAAAACCACGTCAAGGGAAAAAAGTTAGTGATTAATAAGGTGGACGTGGATAGCTGGGGCCGTGGGAGTAAGGTATGTCCTGTAAAAGAAGTTAAACTGGTTCAGTTTAAAGCGGGCGGTGTTGGCTAAACGTTATATTTAATACAAACCATACGCCATTCCGCCCCGGGCGGCCACCGCACAGGCTGAGTCCCACGGGACCCTAAACTGTCATTTGAATTGTGGCCCATCTTCCCTTCCTGCTTTGTGTAGTAGATTCCACTAGTCCGTGAGAGAAGCCCTTTCCGGTCAGTGGCCACCTTTGGCAGCGTGACGTGTATTAAACACTGCCCTTCTTTGTACTCCGGTTTCCTCAAAAGAGTGGACGCTGACCCCAGCATCAACAGACGCCCTAAGGCCATCTTATTACAGGCCTTCTTCCTGAAGCCCCCACAGGGGAATCTATGGCTCCATAGCGATTGGTCCTTTTAAGTGTTCTCATTAAGCCTGTGTTCCACCAGCGAAGGGTATAATTTTAGCTCGAATAACCACCTTCAGGGCACCCCACGGCGCGTGTCCTGTCCTTGAGTTGTAGGGGTATGGAGAAGGACTTTCAACTCTACTACTTGTCACATCTGCATAGTATAGCTTGGGTTTGGCTCACCTTCCGGTGCTTCCTGTATTACACACCGCACCGTGGTGAAGGTCTGCGGCTACCATCCAGACAGATGTATACCCAAGCCCTGCGTTCACAAGCCGTCAACAGGGTGCTCTGATTGGTCCCTCCCGATTCAGCAATACACTCGCGCCTCATTTCTATCAAACTCGGTTTGGACTGACGGTCGACCAACAATGCAGCCTTACAGGCGAACTACTGGGAATGTTCGTGAATAGGCGGGGGTGCAGGCCTCCGCGCGCACCTTTCTCACGTTTTTGTCCGAAAGGCCCAGAGAGAGGAGTTTGCTATGATGGCATTGTAAATGGTGAGGGACTCTCCCTACGCCCCCTTCCAAAGTACTTCTCTTGAAATTTAATGTGATAATTGGGCCCTCTAGTTCTTTGCTTGTCCTACGGTTGACGCTGACTTTACAGACATCTACCACCTGGTGGCGCCCGCACGCCACGTTCAAGCTGTACAAGAAAATATTGATTGTATTTTAGCAATTGGCTAGCTGCAGGTTGTTCGGTAAGCTGGTTTTCCAGGACTCACCCCTTGTAATAAAGTAAGTATTGTATACGTCTTTCAACGCATGCAGGTCCCCTTCATTTCAAGGGATGAAGTGTTCGCACATTTTAATACAAAAGTGAAGCTTTGTCACTCTAGGTTTGCTCAAATGCAGACCCTTTTAAAGCGTTTTGTTGGATCCTTTTTGGGAAAACCTTGGATTTATTTTACATTTCCTGCTAACTCAAACCCTCGTGATGATAAACATGCTTAGCTAATGCTAGTAGATATTGAACTTTCAGAAATGGGGCACGCAAAATCTCCCAAAAGCTCACGCTGCCTTGCGTCCGCCAGGAAATGAAACGGCTTGAAGCATTGATGAATCCGTTTGTTTTGCGCTGGAAACTCGACTCATTTTGGTCTTGTATCAACAATTTTTTTGTCGTAATTCACTTTCTAGCCAGCGTGTTCCCCCTACTGTGGGAAAGACATGGTACACTCGGCTTGCTGGATGTATAATGGACGAAATGTATACTTTTAGAATAAGACACCTGTACATAACGTTTGTAATTGTAACTTTAATTAGTGGGAATATATCATTTCGATTACATTCCTCTTTGTGTTTGGCATTATTGTGGCAATAATGAAAATGAACGCCGTTCTGGCGATCATCACCGCTCCACCAACTGAAATCTGACCTTTTAGGTCTTGCCTACATAGGGCTTGCGCTGTGCTTTAGAAAACAATTGTTTTTAATATAAACTTAAAAGGGACTTTCATCCCGCCTCCTCTCTCTCCTGGCTTCTCATTGGTTCCTGTGCGTGCCACTTACCCTTCCTTCATTTTTATTGGCTGTAGCATATTTTCCTGCATTTACCAATGTTTGTTCCTCGTCTGCTTCTCTTTTAGTTTCCCGCCACCTAAATACTGTTAACATCCGCTTTGGTGAAACTATATTTTCATAATGGTTTGCCTTTTACTCTTGCAGCACACGTATTTTATCACCCGGAGAGATTAACCCGTTCGCTGCTTCTGTTGGCCAAAGGCTGTCGCGAGAACTACCTGGCTATTGCTGCGCACATCCGTTGGCCGACGGCCCCCGCCCACTCTTTCAGACTGCCACACCGCGGCTGAATTCGCGCAGCGTTTAAGAGATTTGCATAGAATCACAGGCTGTTGCGCGGTGCAGCCGAGACTTGAATGGGATCCCCAGCTCTTGAGTCAGCATCTTTGGCCGCTGCACCACATCCTCCCCACTCCTGTGCTATCTGTCGGGGAGCTCTTTCCTTCTCCTGGATGATGATTGATATAAACAGATCTTTATTCATTACATAGGTGAAACTAATGCATTACCAATGCTTGTTCTCCTTCTCTTGTCGCTCCGTCCCTCTTTCTATTTCTACAATTCTCTCCAGGCTTCTCCAACGAGTACCTTGTGAGATACAGGTAGCTCTTCAGCTACCTATAAGTGGCTCTCATGTGTTCACCTCATCCTATTAAATTAGAAGCTTTTGTTTGGTTCAGGTAATGAATGTATACCAAAATTGCAAAGTCTATATTCAAGATGAAAATGCCTACGGTTTCGGAGTTTTTGAGCTGATGTGGTCAAATTTCCAAAATATAGTTAAAGCTGATATTTGCGTGTAAAACTTGTGGCTTTGGAGAGATTCATTATTAATATGATGGCCATGGTATCAATGGCATTGCAGTTATGGCTTTTATGTATTACATATCTACAGGTATTCTATATGGACAAAGCCTTTTTTTACATTATAGTTGGCAACTATGCCTGATGAACTGAAGTGACCACTGCGTGTGTCTTATTTGGTGGCACTAATGTAATCGTGTCTATTGTAGTAGCTCAGGATGATTTTAATTTAACATAATCAGCTCCTATAACAGAAAAGGTTGGAGATGGTTAGCTATGGTTTTATAGTGAGGTAAAGGGAAAATGTAGAGACGGGGAGTCAGAAAAGTAGGGAGAGAGTGGGATACACAGAGGTGTCAGGCAGAGAGAGGATAAGGTGGAAAGACATGCAAGTTCGCGTTACAGGAAGACAGTTGAAGAACTAAGGTAGTGAGTGAAGTTTAGAGAAATACAAGGTAGAGAAAATTATGAGGTAGAAGAGCAAAACAAAAAGGGAGGTGTAGCCATGTAGGTCAGCTGAAGAGAGCAGCGAAGCAGCGCGAAAGGCAGAGAGGGGGGCGAAGGGAAGAAAGGTGAGGTTTACAGGGAACAGTAGTAAAGTAGAGAGTCAAAGGTGAGGGAGAGAAAGAAAGGGGAGTTTGAGACTGAAGCAGACAGAATGAGGCATAGAGAGCAGCAAGAGAGATAGTCAGATGAGGCAGAGAGATGTATAAAGAGAATTAGAGAGGGGTAAGATAAAATGAGTTGGAAAGCGGCAGAGAGATGAGAGTGGAGGTATTTACAAAGAACAAGTGATTGTGCTAGAGAAATGTAAGAAAGGAGTATGGTAGTAAGAAGTGAAGTAGGGGAGACAAAGGTAGAACAAGAGGGCTAAGGATGGAGCCCAAAATAGAGCAGTGAGGTGAAGAGAGACATGAGGTTTAGAGAGAGATTAAGTAGATGAAGGAGAGGTACAGGGTGGCCAAATGGACCAGTGAGGTGCGCGGAGAGGAGTGAGTTCGAGCACAGCTGTAGAGAAGTAAAAGTAGGCACAAAGGGACAGAGTAGAAAGTATCTTCATTGCTTTCATGGTGGCCTTCAAAAATGGCCCTTGGCCCATTGCCCTCTTTGCTCGGGTCTTGAAGCTGCTTTGTTTCAGTGGAAGATCCTAGCAAACATATCACTGCATATTTCATTTGGAAGAAAAAACAGATGTGTTTTTAAGTATCCATGTGAAACTTGTTCCAGTTGACGGCACTTGGGTGCACTACTAGGGAGAAGTTCAAGAGGAGTGCACTTTCTGTAGCACATGCTGTGAATGTACTGGAGTGCACTCTAGAGGGAAGCCGGTTAGTGAAGACTTCAAATATGAAACCTCCACCATTATACGTTATTGGCTTTTGTATAGCGCATCGTCTGCCATTAGTGCAGCTTCATAGCTCTGTTGATGTCTGGGCTGCCGCCTATCCAGACCCGTGTTCCCTTCAGAGTCTCCGTAGTCTGTGACGTCATGTATAGTGCATTCTGGTCCATGCACTGTGTGCCGCGTCTTGCTTGCAGTTGGATCATCTCTGGCTTGTTGGATAGTTTGGAGGTGGTTATATACATTGGTACCCCCCTGCCTCTCCAGTGAGGAGGGTTTGTGATGGATGCTGAAGTAATGCTTAGACAAATACTGCCCGCCTCTACGATGTGTCTCAGGTTTTCAAGGAGCTACTACAGTTCCCAAACTTCAACTTCATGAGACTGGATCTGGGAGCTAAAGGCGGAAAAATGTGGCAGCTCTTAGACTCGTACTGTTTTAGACAAGACTCTGGCTAAACCTGTCTTTCAGCAGAGACTCATGTACGTAATAGATCCATATGATGCTGCTGGCTCATGTCTGCCAATCATTGTTACAGATAATACTTCATACAGTATTGATCCAGCGTGTCACCAATAATTGATCAGGGATCAATACTCAATAACCTCATACTACAATGGCCCCAACACATTCACCCAGAATCCCTGATGCACTGGGCTCAATTTATATGTACGTTCAATTATTTTCTTTCATAGATTCAAATGAGACGTAGTAACTAACTTTTACACCAACTTTCCTTCCATTTGGTCGATGGACCAATTAGTTGAATAGTTGATGGCAGTGATAATACTAACTAACCAATCACTTAGTCAATAAAATGATCACAGGAACTCGG
The DNA here is from genome assembly GCF_964261635.1 of Lissotriton helveticus. Taxonomy (NCBI): domain Eukaryota; kingdom Metazoa; phylum Chordata; class Amphibia; order Caudata; family Salamandridae; genus Lissotriton; species Lissotriton helveticus. The sequence goes on from NC_136057.1 coordinate 388,834,773, forward strand.
GAAAGTTAATAAGGCTTTATCTTAATAAAGTTTGAAAATGCTCAATGCATACCGTCACAAATGCAAACAATGAATTCACAAAGGGAGAGAAAAACATGCAACATCAAAATGAATACAAACTCATCTCAATTAATGACGTTTATGCAATGAAGGAGTGGATAGATTAAGAGACAAAACTTTCAGCAAAATTCAAATGTGAAACAAAATGCACCTATCGGCGGGAATAGATGAAGAGACAATAGTTTCATCTAAATAATACATATCAATATATCATTGGCGGAGTGGATAGGTGAAGAGACAAACGTTTCAGAGACAAAATACATTTTTCAGTACATTTTTTAGAACAAGTTAGACTAAATACAAACCTAACGGTCTGTAGAAAACTACTCCCTTGGCCTAGGAGATAGTGGGGGTTCCCCGAATATAGAATCAGGGAACAAAGATAAAGGACAGGAGCAGGACAGGTCAGGAACAGCTAGGCCTCTCTGCAAACCGACGGACAACGATGCATCTCCCCTCTTTCTTTCCTGCAAACCTAAGCCTAAACCACACCCCTAAAGGCACCCCAATTATACCCTAAAATCTTCATGCCCATCCCTCCTAAACTGAAACATTAATTAAATCTAAGCAGATGATTGGTGGGTTTTGGAGGTGGTGTTGTCACACCACTGTGACTTCACCTACGATTCAGCTAATTTATTATTCTACATTCTTTTACCGGGTTTGGTTCTCAGCTCGTTCCCACGATTCTAGACATGTTACATTTAGACAGTCTTTTATTCATAATTTAACATTATCCGTAGAACATGTCTCCGGTCTTACGACTTGGTCATCATTTTGTCAGTCAGTCATCATTTTGTCCTTCAACTCGTTCATTTTTTCTGCGGTGCACAGCAGGTCTGTCTTGCCTCTGACAGCTCTGATTCACTCCTCACCTTACCCCTCCCACTTTAGCCAACTTAAGACAACATGGAGTTTCATCCAGCACACTAAAGCAAATGATTTTTTTCTCTCTCCTTTCCCCTTTTACAACGTCATGCGGCGGGTGGGTGTTGTCTTATTTTTTTTTTTGTCACTATGTTTGCGCCGCCATTTTTTCACAGAGCTGGGGCGGGTGGGTTATATACAAGATGCTCGTTTCGCTCTTGCTCATTACCCCTGCATCCCTCTCCACGATTTTCTCTTCTTCCACAAACACATACATGGGCCGACATGGGGGAATTTGGGGGTCACCTTTGGTCTGTTCTACTGCGATAATTAACCCTTTGCATCCTGGGGGCGGCGGGTCAGCACACTTCAGCCACGAAGGCTCTCTTGCACTGACTGCAGTTTGTCCGACCACATGTGCACATCGGCCTACTCAGAAGTTACTTCATTCTCTGGGCTGGGGGGCAACACGTTATTTGCCAATGCTTTTTACTGTCTGTTCTTTATTCTTTTTACTTGTAACCATCCTTCTGGCCCTCCGCGAAACCGGAAGTCAGGCATCTTCTGCGGGGACGGGGGTGGGGCCTGCAATCCGGCAGGAAGTCCCGCCCGCCGGCCCGAGGAAGAGGAAGTGTGGCCTGTTGCGGGGCTCCCGTGTGCTGAGGGATCCCCGGGAACGGAGGCAGCCTGGAACCTCGCCGGCTGCAGAGTCTGCAGCGTGAGCTGTGCTGCGGGGCTCCCATGCGTAGAGGAGAGCCCCGCGATGGCACCAGACAGGAGAGAAAGCATTGCAGGTGAGCGGGGAGGACGGGAGCCTACCCCGCCTCACCCAGCATGGCGGTGAAGCCCCGGGCCCCAGGAGGGAAGACCTGCTGCTGAGTCCCGGTAAGTGGGGCTCGAGTCTTGTGCTCATGTGCTCTTGTGTCTTGAGAGGCTGGTTCGCATTGCTCTCGTGTGTATGTGCCCTTGCATCCGTGGCTGCACCCGTGCACCCCACACAAAGGAAGCACGTGGCATGCTGCAGGTTTCATCCTTCTCATGCCCTCTGTAGCCCGTCACCGAGCCTCGGACGTGGTTCTACCACCAAGTGGAAGGACAGCTGGGGGAGGGTGTAAGCAACAGGGGTAAAGCTGTGACGTCTGTGGATGGAGGGCATGACACCGATGGGCAGAGTGCCTAGGGTCAGGAGCGCATGTCCGCAGTCCATGTAGGCATGTTCTAAACATGGGCCTGCTGCTGGAGTCCGCGCTTTCATGTGCAGGTGCAGCGTGCATATATGTCTGCTGTCAGGTCATGCCACCGAGGTCAAAAGTGGCATGCCTATATCCCTGGCGCTGAGGGCCTCGTCCAGTCACATAAAATTACAGTAAGTCAACCTTACTTGAAAGCAGGGCTGGGGAGGACAGCCCTCCGGAACATATTGAAAACTAGGCACCACGTACTGCTAATTCTGGACTTCAGGACCCTTTGGAAACACAGTGTGTCTGGGAATAAGGGATGTCGCCTGTGTCAGTACCTTACAGAATCAGCAGGGCACATTATTTGCTGCTGCCCTGTGTTGCTGGGTCAAAGGCGACTATATCTAAGGTCTCTGTTCTTGCAAAACCAGGTGAGAATGCGCAAAGAGGCTCTAAAACTCACCTGTACCATCACGAAGCCCACGGCCCTCGCACGACTTGGCAAGTTCCAGCAGAAGCAAAAAGTCCATAACTCACAAGGCGAAGCTCACTAAGGACTATGGGAATTCAAGTGGAGGGGCATCAAACTGGTTACCACAAGCTTAGCTACGTATGATGCACCTCTGACTGGCCTGCATGAAGGACAGATTACCTGAAGGGCCTGCACATGGTCGAGAATTTCCACCAAGCTCCTCACAATACTTTTGGCAAAGCCCCTTCTCACCAAATCAGTCCAACACCTCACAGGGCGCGCGTTGGCGCACACCTGCATGTGTGTGGCTCTGTGTGTGTGTGGCTCTGTGTGTGTGTGTGTGGCTCTGTGTGTGTGTGTGGCTCTGTGTGTATGTGGGTGTGCCTCTGTGTGTGGGTGTGGCTCTGTGTGGGTGTGGCTCTGTGTGTGTTTTTGAAACATAAATAAAACGCGATATTTACAATGTCAATAGCTCAAACTTGTGTAAATACTTGAGATTTGCGAGAGATTAAGCTATTGGCATTGTAAATGACAATGCCATTTATTCATCTGTTTTGAAAACCAAAACATAAATAAAAATGTTGTCATTTGCAATGCCAAAAGCTCTAACGTTTGCAAAGGCGAAACCGTTGCATTGTAAATGCTTGTTAATTATGTGATCATGAAACCTTCACTGTTTACCACCCACCTTGATATTATTCCCCATTAATGTTACCTAGCATAAGCTTGGTGCAAAAGCGGCATCATTTATTATTTCAAAGCAGGATGCATCATGCAACTACTGATGCACATGCGGCCTAGTCATGCAACATTTCTCGTTTCTTTCAACCACAATATTATTACAGTTTTAACTCTTTCATATATTATTTACGTGTTAGTTCATGCATGTGCAAAGCAGTTTGCCCAGTGTTTATGTTGGGTGTACGTTAGTTTTCTATAACTACTTATTGTTAGTATACATTATAGGGGTATTAATTCGAGCAGGATTCTTTTTTTGCGAAACCCTGCTCCATCACAGTATTAGCAAATAATATATTGTAATGAATTGGGACCTGCTTAAATTGATCATAAAATTTACTGGGCATAGAAAATGATCTTGACAAGATGCCCCCCCAACATCTGAGGAATGTATATTTAAGATCTGAATAGTGATTATCACATCATAGATGCAGGTAGTGAAAGAAGCGACAACTGCCTTTGTAACCCGATAGCCATTTAAATAACAATGAAGAAGATGTCCATGTGTCTTTCCTGAGCCCCTCTTTCGAAGCATTAAGACATTATTAACTGAAACCCGTGTTATTGGAAGAGGTTGTGCGGATCAGGGAGGACGCCCTCTGAATTCGTAAATAAGCAGAGAGGGAAAGGTGCCACACGTGGCCTGGATGCTTTGTAACGAGAATAAAGGCGGGTTTTCCAAGAACAGGCAATTTATAAGGGGCTAATTGAGGATTCTATACTCGCAAGAGTAAATCGTGATGGGCAAGTTTTCTCGGTTTGAGTCTGTGCTTTTAATGATGCCAAAAACTGCCTATGAAACTTGTAGTGGCGCAGGTGCTGTGAGGGATAACTGATTAACAGTGATGTATTCTATTTTATGAACATTTTGGTTGGAATGGTATTCTATGTTTTAAGGAAATAAGCACGTAGGCTGGCTACCAGTGAGATGAAAAGTGTTGCAGAGTGTGTTCCAATCCCGCTTTGTCCTGCTTCCAGGAGTCCGGTGCCTCTGTGGGAGATGCTCTCAGCTGCCTCCGGCTTGTAATGTCACCGTGACCTTGAGTGGAAAACGGGCTCTTTGCGGCTCAGCTAATGTTTTTGGGTATAATTTATGGATGCATTTAAGAACATTCTCTCCTGAGAAGAGCTGTGATGAGCTGCAGGAGCGAGGAGGCGTAAGCACTCTTAAGGAGATCAGCTGCCCACCTCCACAGCAGTGGTGTCAGAAAGGCTGCGCAGTCACGGGATATGAACGAAGCCAACCTTAAAACTAACGTTCAGCAGTGGGGAGGGAGAGCTACAAAGTCCAGCTGCCTCCTTCAAGAACGTATATCAGGGGTGTCCCGCAGGACCGAATCCATGCCACATTTTCAGCATAACCACCTATTTAAATTCTTAGCATGTACATTTTTTTTATGTGATGTCCTGACAATCTTGCTGTTTCCACCATCTATGATCATGTTTGGAAGTGGGCATTCTTGGGGTGGTAAGCTTACCATTTGTCCCCACATCACCAAGGTCGCAGCTCAATAGTCCTGGGTTTTTCTTTTGTCAGAATACTGTGGCAGCCTCTTCCATTTGGTTTAAATGATGGGAACCCAGACTGAGACGTCCAGAATGAATGCAGTATTAAAATAAAAGCCTGAGAGTGCAACTTTACATTCTTATGCATTCTCTTACCATGTCACCTGAGGGGTGAGGGTGGGGAGTTTGGAGTAATATTTAAATGTAGGCCCAGGTGTCTCCTATAAAAGCGTCGAGGGGTTGGAGGGGCCTCTTACAAACCACAAGCCCAAAAATGACTATTCATGCTTACTGTGATGACTTCTGTTTGCAGCTTTGCATATTTATATGTTCTCTCTCTTCTGCTGTCAATCAGATGTGCCTCACAAGGTTTGCTTTTGTGAGATTATAATGTCCAGTTTTGTCTCTCTCTTCCTGCTCCTTAGGGAGGCGTCACTCCGGGATGTTGTCCTTCACCAGACCTCGGGGCGGATTCATAACAAGAACGTGTCTACGCATCTGATAGGCAGCATCAGCCATGGTAAGTTAAGTCAATGGACTGGATCGGGACTGGCAGTTTGCCATGTTCAAAGATTGGGTAGCACTCTTCTCATGTCCTCGCAGTGCTTCGAACCAGCTTTCATGGGGTGTTGAGCGCAGTCCAAGTAACCCGCATGATATAATATCCTATTCCTTGCTTTACTATCCCCTCTTCCCTTTCTTATCTCTGTCATTCCTATGTCCATCGCTTTCTTCTTTTTCAGTTCGCTATCATGTTTTGAAGTGTCTTATGGGGCATGATGGTCTATGTACCCAGTTAAGGGACAGCGGGCCTCATGTTTTCGGTTTGGCCAACTGAGAAGGAGATTTGTTTTCTGCCTGTATGATGAGGTGATGGTAGTTGCTGCTTGCAGATGACACCACACCTGTGTAAGAATATGCAGGCCTGTAGAGAGAGCTGGTGTGGTTCTATTATGATGTGGGGGTGATGAGCTCATATTCGTTTAAAACTTTGACCAAAATGGTCTTAAAAGTTAAAAAACGGAAACAATCTGTTGTAGGTAGTGTTACATTTAACTTGACTGCCTTTTTGACCACCCTATTAAAATGTAAAGACGGAATAGTACATAAGGGCTTGCCTGTTATGTCGGTCAAATAAAAGATATTGCTGCCTACAAGTTTGAGCACCAAAATGAGCCCTGCAATAATAATCATATCCAATTTGAGATCTCGTCTTAGTCTACAGAATTCTTTCTCCACCGCGTCTGTGGGTGGGATCAAGAGCGTCCTGTCTTAAGAACTTGCTAGTGATGCTGTCATAATAAAAAATAAAAAACATTACAAATGTGCTTTGCTTTTCAATGAGTATATGGAATCTCAGCCTGCTATGTTTGCATGCATTGATGCACTGGAGACAGGCAATTTTACTTACTGATATCAGGAAAAAGGGGGATGTGGATTACGCTTAGTGTGTAAAACAAGAACCTGTGGCGGCTACCATCCATTAATCATGGCCTCATTACCATTTAAACTCTTAAAGAAAATAATAATGAAAGCGATCCTTGAAGTTATATAGCCAGCATGGTCTACAATTCTTTCTTTTTAAAAAGTTATACGTGTTTTGGGCAAAGATGAGGACGTAGAGGATCTTAGGTTTGTTGTTAAGAATAGCTGAATGGTCTCTTGGTGTTCTGATAAAAGATGTGTTGCGGACCCACTTTCTCAAAGTACCGATTAATTACTGTGAATCTGTACTTTGGAGCCATCACTTTACTCTGGTATTGCTGCCCTCTCTCTGACATATTGAATCTCTGGGTCCAGACCAGAGCTATGATCTGATTTCAGATCCTTACAAATGGCTGCCTCCCTGTGTGTAGCTGACCAGGGGATATAGCCATCCCATTTACTTTCCTGTCTCATGTGTTGGTCTCAGGCCAAGAACTGAGAGACTCAAAGTTAGCAATAAGCTTACATGGAGTGAGCTGCCACAATTCATCCATTGTTATCAGATTGCCTTGTTTCTTCGTGACTCAATCAAAATCAGTTCACGGTTGTCCAGCAGTTTTCATTAGCGAAGGGTGTTTTTTTTTTTTTTTTTTTTTTTTTTTTTGAGAACCTTTTATTGTCACTTCAAGTAAATACAAATATGGGCCTATGACCACCTCGGCCGGCCGCTAGTAAAGGCATAAGTACAGCAAACAATGTAGAAAAATACAGCAGCCCGAAAATGAGGGTCGAAATAGTGTCCAGGAGAGAACTTGTATTCAAACGCACTGTACGAGAATCAGGATGTGAGAAGGTTCATTTTATAATAAAGAAAAACTCAGAATCAATGCCATACGGTCATACATGGTCCTACAGTAGCAAGCATGAAACAGGAAGTCCGCAAATAGTACTAGTACGTCTGAAACATTGGGGGTAAGGCACCCGAGTCAGGATAGATGTAAAAACAAACACATTACGGAGCAGCTGTACCCCACCCCTCAAGACAAGACATACTGTAGGAGACACGAAAAACGACGACACCAAAAAGAAAAAAAGACATAGGCCATAGAAACAAAGAAAAGACAAATTAGCAGACCCCATCCCCCTACCCCCCACCCAGCACCCCTGCAGAAGGCCACGGCCTACCCCCCCCCAACAGCGTGCCTGTCGCCCTAAATGAGAGACCCGAAATATAGAAAAAGGGAAAAAGAAGAAAAACGTGGGGAAGGGCCTTCGATCTAGCCACCCGCCCCCCTCCCCCCACCACCGCGCACAATAAACGTCCCAACAGCAAGATCAGAATAGACACGGAAGACATTAATCACCGATAGCACAAGCAAGAACATACCCGCCGAGTGTCCCCCAAATCACAGTCAGCCAACAATAAGTGTCACAATGAACTAGACGGTCTCAACCCAGGCCCTTCCTATCGGTAGTGCCAACATACGTCCACTGATCAGCCAGCATACAGAACAGAGTGGAGGGTCCAAACAATCCGAGCGGATCGGGCGGCGCTGTTATTCCATGGGACTTCAGCCACCTGAACCCAGCCGGGTATGAATGGCGGAAATCCGTCAATGTCAGTATCGACTCCGGAAGCATCCTCCAGTCCGAACACAGTCTCACCAGCCAGGGAAAGAGAGGCACACCATCCGGCAAGCGCAGAAACGCCACCAGGGCAGCCCAAACCATAGACCGACGTTGTTTCCCCTGCCGCCGAGCAGAGAAGTGCCCCGACGAGGCACTCACATGTACGACAGATCTGTCCAAGGAATCTCATGAACCGGGTCTCGCAGCGGCTCCACGATCTTAGGCGTAGCTGGAGCACTCATCACTGACGCAGAGTCGGGCCCATCGGCGCCTCCATGAGATCGAACTATGCCCGTGTGGAACGGTGGGACAACAATGGCGGCCATCCTCCTTCCCAGATCCCGAGCGTCCCGGATCAGGGTCGTATGCAGGGTTGTTAACGCAGCCAATATATCTCTGAACGTGGGTTCTTTCTCGTATCTCCAGACCCCAGGACTCTCCCTCACAGCGGCTTCTCTGCCTGGATGTGGTCTGCGGAGGAGGGCGCCGTCCGCCATCTTAGCTGATCCGGCCTCGTCTTTCTCCACTTCGCCTCGGGCCCCACACCAGGGCGCAACAGGAGTCAACACGAGGATCTCGAAAGGCAAGGCAGGCGTCCCTGTGAAGGGTCACCAAAAGGCTAAACAAAATCTCCGCCGCTCCCTGGGAGCCGCCCGCCGATTACGGGAAAAGCCATTGGTCCTGCCCGGATACAACACTGGAAGGGGGGCCAAGTATCATGCAGTCCCTTCGACCCTGCTTCACCGCACATCCCACAGGGCACTCCACAAGATGGACTGGGTCGGCACTGTCGTCATTGGCCCATCAGATCTCCGGCGCCCTCCGGCCGGCTCCTCGACCCCACCAGAGGCCGCTGTTGTCGCAGTCCCGGTCGGCCACCTTCCACACTCGACACCCCGGACTCAGCTCCGTGAAGGCCGCAAAACAGTCGGGGACATTTCCACGGGCCCTGCCGCAGGGAAAAGCCACAGGAGCAAACGGTCAGTGAAAGGTGTCCTTCGCCTACTTAAATATGCCGTTATGGTTCAGGATAGTTGCCAGGATGTATGCGCGGGGTGAGAAGGCTCACGGAGCCGAGCGTCTACGTGGCCATCTCGGTCGCCAGCTTGGCTCCTCCCCGCAAAGGGTGATTTTTGAGCTTGCAGAAGCCTTTGAAATATTACAGGTGGAAAGTAGTCTTGACAGCTGGACTCAACCCGCTGGTGTTTCACTATCCTATGTAGGGATCGATTTCCACTTGCGGAAGGGAGATCTGTCTGAGAAGTGTGTCCTTGTCTTGGAGAAGGTTTTGCTTAAGGGCTTCTTCCACTCAGCCGCTTCAATCACAGGGACTTATTTTAAGGAGTTACATTGTTGGTTAGCAGCACCAGCCGTAAGGAAATAGCTATTCTGGAAAACATTACATATTTTAGAATTCACTGATTCTTTATTGTTGAAAGAGAAAAGCATGCAAAAAGTACAAGTTAGTATACCTCCATCAAACCAAATACCAAAATAACAAACTAAGGGGCCGATTAGGATGGAGGATTTTCCGCCTCCTCCGGGCCGGCGGAAGCCACCGCCGGCCCGGAGGAGGCGGAAAATCCTCTGCGGAGTCACCAAAGACCCACCGCCGCATTACGATGGCTGGTGGGTCTTGGTTTCTGTCTGCTTTTCCGCCGTGGTCGGATTACAACCGCGGCGGAAAAGCTCTCATTTGGCTGGCAGTGTCTATCAGACACCGCCAGCCAAATTAGGATGCATTAGTAAACATGATTTTCTGCGGCGGTTTTTCCGCCGTGGAAAAGCATGTGTACTTTTGATTTTGGGGGCCCGTTGCGGGCCCCCAGGGTGTAGGCGGGTGGGGGGTGCACATGGGGGGTACCTATGGTACCCCCCAGTATTTACATGCACAAAGCGGCAGGCACCGCGCGGTGCCTGCCGCTTTGTGCATGTAAATGTAAAACATGCACTTTTAACTTTGCGGCGGGTGCTGCTTGAAGCCCATACCATCCTTCTGTCTACTCTCCAATCTTACGGGATTACTGGCCTTGCAATTAAGTGGCTATCTAGCTTCCTACTACAAAGGACTTTCCAAGTTTTCTCTTCTACTTCTAGTTCCAAAGTCCATGTCTCTCAGCATGGAGTCCCTCAGGGCTCCATACTGAGTCCTCTGCTTTTCAATATTTATGTAAGTCCGTTGGCCAGAATAGCGGAGCAAGCTGGGCTCACGGTATATTCCTATGCCGATGATACCCAGATTATTTTTTCACTTTCGGCCCAAATTAAGCATAATATTTCTGGTCTCTGCGCAGGGTTAACATATATTGCCAATTGGATGCACACTAATAAACTCAAACTAAATGGCGGGAAAACCGAACTACTACTTTTCGGTAACAACAAATCCCTCTGGGGCCCTCAACATTGGCCGTCCAAGATGGGATCCCTCCCGGTTCCTGTGCAATCGGCCCGCAACCTGGGCTTCATTGTCTATGACCAGCTGACAATGAGGCAACAAGCAGTCAAAGTAGCTTCCACCTGCTTTGTCATTTTTAAAATGGCTGAGTAAAATACTATGGATGCTCCCTTTGCCCACCCAGAAAACTGTAGTCCACTCTCTTATAACCCATTCGCATAGTCCAGTCTTGATGATATATCTGGGTGCAAGCAAGGAAGTATTACAAAGGTTACAGACTGTTCAAAACTCTGCTGCCCGACTGCTTTGTAAACTCCCTGCCAGAACTTCCATCTCAGCCTTATTGCGTGATCTGCACTGGCTTCGGATCAACAATCGTGCCAAATTCAAAGCATTATGCTATATGCACAAGATTAATTCTGGCAAAGCTCCTCATTACCTAAAGGCCTTGGTACATCATTATGGACCCTTCCGCCTACTTCGATCGTCTAATCAGTGCCAATTTAAAATCCCTAGGATTAGACGTGTCGGAATGGGTGGGCACTCCTTTTCTTGTTTGGCGCCTTCACTTTGGAACTCTCTTCCCTATCATTTACGCACTCAACAACACTACCTCAAATTTCGTAAAGATGTAAAAACTTGGTTGTTTAATTAATAATTCCTTCCTTTTCCTCTGTTCTTTAGTTCTTTTGCGTTCCCTAGCGCCGCTGAAACCTATGGGTAGCTGTTGCGCTGTATAAATGCAATAAATAAATAAAATATGGTTGTGAAATGCAAGAAACTTATCTTTTTACTGTACTCCCCACCTAATTTGGTTTGCTTTTGTTTTTTGAAGCTCTGGGTACCTCAGATTTTGCCTTATGGTGGGTAGTTGAGGCTAGTTGTTCCCATCTGTGTATGCTTGTACCAAAATATACACTTATTTATTTTTTACACAACTTCCAACTGGAATAAGCTATGCACAGGTCACGTTTCAAGGGAAAGCTTGACTGAACTCATTCTTAGGCTTCGCCTGCACAACGCTTGCGAAATCAATTATATTAAATATATCTTGAAAGGGGCTTACTCCACTTTTTATTGGTCTTTGTGCCCGTTACTTTACTTTTCCTTGTTTCTATTGGTTGTAGGCATTATATTTCCTGTTCTTCCTTGTGTTTTTGTCTTATCAGTTTCCTATCGGCAAAGTACTGTGTTCATCCACTTTGGTGGAACTTTTTTTAAGCTTCTCAAGCAATGATCGGGAAAACCAAATAAAAACATGCATTGGCATTTCAAATCGGTCTCTGCAATGGGAGTGCCAAATTAGGGCTATTACATAAAGCACTTTATTATTGACACTACTTAAGTTTGGTTGCCCTGTAAAAACTGTTCCCTGCATGAAGCGAATTATGTGATCCTTCGCACATATGAAATAAGCCTGTACTTTTATTACCCAAACTGGCAAAACATCAGAATACCTGTCAGTGACTCGGGTGTTGTACACCACATAGTGGTTTCAGCCATTTTGACACCTTGCTCATGTGCTTGGGCTAGGTCTTGCAGGTCGTCACTATAGTAAACTAAAGAAAGAAATGTTAAGAATCAGGATTGAGTGGGAATATTATTTTAGCAATTATTCTTTTATTTATCCATTTGATACATGTTTATTTATTGTATTTCGTCTACAGTCACCAAGCTTGTTATCCAACTTCATTGCCCTTCATTATATGGCTGTATACTTCCGCTTTATTTGTAAATGGATATGTTGGAAAGTGAGTTATTGGTAGGGACAAATGTAGGTCTGCCACTGGCAATAAGGCCACTAACACATGATAGGACTCAGCATAGGTCTTAGAAAATTATTCCTTTGCTCAACCCTTGGTAACGTGGCTGCGAGCAGACAGGCCTAACTTCAAAGACAGGTATGTAAACCATTAAAAAAAAAACATTTCAGTAAATAATTAAGACACAACACAAAATTAAAATCTAACACCAATTTATACAAATAGGTAATAGTTTTATCTTTTAAATGACACCAAAACGAAAATAACCCACTGTAGGGAACCAGAGATATGAATTTTTAAAGATTAGTCACTTTCTATTGCTTAGAAACCAACAGCGCCCCTTTAAGTCTTTTTGTTTGCTCTGTCAGAGACACACCTTTATAAATTGTTCTGAAGAATTATCACCACTGTAGTGGGCCGCCTTCTTCAGCAAGCGGGGTCCAGTTAGAACACCTTCCTGGAGTTCTACTTGCGGGTCCCAAAGTATCCAACACACAATCCAAAGTTCTGGAATCTCCAAGAGGGTCCTTGAAAGTGTGAAACTTCAATTCCGCAATCCACTTGAACAAAACCCTTACAAATCCACTGGTACTCCAGGCTTTGAATTCTTTGTGGGGCTGTCCAGGTGAGCTCTGTTAACCTGTAGCTTGCAGGGAGTCCACTCTTAGTCCTTTGGCAGCAAGGTGATCCACAGGGCTGCAGTTTTACTTGGTGCAGTCTTCATAGGTCAGGCCTTAGAGTTCCTTGCACAGCAAAACTTTCCAACAGGGCACTTCTTGCTTCATTCAGTTTCAAGCAGCAGATCTGGAGGGCTCTGCCCCTCTCAGATACTTATTCAAAATTCTCTGGGTCAAGCACCAGGTCACTGCTGACTAATGAGAGCAGGGCAACTCCTCAGAGTTATGACCACATTCTGTAGAGTGTGGCATTAGTTTGTCCCAGAGTGCATCATTCTTCCAAGTCCATAATGGCTGATTTTCCAGCAAGGAGGTAAGAGCTGACAAAACACACCCGCTGGGATGGCTCATTTCCATGGACTCTCCCCCTACCATCTGCACATACCTTCCTTAAGCCTAGCCCTGACTCTGGGTCAAGACTGTGAGAGTGGACTGAAACCCAGGCCTCCCCTCTGCCTTTGGAGAGCATAGTTTACGATGCCACCTCCTGGCCTGGCATTCCTATAGACCAGCACACTGCCCTCCCAGCAGCCTGGCTAATCCACTTAACTCTGACCAATCAGGGCAGACCACTGAAAGGCTGAATTTGGACTTACAAACAAGAAAGTCTCATAACTTCTTGTATGTACACTTTAGGAGAAATTCAACAATATAATATTGTTGGATTTACTACTACCATTCTGGGAAGTCTTTGAATGGTCCGGCTAGTCCACTCCTATCAATATTTATTAATCAATCACTTCCTACCATGTTAACCTACGGGCCATGGGGTTTGCAATGGGGAAAATGACTTGGGCCACTTTTAAAGAACTAGGGCTTATAAAACCATATTTAATAAGTATTTCCCTAATTTCCTTCAGGACCCCCACCCCCTGTGCAACTAGAGGAGACTTCAGGGGTTCTGAATCTGCAGAAATCATGCAGATTATCCTTACCCAATTCTTCTAGCATCAAAGTCGAATTTGAGCAGCTCTTTAACACAATAGGGGGAGTGAAATGTAAAATTTCACTTTACCCAGGCATATAAAAACTCATTTTATAAGGGCGTACCTTATAGATAACTGACCCCCCCACCCCTGGGATACCTAGGGGTGACCCTGGGGGTCCCTAATATGCAAAAAGATGGTAGGTTGTTCATTTTTAAGGGCCCCTATCTCCAAAGTCGAGTTTGGGCACAATTTAAGGTTTAGAAGCTGTCCTGGCCACCAGCGATGCTTTTAAACTGACCTCAGGCTTCAGGACTACACACATGCTAGTGCAGGAAATCTGCTGGCCTCTAAACTGCCATGCCCCAGGATACTGGAGACTTCTAGGTAGTTTCAATCACCTGCTCTATTACATACTAGGGGATTATGGGGTAGGTCATGCCAATTACTGGGGTACCCCACCATACCATAGTGTATGTTGGGTGTCTTAACTGCATTCTAATGTGTTCCTTTTAGCTTGGCACTGGCCCTGGGCCTGGTTAAACAGAGCCCAGGGTCAGTGAGTCAGTTACCACCAGTTCCAGTCAGCAAAACGTTGGGGGGTGCCCAGGGCACACGATGACTTTGCAACAGGATATTTCTAATATTTCATAATATTTCACAGTATTTCAATATCCCGCTAAAATGATTAACTTTAAACATGCACCAAACACGCACACCACTTTGAAAATGTAAAAAGAACCGTAGTTTGGCCCAACACAGGATTTACATGTCACGGGGCGCATTGCCTGCTGCAGGTGGCCGCCACAATGCACAACAACACACATCTGTGTTAAAGAAACTTCCCGTTTCTCAGTAGCAGAGCAGAAATGAAATTCTCGGCATTCTTATTGTAGACCTTTGATGTGTGCCGAGGAGAGGTTACCGGGTCCCTATGAATAACTACAATGACTCGATGGATTCAGATGCTGCGAAAAAAACAAGTGCCAGAGAGAGCACAGCGGCAAGCACATTTGGAAGAGGGGAAGTGGGGTGGATGAAAAGCCACAATCGTAGCACAGCATCGTTTTTCATCCGGCAACGCTCACAAAGAAAGATACCCTGTTGGCAGTCTCTGCAGAGAGGCCAAGGACTAACTGGTCAGTGTGAAGAGCTTGAACGTGCGGGATGCATAATGAGCTACAGTGGGTGGCCATTGTTACAAGCTGGCACATGTGTGCAGTGTGAGGGGAGACTTCGACTGGACTGGCAGAACAGACAAAGCACAGTACAAGTGTGTGTTTTGCTAGTCTACACGTTCTGTGAATGTGCATATGGCTTGCACTGCTGTGCCTGAGCTCTGACTCTTGTGTGCGCAACAGAAGGTGCATGGCTGTGCTGTTCCTATATGGTCAGGGACTACCGACCATCCCCCTCCCCTTCCGTGCACCACCACAATTTACTAGAAATTGGACATGAGAAGAGTTTCTTTGGAAGGCGGGGGGTCTCACGACCCCCCTGCCGTATTTATTAAAACATGAAACCAAATTAAAAATTTGAAATAAACAAAATTTACACAATAATTTATGCAGAAAAATCTACTGACAGATTACAAACAATGTAGACAGGTATGAAAGGGCTAACCTTAACAAATGTCTAATACAGCGTGTTTCCTAACCAAATCTAACATGTCACACTTATGAATTTTTCTGCATATCCTATTTTTAGGGCCTAAGGCAAGGTCGCTAACCGGTGTCAAGTCCTTATCAGCCAGCTACGCCCTCACGTATGAGTGCGCATGCGCAGAGGGCCCGTTTACCGAGAGGGTACTTCCCCCCCCCCTCCCGGTTACCCCCTTACGCTCCATGAACTCCATTAACCACAAGGGGGGGCCTTGCACTCTGCGACGTTTAATGACATCATAGTGCACGTGCGGGGTGGCTAACCAGCCCAAAGAAAGCGAGACTCCACCCTCCCCCGCACCCATCCAACCAAGCGGATGTACCGCCCCTGGAGTTCTGGGAGAGACCACTTGTCCCTCCCCCTGGGCGACCCCATTCAAGAATGGCGCCGCCCCCCTAAGGACCTTAAAATTGACTGCTCACCGATCATGACCTTACCGCCACAGGCCAGCATAGTTGACCGACTATCTGCCCCCCCTTTCCCCCTCCTCGGAAAGGTCATGCCTACCTAGAAACTCCCCCCAGCCATGCCAAATATTCCCCAGAAATAGTTTGTTGCCTGCCCTAGTCAGGTGGACCCCGTCTTGTAAGTAGAACTGTTCCCCCCTGACACACCCATGTGGTATGTTCTGCAGATGAGGTGACCTAAATAATTTCTCTACCTTGTTGTTGATCCTCTTTACCGAGTGATTCAACGCCATGACAGAGTCCCCCCCCCTCTAGATGAGTCTAGGAATCATCTGCGACCAAACTATGGTGCAGCCTTGGCGTGTTCTAGCCAACCAGCTTACCTCTGCAATTATGCTTTCCATCAGGACCCTCCTACCCACCTTCACTAGGTCGTTGCCCCCCAAATGTAAGATAACCACTGTGGGCTGCGGGAAACCTTGAAACCCCCGTTTCGCCCTCTGTCTAAAGTCACCTGCAAGGAAAACCGATTTAGCACATTTCACAATTGAATGACCTACAACCCATACAACTTGTGTCTCGCTCCTTTGTGCTTGGGTCCGCTGTGATGAAGGTGCTTGCTGTTGGTGAACCGACGACAGTTTCCGCCCTGCGTGACAGGCTCGAGAAACTGAAATACAAGCAAACAAACAAAACCGGTGTCAGCATAAATCATCCTGCTGCCTCACAACATGTGTAGCCGCACATAACGCTTGTAACAGTTGGATGACCATCTCCCAATACTTTCTACACTGCACGCATGTAACCCTCTAGCCACTGCTTCAGTGGCAGCCCCTATCCGGAATGTGTGTCCCAAAATCTTTCTGGTTCAAACCAGCCCTGTCCGCTGTCAATGCCAATACTCTTTGGAATTGGAACCTGGTCAGAGGGGTACTGTCTGCATGCATTAAAAATGCTCCCCCTGCTGCGCCTACTCTCTGTTTGATGAAGGCCTGGGCAGCAAGGGTTAGTCTGTGCCCGATGCAGTACCAGCCCATCCCCCCGGGCTTCCTGATCAGTTTTTGATTTACGTATGGTAATCATCAGAGTATTTTTGTGTGCTCCAGCCGGATCCCACCCAGCATGTCCTGTTTACTGCTAGTCACCAGTTCGCCCACCCGGAATGCCCCGTAAAAGGCCAATGTAAAGGCGGCCCGGAACAGGAATACCTCACTAAATGAATTGCAGACGTCAGACAAGGCATTCAATAAAGCCGCCAGCCGCTCTAAACCTATCGGTTGTCTGGTGTCCGTGGTGGCTGCTTGCAGGCGCCTCCACTCTTTTAGTGCCTTCTGCACGATGAAACTATTTGTGGGATCTGTGCAAAGAAAGAGTCAGCCGCCATATGCCTGCTAGCCGTTGATGCGGAGCGCCCCCCTTTGTGTAATGCCTCTAGGTACTGAGTGAACTTATCCGACTGATCCCATGTCTCCGCCAAGTCCCGTCCCAAAAATGAACAATAAGACAAAAACGCCCCTTCATAAGCGGTCTGGTCCTGGGCGCTAGGCTAGCTGCCACGAGGTTTTGTAGCTGGGGGCACCAATTTGCCAGAGAGTTGATGGGAAATGTGTAGGCGTTGCCTCTGCAGATGGTAGATGTTCCCTGAATACCTGCATCTTAAAGCGAGAGAGTGCATCAGCTGCATTATTCAAAACACCCAGGACATCTTTGGCCCTAAACTGTACATTGAGTTTCATGCAAGCCAGCACAATTTCCTTCAGCAGGCGAAGTATATATTTACACCGTGATACATCCCACTACTGTCATGTTATCTGACCAGAAGATTACAGATCGATTACACAACTACTCATGCCAAACTGTTAATGCCACCCAAATTTTAAATAGCTCGAAGAAACCAATGTTGGCTGTTAAGCTGTTCTCCTGCCACCAAACCGGCCACCATTGTGCCACCCACTTGTTTCCAAGTATGGCGCCAAACCCCACACTGCCCGCAGCATCAGTCCATAAACCCAACTCTGCAGACGTTGTGGGGGGCCCACACCACACCACTCTGCTGTTGAAGCCCTCCAGAAATGCAGTCCAAATACGCATGTCCTGGCGGACCTCAGCCGGCAACCTAGTGCGATGGTGTTTCTCCCGCAGACCCGTCATGGTCTGTAAGATTGAGCGAGAGAATGGGTGTGCCATGGGTATCACTCAAAATTCAACTGGCCTAAAGTCTGCTGCAGCTGCTGTAGCGTCACCTTGTTTTTGGCCAGACATTGCTGATGATTTTGTCTTTGGGTAACCTGAAACAACCTTCCACCGAGTCTAATTCTATACCTAAAAATGTCAATGTGGTTACTGGACCCACAGTCTTTCCCGGCGCCAGCGGGACCCCAAAAGCCCGCATGAGCACACAAAATTCCTGCAATGCCCATGCACACTCCTGCGTGCCCGCCGACCCGAGAAAGAGAAAGTCGTCCAGGTAATGCATGACATGTAGATGTCCTGTTGTTTGCCTAAAAACCCATTCCAGGAAAGAACTGAATTTCTCAAAGAAGGCGCATGAAACAAAACAACCCATGGGCATACACTTATCCATGTAGAATTTTCCTTGAAAAGAGAAGCCTAGCAGATGCTGATATAGGGGGTGAACTGGCAGTAGCCGAAATGCAGATTCAATGTCTGACTTTGCCAGTAAGGCTCCAGGTCCCAGAGTCCTCAACATACCCACTGCCTGGTCAAAGGACGCATACCTGACGCTACAAATGTCTTCATCAATGGCGTCATTTAACAATGCGCCTTTAGATGCTGATAGGTTATGAATTAGCCTGAACTGGCCCTCTTCCTTCTTTGGTACCACGCCGAGAGGGGAGCAAACAAAATTAGGTACAGGGATGTCATTAAAAGGACCCGCTTTCCTGCCTAGGCGCAGTTGTTAAGCAATTTTTGTCGCTACCACTTCTGGGTTGTCCCTAACCGATAGTTGGTTTCTACATTCAGCCATTCCGGTATATCCCACCGCTGGGATCCTAAAACCCTGCCAAAAACCTTCTTGCAACATACTCGCAGAGGCATGGTCTGGGTACCTGTTCAGCCAAGGCGTCATAGCCAGAACGTCAATGGGCGAATGAGACACCAGCCGTCCTCCCTCCCTACTCCTGTTTCTTTCTTCCCCTGATTCCAGAGGCATTACCTTTACTAGGGCAGGTTGTTTCTGGGTGTGAAGGTTGGTTACAAATGGAACATGCATGCCTGAACTTGCAGGTGCCTTGTGCCCTGGTACATGAACGCTTGTTGAAATCCCAGCACACTCCCTTTCGCCCCCACTGTTCCCTGTCTTAGTGGCCGTGCCACCCCCATCTGCCGGCCGAAAGGGCTGCAGGGGTTTGGAGGAGTAGCTTTTGTTCCAACTTGGCCCAGCGCTCCCTGGCTGCCCTGCTGTAAACTGACCATACCATGAAATGGAATCCACTCGATCCCATGAGAGTAAGGGGTTAAACTCTTTAGCCTTCCTGAAACTCATGTCGTACTCCTTCCACCCTTCCCCTCCATAGTTATCACTGAAAGTTGTGATCCTACTCTGGTAACATGCCATCTCTGCCTGTAAGTTAGGTGAGCGCTCGGCTGTAATCGCCATGAACACAGAAAAGGCCCTAATCCAGTTGATCAATGTCTCCTCTACCCTGAATCTTGCCATTTCTCCCCGCCATTCACTAGGCAACATCCAGGCCTTCTGCTTCCTAGCATACTCCATTTCCCTGTTATCCACTAACAAAGAAAACATATTGACATATTTGCCCGCCCAGATCAAATCCATCACTACCTGTGTTACATGTTGCCCCAGATTTTCCTTCCTTGAGGGTATTGAGCCCACACCTAGTACTGGTAATGCCACCTCCTTACCACTTTCTGCGGCCCCAGTTGGTTCGACACTCTTGTCGTTTCCGGAGGCGCTGTCCGGGCTTGCTGCTTGCGGTGTGATTGGCACACTGCTCCCCCCCGCCACCAGGGGCAGTCTTGATCCTTGCTACCTTTTTCTGTGCCTCCGCTAAGGGATCCTCTCCCACCTCCTTCGCACCCACTGAAAAAGGTAACATCCCCCCTATCTCCAGCCAAGGAAGTACTGCCGATATCTGTGCTGCGAGCTCTGGGGGTACCTGAACAACCACTGAAGGCGCTGCCACTGGAATGGGGGGTGTTGCGCCCGGTGCTGGGATAGGTGCCGGGTTACCTACGGGTACCACCGGGACTACCGCTGGGACCGCCAGAGGCACTATGCTCGGTGCTGGTGCCGGTGTGGCAGGAGCCGGTGCAACCGGCACACCTGCCGGTAATAGGAGAGTAGGGATAGGAAGACCCGTGGGTTTGAACCCATCAAGAATCCCCCCAAGGAGGACCCCGCTCCCCCTGCTGCTTGGGCCCCCTACCGCTACCCTTCCTGGCCCTGACCTGCTTGGGCAAGGACCCCAAATCCCCCCTCGGCTGCGGGGGCACTATTATTCGCTTGGGTCTACCAGATTGCCCCGCCTGAGCATCCAACCTCTGCGTGAGCTCAGCCACATTTTTACCCATCTGGTCCACTTTCCCCCATCTCCTGTCCATAGCTGCCATCTTGCGCATCATGCCCTGCAGCATGTGTTCCACGCGGGAACGCTTCGCAACGCGCCCACTAGCCATCCCTTCCTTTGCCTTGCAACACCTACACTTATGCTAAACCCTATGGGCGCGATGTATTCCTGCACTCACCAGAGCCTGCCTGGCTTTGACCTGTATTAAGTTGGAGGTACACAGGCTGGCCGTAAGCACCATGCAACTGTGACCGCGACACACCAGCTAGCCTGGGTGTTGGGCGAGAGCAGTCTAGCCCGGCGGCCCAACAGAAGCAGTGAAATGCAGGCCTGCCTGGGTCCCCGGATAGCGTTGTCCACCGTGCCACTCTCCGCTGGCTCAGCCCGCAGTGTCTCCCTTAATAAGGTCCTTCGATGAAAAGAAAATTAGCATATAGCACTGCAAAGAAAATTGCAAATCTTATAGTTGTACCCAAGCCCCTTTACATGAGCATCAGTGCAACAACGCCAATGTAAAACACATTATCCAAAAAGACTTGTGCTTATTACCAGATCCTCCTAAAAACAGTCCCGTCCAGCACCCACAATTTCTATACTGTTATTTATTAAAACACACCCCTGCACTGTTTTGTAAAAAATAACCTAGCTGACCTGTGCAGCTTCTGCCAGTACTTTATATTTCCATGCGGTATCCCATCCATGTACTAACCATGCCCGACCCTGCTTTGCCTTCAAGATCTGTTTAAAACCAGTGTCTCACTGTATAGCACAGGCTGGTTTACCCCCCGACCCTTGCTTTCACTCCTTAATACGCGAAGGGTCCAGCGGGAAATCCATTAAAAGAGCTGCACCTCGAAATTTCCTTTTGAGCTTATGCTCAAGCACGGCTCAAGCTGCCCGATAACCGTTTCCCAGTGCACCAGTCGGCCCGAGCCCTCCGCGTTGCGTGCCCGTTCCTACCGCTTCCAAACAGAAAGGGTACGATCACTACCTCACACCAGCACACGTGTAAAATTCGGCCCGTGCAGTTAGCAGGGGTGCTGTCGGCCGCCCCTCGCTCTCCCGCACCTGATGAGCTCGCTGGCCGCTCCTGCCGCTCCGCTGTGCCAAGGGGTGCTGCTGGCCGGTTCCGCTCACTATGACGAACCGCGCTGGACACTCCTGCCTACAATAATAAAACAAAGAGAAAGATTATGTGGTGCCTCGCGCTGAGGCGTGGGGGGTAGCCTGCTCAGCGCGGGAACAAGAAGGCGCTTCCCGTGCTCCCCCGGCCTTTTAACCCCACTGGGGGCGGGCCCGTGCCAACTGGCCCGCCTCCTCCCCCTTTGACCCGGAAGCAATTTGATTGCTTCCGGGTGAACGAGGGAGCCTAGACCAATCGGTGATGTGGCATGCCCCCACCGGGCATTAAGACGCGACGTGGACACGCTCCACCGCCGATAGAGAAGGGGGAAGGAGGGGGTCGGTGCCCCGCCATACGTGCAGGGGACCGAGCGGCCCCACCTTTCCTTTCTGTGCGTGACGGACTCTTGCACTGCTGCTGCATGTTCTGTACCAAGCGTAGGTGACGGAAGCTTGCTCACCTCATGAATGTGCTGCTTCAGTTGTGCCGCCTGTTATGTAGCTGTTCTGTGTGCTCAACTCGAGTGACTTTCTTGTTGTTTCTCTCTGCAGTACTCTCTGCTTGTGAAAGGAAAGTGTGCTTCACCTGTTTTGTCTGTCTAAGGGACGCATGTTAGGCTGCTCCCTGCCAGCACTATCTGTTCACAGCATGGGGAGGAAACACCCCTCCTGCCTGTGTACCGCCTGTTCTCCGTGCACATGCGTAAGTAGGGCAGTCGGCTCCTGCAGTTCCAGTTCAACTTATACTCCTACAGAATGGCATAGGGGAGATTAAGTGACGCCAAAGCTGAAACATGGGTCGTGGCATGTGTTACCCAGTTTAAAAAATAATAAAGTAGTCCCTAAATAATGGCCAACAATAGTCACTATGGGTGTTTATCACAGTTGGGTGGGGAGGGCTAAATATTCGAAGAGGCATAACGTATGCTTGCCCTTCACAAGTGAGGAGAACTAAAAATAGATTGACGATGGTTGCAGCAAATGGGAAGCAATAGGAAGCCTATGGGTGGGCTGGAAGCCCAGAAGGAGATACAGCATGTCTCGGTTTGAGATAGTGAATGCGTGCCGCCTTATGACCGAGACCTAACTAGTGCTACACCCTTGCTTTAAAGTTACAGCGCTGCCCGAGTGTTGTGGGCTCAGCGCGCTGTGCTGGTCTCAGAGGAGACCTTGTGAATCCCGATCTTGCATGGCACTCAACAGTCACCATCCAGACCCTCACACCTCCAGACCGAAGCAGGTATTCTCTCTAGTCCTCCCTTTTGGGGCAGAGGCCAGTGCTTGTTATCAATCAATCAATCAGTGAACTTGTAAAGCGCGCTACTTACCCGCGAGGGTCCCAAGGCGCTGAGGGGGTTGCTGCTACTGCTCGAAGAGCCAGGTCTTGACGAGCCATCTGAAGGTGAGCAGGTCTTGGGTCTGCCGCTGATGGGTGGGGAGGGTGTTCCAGGTCTTGGCGGCGAGGAAGGAGAAGGATCTGCAGCCGGAGGTTGTTCGTTGGATGCGCGGGACGGCGGCAAGGGCGAGGCTGGTGGAGCAGAGCTGGCGGGCGGGGGTGTAAAAGTTGAGTCTGTTATTCAGGTAGGCTGGTCCGGTGTTGTGGAGTGCTTTGTGCACATGGGTGAGGAGCTTGAAGGTGATCCTCTTGCTGACGGGGAGCCAGTGCAAGTCTCCTAGGTCAGAGGTGATATGGGTGCGGTGGGGGACGTTGAGGATCAGTCGGGCGGAGGCGTTTTGGATGCGTTCTAGTTGTCGTAGGTGTTTGGCCGGGATTCCTGCATAGAGTGCGTTGCTGTAGTCCAGCCTGCTGCTGACGAGGGCTTGGGTCACTGTTCTTCTTGTTTCGGTCGGGATCCACTTGTAGATCCTGCGAAGCATGCGGAGGATGTTGTAGCAGGAGGAGGAGATGGCGTTGACCTGCTTAGACATGGAGTGGAAGGCGTTGAGGATGAATCCTAGGTTGCGTGCGTGGTCCGTGGGTGTTGGAGCAGTTCCCAGTGTGAAAGGCCACCAGGAGTCGTCCCACACAGAGGGGGAGAGGCCTTGGATGAGGACCTCAGTCTTGTCATAGATGATGTTCGGGTCGTGCTGGCGGGCCACTTGTGCGAGGGCGGCCATGTATACGTTGAACAGGGTTGGGCTGAGGGATGAGCCCTGGGGTACGCCGCAGATGATGTGGGTGGCTTCGGATCGGAAGGGCGGGAGGCGGACTCTCTGGGTTCTGCTAGAGAGGAAGGACGTGGTCCAGTCCAGGGCCTTCTTCTGGATTCCGGCTTCTTGGAGGAGTGTTCTTAGTGTGCGGTGGCAGACTGTGTCAAAAGTGGCTGACAGGTCCAGGAGGATGAAGGCTGAAGTTTCGCCGTTGTCTAGTTGCCGCCTGATGTCATCTGTGGCGGCGATGAGGGCAGTCTCGGTACTGTGGTTGCGTCTGAATCCGGACTGGGATGGGTATAGGATGTTGTTGTCCTCGAGGTGGCGGGTCAGCTATATGTTGGCGATTTTCTCGATGACTTTCACCGGGAAGGGGAGCTGGGAGATGGGCCGGAAGTTCTTGAGGTCTTTGGGGTCCGGCTTGGGTTTCTTGAGGAGGGTGTGGATTTCGGCGTGCTTCCAGCTTTCCGGGAATGTCCCTGTGTCGAATGAGATGTTGATGACCTTCTCTAGTTGGGGTGCTATGGTTGCGTCAGCTTCGTTGACGTGGGACCAGGAGGTCAGCTGGTTGGTGCAGGTAGCGTTCGGGGTGGGGTCTGTTGCGGTCGGGGCAGATGAGGAGTTTAAGCTGTCGTGGATGTCGGCGATCTTGCGATGGAAGAAGCCAGTGAGTCGCACAGATCTTGCGAGGGCGGGATGTTGTTGGTGTTAGCACTGGGATTGGAGAGTTCCTTCACAATGTTGAAAAGTTCTTTGCTGTTATGAGCGTTGTTGTCCAGTCGGGCTTTGAAGGACGATCTATTGGCTGTCCTGATGAGGTGGTGATGTCTTCGGATGGCGTCCTTGTGGGCTGCGTGGCTGTCTGGTGTGCGGTCGTGGAGCCATTTCTTCTCCAGCTTCCGGCATGTGCGGTTGGAGGTCTGGAGTCCTTCGGTGAACCAGGCGGCTTTCTTGCTGGGGTGGTTGCTGGAGGGTTTCTTGATCGGGGCGAGGGTGTTGGCACAGTCGTCGATCCACTGTCTGAAGTTTCGGGCGGCGGCGTCTGTGTCGGTGGGTGGGTTCTGGGCGAGGGTGGAGGTCAGCTGGTCTTCGGTGACTTTGCTCCAGCAGCGGCGAGGCAACAGTTGGGTGCGGTGGTGCGTGGTTGGTTTCTTGAGGTGAAGTGGATACATCGGTGGTCGGTCCAGTGGAGTTCGGTGGTGTGTTTGAAGGCGATGTGGGTGCTTGTGGAGAAGACGGGGTCGAGCGTGTGGCCGGCGGCGTGGGTGGTTTCGGTGATGAGTTGTCGCAGGGCCGAGGTTGGTGAGGTTGTCGATCAGGGTGGCGGAGTTG
The DNA here is from genome assembly GCF_964261635.1 of Lissotriton helveticus. NCBI lineage: Eukaryota > Metazoa > Chordata > Amphibia > Caudata > Salamandridae > Lissotriton > Lissotriton helveticus. Next base: position 388,859,636 of record NC_136057.1, read on the forward strand.
ACGTTGTTGTTCTCGAGGTGGAAGTTCAGGTCCCCGAAGAGGATGTAGTCTGTGGAGGCGAGTGCGTGGTTGCTGGCAAGGTCGGCGATGGAGTCGCTGAAGACAGCCTGGGGTCTAGGGGGTCTGTAGATGAGTGTTCCTATGAGGGTGGTGTTGGGGTCGGTGTGGATCCGGAAGTGAAGGTGTTCGGCGGAGTTAAGGGAGTCGTCTGCGAAGGTGTTGACTTGGAGGGTGGACTTGTGAACGATGGCTATTCCTCCTCCAGTTTTGTTGGTGCGGTTATGAAATTCTGGTCACCCTAATAGTAGGTACAGCCAAGCAATGTACTTAGCACCCGTTCAATAAGTGTTGACAGTCCGGGTTCATTGTTAGTATCTGGGCACTGGGCAGGCTCATCAGACAAGCCGTGTGTAGGCGTTCGAGTTTGAGCATAAACTATCCATTCTGAAAAGAGCCGCGGAGGCAACTGTTGTGAATTGCTGTACTTAGAGTCCTGTTCCCGGGTTTGGGGCACTATATAGTGCAGGAAAGAACACCACTTAATCCTAGCCATCACAAACATCTTTCAGTGTTCATGAACTTGGTAAATGTGCTGTAACAGCGAGCGAGAGGCACGTGTGCTGCTTTTTTCAGATAATACGTAGAACCAGCGTTGGATTGGTAACGTGGGCAGTCTGGCAATGCCCATGGGGCTGGTGCGAGTTCCAACTGTGGGCTGCCTTTTGGAGCAGTCTGGGGCGATTTGGGCGGTGTCCCTGTTGTTTGGATACAACCAGCGGCCCAGTGGGTGCCTTAGTAGCCTTTCTGGAGGCAGATGGGTGCTCATTACCTCCCGTTGAGCAACAGGCAGAGGTGTGGCTTTCTTTCAGGGCCGGCCCATTAATGTGTGCATTCCTAGCCGGGCAGGGGGCCTAAGCAGAAGTGGCCTCACTTGTTTTCAGTCACCAGTGTAAACTAATCTGTGCATTTTTTTTGTATCTCCCCTCCCTCCCCTCCTTTTTTAAATAACAGTTAGCCAAAGCAGTGTTTCAAGTAAATATGCAAATGTTGGCCACTTTTTTGAATCCCAATCCAACCCTGATGCTTGTATTGTTGGCTGGAAGAAAAGTGTTATAATAGTTTTGCCGTGGTTTGATTTGTGATTCAGAAAAGGGGGTGGTGATGAACAGAGTGTCTGAATTAAGCAGACCACTCTTACCCAGTCCAAAGATCAGGGCTTGATCCATCACCGTTATTTAGCTCACTGCCCCATCCCAGCTCAGAACCTGGCTATATGCAAATTAGTCTGTCCCTGGCCCAGTGCATCATGGGAACAGGGCAGACCAAACTACCAAGCCAATTCTTCACCAGAAAGGAGACAAGCTTCCGGGGACCGGTTTCTGCCATTCCAGGCGTCGTCGGCCTGGCTTGCTTGAATCCTGATGGAGCAGTGAGCTCACTGCCCCATCCCAGCTCAGAACCTGGCTATATGCAAATTAGTCTGTCCCTGGCCCAGTGCATCATGGGAACAGGGCAGACCAAACTACCAAGCCAATTCTTCACCAGAAAGGAGACAAGCTTCCGGGGACCGGTTTCTGCCATTCCAGGCGTCGTCGGCCCGGCTTGCTTGAATCCTGATGGAGCAGTGAGCTCACTGCCCCATCCCAGCTCAGAACCTGGCTATATGCAAATTAGTCTGTTCCTGGCCCAGTGCATCATGGGAACAGGGCAGACCAAACTACCAAGCCAATTCTTCACCAGAAAGGAGACAAGCTTCCGGTGACCGGTTTCTGCCATTCCAGGCGTCGTCGGCCCGGCTTGCTTGAATCCTGATGGAGTTTGATTTGTAACCATAGTGAAGACTTAGGATGTTCAAAGAGGGTTTGCAAGTATTCATTGCAATCCCTGGCAGATAACGTTTTCATTGTTATCTTCCCCTAGCTGTTTTTTCATGGCAGAACGCCCACATTAATCAACTGTGTGAAGGATTTAAGAATACTGACTTGCTTAGTGAAATATTTGAGAACATTTTGTGTGTTAGTAATAAAATTGTATGAAGCGTCATTGGGGTTTGTGTGTTAGTGGAGGTCTGCGTTGTGGAGCAGGCTGTGCCTTCAGAGCTCGGGTGCACATCTGTTGCCGCTCAAATCGGAGTGATATTTTTTTTTATACACACACAACTGATTTCAAAGCACCTCACACGTACAGGGCTGCCCCTGCGAATAGGCCGATATTTTACTTTCAGCCCATCTTGCACACAGACCGGTGTCACTGTGATGTCTTAAAACGCAGACTTTCTTGAATATTTTAAATCCTTTTCCATTATTTGCAGAAATGTTTCATGTGATCTAAATTAGTAATTTGGGCTCTTGGTATTCCTGACTAAACAGAAAAGATTAATCAATGCCTATGTAATCATTGTCACTACCTGTTAGACCTGTCAGCCTTAGGGTGGTCTCCCCCCCCAAACCTTTTACCAGAGGCATGTCGTGAATCAAACTCACTTTACATATAAGATTGGATGTTTGGTTTCAGGCACCTGACCACAAAGGACTATCACATTTAGCCACATACTAGGCAAATGTGTGCCATTTAGGAAGGCATTTACGTATGAGGGAATGAGAGATCAGGCAAGGGGCACACTGTAACGCTGGTGCCTGTGGTAAAGGATGGAATTACACACTAAATATAGGATATTGGACCAGAAAAAATGTCAGCTATTGAAAGTGCAACAAGGAAGGGACACAACAGTGTTATGGACTAAAACCCTCAACCACCCAAGAGTGTCATGCTTCATCATTGGGTTCCTCCAACACAGGGGGACGGCAAGGTACCCCCTGTGGCTACAACTTCCTCTAGAGGGAAGGAACCGGAGTGTAAAGCACATAGTATTATTAGTACCTCAATGGGGCAATGAGGGGCAGAGTGCAAAAAACAGAGAAGGAAAATGAAACAGTCTCCGTAGGGGCAACAACTTTATTCTTCCATCCTATGGGATAGTAAATAAAAACAGGTGATATAGGATTGAAAATAAATACCGTAGCAATTGGTCAACATGTTTCTGCCTTGGTGACAAGTTCTAGGCATTCGTCAGGACCAGTGTATAACAGTCACTCTGCTTGCATATAGTGTGTAAAATGGTGAAAAAATAAATAAGTATACTTAGGCCTCAATTCTTGACAATCAATTGCGGTAGCAATCAATACGATTAGTCCGAGGGCTCGAAGATCAAATTGTATAGTCCAACTCAACCATCTACAGAGTCTCTCGCAATGGCGATTCCTCTCGGATAGCGTAACAGCGATCTCAGTAGACTCTGGCGGGAGGGAACGCAAGGATTTCAGTGTCTTGATTTGTGGGGTCTTTTTCCAACCTAATTTCCCATTGGTCCTGAAAACACATGTCAGTCTCATGTGCAACCCACCTTTTGTGGATGACCTCAATAGGTCAGACCAACTTGAAATCCGATTGGCCAAACTGGTACATATAGATAGTTCGGAGCATTCAAGCTATTTTCAATACCTTTATACTCCCATCACAAACAGAGGCGTGCCTGCCTCTTGCGGAAGTTCTTTCATTGATTATATTTCAATCTGGATCCTGCAGAAATGGGGAAGATCAAATCCCATGTATGACAAAAAAAAACCACCCTTTCACCTTAATATTTGGTTCCTAGCCTCTAAATACCAGCTACTCAGTCCAGGAGCACCTGTAGTTTGGTTTGCAGAGCTATCGCTAAGTCAGTACATGGAGAAGTTTATGGGCAGCCTTAACATTGAGCTGGGGGAATGAATACGCACAACGTGTACACGTACAGGGGGTATGTGCTACAGGCTGCGTATATCATAGGAAGAAGACCACGCCCACATTTTTTGCATTTCTGGTAGTTACTCAAAAACGTCTTGCTAATTTGAGACGTGTGGTTAAACAACCATTAGGCTATGTTTCCATATATACATAATAACTGGTACATTACCAGGATACACTGTCTAACACTGATTGGACTGTTGCCCTTAATTCCTTGCATACAGTGAGCATGGACTATTAAAATATTTATTTCTACGAATCTCTAAGCACAAAATGAGATCTAGCTTTGTTTTCACAAGAGCATTAGCATCGGTCACTGTGTACATTTGTAGTATATAGTAGAATGAGAGGCAGACTTTTACAAAAAAAACAAAAAAAAGAGCTTTGGATTGTTGGATTTTGCGCCTATTTACATTTAGCCTGTCGGATATTCAAATTTAGGAATCTTTCTCAAAGAACATAAGGAGCTGCTGCAAATGCAAGACTAGGCAACGTTTAGACATTAGATGCTCTCCCGCTGCTATTGAGTTTGAAAGCCTTCGTTCATTTTAATTTGTTTGACTTGGACTTCTTTTGGGTATTGTCATAATTCTGTGTTTTTCACCCATATAGTTCAGTCATTATTTGTTTCTTTATTAGCGATATTGTTGATTTTTTTATTTATCAATGTCACGCTCTCCGACTTAATTTTGCTATTGTATTTTATTGCTTGGTTTGTTCTCTTTGGAAATGAAGACAAAAGACAGTGATATTCCAACACGATAGGGAATAACTGAAATATTAGTTTGTTTTTGTTTGCTTGTGTTGATGAATGCTTTTTAATCAAGGTGTGAATACTTTCAGAGTGAAAGTGTCTGGGAGGCTGTCAGACAAGTGCTGGGAGCCTTCTGGCTATAGACAACTGATGCACAGCCTTTTCCCGCTGAGCCCTGCAAAGCCATTATAAACGTGGTGGTGGATGCTGCCAGGATCTGCAGCAAGGTGACTGATGAAGCGCTAATAGCCTTCTCTGCCAGCCGCGAGATATTTTACAAGGGTTGGAGGAAAACTGCAAGATCCATGAAGTGGATAATGTTTGTGCCATAAACGGAGCAGTGATCCACAGCCTGGCCTGGCTATGAAACCAAATGATCAGTGCGCAGTAACCAAGCAGCCCACCTACCTTTAACATGGTGAAGAAACAATAGGTTTGAGATAAGTTTCACACTAAATAAATTTGGCACATGGCAGTAGTGAAAGGTGGTCTCCAGACCTCCCTTCTAAATCCAGACCTCCTGGCAGCATGCATTATTGCGTGCAGGGTCCTAGATGTGGCAATTTCAAAAGAAGCCATCGGGAGCCCCCAGTCGAAAACGCTCTAAAAGATCATACAATGCTATAGCTAGGAAAATGGTACCCAAGAGTTGTCACGGTAACAACCAAAATTACTAGGGCTGTTGTGGCTTCTGGAAGCTAGGACAGCCGTCTTCCTAGGTGAGAGTGCACAATAATGAACTATAGTCTTCTCATAGCATGCAGTCTGAGCTGATTGATGTGATCTGCAACAATCAGTAGAAACCAGACTCTAAGAAATTGTGACTTCAGCATTCCCTAAAGCTGGTGGGTTATGTGCAAGAGCTAGTAGGAGCTAAGCTGCATGGCTGACCCTACCTTCCTGTTAAAGTAGACGAGCCAGTGCTTTATCGCTGCTCGTAGTGATGATGGGTATGAGTGAATAACGCCTAATAAGCATACTAATATACCATACTAAAATGTAGAATGCAAAAACCAACAACCTGCCAAACAAAAATGAATGTGTCCATCTGTAACGAAACTGGTGTTCACGTCAAGCGCTCTGATACCCGATTTCCCGGGCCTATGCACTGGGTTAAACACCTGTTCTGACTCCACTTTTAGCAGTTGTTTTTGAAGGCTGTGGAAGGGCCTTGATAAGGGGAAGTTTGCTTTATGGCGGGATTAAACACAGATGGTAGTTTTGGTAGTGCATGTTTTTGTATGATTGTTCGTTATTTGTCCAGTCTGGTTTTTTTGTAGCATATATTTTTGAAGTCAATTTTTACATCCTACCCAGAATCTACCTGCAGGTAACCTATAGGAAATTGTCATCTAAGTCCCCACTCTTCCGCCCTCCCATTGCAAGTGGTCCTCCTCACACCCTTGGCTAAACATTTTCCTTGAATAGTCGAGATGGAACGATAACCATATCTCACCAAGAAATGTTAACAGCGCACACCTAATACAACTGCACTCAGATGTTTATAACACGAGACAGTAGGTATTCTACTAAACAGCATGAACATGATCAGTGTTTTGCTTATTATATTTTGACTATGAAATGTCACATGTGAAGCTGCAGTCCACTAGTGACAGCCTCTGGTTCTGGATTTCTTTATGTAATGGTGAGTGTGGTTTCTGTTGACCCCCTCAAGGTCAATAAACATGTGCTTAAGAACACCAGTAGGAGCAGCACTTTCCATTTTAATGTTGATTCTCTAAAGGTCAGGACTGCTGTGCTTGCCTTGTTGGCAGACAGTAGTTGAAAAGTGAATCATGACAGACTGGCTGTTGAGGTCATCATCTTTAATGGAAGTATAGAACCTTGGGCAAAATCCTTTAAAATCGTTGTCTTTATTCTCAAAATGATAAAGGCCATCAACATACGAAGAGCAACGTGGGCCAACATGTTTCACTATAGTAATTCGTATGTTACCTCTCTTATACTTTAATGCACTTTCATGAGTATTGTTTTCTAGTTTTTCTAATTTCTGGCACAGTTAAAAGTTAGTGATCACTTTCCTCAAAATCTAGATTTTCTAGATGTTTACTTGACGACCAGTATGGAAATTATTGGAGCCAGTCTGGGATCGTACTGTTCCCTTCCACCATCACAGCCTGATACCCCAGGACTTTTTCTTCACTTTTTCATGCTTTTGTTGGTGTTTTAGGTCGTTTTAATCGATGTTGTGAGTTTATTCAACAGGACTTTGAAGGAGAAGCGTTCTGTCGGCCATCTTTGCAGTCTCTTGGCCCTTCTTATGCTATTAACACTCAGTTTCACATCTTTTGCAGCCCAACTCATAGGTGCTGAAAGTATGAGTGCGGGGTGCTGCAACGCCCCTAAATTCACCATACTGGAACTGAGAAGGGCAATGAGCATCAAGGATTACTTTAAATTTTGGTTTTTATCTTGTCACATTTGCTGTGAGTTCAAAGACAGGTTTCCAATTTCAGTCTAATCTGATAAATTACTGGTTATTCTTTTAACATGGAGACGTATTTCTCATATTGCAAAGTGTGAAGATTTTGTGAAGTGAACTGAGTGACATTTTTGCTAGTGTGAAAGGAAAGGCTGTACGATGTCATGTTGTTCTACCTCACATCAACATTTAAATACCTCTATATTATCTGTACAACTGTTTCAAAATAGGTAAGAAAACACAAGTTAAGATTTTTAGGTTTCGCCCTGGCCGTAGCAACTGCGTAGCAGTTGCTCCGCCCAGGGCAAAATCTTATGTCCTATATATGGGGCTTTGGTCCCGCCTCTGTCTTCCATTGGCTAGCTCCATAAATGGAGGCTAGCCATTGGAAGAGATTGGCTGTCAATCACGCTTTCCCTGTGAAAACGCGATTCGGGGGCGTTTCTGGGTCTTTTTTTAAGTCCCGCCCCTTGTTGCCGTGTGTTCCGGGCCGCGCTTTGATTGGCTGCCGGCCCGGGACACCCCCGTGACGTCATTCCCCGGGCCGCGCTGTGATTGGCTGCCGGCCCGGGACCTGACTTGTTTTTTTTATCTGGGGTGCTGCCCTCGCCCCTTAATTCGAAAGGAGTGTAAACCGGAGTGTGAAGGTGCTCTGTTGCTGCGGCCCTGCCTCCCCACTGCGAAGGGGTGCGCAGCCCGTCTCTTCAGTGCACTCCCCCTTCCTGGATTGCGCAGCGCCGCTGCCGTCTCCCTCTCCCGCTTTGAGTCCTCGCGCCTCCCTCCCTGCGGGCTTTTCAGGAAACGACATTGCTCTCTCTGTAGGGGAGGGGAAGGGGACGTGCATTTCTTTCCGTAGTCCTCAGACCCGCCCCCTCCATTGATGAAATGTGGGCTCTGGCCTGTGCTTCCCCCTGCCGTCCAGTCCCACTCCTGCAGAGCGCACGGGGGAGTGGTGAAGCCCGGCTCGGTCAGCCTGCCTCCTCTCCTGTGCGGGCACTCGTCCTCTGCCATGGCATGCGCAAGGCTGACAGGCTGACACACACCTGGGGATGGTGAGCCCGTCTAGCTGCGCACCCGCAACTGCACGCCGGTCCTAGCCCTCCTCGGAGCCCCCGGGACGCCGTCGGAGCCGCCCGCGCTCGCCTGTGGCCAATAATACATTTTCGTCCTCATCTATCCCGTGTTCACTGCGGGGCAATGGCGAAATATGGGAAAGGTAAGGTCCGCTCTGTTAATTCAGCTTCGTTTTGTTGGTGTGACGGCAAGATAAACACGCTCTCGCGCGCAACCCTATACGAGCTGCTATTACCATGAACAGAATGCAGAAACCGTTCCACAGTGATGACTGCTGAGACTCGGTGCTCAATCCAAGTGCTGCCTGGTAATACCACGGACCGCCAGATGCAGCTCGCTGCAGTCCTCCCTGACGGACGGACGAGCTCTTGGAAAGCGCGGAGCCGCTGTCCAGGTTCTCCTCGTCAGGGGGCAGGGTTCTGATGCGTCGCTGCTGAGCCCAGGTGGGAGGCTCGGCCAGGCTTGGCAGGGCTCACAGCTGCATCAGCCAGTGTGTACGTGCTCTGCCACCTGCATGGGTGCAGGAGCCGCCAAGCTGCAGCGGCCCGTTGGAGCTGGGGGTCGTGCAGAAGGCGTCCGAACTTTGCTGCATCGCAGTATATACTCAAATTCGCCTCTAAGGTCGCCACTACGAGGCACCTTTTTAGAAACATTTCACCCTGACTTCCGATATTTGGCAACCACTTGTGAAAGTGCCTCCCATATTGCCTTAGGCTTTGCTGCATCATCTGCAGTGTGGAGGGCTGAATGTGCAGTCAGGCTGCCATCGTATCTACAAAGTAAGACGTGCACTTTCTGGCTTACCAAGTGCAAGGCACTGCGCGTGCGCAGAGGCTACAAGCGCTTGAGCGAACAGGCTCTGTTATCAATTTCGCATGTTGTGCTGATGTTGCTTGAATGTCTGTTATAACATTAAGGATGCATGTTTTGTTCTCTTTTCAAGTTATTGATATGCAGAATGCACTTATTTGGTAAGCGCATCGTTCCAGCGAGTTTTGCGTGTCACCAGCGCCGCACCATAGTAACCGACAAGACATGCCATAAAAAGAGTAAATAGACACATGAGAATTATTCTCATGTCAGCATTACCCCTTCGCCCCGCATTTTCTCTAGTACGGATCAGATGTCTGAGCATTTTGCCAAAGGTCGAATACCTCCTTTTCTCTTTTTTAAATATCAGTTTATTAGATTTTTTTTAAATTAGTCTACATTATAGAGCAGTTCCAAAAAGAAACAGAAGTATTATGCCAATCCCATGTAGAGTGCGCATCATCTTGTCATGTAACAGCAAAGATTTAGTGTCATTAGTACATATATCATAACAATCGGCCTGGTAAGTTTATTTACATTCATTTAACTAAAAGAAAAAGGGAGACCTAGATGTATGATCGCATTGCAGATCGACAAAGTGCTTAATTAGAGTTTCATATATAGCATCCACAACTTGATGGACCACATCAGCCTGCTTAAACCGTTGTTTTACTCGTCCCGTCCTGCATATGTAAAGGTACTGTGAACATCGGTATGTGAGGAGTGGTTTGGGGATGGGGAGCGCCCACATGAGTTACACAGGTTGTAAACTCAAGTGCGGCATCAACAGGGGGGGGGTAAGTATTCCATGAACACCCCCTATATATCTTCCGGTCTGGTTGCTATTTGTCGGGGCCACGGGAATCATGTGGTGGTGGGGGGTGACCAAATTATGCGTCAGGGTTCAATAAATTATGCACCAAGAAAAGACAAGTTATGCGGCCTAATAGGCAAATTTTGTTGTACTTTTAATTCAAAAGTTCAAATATTTGCACGTTAACACTGCCTGTGCAAAGGTTTCAACTCATTAGTACCAGTTTAACATCCAGATACAGTAATAAGCAACGGAAGGATGGTTTGTCCTTCAGAGATCCTAGACAGCAATTGTTCCTCTCATGCTGTTGTATGTGTATATTTTTAGGCACACTGGGGGCCCTACATGTTTCGGATAATATTTTCTTTAAAAAATAAAAAAAATAAAAAAGCAACTGAAGCTTCCACTGTGCAGCAAACCGGTTGTCACGATTTTAGTAACTTTTGATCTGTTTGAACTAGAAACAAGTTGTGGTTTTTGTTTGTTGTTAAAATCTGCAGATTATGTGGCAAATGCGGCAAACCCATAACTATGCAGAAAACGCAGCAGCCGCAGAATCTCACAATCCCAGTTGCCCAGATTGAAGACTGCAGGTTAACAAATGTTTCAGATATATCATTATAAAGAGCAGCATCTTTAAGGCAGTCCACAACTTTGCTATTCTTCATTTGGCCAAGACCAACATTAAAGTGGTGAGCCGTCCGACGAACTAATGCACTTTTGCAACATATTGCAATATGGCATGCACCAAATATTCAAAGATGTTCTATCCCTCAGAATTTGTGTTAGCTCGATCCAGAATCTTTGAACTGGAGGGCACATCCATGTCAAGTGCAAGAAGTCTGCTTGATCTGCAGAGCCTCTGGCGCATCAAGGTGATTGAGAGGGGTCAACTTTACGAAGTAATCCAGGGGTATAGTGCAGCCTATTTATATTGATAACATTAATAAGTTTGTGTTTATGATTAATCGATACTAGTTTAGTTTACTTACAACAAAAAATCTATGGTTAAATGAGATTAGGTCACCCAGGTCAATTTACTACAAATCTTGGCAGTGGAGTCCTGCGGGGCATGGTTTAGTGTAGAATTTGTTAAGCTGATCAATCCATCCATTAGTGCTTGATGACCGATACATCTGCGTCAATGGGTGGAACTCCGCAGGCTTGCAAGGGACGGTTTCTCAGAAGGCCATGGCTGCCTGCTCTATGTGACAATCTGCAAATACGTTTAACGCACTAAAAGCTCCAGTTTTCCAACAACAGATGGTTGCCATTAAAGCTACCGTTAGGGAAGCGCTGTCAGACCTTGTGTAATTACAGCCAGTGTAGTATGGCTTTTGCTGATGATGTATCCTGTGTGGGAGGTAAAGCAGTGTTATCTGCAATGGGCATTTCCAGCGAGTGCACTTTAGTTTTTTAGGTTTCGCCTGGCGTCCACTGCGCAGGCGAAAACTTTTGAGAAGAGTATGGTGCCTTTGTCACGCCTCTCACTTCCATTGGCTAGCTCCATAAATGGAGGCTAGCCATTGGAAGTGAGATCTGTCCGTCATGGTCCGAGGCGATTCGTGGGCGTTCCCGCAATGTTTTTCTCATCCTGCCCCTTTTAGCACGTCATGCGGCGGTGGGTGGATGTATTTTTTTTTTTTCCTCGGCATGTTTTGGCCATTTTGGACGTGTCTTTGGAAGGGGTGGGCTGTGCGATTTCGAGTTGCTAGCAGGTAAGCGGCATATTTTAATACTTTTATTTATCCCGTTCCCGCCCCCTCTCCCGCTGTCCGTGAGCCCGTTCACCCGCCCCCCCTCCCGCTGTCCGTGTGACCGTTCACCCCCCTCCCGCTGTCCGTGTGCCCGCCCCCCTCCCGCAGTCTGTGAGCCCGTTCACCCGCCCCCCCTCCCGCTGTCCGTGAGTCCGTTCACCCGCCCCCCCTCCAGCTGTCCGTGTTTAAAAAAATCTGTGGATACATTCTCTGTCGGGGTCCCTTGGGCCCCCGGGAGGGCTACAGGCTTTGTTATGGGGTTTCTTGCATTCCGCTCCAGTCCACCCTCTCGGCCCAGTGCTGGCGTTGCGACGGCTGCTGTACCTCAGTGCTACATTGTACCCACTGCGGGAGGTTGTGGGCATTGTGCCTCGTATTTGTATGGGCTCCCTTTATGTCGCTCCAGTGGCTGCCTGCGCTTGTCGTGCGTGGGCCGCTTTTGCCCGCCGATTGCTTTGGCTCCTGCCTCGTGATAATTTTTGTCGCTTTGTGTTGCAAGCCGCTCACTGCCTTCCCCGGGGCTGCTGTATGCTTTCCACCCCCCCCCCCCCCCCCACCGCACCCCCTCGACTTGGGGCCTTTTTTTTTTTTTTGCACTGCTTTAGCGGGCTCTGGTTGCGGCCCGGCGTGGGCGGACTCTGCCTGGGGGGGGGGTTACCTTGCTGGCCCGGTTTCTCTGCGGCCGTTGCCTCAGACGGTCCCGGTCCCAAGGGTTGCCGCATACTTTCCCATGCCTCTGGCTGTCGGCGTGCGGCTTGTGGGCTGTGTGGGGTTCTTGTCTATCTCTTTCATGCTTGTAGCCTCGGTGTTTCCAGTTGGTTGGAGCTTGCACTTACGCCTGCGCTCCGCTTAGTTTTCCAGCTGCGTGTCTGGTTTACTTTTGTCAGGGGAGTGGGCGAGTGCTGGTGAAAGGGGCTCTCGTTTCTGATGAATGCTTCCCGTTTGTTTTGTTACATATGACATTTTCTCTAAGCTGGGCACTGGTGTCCCATTGCTGTGCGTCGGATTCCACGTACTCTCCTTTTGGGGGTTTCGGACTCCGGTTCCGGCCATGAGTCTGTGTACGCCTTTCTCCTGTCCTGGGGTTATTTTTCCAGCTCTGCGGGTATTGCTTTCCCCTTTGTTCCTGCATACCTCTGTGCACTATGCATGCGTGTGAGTGAGCTGGAAGATAGCCTAGTGGCTAGTGTACTCGTCCCTGTGGCTGGGGTTGCCGGTTCATGTCTTGGCTTCGCCGCTCTACTTCCTGTGCTTTTGGTCTACTCCTCTCCTTATTTTTAGGGGTTTGGCTTTCTGCATATTTCAGGTCTGGCGCCCTGTCTTTATGGTTTTTGCCTGCTGGTCTTTCTGTATCGTGGTGCGGTCAGTTGTGCTTTTTGTGCGTTGGTCTTCTACTTTATTTATTTGTTTCTTTAATTCATTCTTATAATGTGCGGATTTTACCCGAAGGTGTCAGAGCACTGTTCAATTGAACCAGTTACGTTACATGAGAGTACTGTTACAGGTGTGGATCTTCCTCCCTTGGTTGCGTTACTTACCACGGAGCTATAGCTCAGTGGTATCTTCTGTGCCTCTGGTGCCACTGTCTCTCTCAGCACGAGGGTTTGTGTCCTGCTTGTCATGTCGACTTGTCTGGAGTTGATGCGTTTTCATATTTTGTTTTCATTTTTACGCTGTGGCCAGGGTGGGGGGTTGGTGAGTTCCTATCCTGCGGTTTCCCTTGGTGGGTGTTCTTTGTCGCGGATGGAGTCAATGTTCCTGATCCTGTTTTTTTCACCAATCTCTTCTTGTTTGGGATATCGCAGTCGCTCTGTGGCTCTGTGTGTGTGTGTGTGTGGCTCTGCGTGTGGCTCTGCAGGTATGTACGCGTGTGGGACTCTGTGGGTCTGTGTGTTTGTGTGTGGCATTTGCGAGAGATTAAGCTATTGGCATTGTAATTGACAATGCCATTTATTTATCTGTTTTGAAAACCAACACATAAATAAAAATGTTGTCATTTACAATGCCAATAGCTTTAACTTTTTCAAAGGCGAAACTGTTGCATTGTAAATGCTTGTTTTTCTAATTCTGAAGCTTGATGAAAATAAAAATTCTGAAGTGGGATGGAAACAAAGGATCAAAATTAATCAAGATGCTTTACTTGTGGATGTGCAGATGACAAATATTTCTGAATCAAATTTTCCACATATTCGCATTTGTACGATATATCGTTTTATCTCTAAAACTGCATGTCAATGCACATTTATTGGCCATTTCAATAGGAAATCATCATTCAGTAATTGACAGCATGTTGCCACACCATGCTTTAGTATTATGTTTCTGACAGTGTGCTCCAAAATGCACCAGCAGCTACTTACTCATTTTCTTGCTAAATGGGCCTGGCTCATTTACTACACTTGTTCTTTGTGTGACGCTTGGATTTTCCACAGTCCCTATGAGTTCAATAACGTCACATTGATGCCAGCGCTCCCACTCTGAAATTGTTTCCAGCACCACCGGCCCAACTTGTTTTTTCTGACCGATAGCAATCAACAGCCTCAGTGTGAGTTCATTGTTAGTAGAGTAGTGGAACATGACAGTGGTGGTTCCTCCATGTGAGCAGAGGAGTGTCGCCTCTTGCCCCCCCTTGCCCCCCTCCCCGGCTGAAAAGAACAGGTGAGGTGGAAAATAAAATGGTAATAAAGTGAATTTATTACTTTTTTTTTTCACAGCTGCTCTCAGCCCGAGCCAAGAGTCAGGAAGGGGCTGGTCCGTTGCTACTGTTTTGCAGCAAGGGAGTAGGTGCCCACTTCTGTTAAAAGTGCGCATGTAACTTTGGCCGGATGTCTTGTGACGGCCAGCCTGACCTGCACACTTTAAACCTCTCCACCCGAGCTTTCTTAGACAGCTGGGTAGAGAGCAGGCACAAGTCTCCTCTGCCTAAAGGAGCGACGAACCAGCCTGCTACAGCCAATCCTCGTGCTGCTCTAATGCTGCTGAACATTATCAAACACATGAGAGAAACGCTAGAGTGGTAGAGGGGCGTTGGCGGAAGCTCCAAGACTTGCGCTGGGGCTTCATACAAGGAGAACACAGAGGACATGTGGGTAAATAATTAGTTGATTATTATTATTATTTACTTTTTTGACCCTCTGACAGGCATTGTGAGAAACTCACACTGCCTTCAGCCTCAAGTTCAGAGCTCTCAATCATGGCTCGTTATAAATAAAACACTCTTGTCGAGCCATGACTGAGAGCTTTGGTATAGAGACTACAGGCATTGTTCACAGTGCCTGTTAGTGAGTTAAACCATCCACTCTGGCGGCGCTCCTCCACACCTACAGATCACCACCCGCCACTGGAATATGGCACTACTCTTAACAGGTGGTACTGAGTTGTACCCAGCTGCATTATGTTCTGTCTTTCGCCATAGTGACAGTTTAATGGCATATAGGGCTGAATAATGATGTCTGGTGTTTTATTCACCAGAGCAGTCATTCAGACCGCTGCTCCATCCAGTGGGATGAGTTAGGCGAGATCATTATCCCAGAGAAGCCAATACCTCATTAGTGACTGTTTTGGGAAGAGTATTTTTAGGTTTCGCCTATTATCATTCGCTTGCGAATGTAATAGGCGAAAATTCAAGTGCTTGATCGACTAGTCAAACCACTGCAGTTTCTTCACAGTGCATGTGAGTCACCACGAGAATCACGTGACCACAAGCCTCTCGTGAACGAGCCCAGCCAGCCCAGCCTCCCTCACACAGCTTCTCCCAGCCATATGGTCGTTCGAGTTGCCCACCCCCTCCCTCTCCAGCGCCTGCCTTCCGTGAATCGCATTAGATGATCAGAGGCAGCCCAGCCCAGCAGGCAGCCCACCCCCCTCCCTCTCCATATGGGCAGCCCACCCCCTCCCTCTCCAGCGCCTGCCTTCTCTCTCGCATCCCCTCACTGGCCCGTTTGTTACTTGTTCTGGGTTTACATACAACAGACTCTCTCCTCTACCCCCAAACTATCTCGCAGTATGACTCGACTGTTTTAGCCAGACAACTTGCAACACTTCATGCAATGGTGGCGGACAGAACAACACCACTCAAAACAAAGACGAAGCTTTAGCACAAAGAAACCACCTAACTAGTACAGCGCCCTCGACACACACGGTGACGGTGCAACGGAGACCAGCATGTTTGTCAATACTGTTAGGTTGGATTTTCATTTAAAGCTATCAATTTCAGCTATTTGATGGTGTCTTTTGAAGGCCAAAGACCTGCGCGTTTCGGAGGATTACCGAACTTCTTGAGTGGTTTTAATCCTTTAAAGGCAAGTGCTAATCCTGGGCGCCTATACTTGTGCTAATGAGATGACATTTTTATGTGGTAACAAATCACTGCATCGTGAAAACTTACCTTTACCGCAGTGTTACTCCTGGCGTATGAATCACGTTCAGGGACAGCACATTCTTAAACATATGGATAATTTGTAACTCACTAGTGTCTTTTTTTAGTGCGTGTGTGGCCGCTGCCCCAAGAAGTAAGACCTCCATTTTGCAAACGATTTGCAGACGATTACAAATCTCTCACGAGTAAACAAACCCTGGACGAACAATTTCGTGTCTCAGGTTTTTTTCATTCTGTAGCCCTAGTTTGTAACTCGTTTGTCTTGGATCTGTGGTTATTCAATAATTGCCGCGGTAACATGAAAGATGTAAAACCAAGTTTGTCGAAAGTGCTTTTAATTGGAAATGCATTACGGGTGCACGCTAACATAATGCTGCCCTGTTTCCTGGTCCTCTGCAACCGAGCCAAAAACCTAAGAATGAAAACGATACATATTTTGGACAACAATCTCTGAACTTGTGCGGGAGATTTTTTTCCTTTCTGAAGTTTAATTGGTTCATTGTTCGCTCAAACTTTAAACCATGGGGTTGATGGCAGGACTGGAGTTTACTTCTGTAAAGGAAGATTAACATATTCGGGAATCTTACCCTAATCCTTGTTTTAAGTTTACTCAAGCAGATCAGATTAGCAATTCTTACCTACCACCCACTAGAAATTTAGCTTCTCAGACAAGCATTTCCGCGATCATTTTAAACGCAGGGGGGAGGATCACACCTTTCGATCCTGCCCCCCCGTGTGTGTGTGTGTGTGTGTGTGTGTGTGTGTGTGTGTGTGTGTGGGGGGGGTTGTTGTGACTGCACCCCTGCCCCTAACTGGTGCAAAGAGCGCGGCCTCGGCGTGTCATCCTATGCGTTGTCACAGATGCTCTCTGCATGCATCTTACAGTTCCAGGAACATCATCCTGTGTCGTCATCACACTCAAGGAGCTTTGGTGGGATGGCCATGCTTGGGAGCAACAGCTCATTCAGAGAGCGTAATACAGTATTAGCATTACAAATGGCATTTTTTTTCTCAGGCATTAATGATCCACTCATCATTAACATAACATTAATGGCATCCATTCTCAGTTTATGTACTTGGAGGTGGCAGAAAATCTATACCAATGGGATTCATTTGCGCACTGCACTTTACTGGCCTCAGCGGCCTGCGATGGGTGAAGCCGAGCAGGACTTCACCGGGTACCTGCGCGCCGCGCACATTGACAAAAGGCAGTTAGACCATAGAACAGACAGTCGAGTTTACCAGTTTCTGACATGATTTGAGGCAGCTGTTACTGAGAATTTAACAAAAAACAATCACTAATTTGAATTAATACAAAGCATATTTTTTCAATATTCTCATTTGGGCACAACTTCATAACAAGCACTGGCGTTGCCAATAGGTCTCGCAGTAGGAAAGTTGGAGCTATTGGTTTTGTAAATGACATTTTATATTTATATATCGTTATTGGCATTGTCAATAACAATATATAAATATAAAATGTCATTTACAAAACCAATATCTCCAACTTTCCAAATGCGAAACCTATTGGCAACGCCAGTGCTTGTTTTTCCTGAAATTAGATTTCCGTATTTTGAAAGCTTCTTTTACCGAGTGTACCTACTACCAAAGGTTGGGAAGCAGGGCATTGTAGCCAAAGGGGAGAGGAGTTGGCCTAACGGCTAGGGCGGTCGACCTCGAATCTAGGGAACTGGGTCGAGTCTCGGCAACGACGCTGAACATCCTGTGATTCTGGGCAAATCACTTAACCTCCCCGTGCCTAACAAAAATGAATGTGTCCTCGTGTAATGCAACTGGTGCTATGTAAAGCGCTCTGATTCGGGTCAAGTTCGAGCTATATAAAACTCTGTTTAAAAATAAAAAAGGTAAAGGTAGAAACACGTTGCAAGTCTAGAAGAGTGACCTCTCGAAGGCCTCTTGACATTTATCTGGGGCGTACTGCCTTCCAATCTGCCCTTTTTGCTTTGATTTTCTTCTCTTTTGTCGAAGTATGCTGTAATTCACTCCGTTCTCGACACCTACACTGTTGAGACGTCCGTGGTCTCCTGTTTAATTATTGGAGGGCATGTAAAGTGACCCTAGTTAACTCTGTCGTGCACTTCGATGACTATGGATTTTGAGGATTATATATAGGTGTATGGGCCACTTCCCTCCATGATTACACCTTCGCCTAGACACCTGGAAAGTGTTGTCCAAATGAGGTTAGGACGTGTTTATACCCTTTGCCATCAAACATGTTGTTTAAAACGCACAAGAATGCTGCATTGTCATTTGTGTCAGATTGCTACGAGTCGCTTTTTTATTTCTTATCCCCATTTGCATACACGGACGTTACATTGAGAAACTTTTACCAAACAAATCTGTTAAAAACAGTGAACAAGGGAAATATGTCACCTCACAAATCTACATGGTCGTCGTTATAGGACACATTTATAAAGAACCATGTTCATTTATCTGATTAACTGGGAGTGCTTGGAAACTTTAAAGGGAGAAACAGAATTACTCCAAATATTCTCCTCCATTCTCGGTCATCCATCCCACAAAAAGACTGACGAAGCCAAAGCTAATTTGTTAGGATATGTTTTAGTTTGGTTTTTAAGCATATTCTGTGTTCTGTCCGTTACCTTGGAGCTAGCTAGCAGGATGCAGATAGTTTCAGAAAATGTAGGCAAATTTGCCAGGATAGCTGAATAAAAGTAGATTTTCTGATAGAGACTTCCAACCGCAGATTCCTCACCTTTTGAATATTCCTCAGGCTGGATCTGGAAAATCTTAACCAGTAGCCTTGTATGTCTGCAAGTGGCACCAGTGGCTTTATCGTTCTGTGCCGGGTGTGACATATGAAGGCTCATATAGACTCCATACATGCGTGCTGACATCAATTCCTTTCCTTCTGCCAATGAACATGAATTTGGAGCTACCCCTTACCCCATTGAGACACTTTTACTAAACAAATCTGTTAAATACAAGGGAAATATGTCACCTCACAAATCTACATGGTTTAAACCATGTGGGGCATGTCGCAAACACGTGTGTGACTGACCCACATGCAAGACCCTGCGCTGGGAATGGTCGAGGTCTAAGGTAGGTCCCGATCCTGCTCCTGAGGTTGCTCCTGTAACAGTCAGTCTTAACAATCTAAGTCCTCTGGCAAATCCAAGAAAAAGTGCATGGAGTCCAAGCGGGACTTGACCACATCCTGCCACTCTCAATCACCTGAGAGGTGTGAGGGATTCACTATATCTCCAGGTTAAACTCCAGAGGTCTCTCTACTTTGAAGTCGATTCTGACCCTTGTTCCATAGCAAGCGAAATTTCTGGGACCGTCGGTGATGCCGTAGCAAATAGAGCACCTCCACGAATCCATGCTGCGGCCTTTTGGCACATTATTGGCTCCCTCTGGCGGTTGTATGATGTTACAACTCATTCCGTTGTAACGCATGCCTTTTCCACGCATGCATTACAATGGAATGCCTTTCCCACGCATAACCTTTACCACGAATATTCCTTTACCACGCATACTTTTACAATGATTTTTGTTGTAAATTCATACATGGTAAGGGCATACTCTTGGTAAAGGTTATTCCCCCACCCCTAAACCCTTCTTACAAATACCCCTCCCCTGCCCTTAACCCTTATATCGGACCTCTGTTTTACGCCGATTGACTCCCGATTCCCTCCACATATAAACTTTAACAGGTGCATTTTTTCTCCTCCCCCAGCTCCCTTTTTAGGGCTCGGCCTACGTCACGCCTGCGTCAGCAGGGGGGTGGAGCTCCGAGCTCCTATTGTTAAGGGGTTTCTGAATCGTGCAGGAAAAATTCCTTAGTGCGCGAGATTTTTCAGTACTTTTAGTTCCAATCTGAATGGTAATTGGTCCTCGCTGTGCCGTGTTTATATTAGTCGTAACGCAATAGGCCATATATTTTACTCGTGGGCCACTTCCTGCATATCGTGTGCGGTTACGCGCAGGGCCGTCCATAAATTTTAATTAGGAGCTGTCAGGGAGCCGCTGTAATGGAATCCAGATGCTCTGGGCGCGTTCATCATTCTGCAGTGCGTTTTGAGGGCGCGCGTTCGTGTGCATCGTTTCATGTGTAAGTGTATACGGTATGGGCTACGGTATGGCAGAACACAATTTGATTCGTTATCAATTTTCACCTTTTGCAAATAAATGAAGGGTCTAGTGTTTTGACAACTCGTATAGAAGTAACCGTGTTTATGTATACATTTCTGGCAGAAGGCTAAAACGTGCAAACTGTCAGTCCTCTCTGGAAGCTGTTACAAAATATGATTTTACAAAGAGGCAAATCATCATCCGGCCATATCAGCAGTCGTGCATAAAAAATTTTTTCAAAATGCAGCAGGAAAGCCACTCGTTCAGTACGGGGGAGAGATTAAATAAATGTTACTTGACTTTTCATCTACAGTGGCAGTTCCTTTACACAATAGCAAATTACAACTTGTGAGTAGGCAGCGGGAGTGAAGAAACAGTAAGTGGAGCTTGTGCAGTGGTAGTGTTGCTTAGCTATGATTGTGCAGCAGGTGCAGTGGCACCAGTGTGTGGCGTAGTTACCATTCGTGGAGCAGGTGAGGTGTTATCAGTGTTACTTAGCTATGATTGCGCAGCAGGTGTAGTACCACCAGTGTGGCGTAGCTACCATTGTGCAGTAGGTGCAGTGGCACCAGTGTGGCATAGCACCATAGGTGGAGCAGTTGCAGTGGTAGTGTTGCTTAGCTATTATTGTGCAGCAGGTGCAGTGGCACCAGTGTGTGGTAGATGGCGTTGTGTAGCAGGTGTAGTGTTATCAGTGTTACTTAGCTATGATTGTGCAGCAGGTGCAGTGGCACCAGTGTGGCGTAGCTATCATTGGTGCAGCATGTGCAGTGGTACCGGTGAGTGGTAGCTACCGTTGGTGGAGCAGGTGCAGTGGTAGTGTTGCTTAGCTATGATTGTGCAGCAGGTGCAGTGGCACCAGTGTGTGGCGTAGTTACCATTCGTGGAGCAGGTGAGGTGTTATCAGTGTTACTTAGCTATGAATGCGCAGCAGGTGCAGTGGCACCAGTGTGGCGTAGCTATCATTGGTGCAGCATGTGCAGTGGTACCGGTGAGTGGTAGCTACCATTGGTGGAGCTGGTGCAGTGGTAGTGTTGCTTAGCTATGATTGTGCAGCAGGTGCAGTGGCACCAGTGTGGCGTAGCTATCATTGGTGCAGCAAGTGCAGTGGTACCGGTGAGTGGTAGCTACCATTGGTGGAGCTGGTGCAGTGGTATTGTTGCTTAGCTATGATTGTGCAGCAGGTGCAGTGGCACCAGTGTGTGGCGTAGTTACCTTTCGTGGAGCAAGTGAGGTGTTATCAGTGTTACTTAGCTATGATTGCGCAGCAGGTGTAGTACCACCAGTGTGGCGTAGCTACCATTGTGCAGTAGGTGCAGTGGCACCAGTGTGGCATAGCACCATAGGTGGAGCAGTTGCAGTGGTAGTGTTTAGCTATTATTGTGCAGCAGGTGCAGTGGCACCAGTGTGTGGCGTAGTTACCATTCGTGGAGCAGGTGAGGTGTTATCAGTGTTACTTAGCTATGATTGCGCAGCAGGTGTAGTACCACCAGTGTGGCGTAGCTACCATTGTGCAGTAGGTGCAGTGGCACCAGTGTGGCATAGCATTATAGGTGGAGCAGTTGCAGTGGTAGTGTTGCTTAGCTATTATTGTGCAGCAGGTGCAGTGGCACCAGTGTGTGGTAGATGGCGTTGTGTAGCAGGTGTAGTGTTATCGGTGTTACTTAGCATTGATTGTGCAGCAGGTGCAGTGGCACCAGTGTGGCGTAGCTATCATTGGTGCAGCATGTGCAGTGGTACCGGTGAGTGGTAGCTACCATTGGTGGAGCTGGTGCAGTGGTAGTGTTGCTTACCTATGATTGTGCAGCAGGTGCAGTGGCACCAGTGTGGCGTAGCTATCATTGGTGCAGCATGTGCAGTGGTACCGGTGATTGGTAGCTACCATTGGTGGAGCTGGTGCAGTGGTAGTGTTGCTTAGCTATGATTGTGCAGCAGGTGCAGTGGCACCAGTGTGTGGCGTAGTTACCATTCGTGGAGCAGGTGAGGTGTTATCAGTGTGTTACTTAGCTATGATTGCGCAGCAGGTGTAGTACCACCAGTGTGGCGTAGCTACCATTGTGCAGCAGGTGCAGTGGCACCAGTGTGGCATAGTCACACACACCACCAGCCATCAGTGCACGCATCAATTGTTAACGCATCCACAATTAACTATTGTAGCAATCTCAGTATGGTACACTTTACTTTTAAACATATTCATGTAAAGCACAGCATGCCACCATTGCTACAATTCAAATCTAACCCACATTATTCCACTACACACCACATGCACACACTCCATAACACATGGCCAAAAGACATTGCCATTTACAATGCCATTAGCTCAAACTCAAATAAATCCGAGCACGATTGCATTTCCAATGCTTATGTTTAGCCTTTAACACACATGCCTTTACTGCGTATTTCGTAGTAAAGGTATGCGTGGTAAAGGCTACTCGTTGTGACCACGCATGCGTTGTAATGCATGCGTGGTTAAATTATGCGTGGAAACGGCAGCGTTGTAGTGGCCGTTTCAACCTCTGGCATGCCAGAGATGCCTCTCTCTGGATTCGCTCAGAGCTCCAGTCCGACTTTGGGACCACAACCCACATTGGATAGTGCTGTGATGCCGAAACAGTGCAGCCCGACCTTGGCTGGACCGCCTGTTCCTTTATCTGAGCTGCAACCTCTTTACCACCCTTCTAATTTTGACACACTGCCTCTACCTTCTGGAAGGGCTCATGTTCTTTATCAGTTATTCAGCATAGACTCTGATAATGGGGGCTATGATGCTTGGGATGAGTTTGTCCAATCTTACCAGAAGACAACTGGTAAGAGGACCTCCAAGATGCCAACAATCTGGATAACTCCAGAGACACTGCACTAGTTTTGCCCCAGATCTTGCCATGGAAGACCGTGCCTATTTTGCTATGGTTATGCCAAGGGCGGTGGTGGAAATTAAAACCATTGTTCTGACAGAGGTATGGCTTCCTGGCCAGTCGAGTTCTGCGCCCCTACTCCCATTCAGTGAGACTCTTACTAATACACTCTTAGGTGCCTTGGCTAAACCCTGCTCATGCCCACCTGTGCATTGCCAGATCACCAGATGCCATTGCCCTGCTGTGGGAGATCAGATTTCCTCACCCAGCAACCCTTGCCTAAGAGTCTTGTGGGGCAGACTTCAGCCAGTAGAGTAATCCCAAACTCATTCTCCACTACTGTCCCTGACAGGAAAGAAAAGTGGATATATATCTTTGGTAAGCAGAGTTTATCCTCTGCCAGTTTGGCCCACTGAAGGCCTGCTGGCTGCTACTTATTTCCTTGTGGGACTCCTTGCGATGGTCCCAGAAGAAGCTTGAGCCCGACTTTCACAGACAATGCAAGATTGTTTGTAATGCAGCCATGTTCACCATCTGCTGCATACTGGAAACCACTGACTCCCTCAGCAGTGCTATTGGCACTACCGTGACAATTTGCAAACATGGCTGGATGCGGTCCACTGGCTTTCTGGAGACGTTCAGGTCAATCTTATGGACATGTAGTTTGATGGCTCCCGACTTGGGATAAAGCGGAGTCAGCCGTGTAGCTCTTCAAAGATAGCAAGGCCACAGCGCCATCACTGGGCCTTTCTGTTCTTAGGCGCCAGCTTCACCAGCAGCTTCACTTCACTAGAGATTGGGACAGTTCAAGCTACCCATGACGCAGGTCATGCCCTTGACTGTATAGCCACCAATCTGCTATCGCTTAAGACAAACTGCCCAATACCTCAAACATGGACAGACCATGCTCTAGTACCATTCATGTTCCCTATTCAGAGCCCTAAGAAATGTAATAATAAGGTTAAGTACGACCAGGCTGGCCTACAAGAATGGAGGGCCTTAATGGCAAATCCAAATCTGATTGAGATGGCTAGGGATTGTAAGCCTACCGTGTCAGGCTCAGAGTTCTCAGACCCCAGCACCTTCAGAGAATGGATGGTTGAATTAAAAAATAGGGCAGGTCGGCCAAACAGGACCCGAAAACAGAATACTAAGAAAAAATCAGCTCCATGGTACAATCAAGAATTAAAAATAGCACAGGGGGAGCTCCGTAGAGCAGAACGCAGATGGAGAAAAAACTATAGCATGGAAGAGCGGGGTAAATATAAAAGGGCTACAAGTACCTATCATGCACGAATTAAATCAACAAAAAGGAAATTTTACGAATCTGCCATAGTCGCTGCTAAAAACAAACAAAAATGTATTTTCAACATTGTAAATGATTTTAATAAACCCATATTTTTAACACAGGAAATTCCACCCTCAAAAGACCTCTGCGAAAATATAGCTGATTATTTTGAGGACAAAGTACAGGGTCTAACTAAAGATTTTGAAATTCCCTCTCTGGAACCCAGTAGAGAAAGTGCTGATGAAACTATGAACCAGTTAGCAACCTTCCACCCAATTAGTCTGGAAGAAAAAAAAGCAGACAATCTTAACCACAAAATCTGGGTCCCCATTTGACCCCTGTCCCATAAGACTCCTGCATCTCATGGTAGATGAAGTAAACCCTATGATTAACGAAATCGTAAATCATTCACTTTCCACGGCCAATGTGCCACTGGAATGGAAACTTGCGGCAGTGAAACCCTCACAGAAAAAACCCCTCCCTGACCCTGCGACCCTCTCCAATCTGCGACCTATCTCACTTCTCCCAGCATTATGTAAGATTGCTGAATCACTGGTTAACAAACAGCTGACCAGGTTTTTAGAAGTCAACGAGATATGGCATCCCAATCAGGCGGGGTTTAGAGCCCAGCATTCAACAGAATCGGCTCTACTGTATACGACAGACACCATTCGTACTGCCCTAGACCAAGGAAAGAAGGCCGTCCTGATTTTATTAGATCTGTCGGCGGCCTTCGACACGGTCTCCCATGCCATCCTAGTAGATCGGCTAAAAACATCTGGCGTGAAGGGGACGGTACTAGAGTGGCTGGAAAACTACCTAAGGGACAGGAGACAGGTGGTAACCCTGGGGGAATTTACCTCCACGGAAAAACATCAGACGATGGGAGTACCCCAGGGGTCCAGCCTTAGCCCGACATTATTTAATGTCTATACTGCGCCCCTGATTAAACTAATATCATCCTTTGGCATAGATGTAGTAGCATATGCCGATGATACTCAGTTAATACTGGTTACGGATAGAGACAACCAGTCATGGGAAGAAACATTCAAGGAATGTTTAACTGCCACCTTCGATTGGATGCGGAAGAATCACCTAAAATGTAATACAGGAAAAACCGAGATCATTCCGCTAGGCCCTAATAATGACTTTATTCCCAGGCAATGGTGGCCAGAAAGGGCAGAAATACCGCCTCATACCACCATAGTTGCTCGGAACCTGGGGGTCACGTTTGATTCCAATCTTGCCTTCAAGCAGCAGGCAATAAAAGTGGCAGGAATGTGCTTTGGCTTAATTAAAAGCCTGAGGAAATTCTTTGACATACTCCCATTGGAGGCGAGGTAAACTGTTGCTGTAGCGCTGGTAACGTCGCGCTTAGATTATTGCAACAGTTTGTATGCTGGCACAAATAAAGAAGTAACTTACAGGCTTCAGTTAGTGCAAAGCGCTGCTGCCAGATTGGTGCTAAAATGGCCAAAAAGATCGTCAGCCTCAGGGGCATTAAAAGTTCTTCATTGGCTTCCCATTGTAAAAAGGATCCTGTTCAAAGTTCTGATTATAACATTTCGAGCAATGCACAAAATAGGACCACTATATCTACAGAAAAAATTCAAGAGATACTGCCCAACCAGAAGCCTACGATCATCAAATTCCAATACTTTGGTGGTTCCTAGGTTTCGTCTAAAAACCCGTGGAGGAAAGTGTGATGTTGTTATTTATCTTCATGCTTGTACCTGTACCTTTAATATGCTGGAACTTCTTATGCCAGTATTCTCTTCCCATGTGAGATTCTGGAATACATGGGAGTTCCAGCTGTCAGTTGAAGATTTCTCCTGTGGCTGAGGTTTTAATTAAAGCATCTCCTTAGCTTTATAAGTTCCTGCTTATTTATTTATGTGAGAAGACACCACATTATAATGGCGACGATCGGGTGAACCCAGGACTTCACCTCAACACAAGAAAAAAAAAAAGACGACTCGCTTACTCCTCCAGCGGCGGTATAAATCAAAAGAAAGAGACAGGAAGCGGAGTCTTCCCAGCGGCTGTGTTAAACTTAAGGATATCTGCGGTGAGGAGTTTGGCGGGCGGATTGTTTAAAATATTGTTAAAACTTGAAATAAGAAGAGTGGAAACGATTGAGTTAAGTAACGTATATCTCTCGCGCTCTGCCTCGAGAAGAGTCGTGACGTTCTCTCTCTCGCGTTGAGGCTGTGCTTGCGCGCATATGAGAAGGAGACGCGCGATCAGAGGAACGCGTGACCTGCTGACATCAAGTCGCGTGCAAAAGAACGCGTTCTCCTTGCACAAATCTAACTTTGCCTTGAAGATTCTTTTACGTCACAATCATCTAGAAGTGAGGCGCGCTGAGAGTTAAAGGAACGCTTCCAAGAAGGAGAATTCTTTATAATTCTTCTGTACAACCTGAACATTCCTTTTTACATCATAAAGCAAAACAAAGCAGAAATTACATCACAGTCATTACAAAAGGATTAATGAAATGCTGCTCTACAGGAATAAATAGAATTTAGGCACTACAATGTACACTACATGACACAAAGGAAAGGATTTTTATTCTTTATTACAAATAAGAAAACAGAGTTTAAAATAAGTTTATGGTGAAAAGATTTAAGTATAAGAGAAATTCAAAAGAAAAAAAAAATACGTGTAAATTTGGTGTAAAAGAAGTAAATTACTTGGGTCATAGAATAACTGATCGAGGAATCTTTCCAAAAAAAGAGTTAGTGGACACCATTAATAAGGTTAAGGAGCCTGAGAATAAGGAAGAACTAATTCCCTTCCTTGGTATGGTAGAGTTTTATGGTAAATTTATTTGTAATTTTGCAGATAAAACTCAGTCTTTGAGAAAGTTGACATCAAGAAATGTTGAGTATGTATGGACAGAGGTGTGTAAGAAAGAATTTGATGGTATTAAATCTGAATTGAATAAGGCTCCCTCTCTTCAGGCATTCATACCAGGGTTACCTACTATTTTATTCACTGATGCAAGTGAAAAAGGTCTTGGTGCTGTCTTGGTACAAAAAAGAAATGGAAAAGATTATTTAATTTGTTGTTCTTCAAGGTGTTTAAAAGGTTCAAAATTAAATTATTCTGTTATTGAGAAGGAGTCTCTTGCCATCTATTGGCCTCTGAGGAAATTGAAGAATCTAATTTGGGGGACAAAGATATGTGTCTTCTCGGATCATAAACCTTTGAAGGAGATTTTTGATAAAAAGGGATTGGATGCGATTTCCTCCAGAATTAGAAAATGGATTATATCTTTACAAGAGTTTGATTTCTCTGTTGACTATATTCCGGGGGTGTCAAACAAATCTGCTGATTGTCTCTCGAGAATGGTAGGAAAGGAAAATTTTGATGAAGAAGATGATTGTGGTTTTTCTGATGATTCTATAAATGTATGTGAGATTACAGAAGGAGCAATTGAAGAGAAGGAATGGAGAGAAGAGCTTGAGAAGGATGAAGAGATAAAAAGGGTGATGCTTTCTTTGTGTAATAACTCTCGGTTAGAGAAACCCTGGACATTGGTTTCTGATGAGCTTTCTACAAATTCTGGATTTTTAACTCGTGGTACAAAAATGGTGCCGCCTATGGGAATTAGGAAGAAACTTTTGTTCCATGCACATTCTGGACATCTTGGTATTGTTAAAACTAAAGAAATTTTACGTATGCAGTTTTGGTGGCCAGGCATGGATCTTGAGATTGAGAGGTTAGTG
This sequence comes from Lissotriton helveticus, assembly GCF_964261635.1. Lineage (NCBI taxonomy): Eukaryota > Metazoa > Chordata > Amphibia > Caudata > Salamandridae > Lissotriton > Lissotriton helveticus. Next base: position 388,887,439 of record NC_136057.1, read on the forward strand.
AGAGATTGTCCAGAGTGCTGTGCTAGTGATAAAATACTAAAAACTAAGCAGATGCCCATGGTTAAGAGATCATTACCAAGTCATCCTTGGGATGAAGTGGCTATAGATATAGTTAGTCCTTTGTCAGGTGTGAGTGATACACCTTATCTTTTAGTTTTGATGGATTTATACTCTAGGTGGATTGAGGTGTGTGCTGTTAGGGAGATAACTTCGGATGAAGTGATAAAGTTCCTTGATACTCTTTTTAAGAAAGAGAGTTTTCCTAATAGTCTTCTTTCAGACAATGGGCCACAATTTTGTTCAAGGGTTTTTGAGGAATACATGAAGAAGTCTGGTATACTACATAAGAAGTGTTCATTGTATCATCCTGAAACTAACGGTGCAGTTGAGAGAGTTAATAAAACCTTGAAAGAGGCTATACAGTTAGCAAGGTCATCCGGTTTGAATTGGAAATCTGTTCTTCAAGAAAGAATAAATGCTTATCGCTTTGCACCCCATTCGACAACTGGAAAATCCCCATTTGTATTGTTTAAAGGGAGGGCTCCCAACACTTGGTTGTGTCCTGGTTGGATGGATCTCAACAAGGGTTTGATTGATAATGGAATTGGTGAGTGGCGTAAGAAGGAAGAAAGGAAATTGGATGAAAGGAAGTCTTATTTTGATAAAAGAAATTGTGTGAATGTACAGAAGTGTCTAGTGGGTGATCTTGTTCGAATAAAAGCTCCTGTTGGTTGCAGATCCTGGTCAAAATATACTGACGTGAGAGCTGTAGTGAAAGTATTCAAGAATGCTATCAAAACAGAGGATGGGAGAATTTGGAATAGGAGCAGAGTGGTTGTGGTCAGGTCAAGAATTCCTTTACGTGAGTTCTTATGTGGAAGACAAGGTTTACATTTTCCAACTTCTAATTTTGCTAATGGTTCGAATTCATCCTCATCTTTTCTTAGAAGTCAAAGAGTACGTAGACCCCCTACTTATTTAAGAGATTATTCGCTATAGATTCTTCCCTCTTTACTTCCTGTGTATTTGAAGAGTTATCCTTGCTATAACTTGTTGTTTTATATTTTCTTTAGGAGGGAGATGTGTGATGTTGTTATTTATCTTCATGCTTGTACCTGTACCTTTAATATGCTGGAACTTCTTATGCCAGTATTCTCTTCCCATGTGAGATTCTGGAATACATGGGAGTTCCAGCTGTCAGTTGAAGATTTCTCCTGTGGCTGAGGTTTTAATTAAAGCATCTCCTTAGCTTTATAAGTTCCTGCTTATTTATTTATGTGAGAAGACACCACATTATAATGGCGACGATCGGGTGAACCCAGGACTTCACCTCAACACAAGAAAAAAAAAAAGACGACTCGCTTACTCCTCCAGCGGCGGTATAAATCAAAAGAAAGAGACAGGAAGCGGAGTCTTCCCAGCGGCTGTGTTAAACTTAAGGATATCTGCGGTGAGGAGTTTGGCGGGCGGATTGTTTAAAATATTGTTAAAACTTGAAATAAGAAGAGTGGAAACGATTTAAGTAACGTATATCTCTCGCGCTCTGCCTCGAGAAGAGTCGTGACGTTCTCTCTCTCGCGTTGAGGCTGTGCTTGCGCGCATATGAGAAGGAGACGCGCGATCAGAGGAACGCGTGACCTGCTGACATCAAGTCGCGTGCAAAAGAACGCGTTCTCCTTGCACAAATCTAACTTTGCCTTGAAGATTCTTTTACGTCACAATCATCTAGAAGTGAGGCGCGCTGAGAGTTAAAGGAACGCTTCCAAGAAGGAGAATTCTTTATAATTCTTCTGTACAACCTGAACATTCCTTTTTACATCATAAAGCAAAACAAAGCAGAAATTACATCACAGTCATTACAAAAGGATTAATGAAATGCTGCTCTACAGGAATAAATAGAATTTAGGCACTACAATGTACACTACATGACACAAAGGAAAGGATTTTTATTCTTTATTACAAATAAGAAAACAGAGTTTAAAATAAGTTTATGGTGAAAAGATTTAAGTATAAGAGAAATTCAAAAGAAAAAAAAAATACGTGTAAATTTGGTGTAAAAGAAGTAAATTACTTGGGTCATAGAATAACTGATCGAGGAATCTTTCCAAAAAAAGAGTTAGTGGACACCATTAATAAGGTTAAGGAGCCTGAGAATAAGGAAGAACTAATTCCCTTCCTTGGTATGGTAGAGTTTTATGGTAAATTTATTTGTAATTTTGCAGATAAAACTCAGTCTTTGAGAAAGTTGACATCAAGAAATGTTGAGTATGTATGGACAGAGGTGTGTAAGAAAGAATTTGATGGTATTAAATCTGAATTGAATAAGGCTCCCTCTCTTCAGGCATTCATACCAGGGTTACCTACTATTTTATTCACTGATGCAAGTGAAAAAGGTCTTGGTGCTGTCTTGGTACAAAAAAGAAATGGAAAAGATTATTTAATTTGTTGTTCTTCAAGGTGTTTAAAAGGTTCAAAATTAAATTATTCTGTTATTGAGAAGGAGTCTCTTGCCATCTATTGGCCTCTGAGGAAATTGAAGAATCTAATTTGGGGGACAAAGATATGTGTCTTCTCGGATCATAAACCTTTGAAGGAGATTTTTGATAAAAAGGGATTGGATGCGATTTCCTCCAGAATTAGAAAATGGATTATATCTTTACAAGAGTTTGATTTCTCTGTTGACTATATTCCGGGGGTGTCAAACAAATCTGCTGATTGTCTCTCGAGAATGGTAGGAAAGGAAAATTTTGATGAAGAAGATGATTGTGGTTTTTCTGATGATTCTATAAATGTATGTGAGATTACAGAAGGAGCAATTGAAGAGAAGGAATGGAGAGAAGAGCTTGAGAAGGATGAAGAGATAAAAAGGGTGATGCTTTCTTTGTGTAATAACTCTCGGTTAGAGAAACCCTGGACATTGGTTTCTGATGAGCTTTCTACAAATTCTGGATTTTTAACTCGTGGTACAAAAATGGTGCCGCCTATGGGAATTAGGAAGAAACTTTTGTTCCATGCACATTCTGGACATCTTGGTATTGTTAAAACTAAAGAAATTTTACGTATGCAGTTTTGGTGGCCAGGCATGGATCTTGAGATTGAGAGGTTAGTGAGAGATTGTCCAGAGTGCTGTGCTAGTGATAAAATACTAAAAACTAAGCAGATGCCCATGGTTAAGAGATCATTACCAAGTCATCCTTGGGATGAAGTGGCTATAGATATAGTTAGTCCTTTGTCAGGTGTGAGTGATACACCTTATCTTTTAGTTTTGATGGATTTATACTCTAGGTGGATTGAGGTGTGTGCTGTTAGGGAGATAACTTCGGATGAAGTGATAAAGTTCCTTGATACTCTTTTTAAGAAAGAGAGTTTTCCTAATAGTCTTCTTTCAGACAATGGGCCACAATTTTGTTCAAGGGTTTTTGAGGAATACATGAAGAAGTCTGGTATACTACATAAGAAGTGTTCATTGTATCATCCTGAAACTAACGGTGCAGTTGAGAGAGTTAATAAAACCTTGAAAGAGGCTATACAGTTAGCAAGGTCATCCGGTTTGAATTGGAAATCTGTTCTTCAAGAAAGAATAAATGCTTATCGCTTTGCACCCCATTCGACAACTGGAAAATCCCCATTTGTATTGTTTAAAGGGAGGGCTCCCAACACTTGGTTGTGTCCTGGTTGGATGGATCTCAACAAGGGTTTGATTGATAATGGAATTGGTGAGTGGCGTAAGAAGGAAGAAAGGAAATTGGATGAAAGGAAGTCTTATTTTGATAAAAGAAATTGTGTGAATGTACAGAAGTGTCTAGTGGGTGATCTTGTTCGAATAAAAGCTCCTGTTGGTTGCAGATCCTGGTCAAAATATACTGACGTGAGAGCTGTAGTGAAAGTATTCAAGAATGCTATCAAAACAGAGGATGGGAGAATTTGGAATAGGAGCAGAGTGGTTGTGGTCAGGTCAAGAATTCCTTTACGTGAGTTCTTATGTGGAAGACAAGGTTTACATTTTCCAACTTCTAATTTTGCTAATGGTTCGAATTCATCCTCATCTTTTCTTAGAAGTCAAAGAGTACGTAGACCCCCTACTTATTTAAGAGATTATTCGCTATAGATTCTTCCCTCTTTACTTCCTGTGTATTTGAAGAGTTATCCTTGCTATAACTTGTTGTTTTATATTTTCTTTAGGAGGGAGATGTGTGATGTTGTTATTTATCTTCATGCTTGTACCTGTACCTTTAATATGCTGGAACTTCTTATGCCAGTATTCTCTTCCCATGTGAGATTCTGGAATACATGGGAGTTCCAGCTGTCAGTTGAAGATTTCTCCTGTGGCTGAGGTTTTAATTAAAGCATCTCCTTAGCTTTATAAGTTCCTGCTTATTTATTTATGTGAGAAGACACCACATTATAATGGCGACGATCGGGTGAACCCAGGACTTCACCTCAACACAAGAAAAAAAAAAGACGACTCGCTTACTCCTCCAGCGGCGGTATAAATCAAAAGAAAGAGACAGGAAGCGGAGTCTTCCCAGCGGCTGTGTTAAACTTAAGGATATCTGCGGTGAGGAGTTTGGCGGGCGGATTGTTTAAAATATTGTTAAAACTTGAAATAAGAAGAGTGGAAACGATTGAGTTAAGTAACGTATATCTCTCGCGCTCTGCCTCGAGAAGAGTCGTGACGTTCTCTCTCTCACGTTGAGGCTGTGCTTGCGCGCATATGAGAAGGAGACGCGCGATCAGAGGAACGCGTGACCTGCTGACATCAAGTCGCGTGCAAAAGAACGCGTTCTCCTTGCACAAATCTAACTTTGCCTTGAAGATTCTTTTACGTCACAATCATCTAGAAGTGAGGCGCGCTGAGAGTTAAAGGAACGCTTCCAAGAAGGAGAATTCTTTATAATTCTTCTGTACAACCTGAACATTCCTTTTTACATCATAAAGCAAAACAAAGCAGAAATTACATCACAGTCATTACAAAAGGATTAATGAAATGCTGCTCTACAGGAATAAATAGAATTTAGGCACTACAATGTACACTACATGACACAAAGGAAAGGATTTTTATTCTTTATTACAAATAAGAAAACAGAGTTTAAAATAAGTTTATGGTGAAAAGATTTAAGTATAAGAGAAATTCAAAAGAAAAAAAAAATACGTGTAAATTTGGTGTAAAAGAAGTAAATTACTTGGGTCATAGAATAACTGATCGAGGAATCTTTCCAAAAAAAGAGTTAGTGGACACCATTAATAAGGTTAAGGAGCCTGAGAATAAGGAATAACTAATTCCCTTCCTTGGTATGGTAGAGTTTTATGGTAAATTTATTTGTAATTTTGCAGATAAAACTCAGTCTTTGAGAAAGTTGACATCAAGAAATGTTGAGTATGTATGGACAGAGGTGTGTAAGAAAGAATTTGATGGTATTAAATCTGAATTGAATAAGGCTCCCTCTCTTCAGGCATTCATACCAGGGTTACCTACTATTTTATTCACTGATGCAAGTGAAAAAGGTCTTGGTGCTGTCTTGGTACAAAAAAGAAATGGAAAAGATTATTTAATTTGTTGTTCTTCAAGGTGTTTAAAAGGTTCAAAATTAAATTATTCTGTTATTGAGAAGGAGTCTCTTGCCATCTATTGGCCTCTGAGGAAATTGAAGAATCTAATTTGGGGGACAAAGATATGTGTCTTCTCGGATCATAAACCTTTGAAGGAGATTTTTGATAAAAAGGGATTGGATGCGATTTCCTCCAGAATTAGAAAATGGATTATATCTTTACAAGAGTTTGATTTCTCTGTTGACTATATTCCGGGGGTGTCAAACAAATCTGCTGATTGTCTCTCGAGAATGGTAGGAAAGGAAAATTTTGATGAAGAAGATGATTGTGGTTTTTCTGATGATTCTATAAATGTATGTGAGATTACAGAAGGAGCAATTGAAGAGAAGGAATGGAGAGAAGAGCTTGAGAAGGATGAAGAGATAAAAAGGGTGATGCTTTCTTTGTGTAATAACTCTCGGTTAGAGAAACCCTGGACATTGGTTTCTGATGAGCTTTCTACAAATTCTGGATTTTTAACTCGTGGTACAAAAATGGTGCCGCCTATGGGAATTAGGAAGAAACTTTTGTTCCATGCACATTCTGGACATCTTGGTATTGTTAAAACTAAAGAAATTTTACGTATGCAGTTTTGGTGGCCAGGCATGGATCTTGAGATTGAGAGGTTAGTGAGAGATTGTCCAGAGTGCTGTGCTAGTGATAAAATACTAAAAACTAAGCAGATGCCCATGGTTAAGAGATCATTACCAAGTCATCCTTGGGATGAAGTGGCTATAGATATAGTTAGTCCTTTGTCAGGTGTGAGTGATACACCTTATCTTTTAGTTTTGATGGATTTATACTCTAGGTGGATTGAGGTGTGTGCTGTTAGGGAGATAACTTCGGATGAAGTGATAAAGTTCCTTGATACTCTTTTTAAGAAAGAGAGTTTTCCTAATAGTCTTCTTTCAGACAATGGGCCACAATTTTGTTCAAGGGTTTTTGAGGAATACATGAAGAAGTCTGGTATACTACATAAGAAGTGTTCATTGTATCATCCTGAAACTAACGGTGCAGTTGAGAGAGTTAATAAAACCTTGAAAGAGGCTATACAGTTAGCAAGGTCATCCGGTTTGAATTGGAAATCTGTTCTTCAAGAAAGAATAAATGCTTATCGCTTTGCACCCCATTCGACAACTGGAAAATCCCCATTTGTATTGTTTAAAGGGAGGGCTCCCAACACTTGGTTGTGTCCTGGTTGGATGGATCTCAACAAGGGTTTGATTGATAATGGAATTGGTGAGTGGCGTAAGAAGGAAGAAAGGAAATTGGATGAAAGGAAGTCTTATTTTGATAAAAGAAATTGTGTGAATGTACAGAAGTGTCTAGTGGGTGATCTTGTTCGAATAAAAGCTCCTGTTGGTTGCAGATCCTGGTCAAAATATACTGACGTGAGAGCTGTAGTGAAAGTATTCAAGAATGCTATCAAAACAGAGGATGGGAGAATTTGGAATAGGAGCAGAGTGGTTGTGGTCAGGTCAAGAATTCCTTTACGTGAGTTCTTATGTGGAAGACAAGGTTTACATTTTCCAACTTCTAATTTTGCTAATGGTTCGAATTCATCCTCATCTTTTCTTAGAAGTCAAAGAGTACGTAGACCCCCTACTTATTTAAGAGATTATTCGCTATAGATTCTTCCCTCTTTACTTCCTGTGTATTTGAAGAGTTATCCTTGCTATAACTTGTTGTTTTATATTTTCTTTAGGAGGGAGATGTGTGATGTTGTTATTTATCTTCATGCTTGTACCTGTACCTTTAATATGCTGGAACTTCTTATGCCAGTATTCTCTTCCCATGTGAGATTCTGGAATACATGGGAGTTCCAGCTGTCAGTTGAAGATTTCTCCTGTGGCTGAGGTTTTAATTAAAGCATCTCCTTAGCTTTATAAGTTCCTGCTTATTTATTTATGTGAGAAGACACCACATTATAATGGCGACGATCGGGTGAACCCAGGACTTCACCTCAACACAAGAAAAGAAAAAAAGACGACTCGCTTACTCCTCCAGCGGCGGTATAAATCAAAAGAAAGAGACAGGAAGCGGAGTCTTCCCAGCGGCTGTGTCAAACTTAAGGATATCTGCGGTGAGGAGTTTGGCGGGCGGATTGTTTAAAATATTGTTAAAACTTGAAATAAGAAGAGTGGAAACGATTGAGTTAAGTAACGTATATCTCTCGCGCTCTGCCTCGAGAAGAGTCGTGACGTTCTCTCTCGCGCGTTGAGGCTGTGCTTGCGCGCATATGAGAAGGAGACGCGCGATCAGAGGAACGCGTGACCTGCTGACATCAAGTCGCGTGCAAAAGAACGCGTTCTCCTTGCACAAATCTAACTTTGCCTTGAAGATTCTTTTACGTCACAATCATCTAGAAGTGAGGCGCGCTGAGAGTTAAAGGAACGCTTCCAAGAAGGAGAATTCTTTATAATTCTTCTGTACAACCTGAACATTCCTTTTTACATCATAAAGCAAAACAAAGCAGAAATTACATCACAGTCATTACAAAAGGATTAATGAAATGCTGCTCTACAGGAATAAATAGAATTTAGGCACTACAATGTACACTACATGACACAAAGGAAAGGATTTTTATTCTTTATTACAAATAAGAAAACAGAGTTTAAAATAAGTTTATGGTGAAAAGATTTAAGTATAAGAGAAATTCAAAAGAAAAAAAAAAATACGTGTAAATTTGGTGTAAAAGAAGTAAATTACTTGGGTCATAGAATAACTGATCGAGGAATCTTTCCAAAAAAAGAGTTAGTGGACACCATTAATAAGGTTAAGGAGCCTGAGAATAAGGAAGAACTAATTCCCTTCCTTGGTATGGTAGAGTTTTATGGTAAATTTATTTGTAATTTTGCGGATAAAACTCAGTCTTTGAGAAAGTTGACATCAAGAAATGTTGAGTATGTATGGACAGAGGTGTGTAAGAAAGAATTTGATGGTATTAAATCTGAATTGAATAAGGCTCCCTCTCTTCAGGCATTCATACCAGGGTTACCTACTATTTTATTCACTGATGCAAGTGAAAAAGGTCTTGGTGCTGTCTTGGTACAAAAAAGAAATGGAAAAGATTATTTAATTTGTTGTTCTTCAAGGTGTTTAAAAGGTTCAAAATTAAATTATTCTGTTATTGAGAAGGAGTCTCTTGCCATCTATTGGCCTCTGAGGAAATTGAAGAATCTAATTTGGGGGACAAAGATATGTGTCTTCTCGGATCATAAACCTTTGAAGGAGATTTTTGATAAAAAGGGATTGGATGCGATTTCCTCCAGAATTAGAAAATGGATTATATCTTTACAAGAGTTTGATTTCTCTGTTGACTATATTCCGGGGGTGTCAAACAAATCTGCTGATTGTCTCTCGAGAATGGTAGGAAAGGAAAATTTTGATGAAGAAGATGATTGTGGTTTTTCTGATGATTCTATAAATGTATGTGAGATTACAGAAGGAGCAATTGAAGAGAAGGAATGGAGAGAAGAGCTTGAGAAGGATGAAGAGATAAAAAGGGTGATGCTTTCTTTGTGTAATAACTCTCGGTTAGAGAAACCCTGGACATTGGTTTCTGATGAGCTTTCTACAAATTCTGGATTTTTAACTCGTGGTACAAAAATGGTGCCGCCTATGGGAATTAGGAAGAAACTTTTGTTCCATGCACATTCTGGACATCTTGGTATTGTTAAAACTAAAGAAATTTTACGTATGCAGTTTTGGTGGCCAGGCATGGATCTTGAGATTGAGAGGTTAGTGAGAGATTGTCCAGAGTGCTGTGCTAGTGATAAAATACTAAAAACTAAGCAGATGCCCATGGTTAAGAGATCATTACCAAGTCATCCTTGGGATGAAGTGGCTATAGATATAGTTAGTCCTTTGTCAGGTGTGAGTGATACACCTTATCTTTTAGTTTTGATGGATTTATACTCTAGGTGGATTGAGGTGTGTGCTGTTAGGGAGATAACTTCGGATGAAGTGATAAAGTTCCTTGATACTCTTTTTAAGAAAGAGAGTTTTCCTAATAGTCTTCTTTCAGACAATGGGCCACAATTTTGTTCAAGGGTTTTTGAGGAATACATGAAGAAGTCTGGTATACTACATAAGAAGTGTTCATTGTATCATCCTGAAACTAACGGTGCAGTTGAGAGAGTTAATAAAACCTTGAAAGAGGCTATACAGTTAGCAAGGTCATCCGGTTTGAATTGGAAATCTGTTCTTCAAGAAAGAATAAATGCTTATCGCTTTGCACCCCATTCGACAACTGGAAAATCCCCATTTGTATTGTTTAAAGGGAGGGCTCCCAACACTTGGTTGTGTCCTGGTTGGATGGATCTCAACAAGGGTTTGATTGATAATGGAATTGGTGAGTGGCGTAAGAAGGAAGAAAGGAAATTGGATGAAAGGAAGTCTTATTTTGATAAAAGAAATTGTGTGAATGTACAGAAGGTTCTAGTGGGTGATCTTGTTCGAATAAAAGCTCCTGTTGGTTGCAGATCCTGGTCAAAATATACTGACGTGAGAGCTGTAGTGAAAGTATTCAAGAATGCTATCAAAACAGAGGATGGGAGAATTTGGAATAGGAGCAGAGTGGTTGTGGTCAGGTCAAGAATTCCTTTACGTGAGTTCTTATGTGGAAGACAAGGTTTACATTTTCCAACTTCTAATTTTGCTAATGGTTCGAATTCATCCTCATCTTTTCTTAGAAGTCAAAGAGTACGTAGACCCCCTACTTATTTAAGAGATTATTCACTATAGATTCTTCCCTCTTTACTTCCTGTGTATTTGAAGAGTTATAACTTGTTGTTTTATATTTTCTTTAGGAGGGAGATGTGTGATGTTGTTATTTATCTTCATGCTTGTACCTGTACCTTTAATATGCTGGAACTTCTTATGCCAGTATTCTCTTCTCATGTGAGATTCTGGAATACATGGGAGTTCCAGCTGTCAGTTGAAGATTTCTTCTGTGGCTGAGGTTTTAATTAAAGCATCTCCTTAGCTTTATAAGTTCCTGCTTATTTATTTATGTGAGAAGACACCACAGAAAGTCCCTGGCAGTACTGGGTGCAAAGGCCTGGAATATTCTGCCCCCTGCCCTGAGGATTCTGGATAAAGAAACAGAATTCCGCAAAGAATTAAAAACTTGGATATTCAAACTGCAAGATAGCATGGCCAGAACTCTAGTTTGATGCATGCCTTTGTTTTTGGTCCAACTCTGAGTCACTATGTCATCTGGTATTTTGCCGGAGGTAGCGCCTAGATGCTCCATTGGAGCGATTGCTGCGCGATATAAATAAAATTTTACATTACATTACATTACTTCAATTGTACATGTTAGGAACACCCGTTATCCCCAACAACCCTGCAACAATCACCTGAGCCTTTCCTTAGCCATGGTACTCACAGGAAACAGCAACAGGGACAGCGTGCATTCCCAGTCTCTTGCTCCAACACCCACCAGCTGACAGTTCCCCAGCCTGTTTAGCATACACTTAATGGCACCCTGTCGGAGACTGGTCCACCATCTTCTGCCAGCGTGTCAGGCAATCACTTCGGACTAGTGTGTCCTTCAAATTGTTCGGGGGGGTTATGCTTTACCATTTCTCGAGACTCCAACAAATCTTTCACCACCCCCAGACAAGCTGACTGAGGACTACCTGTCACTCTTGCACCTGGATGTGCAGGCTCTTTTGGCCAAAGGAGCATTAGAGGGTACCGGTGCCAGAAGTTGGTTGTCGTTGTTATTCCTGTTACTTCCTGGTGTGGAAAGAGGACAGGGCATCCGGTCCCATTTTAAACCTACAGCCTCTCATTGTCTTTCTGTAGAAAGACAAGTTGAAGATGCTCACCATGGCCCAGATCGTGTATGTTCTCAATCCTGGAGACTGGATGGTATCACTGGACCTGTAGGATGCTTATTTTCACATCTCTCTGGTGCAGGCTTTATCTGCGGTTCACGGGGAGCCACAAGCATTTTCACTTTGATGTTCCCCCTTTTGATCTTACCAGCGCCCCGCGGGTGTTCACAAAAGTAATGGCATTGTAGCAATACATCTCCGTACTCCACCGGGAGTTCACAGTGTGGCAGATGCATCACTTCTGAGACCATTTGGGAGAGGTGGAGCTCAGAGGCTTCTGGTCTCTGGAAGAGGCCTGGTTCCATACCAACCTTCTGGAGCTGGATGCCATCTGCTTGGCATTGAAAGCCTTACTACCGTCAATCAAAGAGAAGCGTGGGCAGGTACTTGTGGACAACACCATTGCCATTGCCATGTGATACTGCAACAAGCCGGGTGGTGGTGGGTCATGAACCCTGTGCTAGGAGGCTATGCATCTCTGAACAGCCAAAGGATTTTCCTGGTGACACACCACCTGTTCCTTGAACACCAGAGCAGACAAACTAAGCCATTGACGCCTTGAGAATAATGAATGGCAGTTACACAAAGAGTGGCACAGGGTCATTTCCACGAACGGGAAGAGGCCAGGATCGATCATTTCACCAACTGTGAGAACGCCAGTATCGGTTTCCAAAGCATCTCTCGCTTGGACATGCATTTTGTGTAGAGTCGAACTCTGGACTCCTGTACGCCTTTCCACCGATACCGCTGCTGCTCAACTTCTAAAGAAGGGCAACACCCACCAGGCCTAAATCATCCTAGCTGCCCAAATTGGATATGGAGAGTACGTTATGATATGTTATTAAAATTTATACAGCGCACAAATACCAACCTGTGTCTTGGCGCTAACAGTCCTGATGCGAGCTGGAGTACTATACATTGACTACCCAGGTCTTAAGGACTTTTACTGAAAGATGTCAAAGATGGGAGACTTCTGGTGGAAATGGGGAGGGTATTCCAGAGCTTCATAGCACCCACTGTGAAGCTTTTGTCTCACCGGTTAGACTCACAGAATCTCTGAGAGAGCATCAATTTCGCCCCTTCTGACTGGAGGCCTCTGTTTGGAGAGTACCAATGCAGTGACCACCTCAAAAACTGAGGACCGGTACAGTGTACCGCCTTATATGTGATACATAAGGCCTTGAACTTAATATGACTTTTGACTGGAAGCCAATGCAGTCTCCGAAGATGCTTTCCCACTTATTGAAACGTGGGGAGACCCAGCAGGAGCCTAGCAGCAGCATTCTAGATCATCTGAAGCTTATGTAACTGCTTCTCGGGTATACCGATATAGAGCCCATTGCAATAATCCAGTTTGGCAAGGACTAAGGATGTGACTACCTTTGTCCTGCTCTCTGCTGGGATCAAAGGTAAGATTTTCTTAATCACCTTGAGTAGAAAAAAGCTGGATGGAGAAACTGCTTTGACTTGAGCTTTGAAGTTCAGTTTCTCATCTATAATCACGCTCAGATTTTCGATTTAGGGCTCAGGATAGGTACTGCTCCCAATTCATCCGGCCACCAAATCTGTGACCAGCTGGGGGAGTAGTTTCCAAACAGGATTATCTTATTTTTTCCTGAGTTAAGCTTGAGGCAGTGTGAGCTCATCCATGAGTCGACTTCCAGCATGCAATCCCTAAATCTTTTTACTGGCGGCATGATATTTCTATACACGGGCAGGGCAATTTGAGTGTTATCCACATAGGATGCTAGTGCCATCATGAACGATCTGATTAGTGCAGCCAATTCAGATATGTATACATTAAAAAGTGTAGGGCTCATAGAGGATCCCTGAGAATCCCACACAGGAGAGTGAAGGATGGGGAGGTGTAGTTGCCCAAGGCAACTGATGGTATCCTGTCAGATAGAAAAGAGGAAACCAATGCTAACGCCTTATCCGTAATGCCAAGAGTATTCAGACAGTTAAGTAGCAGCTTATGGTCGACCATGTTGAACGCTGCCGACAGGTCGAGAAGAATAAGGGCTGCAGCGCCTCCTGCATCTAAAACTGTTTTGATTTCATCTGTAGCTTTTATTAGGGCTATTTCTGTGCTATGCTCTGCCCTGAATCCCAATTGGGACTCGTCCAGAAAATTGTGTCCTTGTAAATATAGTGTAAGATGGTTATTCATGACTTTTTCCACCAGTTTAGCTGGAAGTGGAAGACACGAGATAGGCCTGTAATTATTTGGATCAGATTAAGGTTAGATTTTTTCAGAAGGGGTAAAATCGATGCCCTCTTCCAAATGGAGGGGAACAACACCTTCGGTAAACATTTAGTTGACAATGGAGGTTAGACTAGGGCCAAGAAACTGAGGGACTTGATTCAATGTCGTGGGAGGAAAGTGGTCATGGGGAGAGCCCAATTTGGCCTTTAAAATATGAGTTTATATCTCGTCCACGGTTACTGATCTAAATTCAGAAAAGGCAGGAACACTCTGAGGTCGCGGGTTTACTAAATCATACGTATCAGATCTTGCCCTATTCTCAAATGTAATATAGATTTGTTCCACTTTGTTTTGAAAGTGCGAAGCTAGTGAATTACAGAAGTCCTGAGATTGATAATTCACCTTTTTTTCAGGGAGTGTGGACAGTTTAGTCACCACCCGAAAAAGCTCTTTAGAGTAATTTTCTGCCTCCTTGATTTGTTTTGCGAAATAGGAAAGTTTTTCTGTCCAGATCAGATTTTTATAATCAGCTAATAAAATCTTGTACTAGATAAGTTCACTGTAGTTTAATCTCCAACATCTCTCTTATCTTCTACACTCTTGTTTTTTAGATTCAAGGGTGTCTGAAAACCAGGGAGCTGACGTATCCCAAACTACTGGGTATCAGCAGTTTTCCTCCAATTAGGCTGCCTTTTCGGGATAAACACTTGTCGCAGCAGCAGGCAGGATTCTGTACCCGTACCTGCGCACCCTACACCTTCATGCTTGGAGATTGAGCTGAGGCCGTTCAGTGCTTTCACCTTCATGCTGACGTTGTGGATGCCATCTTAGCAGTCAGGAATCCCTCAAAAAAATATCCATACGCATGCTGTAGGGGTACGTGTGTGGCCTGGTGCCTTGCTAAACAATGCGAACCATTCCAATCCATTCCAAACTGTCTGAAGTTTTTCTGGTTGTGTTGTCTCTCACCGAGCAAGGTCTTGCTTTGGGCACAGTAAAGGGTACCTGTCAGCTTTTCCTGCCTTTTTACGGTTGCCAGACCAGCCATCATTATTTAAATCACCTGTTGTGATGCATTGTGGTGCGTTTTCTCAAAGAATGTTTTTAAACCTTTATTTATCGTTTTTTTCCACAAGAACAGGCAATAAATTAGCATAGACGGTTGCATGAAATATTCATAACAGTACAATTACAAGCCCATCAGCATACTATATCCAACATAATGCAGTACATAATGGTAGTGCCAGAATTAACAGTAAGCAGAGTGCATCAGAACATCATTATACTTAATTCATTATGTGATAGATCCCCCCTTCATCCCTCCCCAATCAGACAAAATGGTATCCCTCTCAGTAGTTTCAGCATCACATACTCCTTGTGTCCCCTAAAAATCTGTCACAAAGCATTCCCCAAACCTCCAAGTCTGTTCTCAAAGCATTACAGCCTATGTTTTCCCCTTCATTGAGCATACCAAGAACACCGGGTGGACAAACAACTCCTTATCTGATTCTCTGAAGCCAAGAAAAGCAAGGCAGTGTAGAAAAGGACCATCTCGCACTATATTGTAACCTGCACTGAGATCTGTTACACACTTGCACAAAAGCAGCTTCCTGAAGTTTTGGGGCTCATTCTACCAGAGCCAAAGCTGCTGCCACTGCGTTGACTGATGAAGTGTCTGTTCTGGACATTTGTCAGTCTGCTACATGGCAACTGGTCCATACGTTTGCGAGGCACTATCGTGTAGACAGCTAGGTCTACTAGGAATGGCACTTTGCTGGTTCTGTTTTCAAGACTTTTTGGTTTGAGCCAGTTCACAGATCCACCTCCTGGAGGTATTGCTCTGACATCAAAAGGTGAGGAATCTGCAGTTATAAGTCTCTATCAGAAGAACAAGTTACTTGCCTTTAGTAATGTTCTTTTTTAGTAGAGACTCTATCTAATCGTAGAATCCTCACCTACCCTCACATTTCCCTGTTCTGTGAGCTGGATTCTACACATAAAAGATCCCAATTTACGAATCTGCACACCAGTCACTCCCAATCTGATTTTGAATTTGCGTCTGCGGGCATGGAATAGTCAAGAAAGCAACTGATGTCCGCGCTCATGGGTGGCGCCTATATAGCCCAGCACACATCATGTCTGGCATGGAACAACATCAATGTGGAGCCTCCAGTGGCATGCAGGGGTACTGCTGAAGATTTTTCAGATCCAGTTCGACGCCTGGGGAATAGTCAAAATTTAAGGAATCTGTGGTTAGATAGTCTATCTACCACAAGGAGTTTTACAAGAAGGTAAGTAACTTGTTTGCCAGAAATGGGTTCAATCTAAACAACCCCAGGCTCTGTCTTCTCTGTGAGCCTTGAGACTCAGAACCTGTGCTCCTGGCATGGAATCTGAGTGCCTCAGTTCTTCTGCTTTTGCCATCTTATCAAATCCAGAGAATTCTCATTGATAATTTTATCATATGAAGGCTCAATTGATGTCAACCTGTGAGTAACTAAGCTAGTAGGATATGCCCAGGAGTCCAAACCACAGAGGTGATCAGCAGGTGTTGGGTCAGCAATGTCCCCTGGATGGTGGTTGGACATACACCTCTTCCGTAAGAACCCTAACTGAGAGTGAATCTGGTATCCGAACTCTGGTTTGGCCTCATCAACCTTGAAATCCTGAATATGCTTTTAGACCCGAAAATTTCCATGATACCAAGAGCCTGGCTCTGAGGTTAAGTGAGGAGCTCCAGAAGCATACCCCTTTGGTGACGCAAGACTACTGTCAACCTTTTGCCATCTCTCAGAAATAAGCACAAGGCCTACTGGCCTGCTCAAGTAAAGTTTTCCTTATATGTCATGCACAGACCCTGGACTGACAGCCATCTGTGAGGTTCCAGTGTGTGTTTTTTAGTATGGTGCTGCTAGTAGTACTCCATGTTGTAAGTGTATGTATGCCATAGGCCACTGAGTTCCATGTTGGATTGCCTTTGGCTTTGACATGGCACAAGATGGAGGGGTTGAACAGCATCCATAGACCAGGGAAGTATATTGCTTACATTCGTGACCTGGAGAGTGTAGTTGCAGACACAGAAGTGTGGATGGATGGGAGACCGGGCTGCCATTCGAAATTCAATGTGACCTATTTATCAAGGAGTTGCTGATTGGTGCTTCCTCTGCACTGCCATTTTGGTAATAGATAAATGGGATGAATTAGTGGGAGAAAGGTTTCTAGGCTGGGATTGGGCATTTTTTCATCCAAAGTGCCCCATGGAGCATGGGCATGGAGGCTGATGATAGCCAGGCGCAGAGCCTTGCACTCATTGTGCTTGTAATTCGGCTTCTCACTACATGCTGTGAGAGCCATCTCCTTGCACAATTAATTGTCTGCACTACAAAAGAAAGATAACTTTCTGAAAAGTAACCTCCAAGCATGGTCCCTGAACTGTATACAGTGCTCCCAAATTTTCGGTCTGAAACCTCTGTAGAATAGTGGAATCTGAACCTTCCCACTTTGTTAGAGTTACAACCTGCTTTACTGACCAAGGTTGCTTCTGCTCTGTAGGGTGCCCGAAGAGCTGCTGTGATTCAGGGCTGGTATTGGTGATAGCCTGTCTCTCAGAGGGCAGGAAGCATCACATAAAACTGCTCGTCTGGGGGTAAAGCGGTACAAAAGGGGGTGGTGATGGACGGAGCATCTGAACCAATCAAACGCTCACACCCAGTCAAAAGCCATGCCTGAACTGGGGTGGCAGAGTGGGCTAAAGAACGGTGATGGATTAAACCCAGATCTTTTGACTGGGTGTGAGTGTTTGATTGGTTCAGATGCTCCGTCCATCACCACCCCCTTTTGTACCGTCTGGGGGTAAAAGCAGTGCGTCTGTCCATCACCTGGGCCTGCCTGCCAACAGAGCAGGTAAAGGAGAGAACCTTTTTCAGTGGGACCTGCTGCCAGAGGAGAAGCCCAGCCACTGAACCTGGAAGAGGAGCAGCATAGAAAAGCTGGTTTACGCCATGGTGTGTCCCAGGATTGCATGAGTTTGAAGGAATCCCGGCCTCCCAGTTGAACTAAAGACCGCGTTCGTCATGGAGGAGATTCACCCTAGTACCCACTACTACTATGACCGCCACAAGGAAACCAAAAGAGCTGTGCTGACACCCATCTTCATTGTGCCGAAGCCTGCATCTCCGTAGGGAGTGTGTACTGTCCGGCGCAAGTGCCAAAGACGATGTCACCTTCGTTGAGCTGCTGCCAGCCAATGTAGAGAGAAGTCTGGGCAGCCAAAAGGAGCCTGCATGATGCGTGCACATATACCCACCCATGCCGAAGCTCAGATGCATATCACATGCTGGACCACCCAGGCAAGTATCGAGGAACAGCTAACAGCATCGAGAACACTGACTGTAAAGTTGCTAAACAGAACTGCAATGTCAGGACTCTGTCTAGATAAGGTTATAATGACCACATGCTCTCACATGGACTGTTATGATGTGTGTTGCGAACAATTACTATTTAGAACAAAGATGCTCACCTACATTGTTATTGTTATATGTACTTCTAAAGCGCGACACTCATCCAAGGTGCGAGAAGGCATGTCCACCCATCCTGGATAATTTTATTCGTGTGGTGACTGCTTTGGCTGCGGCTTGTGAACGTAAGTTCCGAACTGCGGCATAGAGCTTGATTCTATTCCGCAGGATGTAAGGACCAGTATTATGCAAAGTTTGAGGGGCAATGCACAGCATTTTGAAAGATGCTCTTTGCCTCATAGGCAGCCAGTGTAACGCTCTCAGGCAATTTGTGGCTGAATCGTACTTTTTCTTATCGCAGACAGCTTTGGCTGCCGCGTTCTGGACCAACTGTAGTTTTGAAAATAAATAATCCGCCATACCAACAAACAGCGAATTACCGTAGTCCAGCCTACTAATCAGTAAAGATTGAACTAAAATCTGTCTACATTCCATCGGGATCCAGGGAAAGACACGTTTCAGCATTTTTAGTATGGCGAAACCTTTGCCACATATTGTGGTAACATGATGCTTCATGGATAAAGTAGTGTCCATATGGATTCCCAGGTTTCTAGCAGTCAGGGTTGGGTTTGGTGGGGTGCCTAAAGTATTTGGCCACCAGGAGTTGTCCCAAAGCTGTTTGGATCCGCCGAATAGAAGAATTTCTGACTTGTCAGCATTTAATTTCAGGTAGTGACCATGCATCCAGTTAAATAGCTCTGACAAGCAGTTATGTAACCTATTTTTGGCGTCCTCTTCACCATTGAGGGTTACCATCAGCTGAGTATCATCGGCGTAGGAGCAGATATTAATACCCCATTTTTTGCCTATAGACGCCAATGAAGAGACATAAACATTGAACAATGTTGCTCCCTGCGGCACCCCATATTTGATCTTCCGAGGAGTGGAGGTGAAGTTTCCTAAACAGATGGACTGGGATCTGTTCGATAGAAAAGACTCCAGCCAGTTCAGGGCTTTACCTTGTATTCCTTTAGCAGCTAGCATATTTATTAGCAGTTTGTGGGAAACGGTATCAAACGCCGCTGATAGATCAAGTAATATCAGGGCGACCGTTTTGCCTTCATCAATCAGCATTCGAATATCGTCCATCACAGCCAGGAGCGTTGTCTCAGTACTGTTGTTCGATCTAAAACCAGTCTGAGAAGCGTCCAGCAGGTTGTTAATTTCCAGAAAGCTTGACAACTGTTTAGTTACCAATCGTTCTAAAACCTTTGATAGGTATGGAAGCTGTGAGATAGGACGGTAATTGGCTGGGTCGTTTATATCCGCGCCGGCTTTTTTTAGTAATGGGATTACAGCTGCGTTTTTCCAGACTTCTGGAAATTCGGCTTGCTCCAAGGAAAGATTAAGAACTTTTGTAACTGCTGGACAAATTACGGGAGTAAGTTGGGAAAAGATATTGTGTGGACAAACATCCCATGGTGATCCAGATTTAATGTCTGACATAGCCTTGCTAACTTCTTCTTCAGAAAAAGGGCCGAAAGAAGAACAACTGGCCAGCAGAGTGGGATCAACATGGTACTCTACATGGTCCTGGCTATTATTTACAAAGGAAGCATAGATTTTATCAATTTTATCACTAAAAAAATCACTAATTTTGGAGCAGTTTTCATGTGAAGGAGTCAGATTTGAGGTGAGACTCGGAGGGTTACAGAGTTCTTTTACTATTTTAAAAAGCTCCTTCAAAGAGTTTTTGTTGTCTAGTATTCTTAAGGAAAAATAATCTTTCTTTGCTTTACGTATAGCTGTGTTGTATACTTTCAGCTGATGTTTATAAGTAGCTCTGTCTTCGGGTGTTTTACTTAGTCTCCATTTGTGTTCCAGTGTGGTACATTTTCTTTTTTCAACTTTTAGGTCTGAGCCGTACCATTTCTCTGAGATTTTTCGTTTAGGTCGATCTATTGTACGGGACGCTGAACAATGATCCAACGCTTTCTCAATGTGACTAAGAACTAATGTTCACTACTTATCAATGTGGTGGAAGAGACAGGCGCTGACCAACTAAGAGGCACGCCTATCGGAACTACTAACTGTTTCTAAAAAATGCACCCAGATAATTTCTTAAAATACAGGGCTGTGTCTTACTTTCCTCCGAAAGCACCCGCTCCTCCCATTTCTTTAAATAGATCGACTTCGCATATTACATGCTCTTCGCGCGATGTGGAAGTGTGCGAACCACACATAGCCATTGATTCGTACAAACTGTCTACACAGGAACTGTCATGCTGTATTAAGGTTGTAGTTGAGTACTTGCCCACGTACAGGAGCGAATATGGACAACTGTCCCTACGACTTCACAACGTTCCCTTTGTAGAGCGACTAATGCACGCTGATGGGATACACAGAACAAACATCTGGTGACTGTATGAGATACTATAACCGTCCACATCCGCTAGGTCGAATGGTGATGTGCAGTCCAGGCGGACCCCCAAATGGGTGTTCCCCAACACAGTTTGAATACAAATGGGATGTTCATCGAGGGTATGGCATCAGCAGAATTGGGCTGCTGTTGTGGGGTGGGTGAGGTTGGGGGGGTTGTTACTGTTATTTATAGATCAGACTACTTGAGATGCATTGCCTACGTTCAGCCGAGCCACTTCCATCAATGTATACACGTAACCTTACTGTACTGTTTCTACAATGCACCGTGGCTCCTCCTCTGTCAAGATGGGGAGACTGTTATACCTGTTTATAGCAATTCTTATGGCTGATCCTATATCTCCAATCAAAGCATTGAATGTCTTGTCATGGAATATTAGAGGATATACCAACCCTAAGAAAATTCGTCACATATTTGCTTGTCTAGACAGATGGCATATTGACATTGTCATGTTTCAGGAAACGCATGAATCACCACATTCGCATGCACAGGTGGGGAGACGATGGGCTGAATCAATACACTGCTCTAAATATTCATCCTATGCTAGGGGAGTTTCTATATTGGTAAAAAAAGGCACGAACTTTAGAGTGGACACCACAACACTGGACACCAATGGAAGATATGTGATAGTGAAGGGCAAAATACGTGGCAGGCAAGTAACACTGGTAAACACATACGGTCCAAATACAGATACACCTGAGTTCTTCCGGGAAGTTTGGCAGCACCTAAATACTGCTGCTGATCAGATACTGTTATGGGGAGGCGATTTTAATATTGCATTAGACGATACAGTTGACAGATCAGGGAGCACGACAGAACATCACACACGGGCCAGGATCGAATTACTAGATATTATGTCCGACCTGTCCCTGAAAGATATCTGGAGGTTACGACACCCCGGGATCAAAGAAGCAACACATACATCTGCACCCCATGCCAGTTGGTCGAGAATAGACTACTGGTTAGGGTCGGACGACATCTTATTATGGACACACGCCATAACACACTTACCCAGGACACTATCAGATCACAACCCCGTCAAATTGTCGTTACACATACCGAATTATGTACCTCCACCCTACAGTTGGTGTTTCAATAATGGTGCGCTCACAGATTCCCTATATGTAGACACCATTGGAAAGGCGATCAAAGAATACTTCCGACTTAATGCAGACACCACAGAAGACACTGGACTCTTATGGAAAGCGTTCAAGGCAACTATAAGGGGTGTTTGTATAAGCACGACCGCTGGTATTCTAAGAGACATCAGAACACAAATTTCACGTTGCGAATCCTCACTCCGTGCCTTGGAACACCAATATGAATTAACCCCAACCCCGACAATACTGAGGGACATTAGAAATAGGCTCACAGAACATCAAAAATTTGCGGCAGATGAAATAAAATATTTAAGCAAAAAACATGTGGCTAGATCATACGGAGAAGGTGGTCGACCAGGTAGAGCTCTGGCTACTAAAATATGCACTGGACACAAACAACACGTAATCACTAAGGCCGTGGGGGCTGATGGTCTAACACACACTGATCAGGCGGGCATTCTACAAAGCTTCGTACGCACCTACCAAGACTTATATACATCACGCCCAGTTGCCACACAACGTGAAACACTACAATACCTAGATGATATTGCCATTGCGTGGCTGTCTGACAACCAAAGACAGTATCTAGCCCAACCATTAACAAGAGAGGAAATAACTGAAGTCATAGCATCACTCCCAAATGGAAAAGCACCGGGGCCAGATGGATTCACGTGTGAATTCTACAAAACATTCAGCGACTTATTATCACCATATCTAGTTGATATGTTTGGAGAGGCACTCGAAGCTCAGATTCTTCGAACCACGCTGCGAGAGGCAATGATAATAGCATTACTAAAACCAGGTAAAGACCCTGACGCTTGCAACTCCTAGCGGCCCTTGTCACTGATAAATGTGGATTCAAAAATATTAGCTAAGGTGCTTGCCACGCGCTTACAACCACTTATGTCCTCACTAGTTCTTCCAGATCAATCGGGATTTATCCCCTCTAGGAACACCACACACAATACCAGAATGCTCTTTGCCACAGCACATTATCTCACGCCGTCCGCTAAAGCAGCAGCGATCATGTTGGACGCTGCAAAAGCATTTGACTCCATTGAATGGTCATACCTGATAACTATCCTGCATAAGATGGGCTTTCCTCGGCTATTTATTCAATGGATACAATTACTGTATACTAAACCGTTAGCGAGGATTAAAATAAATGGTTACGTATCAGAGGCCATTAGCATTGAAAGGGGGACGAGGCAGGGATGCCCCTTATCCCCTTTACTGTTCGCACTGGCGCTGGAACCACTAGCCTGCATAGTGAGACAGAAACATCACCACTTGGCAATCCAATTCCCAAATAGGCCATTGCACATCTCACTATATGCAGACGACATGTTATTGTACGTCAAAGACCCAGCTGTCAACCTAGACCCACTCCTAAGAGTGTACATCAAATTTGGGGGGTTTTCAGGCCTACAAATCAATTGGGACAAATCTTCCATATTCCCACTGACTGACTCCACACGACAACACACAACTGAATACCCGCTAGAGTGGCAGACAGATCCCATACGATATCTGGGCATTTGGTTTCACCGAGACCCCGAGGTGGTTATCAGAACTAATTATGGCAGAGCAATTGACACACTCGAGGACAAAGTCACTAGATGGATCCAACTCCCACTATCGCTGGCCGATAGGATGGTGATCGTGAAGATAGTGATACTCCCTAAACTACTCTACCTTTTCAATAACATTCCGATCCAACCTCCAAGAGAGGTGTTCAAACGCATCACGTCAATGGTACTGAAGCTGATATGGGCGGGCAAAAAAGCGCGTATAAAACTAGACACATTAACGCTACCCATTCACAAGGGAGGTTGGGGAGTACCTGACTTTTGGTTATATTACCTCTGCGCTCAGGCCCAATTTGCCACACACTGGTACCACACGACTCCATATCTAACCCATGTAGCGGTAGAGGAAGGTGATGCAGCTCCAATCCCGCTAGATGCCATAATCACGCATGCCAGACCTCCACTTCATGACAACGACATAAACACGATAGACACCACGAACTCAGCTTGGAGAACTTTAGGCCAAATGATGCATAAGCTGCCGCTCTATGCTCCAGCGCTACCTCTTCATCACCACCCGAATCTATCTGTCACTAGGGAAGAAGAGGGCATGAATCTGCTAAAACAGGTGGGCCTATGCACAATGGGTGACGTCTATAAGGATGGTGCCTTTATTACAGAGCGTGACTTAGCCTTTATTCAGAACCCGTCAATGCTCTTTCGTTTCACATTCCACAGACTTAAAGGGGCATTAAAACAACACTTTCCGACCTTCCCGAGCGAACTGCCAACAATGGACACTCTGCAACTATTGATTACCTCCACGAACACATCACACTTGGTATCACGACTTTATGTGCAAGCGCAAACGGAATTAGACCACAGGGCGACCAAAGCACAAGACAAGTGGAACGACATACTAGACACACCTCTCACAGAGAAAGAATGGGAAACAACATGCACACTCACGACACTGCTCACACCAAATGGAAATCTACGAATAATCCACTTCAAATACCTACACCAGGTATATTACACACCAGCCCAGATATATAGATACGGATTACGTGAGGAAGCAAGGTGCTAGAGATGTGGTCAGGACCAAGCAGATTTTAT
This sequence comes from Lissotriton helveticus, assembly GCF_964261635.1. Classification (NCBI taxonomy): domain Eukaryota; kingdom Metazoa; phylum Chordata; class Amphibia; order Caudata; family Salamandridae; genus Lissotriton; species Lissotriton helveticus. Next base: position 388,911,722 of record NC_136057.1, read on the forward strand.
ACACTTAGCTTGGTACTGTGCGAAAATACAGGCCTATTGGGTGGAAGTGGTGGAAAAGTTAACTGAAATGGTAGGAGTACAGATTGCGTGCACAGCTGCATGCTATCTCTTGGGATTACTATATAATGTGAAAGCGGCGAAACGTACATTTTGCGTCATAGCATTATTATTAGCCAAACGCAGAATATCTATGTGCTGGGACAGCCCAAACACGCCCCTACTAAAGCAATGGATGAAGGGCATGTCATATTGTCAGGATACTCTTCGGACATACGAGGAGTCCCTTCCCCCGAGATCTAGGCCTAGAGATTACTGGTCATATCTCACGACATACTTAAACGCGCAAGTAGAGGGTTAAGGGACACACGGCGCTATTAACCACAATGGATAATTAGCATAAGAAATACTGAAAAGAGGTTTCAGCTACATCGAAACACTGATTGGTGGGGCTGGGTGTGGAATGCGGTAGTGGGCTGATCTGGTTATGTTATGAGTCTGTTATTTAAATTAAACTGTAAAAACCGAGACCAACTGATATTGTAAACGCGGCCGGCCCACAGTGGTTGTAGGCGACTTGCTGTGTACTTCACCAACTGTTGTTTATAACGCTTGCTCACTTTTTTTTTTTTTTAAGATGCAACAACACGCTGCCGGCCTATTCAGGGTTGTGGGCACTAAGCTGTGTACAATGTGCACATACCAACAATAAAGGTCTTGGAAAGGGAAAAAAAAAAAAGTTGCTAAACAGAACTGCTTTTTGGGACTTTCTTATAACTTTCTAATAAAACTTCAATTATTGAATCAGAAATGCTGAGCCAGGAGTATGGACTGACCCATGGGTCAGAGACTATGGCCAAGCGGGCCTGCACCTGGACTTAAGTTGAAGCTTTGATGTTTTACTATGCAGTTACAGGGAATATTAGTGCAAACCAAACCCTCTTTCATCATAGGCAGGCACAATCAAGAATACTAGGATACAAGGAATGTTTTTTTTATTCAAACTTTTATCCTAGTGCATACTATACGAATGGTAACTATTAATCGAATCAGCAAAACAGTAGCCACAGCATTAACCTGAAGTGTGAACCATACAGAAAATATCGTAGCATACTGGGTGAATCATATGGCTTTCGTAAAATTAATATTTACAATCTCACCCTCACCCCTTTGGCCAGCTAAACTAGTAGTAGCTCCAAAGAAAGGGCCTTATTTGAGTTTTTAAAGACAAACCACACTTGCGTATCTCTTCTTAACAATTAAGCCAATGTTCCGTCAAATAGCAATGTCTGCTATTCTAGGCGGCATTGAAATGAAGGTGATAAGTCCACAGTGTGAATGCTAAGTGTGAAAGCTAAGTGCACCCCCCGCAGTCTTCAGCAAAGGAAGATGATACATTCTGCTTGTCCTGAGTCTCTGGCATAAATCCTCCTCTCTCTTCACACTCTGCTTAATTTATTTAATATTACTGTTCATTATTGAATCTTTGGAAGGCCCTGGCGTCCTTTCACTTACTTACATTCTGTGAAACCATGCTTTTGTTTTTACAAACAATAAACGTGAAACAAACTTACCATTTTCGATGAAAGCTTTTCTATATTCATAACAATCATTAGCATAAGAGATTTGATTCATGCGAAATAATATGAACATATTCATGCAGACTTGATTATCATGTGGCAAGGACTATCATGAATAACTGCTCATTTTATATTTTGACATCCATATCATTCAAAAGTGGGATAGGTGTAAGGAAAAAACATAATAATCATAACACAATTGTGCAAAACAGTTGTTTTCTTGGTAGAGTACACCCCGTAGATTGAGTAGTGAATATCCCGGAGTGCTGTACAGTTTCTCTGTGCACTGAATTGTTTTGGTTTGATTAAAGTACTTCTCTTCAGAAAGGAACACTTTAGACTGGACATTTACTTAAAACCGTCTGTTGTGTGATTGTCGAGTTTATACTCTACTTCCCTGAGACACCTTGAAATGCTTATCCTTACTACCCTGAGAGTAAAGTGTGGTGGGGTGAATTTGACCCAGAAGACAGTGCCATAGAAGGACAGCCCCAGGGCATCAGTGTCAAATGATTTCAACCCTATGGTTGAGACAGTGTAACTTGTGCCTTGTCCCTCCCTGAATGGATATCTGACTGCAGGTTTCTTCAAGGTCACCTTAGCACATCTTTCATAGTTAGGCCAGAAAAATAACACTGTCTTCAGAGAATATATGTGAGAAGTTTCCAAAATTAGGAAGCCGGCAGATGGAAATCTTAAGGGCAGAAAAGTGAGTGTTAACCTTCTCGCTTGCAAGGATCGTTATTCTGAAATTATTCTTCAGGTTCGGACACCACAGTCTGAAAGTCTGGTGTAAAGAATTTGAGTTGCTTTGCTCTGTGAAAGTGGAAAAATCATACAGGATGAAGAGGGCTATCGAGGCCACAGCACGATATGGGCTTGATGGCTGTCATTTTAAATTTGGCCTTCTTCTACAGTCTTTGTTCCACTTGAAAGGCTCAAAATGTGAGGATAATTTTATGAAACCCTATTCAATAGAAGCATTGCAGGACTCGTTCTACCAAATTGTGTCATCATGGTCTGTGGATCCCTAGTGTTCCAGGACCTTCACTGCTCCTCTGCACCCATGCTTGGTGCCTCAAGTTCTTTCAGCAGGCAGGCTCACATGTGAATATGAACCAGGTCAGGAAATTGGCTCCCCTATTTCCGGAGTCATATGACAGCAGAGATTCATGATACATGATGGGGCACTTTTCTAAGTATCACCGATTCTGACACATTTTAATACAAAATAATTTCATACAGGGGATGTAATCCATGGTGATTAATGCAGATCACAGTCACGTACACATCAGCACAAGTATTCGTCCTGAAGTAGCAGGGCTCTTACAGTAAGTAAGTAAGTAATAACTTTATTCAATTTGCTTTCACATCATAAAAGTACGTAGGAAATACATCGGACAGTTTAAAGGATCGAAATCCAAAATCTCCTTCCACTTAATACAATACACACATAAAATCAGAAAAAAAGATAAAAACATATCAAATAAAGATTAAAAAGACAGCTCTTCTGTTAAAACCTGCAATCTATATTACGCTATCAGCTCCCATTAACAACCCCTGATAAAAAACGAGCTAAATAATAACAAACAGTTAACATCTGGAGAAAATGAAAAGGCACTTGAATAAGATTCTGGTTCAATAGAAGAGGCCAGACTACATTATGGCGCAACTGGTTAAATCTGGGGCATAACATACCAATATGGAGAGTGTCAGGGAGGGACCCATTATCACAGGAGCAAGGAGGGAGATCCGAGGCTGTACACCAAGCCCCTCTAGGTAACAAAAGTTGATCAAGTATGTTAAACCTAAAATAAGTGGGGCGCCTCCTATAATAATCAGACATTTCCAACGATAATAGGGTTCCATGCCCTGCACTGTCTTAATCATGATGAAGGGCTAGGGCCTTCTGCTCTGAAGCCGCGCTTTCGAAAAAAGCCTGTTTTATCCAAAGAATATTCCTCCTGACTCTCCCTCCAGGGTTGGAGAACAGCTGGTGTCGACCCAAAGACTTAAAAGCAACATTAATATAGGCTAACCAAGAAATACTCATCTCTCCATCCAAGACCATTCAGTTTTGTATTATGAGCCTTTCAGCGAAACCTCTTCTTTCAACCAGACTGATAGCCAGAAAATCAGGGGAAGAAGGGCAATCCAATCTGTTATATAACCAATGCCCACTTCCTCGTGCAACATTTCCGAAGAAGTGCTTGCAGGAACTTTGAGGACGCCCTTAAGAAAAGAGTTTTCAACCACCTGAAGCAGAGGGCACGATGCCTAACTCCAGATCTCACAACCATAGCTGGCCAGTGCCACACATTTGGCCTTATAGTTCTTTAACATAGCCTCTTCATTAGTTTGGCCGAAGTGTCTAGCAAAAAGGGCAATACCCCAGTAGCCGATTTTAAATTTCATAGAGTTTTTCTTCATCAGTTTGTTGCCAGGGAAGCCTGGAGTCTAGGAGAATCCCCAAATAAGTGAAGTACTATACCTTAGAGGTAGATTTGAAATGATTTGAGGTATTGTCTAGACCAGTGGTTCCCAAACTTTTGACTCCTGTGGACCCCCATTGAGTCACCACTGGAAGCCGGGGACCACTGGAAGCCGGGGACCCCCAAGCAATTTGTAGGATTAAAAAATCCAACATTAAAACAGTAGTTCGAAAAAAATATTACATGTGTGCACACAAAACAAATACTCAAATTAGTAAGTCTTTTAGGGGCATATGTACAAGCCCCTATCACCATGAGAAGTCACTTTTTGTGACGTTCCTGTGGCGATAGAGGCTTCGCTTTATTTACAAGGCAACGTTAAGCCACTTAACATGGCTTATCTCTGCCTTGTAAAACACACCCCCTTTCACCCAATGCTTAGCGTGAAAGGGGTGGGCAGTGGGTGTTGCGATGGGCGTTCCACCGCAACACCCATTGATTTTGACATTGCCCCCTATTAACAAGGGCAGCGTGAATGGGCGAAAGCGGCAACATTAAGACCAGGGAATACCTGGTCTTAACTTGGCGAAACAAGGAGAAATGCTTTAATTCTCCTTGTTTTTGCGAAAAGCCTTCGATTGTTTATGTTCAGGAAGGCAGACACCCTTGCACTGTGGTGCAAAGTTAAGTTTAGCGTGAGCGCAGGGGAAACACAGGGCTGCATCATATTCTTGTAAATATACGTGCAGCACTGTGTTTCTGAAGTGGTGGAGCGTGTCGTTACGCCAAGGAGGCTAACACTCTCTACCACTTCTGTTGTATTTAATATTGAAAGAATTTGGAAAAAATGAAGAAAATTATTGGGAAGGTTGGTGCTGCATCTCTGTGACTAACTCTTAAATAGTTGGTTTTATTTCGCAGTATGAGGCTCCTGCTCCTGCCAGGGCCAGACTGGAAACCCAAAGCAGCCCTGGCAAATGTTTTCAGACCAGTCTCCATCCGGTGTACACCAAGTGCAGTGAGTGAGCCTGACCACTACAAATGGGGCTTTGGGATGCCCACCCAAAACATTTAGGAAACAATGGTGGAGTCTACAACACAGTTATAATTAGATATTGAATTGTATTAGCTTTTAAAGAATAGTAAATTAAGTCCTCACTATGGACCAGAATACGACAATCTTTTTGGGGTTCTTCAACGATTCCCCCACTATCACCCTCCAACAGTACTTCTCATCTCTCTATGTCACATGTATTACATTTTTTATAGCATCTCTCATACCATTGTATGAGAGAGCGCACTTTACATCACACACACATAGAGACAGTGAATCATACATGTAAATCAGTGTATAGAAAATTTCACATAGGGCAAAGAGGACTACAAGGTGTAGAATTCAGGTCATTCATACTGGTAGGCATTTTTAAATAGTGCTTGGTCTGGCAAAACACAAACTAAGGATTCAGAACATAACACAGTGGTTAGCATTGACTTTAACAATAAAAATGTATTTCCACCCAAATAAACCTTTTTAGCAGTATCAGGATATTGAAAGACTGTGAAACATGTCACTAACTTGTACCTTGTAGTTTGCAAGCAGCTCTTTGATGACAGTTTATAGGTCACTGTGCTCGATTACGATTGTCACCTATGAACTGCACAGTAACAAAACAATCTGTTTTTTAAAATGCATTATACACGTTCTTTACAGTAGACATATTAACCCTCTGTGCTACAATAGATAATTCAAAGCTGCCACTGGACAAAACTCTAATCTCTCTCCAGCAGGTACATTAATCACTGGTGTTATCTTGACACGTTTATTGTTGTTTGAATACTGCTAATTATACAAGATACTTGCAAGAGCTTTTAAAACTGCTGCCTGCGGACCCCCTGGGAATGTGTCACGGACCCTTGGGTGTCCGCGGGCCACAGTTTGGGAAACACTGGTCTAGACCTTCCATATACCCTACTTACAACTCGATGAGTCATTGCAATCCCTTGGCAGTTCTAGACATGAGGACAGCATCACCCGCCTATGAAAGAACTGGTGAACGGCGAGCACCTACTAATGGAGCATGTAGTTCTTGATCCAATAAAGCTGCCTCCAAACCATTAATTTAAAGAGTGAAGCGAAAGGGGGCCAAAATACACCACTGGTGCACCCCTCTTTTCAATTCCAGAGGCTAGGTGCACTCCCCCTCCGTACCAAATTAACCGTGGCGGAAAGGCCCTATGCTTGAAAGAAAGCTGTCTCGACCCCTATGGATCCAAGTACAGCCCACAGCTAAACTCTGTTAACCCGATCAAAGCCTGAACTAGGGTCAATGAAGGACATATGAATCGACCAACCCCTTGCTCTAGTATACTTAGTTGTCAACAAGATGAGGTTATGGGTCTGATCAACATGAGGTTATGGGTCCTCTGGCCGGTCCTAAACCCATACTGAATCTTAATAAGAATATTCCCCTCATTGGCCCTCGATGCCAAAAGGTACAACAAAACTCTTCCCAGGACCTTGACCTTGCTGTCCACCAAAGATGTAGGACGATAACAGGCATGATCAGTCCTGCACTCCTTCTTTAAAACCGGTATTAATGTTTTGAACTTTTCCAGGTAGTAGGCAACTTCCCTCTAGCAGCTGCATTAAAGTGCTGCGTAAGCAAGGTGGCCCATAAATCCGCCTCCGATTTGAACAGATCCCCAGAATGCCATCTGGTTCCGGACCCTTACCCTCAGGTAAGACCCGGATAGCTTTCCTAACCTCTTTCCAGTGAAAGCCCAGGCCCAGCACCTTCCACCAATATGAGGCATGATCACTGCTCCCATCCAAATGGTAGATAGCCCCAAAGTTATCCCGCCATTACTGTGAAGGAATGATCAAAGCTTGGGTATGGATCTGATCAGAGGTAAAAACTCTGCAGAATCTCTTGTGGCACATGCTCCCATCAATTTCTTCCAATTTACGGAATGTCTTACTGTTGCTGCGCGCCGCCTGATAGGAAGCTCTAGCCTGCCTAATTTTCCCCGTCACTGGACATTCTGTGTAAGGCAGACATAAGGTCTCTGTGGGCCCTACTACAATCCTTGTCAAACCACCTACAAGATGGTGTGGAAAGAACTGCTGATGGTGTGGCCAAGGCTTTCTTTATACACCCAGGTATATTATCAAAAGCCTTCAAGATATTAGAGACTGGAGTCTCTTCATCTAAACAAATGGTAAAATCCAGCATGCAGGTGGATATAAGAGTCCTTAAGAAATCCTTTGGAACCACCTTAGCCCACTTAAGCCTAGGCCCTTGAGCGACAGGGACAACCGGTTCACGATATTGAACTACCGTCCTGTCCTTAGATCCGTTTCAGTTGAAATGTGCCAAAAGGGGGTTAGGATCACCCTGGGGATGCATGACAGTTTTAAAATCCATCAAAGAGGTTACAAAACAAGTAGAAACTAAAATATAGTCAATAATAGAGGAGACTGTCATGGTTCCCTTAAAGGTTGGGATATGAGTCCCATTCCCAACCTTCTGTCGATTCAGGAGATTCACAAGAGAATGATCTAAAAATAATGAGTTAAACCTATCACCCAGGGGTGAGTGCTACGAGTGAATCTGATCACCATTCACCAAGTCCTCATCATCTGAGGTGTCCTCATTAAAAAACAATCTCCACACAGGTGTAAATTGAAATCACCCAAAAGGAGAAATAGGGTAAAACCTGAGTACTGGATAGACATGCTAATAAGAAACTGAGCTCATTAACAGCTAAGTGGTCCCCCCTAGGTGATTAAGAAACATGAACAATGAGAATCCTACAGTTATCATGAAATGTCAGTAGGCTACCTAAAATAGCTGGTGTGTGAGAGTCCACAACTTCTGTTTTACAGTTAAGGGATACTCTAATAAAGGTAACCAAGCCTCCTTCGGCTCGCCCATGGGCAGAGGGAGGGCAAATTAAATGAATCGCATGAATCCTTCCAAAACAAGTAACCCCTCTGTATGCCATGTTTCCTGAAGGCAAATGATATTGTTCAGATGTAGGAGATCAAGATACACCTTATCTTCCAGCTTGATCTCAGTGATGTTCCAACTCTGGCCCCTCAGTGTATTAAAATCAGCAGATGTTACACTGCACAAAACGGAGAGGTTGGACACTGAGGAGCAAGATCTGTGGCTTCCTGTCAATCCAGACTCTAAATCAGCCAGGGGGTCAAAATGATTATCTAGCGTGAGAGGAGGGGACACAAAAAGGGAGGCGAAGCCTAATGCATACCAAGGCCCATAACCCTTGGAGTTTCTAAACCCCCTTCCTGGAGATCGGGAGGTGACTTGAAAAAGTAGCCCAAAGGGAGTAAAGAATCTCTACATCCTGCCCTTTCACCCTCCGGAAAAGTTGATAGTCACACAGTCACCTGCAAGAGATTTGGGTGAATGGCCCAACCAACCCAATCTTCGCACCAAATGATCAGTCCTGACCTGCTTGGGAAGCCAATGCAAAACTTTCTTTTTCAGCTCAGGGTAGTTCTCCGATGTTGAAGATTTTAAGGGGGAACACTGGCCAGGACCGCTACATAGGAAGCTTCTGTGGGAGGGAGCTGAATTGTTACCTTGCTAGAAACAAGATTCGGTGTGGGGCCAAAGTGTTAGTCTTACTCTCCCCTGATAAGCAGCATAGTGGTTTGTTGCCGAGGGAGCTGAACGAGGAAGATTGGAAGGTAAGGCTAGAACGGGAGGGAGGGTGTTATCTGGCCACCTGGAATCCTGCCTCCCGTTAGCCTGATAAGGGGGACCCACCCCCTGAGGCTCTCGTGAGTCCAAGCCATCAATCAAACCTGCTCTCCCTCCAACATGATCAATAGAGGTGTTTGGGTGCACGCATGAGCAACTAAAGAACCTTATCTAACCTCTCCCCTTTCTTCCCATTATTCTTTAAAATTGTCTTTGGGCTGGAAGGAATCCCCGGTCTACTATACCAATGACTGAGACGTCCCTCCTCTTATTTGGGGAATTCAAGAGCATGGATTCTACCTTGTTCCCCATCTGTGTATTAGCTGGCCCAAGAGTATTGGAACCTGATGGAGAAGCAGAATCATTATGTGACCTGGTGAAGTTGGGGGAGAAGGGGTAGGCAAACCAGCAAACCAGGCCGTCCCTAGACAGAAAGAGTCTCCTTTCCACTAGATCAATTTATTTTGATACTACGCTAACCGCAAGAGTCAAAAACCCTCTATGGTCGTTTTATGCGGAGTCTCCTGAGGCATGCCATCTCAAGGTGATCCTGGTTAACTCCCCAGAAAATCCCCCCTCACCCTACTCCCATTTAGACTTTAGTGTGATTCAATTAATCTATCTTGTTCACTTCACTGACATTTCTGGTCATCTTCTGCCATAACTGTGGGCACTTTTGGTTTTCTTATGCTGAAAGTCGTGAGGAAAGACGACAGCGAAAAAGAAATACTCATGTCCACCTGTATTAGTTTCCTGCTTGGAAGAGATTTCTAAGGGGATCCAGATCTTCTTTATCATTCCTTTGCAAACATCCAACCATCACTGAAATAGAAGGCATTTGAATCCTTATCTATAGACAGGACCATTTGCTGTACCCGGAAAACCCCCTTGTAATAATTAAGTGGTGATCAATTGTAAGGAAAGACCTATCAGGTTTACCCCATCTGAACTGCAATTGCAGGGTCTCCTCTAAAAGTGGTGTCTCTTAGTGGAGAAAATTGTTTTCTCACAAGGTTGTTCTTTTTGCCCTATCTGATAAGGCTGGGGTAATCTTCCATCTATAGGTTTCTACTGCGGTCCTTAGGACTGACATCATGCCTTCTTACAAAGCCATTTGCTGCAGGGGGACTTCTGAGAAACGAGTAAGAAGAGGAGAGTGAGGTGGGTTGGGGTGTATATGCACCATAGGAAAAGCACCCCTGTGTAGCTCAGTTGCTGCATCCACTCTAAACTGGTGACTCACGCATCACCTGCAAGACAGGACCTGATTGAATCCAAAATCAGCCCTAGAACAATTGTGGCCATATTTGGGTACTAGCTGCCCATCTTCCTCTGAATGCAAGCCCCTAGACTGCAGTCTACAAATAAATTCCAGGGTGGCAGAATGTCCAGACAGCCCTGCTGCCAGGTCCTAGTTGGTTCACCCCTCCACTGTGCACCTTACTCAAAGCGAGTGCTTCAAGTGTCTGCAAGGTCTTCACTAAGGAGGGCCACCCAGGTGCATTTGCACTTGGGCCACCTTTGAAATCCCCTCACAGCTCTCCAAGAGAGCTATCATTCCTAAACAGAGCTCACCTTATCAGCACTACTTACACCAAAGAGAAATGTTTTTACTGAAGTCGCTTGAAGATGGATGTGTAGCTACCCCTCCTGACACAGGCGGAGCCTCTCCTGCACTGCCTAAGCTCCAATGAGGAATGAAAGCTAACATCACTTCCCTGGATGGGAAGCATGCGTGACCCTTGACTCCACCAGTGAGGTTGCACCCCCTCTGCACAGCACCGCCTGTGCCTCCCTGCCCCAGCTGCCGCTGCTGAGGAAGTCCAAGACTCTCCACCACCTGCAGGCTACCACCTGCGCCTCATCCCTGGTGGCCAGTGGTAGGCCGTAGGTAGGTTTGTTCATTCTCCGCCTTATTGCTTTTATTGTATTGCCTGTATTTTCATTGTTGTGTCTGTGACTGCTGTTGTCTGTCTTCCCCCCGCTGCCTGTACGTGGTCCGTGCCCCTTTTTTTTTCCCTCTGTTCCCCCCGCTGTATCCGTGCTCTCTCTGCCCGGTCTTTCCTTCTGTACCCCTCGCAACCCCCGTGTCTCTGCCCGGTTTTCCCTTATGTACCCCTCACTGCCCCCGTGTCCCTGCCTGGTTTTCTCTTCTGTTCCCCTCGCTGCCCCCGTGCCTCTCTGCCCGTTCTGCCTTCTGTTCTTAGCTGACCCTGTATTTCTGTACTCTGTATTTTGCCTATGTACCACTCGTTTTTGTGCCCGTCTGCCTTCTGTGCCACTCGTTTTCCCCTCGTTTTTTGTGCCCTTCTGCCCAACTCGTTTTTTTGTGCCCGTCTGCCTTATGTGCCACTCGTTTTTCCCTCGTTTTTTGTGCCCTTCGGCCCTCTGTTCCACTCGTTTTTTGAGCCTTTGTACCCTGTTCCACTCATTTTTCCCTCGTTTTTGTGCCCTTCTGCCCTCTGTTAAACTCGTTTTTCCCTAGTTTTTGTGCCCTTCTGCCCTCTGTTCCACTCGTTTTTGTGTGCCCTTCTGCCCTCTGTGCCACTCGTTTTTCCCTCCCTCTGTTCCCTTTGCTGTCCCCATGCTCTCTCTGCCCGGTCTTTCCTTCTGTACCCCTCGCTGCCTGTCTCTCTGCCCGGTTTTCCCTTCTGTTCCCCTCGCTGCCCCATGCCTCTTTGCCCGTTCTGCCTTCTGTTCTTATCTGCCCCTGTATTTCTGTATTCTGTATTTTGCCTCTGTGCCACTCGGTTTTCCGGTATTTCTGTGCCCTTTTTGCCTCCTGTGCCACTCATTTTTCCCTCATTTTTGTGCCCTCCTGCCCTCTGTGCCACTCGTTTCCCCCTCGTTTTTGTGCCCCTTTTGCCTTCTGTTCCACTCATTTTTTGTGCCCTTTTGCCTTCTGTGCAATTCGTCTTACCCTCGATTTTGTGCCCCTTTTCCTTCTGTTACCTTTGTTGTCCCTCACCGCCCTCGCCGCTGCGTCACCTGCGGCCCCGCCCCCTGACTGCCCACTGCCCATTTGCTGCCCCTGCCCCAAGCTGCTCCTCCCTCCCACCTCCTCATATATGCCAGCCGCTGCGCAGCCGCGCGGCTGGCGTGCCGAAGGCGCGCCTAAGGCGAGCCCATCTACGCCTGGACCGCGCCCAGCACCAGAACCCCTGGCCCCTGCAACGACGACCGCCGCCACTACGACGCCAGCACTCTGCACGCTCTCAACTCCGGACGGAGCCACACCTGCTTCAAGGCCGCCCCGAAACGCACACACAGCCCCTTTACCTGCCGGAACTGCAGCTACATCAGCCTCAGAGCCGACGAACCACCCGCCAAGAAAGACCCCAACCACCTCCGATGCATACTACTGAACACCTGCGCCTCACGCAAGCATGCCATCGAGCTCTGGGACCTGATCGACACAACATCCCCGGACGCCTTCCTGACAGAGACCTGGTTTAAAAACCTCTCCGCACCCGACATCGCCGTAGCCATCCCAGACGGCTAAAAGATCACCCGCAGAGACTGCACCAACAGAGTCGGAGGAGGAATCACCATCGTCCACAAGAACAGCACTAGGGTCTCGACTAGCAACGACCACGTGCTCAGCACCGCCGAACACATGCATTTCCAGATCCACGCAGACCCTAATTCCACCCTCAGAGGCACCCTCATCTACCGACCCACCCCCCCGGACCCGCCCCCAGTTCAGCGACTCCATCGCCGACTTGATCAGCACGCACGCCCTGACCTCCACAGACTACATCCTCCTCAGAGACCTGAACTTTCACCTTGAGAACAAAGACAACAACTCCACAACCCTGATCGATAACCTCGCCAACCTTGGATTGAAGCAACTCGTCACAACGCCCACCCACTCCGCCGGCCACACGCTCGACCCCGTCTTCTCCTCAAGCCTGTACGTCTCCATCAGCCACACCACCGAACTCCTCTGGACCGACCACCGCTGCATCCACTTCGCCTTCCAGAAATCCACCACACACCACCGCGCCCAACAGAGCCCCCGCCGCTGCTGGAACAAAATCACCGAAGACCAACTACACGAAAACCTCGCCCAAGGAACCCTCCAACACTGATGATGCTGCCCTCAGCCTCAGATGCTGGATCGGGGACTGCGCCAACACCCTCGCCCTGCTGAAGAAACCCACATCCCCCCAGAGACACCAGCAAGAGGGCCAGCTGGTTCACCCCAGAACTCCTAGCCTCCAAGCAAGCCTGCCGGAAACTAGAGAAGAAATGGCCCAGTGAACAAACTCCGGACAGCCACTTGGCACACAAAGACGCCATCAGCAACCACCGCAACCACCACCACCGCCACCTCATCAGGGCGACCAAGAGGACCTTTTCAAAGACTGCCTCAACAACAATGCACATAATAGCTAGGAGCTCTTCAACATCGTGAAGGAACTCTCCAACCCCAGCTCCAACATCAACGACATCCAGCCATCGCAAGCCCTGTGTGACTCCCTCACCACCTTCTTCCACCGCAAGATAGCAGACATCCACGACAGCTTCAATACCCAGACAGCCCCAACAGACAGCAACACAAGAGGCCATCCGAACATCATCAACCACGACCCCCTGCTAGCCTGGGCCAGCGTGGGCATCGATGACACCATCAAGGCCATGTGCTCAATCCACTCCGGCTCTCCGTCAAATCCATTGCCGCACCACGTCTTCAACAGAGCAAGCAGCTCCATCGCACTGACGATATCAGGACCCTGCTGGACAACGACGAGACCGCAGCACTCATCCTCCTAGACCTCTCTGCCGCCTTCGACACCGTCTGCCACCGCACTCTACGCGCACGCCCCCATGCTGCAGGGATCCGAGACAAGGCTCTGGATTGGACCACCTCCTTCCTCTCCGGCAGAACCCATAGCGTCCGCCTCCCCATTCCGTTCCAAAGCCTCTGAGATCATCTGCGGCGTACCCCAGGGATCCTCCCTCAGCCCAACACTGTTCAACATTTACATGGCCCCGCTCGCACACGTAGCCCGACAGCACGACTACGACATAATCGCCTATGCTGATGACACTCAGCTGATCCTCTCCCTCACCAAGGACCCCATCACCTCCAAAGCCAACCTCCTCGAAGGAATGAAGGCCGTCGCCGACTGGATGAAGACCAGCCGTCTGAAGCTGAACTCGGACAAGACGGAGGTCCTCATCCTCGGCTCCAACCCTTCAGCCTGGGACGACTCTGGGGGCAGCCCCAACACCCACCGACCACACACGCAACCTGGGAATCATCCTCGACTCAACGCTCTAAATGACCAAGCAAGTCAACGCCGTCTCCTCATCCTGCTTGAACACCCTCCGCAAGATCTACAGATGGATCCCGACAGATACAAGAAAGACAGTCACCCAGGCCCTCGTCAGCAGCCGACTCGACTACGGAAACGCCCTGTCCGCGGTAGCCCCGACCAAGCTCATCAAACGATTACAACGCATCCAAAACGCCTCGGCACGACTGATCCTCGACGTACCACGCCACAGCCACATCACCCCCGACCTGAGAAACCTGCACTGGCTCCCCGTCAACAAGAGGGCTCCTCACCCATGCACACAAGGCACTCCACAAGACTGGCCCAGCCTACCTCAACAGACGGCTCTCCTTCTACATCCTCAACCGCCAGCCACGCTCCGCTGACCTCTCACTCGCCACCGTCCCGCGCATCCGAAGAACAACCACCGGTGGGAGATCCTTTTTCCCACCTCGCCGCCAAGACATGGAACATCCTCCCACTGAGCCTACGACAGACCCAAAACCTGCTGACCTTCAGGAGGATACTCAAGACCTGGCTGTTCGATCAGTAGCGCCTCCCCAGTGCCTTGAGACCCTCGCGGGTATGTAGTGCGCTTTACACATGATTGATTGATTGACTAGACGGAGCACTGGCCTGAGATCAACTAAGCAGCACTGACTTGCACCCAGAAGAGACTGGCCTCTAATGATGAATAAAGGTCCATGTCTTGGTGTTTCCATGCCTGCCTTTGGCTGCTTGAATACACGTATGCAGACGCCTCAACCCAATTTTGGCGGGAGACTCCTGATTTTCTGCCTCAAAGTATTTTTAATTAGAGTTGTTCAGCAAACAAAGTCAAAATGAAAGATATAGAAGTCAACTTAGTTCAAAACAAAAATGCAATGCCTTTATCTGTCCAAAAATTATATCCCCCTCTCCCTCCCCTTTGGCATACTTAAAGACAGAGAATGTACGACCTGAGCGGCTTCCTCTACTTTCATCACTTGGCAGACCTTTGGCCTGACCGCCTACCCCTGTATCCGGATACAACTTCTCAAAGTATGTATGTGGAATTCCTATAGCGTGAAAATAGCCAAAAGGCAGCAACACAATGAACAAGATTAAAGATAAGCATCATGTTAATGAGTGATAAGAGAGGTAGCTGGTTTGTGGATAATTAGTGCATTGTCATGTAGTGTTCTTTAAAGAGGTGTGTCTTCACTTCCTTCCTAAGTTGAAATAGCATTGTGGCGGTCCTGATGGATATGGGGATGTTGTTCCAGATCCTGGGTGCATTAGATGGAAAACACCTACTGTCTTGTTTTATTTTCTTTTTCGCACTTCTTAGTCTGTAATCTGATAGTGTCATGGTTGAGGATGTGACGAGCCATTAGAGGTGGTGAGCTTGTCTGCAAGATGAGGGGAATGCTGGTTGTGACAAATTTATAAATGAAGTATCAGATTTTGAAGATGTTGCGGGCCAGCAGGTGAAGCCAGTGGGATTCTTTCAGCATTGGGATCATGTGATCATATTTATTCAGGCCTTGGATTAGATGTGCTTAAGCGTGTAGAATGCCCTTAACAGGTATATGAGTGGAGTCTGGGAGACTAATGACCAGGGTGTTACCACCATCCAGATGCAAGAGGACGAGGGCTTGAACAGCAGTTCCAGAAGAAGAGAGCTGGTACCAGGCCATCTTTGTTTTTTGTTTTTGTGTGCAGTGTGTTCCTTAAGAGTGAGGTTGGTGGCCAGAGTGAATACAAATGACTATGAAGTCATTTGTTAAAAGGTGGGGTTCAAAGTCACATCCATAATTATTTAAGTACTTGGAGTACTAGAAGTTTCTCAAGTACTAGCAATTACCACAGTATATTTGAACCATTGAGTGATGCTTTGGGGCTTCAGTCATTTCCCAATATAGAGCTGTTAGTGCCTTAGCTGCACCTGCCCTGTTAGGTGACTCTGGAAAGCCCTATGAGTAATTTGCACCTGTTCAGTCTCTTCATGAAGTATGCCCAGCAATATCAGACCAGGATCTTACAGAACTTGATAACCCAAGATCACTTTTACTTGACTAATGACCTCTTCCAAAAAATCATTATTTTGGGAATGGGACAGCTCCACTATATATGTAGCATCGTATCTGTTTGTGCCCCACATCTCCCGTGAGTAAGGTTCGCTCCAGGGTATATGATGTGTAGTCTTTCTGGGGTCACATACCATTGATAAAGAACTTGATAGGCTGTTTGGATGTATGTCATTACATCGCATACCAATACCACGCGTGCCATTACAACGCGGGTAATACTACGCGATGTCCATGACAACGACATGCCATTACATCGCAAAATTTTACCACGACTATGCTATTACCACGCATGCCATTACAACGCAAAGGTATGCGTGGTAAAGCTATACTCGTGGTTAAAGTTTGCAAGGTAAGTGACTCTACCCTACCCCTGCACAACCCTCCCCCGAACCCCAGTCCTCTCCCTACAATAACACTACACTACACGAACCCCCCCAGCACTACCCTAAAACACTACACAAACACTACACTAAACCCTAAAACGCTACACTAACACTACAACCCTACCCTTATCCCTAAAACACCACACTACACAAACACTACAATACTACCCTAAACCCTAAAACACTACCCCCAGCACGACCCTGCCCTACCCCAAGTCCGGACTCTACACTGAAACACTACCCTGCACGACCCCCCGACACTACCCTAACCCTAAAACAGTACACTACACAAACATTACAACACTACAACAAAAGTAACCCCCACCCCAAGCGCAATCCCCCTTACCTCACTCTCCTCATTGTTCCTCTCTCGTGCGTTAGAGTGGTGGAGGGGAGAGGATGACGTCAGTTGCTGCGGAGACTCATTCAAATTCTAGTCATCCCTCAGAGCTCTGCAGAGCCCCAGCTGTGTCATCCCTGGAATCTGGGGATCACGGTTCGATCCCCGGTGCCGGCGGCAGATTAGCCCAGCACCATGCGACTCTGGGCAATAGCTTGCTTAATCTTCCCGACGGCCCCCAGCACCTAGAGACCCTAACGGGTGATTGTGCGCTATACAAATGTGGATTATTATTATTATTATTATTATCCCTGTGCAACGGCTCGGTGTCCTCCATTAATGGCTGCAGCATTCTCAGAACTGGCGCCTTATTCCTGCCTGCTTACGTTGTGGTGAGGAAACAGCCTCAGTTTCCTCATAACGACGTGGATAGCCATTACATCGCATGTGTTGTCAAAGCGCATGCGATATAATGGTATGTGTAGTAATGGCTACGCGGTGTTACATTGCATGCGTTGTAATGCATGCGATGTAATGGTATTGCGTGGTAAAATCTGCGTTGTTATTGCTTTTTCCCCATTGATATGTCTCTAAAATGGTTAGGAATGTCCCACCATATTCTTTCACATCCTTTTTCTGAGGTGTCACTGCCAATGGCATCCTTCCATCTTTCTAGGTACTGCCATGCAGATGTATTCTGATCTTCTCCAAGGATCGTGGAAAGGCATGTAATTAGGCCACCAGATCATAATGTGTCCTGACATTTTTTTTCTGTGATTTCCAGGTCTGTTATGGCTGCCTGTTTGTTAATAGATCTATATACAAGGGTGATGATTCCCGGTTTTCTCTTGGTGCTTCCTGTTCATGAGGCTGATAATTATATATGCAGTAGTTCTCCAAAGAAAGGAGAACTCACCCAACCGCCTTACATAAGACCAAAAGGTGTCAAAACATGTAAACAATTGAAGTCACAAGCACATTCTTGTAACGATTCTATACGACCCGGCGTGAGATACAAACGCGGGGTGGACGCTTACATGGAAGCATCCGAAATATATACATGGAATGAATTAATCTATGTTTGAGAATTGTAATACGTTATGACATAAATGAGAATTATACACAGCAGTGCCGGTACAGAAGTGGCGGCTCCTCTATAGGGGCGTTAGGGTGCCGCCCCCCTGCTTTCTCGCAGTGTGAGAAGGCAGAAACATAAATGGTAATAACTACCATTTGTTTCTGCCTTCTCGCACTGTGAGAAAGCATTAGTGCCTGGTTGGGGGTGGGCGGTCCTGCTCAAGGGCAGGGGGGAGTGGCCTGCCCACTGTTGTTCATACTGACTGAGGCTGCTCAAACAGTCAGTATGAACAACAGTTGGCAAGCCACTCCCCCCTGCCCTCGAGCAACACCGCCCACTCTCCCTGTTCTCTGTACATTGTGAAAATGACCCGGGTGGGGCGCGGCTTCACCAATCACAACGCTGCAATGGCAGCGTTGTGATAGGTGGAGGTGAGGGAGGCTGCCTGCAGCCTTCCTGATGACGAGCGCTGCAGCAGCAGGAATTCAAAACGGAGGACGGCGGGAGTCGGGAGTCTCGGGACTCAAACAAACGGTAAGTTTTACTTTTATTTCATTTTTTCCCCCCTTAAACCCCTCTCCCCCATCCCCTCCACGGCGCGACGTCCTCATTTCCACCCCCCCACCCGCCCGTAATGGCGGTGAGTGAGTGATAGGCTCAAGTTCACAATAACTTCCATGTTTCCTACTTCATTATGGGGTGTGGTACGTAGATGAAGTTTCGGGGGCAAGATGGTCATAGGCTGGTATTTCTTCTATTATCCACATATGAAGATCTCAATTTTTTATGAACTGAACTTCAGGTTCATCAGCATCCATTGGTCAGTGTTCTGAGGTAATGAACTAGTCCACAAGAATAATGATTGGCCAGGTTCTCCAGCTTCAAAGTGTGTCATCAACGTAACTGTAAAACATTACTTAAAAGTACTTGATGAGGTCTTAAAGCAGACTGAGATACGTGTTGAAGAGGGGTAGCAAGATGAAAGAACCTTGAGGTACTGTGATTTGTTGTGGAAAGGAACTGATGGCAAATAGGAGAGTGAGATGATATTTGAACTGTCAAAGAGATAAGAAGAGTTCCAGTCTAGGATGGTTCTTTGGATGTGAATATGAGGTAGACTTTGGCTGGACTGTGTTAAAGGTGGCAGATTAGTCCAGTGTTTTCACTGTCTGTCACAAATGTAAAATTACACTAACTCAGGCCCTAACTCTTTGGTTGGGGTGATAGAGCTGAGATGTCAGCATCTGTACTTTCGGCAAGTGGAGTAGACTCTAGTACTACTGTAAATGTTAAAACAGTCTCCTCTGTTAGTGAGCAAAAGAACAACTGGATGCTGAAGAACACACGTGCAGTAGTAGAGAAAGTTCAATATTCGAGTCATGACTTCAGTGGAGTCTGATTTACTGAAGTTGTCATAGCACTCCCTTTCGTCGCTGTTAGAATCTCTCCAAGGTAGCTGGCGATTAGTGGTAGTATGTTTCACCTCCCTTGCCACGTTTGTCTGAGAAACTTCCATGCTGAATTATTTTATCATGTTTCTACTCCTGATTTGTGTGATTCGTTTTTTTATCTGCTTATTGTTTCTAGTGTTGTTTTTAGTGGTTTTAATATTGATAATTTGTATGCTTATTCATTTACATGAGTATGCTATGTATTTTTTTCTGTTTGCCGATATTTATTGATGAGTTATCTTGCTGCACCACCGATTTTTGATTATAATGATGCCTGAACTATGCGGTCTTTTCTCTCTTACTGATGCTGTTTTAGTCTGTTACACAATGTTGTATTTTCCTTGTGTCTTTTATGGCCTGTTTGGCCGAATAAGGAATTAATGATTGATTGAACTTCCATGGCAATAGGAACAGCGTCTAAAGGATTTCTTAGAAACAAAAACACTTTATGCAGGTTTTGTTTAGTGTTAAAATCGTAGACCAAACTGCTCTCTGGGGTGCACTTTTAAAATATGATATGTAGTCTTCTATGTTGCCCGCATTTGGGTATTAAGTGCTTAGTGGGACCAGTATACAACATTTTATTTCCTGATGCTTTTAGCGTGACAATTGCCAACTTTTTAGATTACAATTGCATAACTAGTATCGACACTTTACAAAATGTGTCAGTTAATGCATGCATTGTATGGGGCTATGTTGAGTGCTGTGCTTGGAAGGTGCTATTGGACATGATACAAAACACCACAGTTGTGCAGATGTCACACACCGTAAAAGCACCACACACTGAACGGCAGGAGGCTATGGCAAAAAATGTGCTTGTTGCGGCAGAAGCAGGTAGTTCAGCGGGAGTACAGACAGGTTGTCGCAATACTTGCACACGGTACCATCACAGATGGAGAAATAATGCAGTAAAAGCTCCAGGCTGCGAGGCATCAAGCAGGACCAATTGGTTGTCTGCCCTTACGCCCCACTACTTTCAAATGTCACCAGCCGCCACTGATAACCGGCTAGAAAGTGTTAAACGTGCTTTTGAAGAGAAGACAGCCCTGAAGAAGTCATGGAGGACACGGGTTGGCTGGGAGCTAAAGAAAGAAAATAAAGAACAAAAGAAAGATAATTTTGCATATATTAATTTATAAAAAGACCTGTTTAGTGTATAACTGTTTGTTAATTTGGTATACAACAAGTGCCTGAGCTGAATATATTTTAGCCTGTCTATCTTCAGTGTTGCAGTGAGTAAATGAAATGTTGAAATAGATTAGAGTATTCTGTATTCACCATCTCCTAAAGTACTTCTTCAGTAGCTCTGGTACAAATTCAGAACTGCCATGTATTTGAGTATTTGAGAAAGGAAAATATGTAAATCTCCACTTTTTGGAGACTGTTTCAGAAGCCTTTAGTACTGCTAACCTGTAGGGTCAAGTAAACGTTTTGTTGTCTTTAACCCCTTCCAGGCTGATGACGAGCTCAGCTCGTCATGAGCGTAACCTGCCGTGCGCTCATGACGAGCTGAGCTCGTCATGTAACGCGGTATTTTTAAAATTACCGTGCACAGCGGGAAAAGCCGCCACAGCGATGCGGTTAATGTTTTGCCAGCTAGGCTCATAGGGGCATGCCTTCTACTGCCCCGTCCATTTCAATACGGATTCTCTCGAATACCACTCAACTAGAATTTGCAACTGCATAGCATTGTAATATCTGACGGACAGGCTAAACCCTCCCATCCTCTTGGTTTCATCAGAATGTGTTTATTAATCTTTGCCTTCCCCCTCCCGCAAACAAAACCAATCAACTTTGTCTGCAGGGATTTCAACTCTGCTAGCAGAACTTGAAAAAGATAAGAAAACTTGGCAAGACATTCTTTTTTAGGAGATGTATAATGATCTCGCCTTCTTGCGTCTTTGTGGATGCTCCTTTTTAGGTCTCGTGACCTACAATGCGCGCAAGCGCATTGAGGGAACGAGAATTCAAGTGGCCAAAATCCTCTTCAAACTAAGGGCTTTCAGCCCCGCGGTTTTCTTGCAGTTCACGTGAATCACGTGAGCAAACATGCACGCGCATTCACGGCCAGGGCTTCTCCTCCCCTAATTATTCATGGCCGGCCGCAGGCCGGCCGTACTTTCAGTTTCCCGCTTCTCCTCCCCTAATCATTCATTCCCGGCCGCTCACAGCACATCAAAGGGCTTCGCCCAGCGTGCGCTCTGCATTCTCTCTTCTATCAACAATATTCCCTCCCGTGCTTCCCCACGTACAGCTATTAACTGCATCCGTTTCCTTAGCAGCATTCGTGACCTTCCATCCTGCCTGCTGCAGTCACTGTTCTTTCCCTTCATTTGTTCATTCTGGTACTGTTCTCATGTACTCGCCTGTCAGAGTATTTCTAACTCTCCCTTCTTTTCTTCCTACATCTAAAGCCGATTTCTTTTCTGTCCCTTCTCATCCAGTCCAGCTGGGTCTGCCCTCTACCACTTTCTATTTTCTCGGTGATTCTGCGCTTCTCTCGCTCATTCACTTTCTGTTTCTCCATCGCCTCCCACGACCTCTCTCTGGTTGTCCTCGCTATCTCTCGCACTCCCACGTTTTTTCTTGAGTTTATCCCTCTCTTTCTCGCGCCTCATCTCTTTCTTTTCCCACTCTTTCTTCATTTCCCCCCCTCTCTTGCCTCCTGACTTTCCTTCTCCATGCTCTTTCCTTCGCAACCCTACTCTTGTTACTTTTCCCTTCTACCCTTCTCTAGCTGTCTCCTTTCTTGCCTCACATTCTCTTTCTCTATATTTTCTTTTTCTCCTGCTCCCTTCTCTCACCCTGCATATCCTCAATGTATATATGTCATCCATCAATGTATATATGTCGTCCACTCTCTCCTACACCCCACTCCCTCCTACACCCCACTCCCTACAAGACGTACGCATTTAGTATATAAAAGTATGCAGATGCATTTTCATAAATATTCCGGATTGTGCGCGTTTGCAATATGTGCGAGATGAGCAAGACATTGGAAACAGAAACATCAAGGCATTGTATTTCCAGTGATTGCTTGCAATACGCCATTTTATTTTCTATAGCATAAAGAGGATCATGGTAATTTTTACAAATTGCACCACATTTCCAATTTACATATGTATGCGGATTGCTCCAACCCCCCTGCCCCCTCACTTCCTGGCCGCAGCAGCGCGCAGTGCCGCACTGCAGTAAAGTTGTAAATACCTTCCGCAGCTGTCTTCCAGCCTGCAGTGAAATACTGTCTTTGTTCGACATTTCTCTTCTCAGGCCGATCGTAAAACTTTCCAGCCCCAACGCCTCACTTTAAAACACACCCCGTTTAACAAAACAAAGCTGCAACCAGGCCTTTTGGCTGAAACGATTTCTACTACCACAGTTATTGTACTAAAACTATTTCCAGTTTAGGTCACTTAAAGATTCTGGCCCCCGTGCTTTTTTTTGTTTTGAACTGGCAAACTCGTATTTTCTTTGCCTCCAAGAATAAACAATATAAACTTTGAAGTGGCATTTTGTTTCAAGTGGTTTTTGTCACACCTCCGTCACAGCATGCCTGTGTACTTCAAAGGCTTATCACTTCACACGGCCGGCCGCAGGCCGTGCAACCAGAGCACTTCAGTTGGTGCGCAGCCCCCCTCCCAGCACTGCCTTGTTACTCTCGGCAGCCGTGAGTCCCTAAACACTTTTTATATTTAATTAGCAGCAGCAGCATTTCTCCTGCGCCAGGCCACATCAAAGGCTCTGTGCCACTTTCACCCACACAGCAACACTTACAGACACGCAACGCCACTCACACCCACGCAAGCCCACTATCATCCACGCAACACCACACTCACCCACGCAACGCCACTCACCCAAGCAACACCACTCACACACGCAACGCAACTCATCCACGCAACCCCACTCATCCACGCAACCCCACTCATCCACGCAACCCCACTCATCCACGCAACGCCACTCATCCACGCAACGCCACTCACCCACGCAACGCCACTCACCCACGCAACACCACTCACCCACGCAACACCACTCACCCACGCAACACCACTCACCCACGCAACACCACTCACACATGCAACGCCACTCACCCACGCAACGCCACTCACTCACTCACTCACTCACTCACGCAAAGCCACTCACACCCACGCTGTGCCACTTTCACCCACACAGCACCACTTTCAGACACGCAACGCCACTCACACCCACGCAAGCCCACTATCACCCACGCAATGCCACACTCACCCAAGCAATGCCACTCACCCAAGCAATGCCACTCACCCAAGCAACACCACTCACACACGCAACACAACTCACCCACGCAACACAACTCACCCACGCAACGCCACTCATCCACGCAACGCCACTCACACACGCAATGCCACTCACACACGCAATGCCACTCACACACGCAATGCCACTCACACACGCAACGCCACTCACACACGCAACGCCACTCACACACGCAACGCCACTCACACACGCAACGCCACTCACACACGCAACGCCACTCACACACGCAACGCCACTCACACACGCAACGCCACTCACACACGCAACGCCACTCACACACGCAACGCCACTCACACACGCAACGCCACTCACACATGCAACGCCACTCACCCACGCAACGCAACTCACTTAAAGCCACTCACACACACGCAGTGCCACTTTCACCCACACTGTGCAGTGCACAATAGGTCTCGCAGTAGGAAAGTTGGAGCTATTGGTTTTGTAAATGACAAAGCCCTTTATGTTTTTAAAATGAAAACAAAAATAAAAGGCATTGTTATTTGCAATTGTAATAGCTCCAACTTTCCTACTGCGAGACCTATTGGCAACGCCAGTGCTTGTTAATGGATGCCAGTTTACTGTGAACTAACCCCAGAGTTTGTCATTCAGCTGTATGCCCAGGTATCTGATCTTTCCTGAGGACCAATGAAAAGGATAGATCTTACTTATTTGTTGTTTCATGTGTTTGGGAACAGCTAAACTCAAGATTACAGATTTGTGTCTGTTGATCTAACTGGATGCGTTCTCAAATGTACAAGTTCAAGCAGAAGCTCTCAAAGTGATATCACAGAGTCAGTTAATGTCAGTGTCAGAACCCATTTCAGTGGGCAAGGGGCAAGCCGAAGCTACTGGGCCAACCTGTGTGGGTTGAGGCCTTTTACTCCTAATGTCCCCGGACCCGGCCTACAGTAGGTTCTGAGTAACTGGGCCAAGTACTACCTAGTCCAGCACTTGACTCTCAGTGGTAGCATGAGTCGAGCAGTCAAATTCTTCTCGAAGGGAGTACAGTAGCAACAATAAATGAATTGTCCAGTCAAATACAAGCATTTATGAAAAACAGAGTATTTACTGCTTACACACAAAGCATGTATAACACAGTAAGTATACACACAGCTCTGTTAAGTTCTGCGTGGTAGCGTTCTCTGGGGTGAAATCCTGAGTCCCTTGTTCACTTCTAGTATGGGTAGTTATTCCCTATTCTATACTGGTGGCATCTCCCTGATGCAGCCCACACTAATCCGGCACACCCTTATGCTTTACCTTAAGAGTTCTAGTATAGCAGCATTTAGGTGCTAAGATTGTGCAAGTCCCGAGCAGGCCAGACAAATGACCCCCATGGCAAACGTCAATCGTGGGAGACCAACAACGCTCTTCTGCGAGCTCTGGTATTCATCTACTGAGAGCCTGCCACCTCTCACAGTCGTTCCTTGCTGACGTGAAGGCAACCTCAGTCCGTGGACGACCCGCCTTGATGTCTGACATCTGCACTTGGCTACAACAACAAACTGTAGGTGTAGCTTCCTGCTTCCTTGGCACAACGAACCTGGGCAACAGCCCTGATATCACGGGGTGCCCCCTTCCTGGTCACATGGAGACCTCCGACCTCGGTCCGCACACGAGTGAAGGCCTGATCCTCACGGTGGCTACCTTCCTGGCAACACAGGTGTTTCCGGCTTCAGCACACATACGAACGATGGCCCACACTGCCCGGAGATCTCCTTCTGGTCAGCAAAGGTCTCCGACGTTGGCACCTTCACGGATGACTGCCCGCACTTCACACAGCCTCCTTCCAACTCGCATGGGTGATGCTGACTCTGACACACTCACGGGCGACGGTCCACACATCATGGTGTTCCCCTTTCCTGGCAGCACAGTGGCCCACCTACTCTGCACGATCGTTGGGGACGTCCTACATTCCTGTTGGACCAACCAGTCTCATACTTTGTTCCTGGTGATCCAGTCGCCAGAATCTCAGCTGCGCCTTGCTGCCTCCAGGCCCTCTCCTACCC
The DNA here is from genome assembly GCF_964261635.1 of Lissotriton helveticus. NCBI lineage: Eukaryota > Metazoa > Chordata > Amphibia > Caudata > Salamandridae > Lissotriton > Lissotriton helveticus. Next base: position 388,937,363 of record NC_136057.1, read on the forward strand.
CTCACAGGGCTTTGCTGGTCTTGGCAGGCAGAAAGGCACTAGGGGCTCTTCCTCCTCACTAGGTGAGCTGGTCTTGGCAGGGAAGCATCCTCTAGGTGCACTTCCTCCTTCTCATTGGGCTTGCTGGTCTTGGCAGACAGAGTGTAGGTAGTCTCCTCCTCACTCAGTGCTCTGCCCTTGGCAGGCAGACAGAGGGCTGGTGTGCCATGCTCAGGGTGAATGGTCTTGGCTCCCTGGATGATGTCTCTCACCGATGAGGGAGACTGACCATCCTTGCACCCAAGTCTTGGTTCCCAGAGCAAAGAAGTCCTGGCGATCTTCTCTCTCCTGATAGGACGGTGCTTACCTTATAGTCCAAATCCAGACACATCTGTGATGTACCTGGCCTTTGAAATTCGTGTTGTGGGTGTCATCTCCTTTGAAGTGGTCTCTCCTCTGCACTGTCCTTTGTCAGAGGAACGGCCTGCCACAGGAGGAGTGTCTCTGACGGACCCAGCACTCAGGCCAAGGGAAAAACAGGGACTCACTCCTGGCTGTCAGCCTCCACTGAAATATGCCCCACAAAGATTCACACCAACAAAGCCTTTCGCTATCAATTTCCCTGGTAGTGTCAACCTTACCAGTCCTTCCTGACAATGAGCCCACTCCCCAATGACCAGTAACTCCTCTTGGAATTGGAGATCTTTGATGTGCACAGAGTATGCTCTGTTCTTCTCCCTTCTCTGTTTCCTCTCCCTTCACTGTGTGAGACCCACCCTAACCCCCAGGAATGTCAGCATTAGTCGCATCAAGCTCTAACATTATGGCACAGAGGAATGGCATAGGGGACACCCCTGCCTGATGTTTCTCAATAGATTGATTGTCGACTTTTTTTTTTTTACCATTGACCCTGATTCTGGCCCAAGGCAACTGTTGGCTCACCATGATCCTTTCAATCACATTGGGCCCCAGGCCCGTACATCTAAGGACTGGCTCTAAGAATCTCTAGCTGACCCTCTCAAATGCCTTCTCAGCATCTAACCTCACGTGGGTCAGTTGTATCTTTTTTCCTTGAGGCCTTTTGAAGTAGATGAGCATTTTGTTGCTTATTATCTCAGCCATGTCTCCCCGGGATAAAGCCTACTTAGTCTGTGTCTGTTAGAACTCTTAGCCATTTATCTATTCTATTTGTCTGAATTTTTAACACACACATTAATAAGAGCTTTTGGTCTGAAGGTGGCACATTCAGGCAAGTCTTTCTCAAGTGAGAATGCTTGCTTTCTCATTAACACACCACCAGCCGCAGTGCACGCTTCCACCGGGAACACACATCACCAGCCGTCAGTGCACGCTTCCACCAGGCACACACACCACCAGCCATCAGTGCACGCTTTCATCGGGCACACATCGGGCACACACACTCCCAGCCGTCAGTGCACGCTTTCACCGGGCACACACACCATCAGCCGTCAGTGCACACTTCCACCAGACACACACACCACCAGCCATCAGTGCACGCTTCCACCAGGCACACACCACCAACCGTCAGTGCACGCTTCCACCAGGCACACACCACCAACCGTCAGTGCACGCTTCCACCAGGCAAATATACACCACCAGCCGTCAGTGCACGCTTCCAAAAGGCACACACCCACCAGCCGTCAGTGCACACTTTCACCAGGCACACACACCCCCAGCCGTCAGTGCACGCTTTCACCAGCCACACACACCACCAGCCATCAGTGCAGCAGGCAGGCTCTTCTCAGAGTTTCTTGGTAAATATGTGTTCGATGCCTTGGAGGGAGTGGGTCGAGTTTCCTTAAACTATGTTGAGTATGCAGGTGCAGTGCATGAACTCCTGTGAGTGAGTCATGCTACCTGGGGCTCACTCACTCCACACTTGTAAATTGCGCCTGCAACAGGCTTTTTCTTATTTGCAAAGTTTGGCGCAAGCGTACAGCTAGGCAGCCCCCACACCCCTGGGAATGACTGCTTCCTACAACCAAAATGGAAACAACATTCAGAGCAATGAAACAAGTTCATTTGATGCAAAGAACTGTTAACCAAAACCATGTCCAGCTATTGTAGATCTGGAACTTAAACAAAACAGCAACAACAAACAAACAAGCATTGGCATAGCCAATAGGTCTCGCTTTTTGGACCCTATAAGTATTTAGTTATGCAGCAGAATACCCTTGGTGCAACAACACCAACTGTTGCATGGCAAAACACTTATAAGGTCCCAAATGCGAGACCTATTGGCTATGTCAATGCTTGTTTTAGTTTTGCTCTCAGTGCCTTTGCTATAGAGTTTTTGGTAATAGTCCCTTAAAGGGCTCTTACCCGCCTCAGTAGTCACACATTCACCCTCCTGATCCCTCCGTTTGAAGCCAGAGCATTTTTGCAAGTCAGGTGCCTATCGTGTTAGCCTTCTGTCGAATGTCCGCTTTTGTTTTAATGATGTAGTCTTTGCCCTCTTAGTTCGCAGCAGTTTGTGCTGGCCTTTTATGTCTCCCTGACCTCGCGGGGTTGTTTTTATCATGCAATTCTGACTCCTTTAGCTCCAGTGCTAGCTTATTTTCTTGTAGCTAATCTTTTCTTGTAGCTCTAGCAGTCCTAGTAATTGCTGTCCCTCTCACCACAGCCGTAAAGGTGTCCCCGTTTGTAGAGAGAAGAATCCTCGTTTTCAATAAAAAAAGAATTAAAAAAATCTTAGTAGTTATTATCATCTTTGCTTTCGTTGCGGGGGCTCTGAATAACTCTAAACCCATTTTCTATGCAAGTCATTTACCCCCTTTCTCTGCTGTCTCACTCTAATGCAACATGAGGTGTAGTTTTAAATCTCCGCAGTCTTGCTGAGGGGTAAGAGTGCAGCAGGCACCGAGAGACAGTTAGTTGTCGATTTGGGAGTGAGAGTGGTGCACATGGGAGAAGAACACGTCTCCCTACGTCTTGTCGGCCCCAGTCCCAAAGTTTCCTTTTTAAAGTTGTGCAGACCACTCCTGCCCCACCCTTTACAACACCTGGTCTGTCTGTCTGAGGATACCTCAACCAATTACACTCTTCCCATAATCACCTCACCCTACACCCCCTCCATTCCTCTCTCAAGAAACATACCTTGCCCTGTGTTAGGGGCATAGATATTAATGTGTGTTAGGTTTCTAAGACCCATCTTCAATTTTACTAGAAGGAAGGTCCTTCGCTGTCCTTAAAGATCTTGACCAATTTGGAGAAATTTAGTTTTACTCATTGTCGGCATCCTGCAGTCTAAGTGAGGGCTTATTTCTTTTGCTGCATTCTTAATTGGTTAAATGCAAATCGGGTGAAAGAATATTGTGTCAGGATTCAGAGGTGTAATATTTTGCCTGATTTTGTGCCTCTTATTAGGAGCATTCGGCCCTTTAATATTTGAGGACAGTTACTTATTTATGGTTCGTCTAGGGAGTTCTGTTTGTGAGTTCTCTATATCTGCTGTTCTGTTTATGCACTCCATGAGTGCCGGGTATGATACTTTCTTCCTTTTAATAGGACCATTCATGACCAAACGAGCCATTAATCATGTAGCATGTGAAAAGTATACGTTGAATTCCAATTGACAGCCTTGGAAAATTTTGAGTTCCCCCTGCCATCCCCCACCCCCTGGTGATGCAGATAGGATAGCACACAGCCATCCAGCTGCCCATAAGAGGGCTCTGCTTGGGATGATCGAGTATCTGGCATGTGATCAGCCTCGTGTAGTCCAGAGTCCATCAGTCAGGGGTAAACTACTCTGGCTTTCCTCCTTTGAGGTTTAGGGGCTCTTACCCCAAATGGCCCTCCCTTAGGATCATCGATGTGAACTCTCAGGCTCCTCATTTAGGCCTTGTGCTCAGATGTGCTCCCAGGGCTCAAGATTCACAGCCCCCCTCCACTCCCCCCCCCGCCCCCCTCTACTCTTACTCCATTCTGTCTGACCCTTGCCATTGGAAAAGGATGCATGATTGAAACCGTGGGATTCCTGGGTTAGAGCCCTGAATTCACTCCATCGATACAGGGTAGCAGCAGAAAGGTCTTGAAATAGAAGCATTTTACTCCCCTTGAACAGAGCTTGCTCATGTTTTCTGACCATCACAAATAGTCTTTCTGTCGATTATTTTCCAGCTTCAGTACAATATTTTGCAGTCTGTTTCCTGGTTCTTTAGAGCGTCTTCCTCTTCTGTGCATCCTTATGAGATACCGACTTGGCTCCCTGTTGTCAAGGAGGATGTTCATGCACAGCTGTGTGAGACGTGTAAATGTTATCTCCCTCTGTGTCTTCTTTAAGATTTTGGATTCAAATATGTTTTTTGTAAATCTTTTTATTGCTTTTACGGCACACGTGTGAAAAGTAACACAGTTCTACAAATGAAATGTTGTGTAGCACACAAACATTGTCAAACCAATACACAGTTCTCACAAACCACAGGACTCCATGAGTCCTTTCCCCGTTACCCCAAGCCACATACAGTGCGACCAAATTGTTCTGCAGCACCATTAGCAGTGACAGTGGGGGCACACAGACCCCCCACCCCCTATAATAATTCCACTTTCTCAGATCTCACTCCATTTCTGCGTTCAACCCCTGGCTTCATAGACAGCCCTCTCTGTTAGCATACACCAGTCCATGTCCTTTTTCCAGGCTTCCAGTTGTGGGGACTGGCTCGCCTTTCATAAACGTGCTAAGTTGCGCTTGACAATCATCCGAGACAACGTCATCCATAGTGGGTTTGTGTGTGACAGGGCTGGGGAATTCCAGGAGACAGACTGGGGCAGCCCAGTGGTGAATAGAAAGATCTGTATCTAGATGGGAGGGAGGAGTTACACCTGGGACCTGAATAGGGCTGGGCCTTCCCTCTACAATCCTGGCTCCACCCCCTGTGGCTTGTCTGATGTATCTGCCCTGCACTGTGAAAGGAGAGGAGGAATCATGTCAACAGAGTGATCCAGAGCTGTATCTTCCCTCCCCTGTGCTGGCTCCACCTTCTGTGGGACGGCTGATGTCTCTGCCCTGCACAGTGAAAGGGAAAAGAGAGTCATGTAAACAAAGTGTTCAGGAACTGGTTTGGACTAGGAGAGGCCTCTGTCTTCAGAGAACAAAGGATTTTGGGGTATACATATTGGGACCCTGATCCCAAGAAATTAGATCACTTCTGGAACAAAAAACCTTTCTGCCAAGGAGAAGAACCAAGGAAGCTGCAGGAGTTTGGACTGCCCCTCTGCCAGTGTGCTGTTTGCTGGGTTGGCCTGCAGTGGTTGCTTCATTGCCAAGGGAAAGGAGAAGGAACTTTGTAAGGACTTTCATCTACAGAATATTCGCCAAGGGCTTGAACTGTGCTTGCCTCCTGCTGAAGTCTCAGGGACAAAAGACTTCACCTCCAGCTCCCTCCTGAATTTCCTTGCTGGGAATTCTGACGCCAGTCACTTGCGTGCCGCTGGAAGTGCGACACATCGAGAAGAAGCGTGTCGCCGCCGCAGCTAAAATCATCGCAATGCCGGAGAAGCGAGCCTTCGCCGCATCTCCCTAGAAGCGTGTGTTCATTGAAGTTGCCTGCTGTCGCATCACTGGAGGAGCGGGACGCCATTGAGAGAGTCGCCATCGCATCACCGGAGAAGCAAGTCGCAGGGCCTGTCGCTGCTCCAAAGTACAGTCGTCGCAAGGCTGCCAGGGCGTTATCGCATCGTCATCGCATCGCCGCATCAAGGGGGCCATCTTCTTGCATCGCAACCGGATCGTCTCATTGCATCAAGGCGCCATCTTGCGCACCGCAACGGACCCGCAGGCCGAGGATCTACGCATCACCTACGCACCGGTAAGGCTCATGACGAGTCCCCTACTCTGCGCAAGCATTGAGGAAGGACGCAACCGTTCCCCTGGGTCATGGAACCGACGCATCTCCCCTTTTGCGAGCCTTTTGTTCACCTTGCGTTACGCATCCAGGTACTTTGGTGAGAACTTTGTCGCATTTACCAACAACTTGAACTAAGAGCCTTTAATCATCTTTTAAGTAATTTTAAGTGTAGTATTGTGGATTTTTGTCGTTTGTGGTCTTGTGTTTAAGTCTATATAAAGAATACTTATTTTTATAAAACCTGTGTTGTGTCCATCTGTAGTGTTATCACTGTCTTACTGTGTATATTGACACATGCTTAACACACTGCCTCTGAGATAAGCCTGTCTGCTCGTGCCAAGCTACCAAGGGGGTGAGCAGGGGTTATTAAGGAGTGTAATCCCCTTATCCTGACTTAAAAGTAAGGGTCCATATTTGGACAAAGGTGATGACCATTGCCAACTAGAGACCCCCCAGATCGAACACCCTTTAGCAGTGAGATGCAAGAATTTGCATCTGACTACCTACCTTTCCCTCCACAGGCACCAGACTGTAAACCTGCTAGAAAAAAAGGCAGAAAGCTAGAAACTACATTTTATTTTGCTTGTTACAACTCTGTGCTTTGGAATCCTGACATAGGATACAATTTATCTATTTATTTTTTCGACCAGCAGCATTGTTCGTCATGGGACTTGTAGTTTTGATTTTAAAATCATAGGCTCAAAATCCCAGCATCTAAAGTGTTGTGGTTTAAAATGCCAGAATTGGCTGGAGGTGAAATCCATTACATGGGACCACTGGTCAGCTATATTTAAAAATTTACAAAGTCATCTATTCCATTTCAAAAGCTGCTTGTTTCTTGCATAAAACATAAGCGTTCCCTCTCTTACTCAAGTCTTGCGTTAAAACAAACTTTGGCGATGTGAATTGTTTGTTCTTATGTTTCGTGGAAAGTTCAGGGGCGGCTCCTCCGCAATGGCGGAGGAGCATCGCCCCACTGGCTCAGAGCCATCAGCTAAAAAATAAAATTATATTCTATCCTTGTTTTATTTTTTAGCAGCTGGTTCAGCCAGCGTGTGTAGAGATGCGGGGACCGGGGCCATGGGTGGGAGGAGGAGGACTGGTTCATGCACTTCTAAGAGCACATGTGAGATGGCTGCCCAAACATACATGTGCACTTAGGTCTCTCCAACACATCTGTATTGAACTGCCGTGTTGGAGAAACAGCACATACTCCCTGTGCCTAAGCGGAGCATCACACCAGCCCCTAAGGCCAATCCCCACGCTGCTCTCATAGCAAAAATTCCATGATCACTTCTGAAGTAACAGCCTTTACCATCCTAATTTCAGGCCATTTTGAATAGCAATTTATCAGAACAATACCAAACGCCTCTTGCCTAGGTGGAACACCAAAAGGACCAATCATATCAAGCCCCAATGTGTGCTACGGTACAATTGGCAATTCAACTGGTTGGGGATCAGAGTTGAAAAGCTTTAGCTGACTTGTTACTATTGTTACATTTGTCACACGAGTCAATACCCGGCCTCCAGAAGTTTACCCTAATACATCTTCTAGTGGCAGAAAGCCCCAAATGACCATCATGAGCAATATCTACAACATCTCTCCTCAAACTGAAAGGAGGAATACATTTGTCACTGCGTACCCCAATGCCATTTTCTACAGCTAATTCTTCTCGTACTCTAAAATAACTCATCAATTCCTAGGGAACTTTCTCTCCTCTGGCCATCTTTCTAAAATAAATTGTTTCACCTTGATAAGTTCACAATCTTTCTCCATCTCTTGTTATGTTATGTTAAAAATTCTTGTAGAGCGCACTTACACCCAACGGTTTCATGGCATGGCGCTAGTGGCAAAATAGAGACAAAACAGAGAGAAATGCAGGCAACAGGAGAGAAGAGAGGAGAAGGGGGAAGAGAATCCCTAATCATGTGCCTTACGGAACAGATAGGTTTTCAGAAGAGATCTGAAATGGGCGTAAGGAGTAGTAAGTCTGAACTCTAGAGGGAGCGCGTTCCAGAAGGAGGGAGCAAGGAATGAAAATCTGAGCCCTCCATACTTCTTGCGCTTAAAAATGGGTGTTGTGAGCAGGGCGAGATGGGTGGACCGGAGGTTGCGCAATGGAGAGTAATGACGGAGGAGAGAGGAGATGAAGGCTGGGCCAAGGCCGGCCAGGGCTTTAAAAATGATACAGCCTAGTTTAAATTCACAGCGCTTGGCTACCGGGAGCCAGTGAAGGATTTTAAGCAAGGGACGGACATGGTGTTGCCTGGGCTGATGGAAGATCAGTCTTGCAGCCTGGTTCTGTACCAGCTGCAGAGGATTCAACTGGTAGGCAGGGATACCGACATAGAGGGAATTGGCATAATCTATCCTGGAGATTACGAGAGCCAGGAGTACCAAGGTCTTTGAGAAAAGGCATTGGGTACAGGACATTTTATGCTCCAGGCAAAAGGGAACAAATAAAGGAGTAGCAATAATCATCAGAGCAAACAGGAATATTAGAGTTCAGAGGTGGGACACAGACCAGACAGGGAGATGGTTGGCGGCTGAGCACTTAGTAGCAGGTACACCGTACAATGTTGCAGTCTACTATGGCCCCAATGAGGACAATGAATCTTTTTTGGTTAAACTCGAGAGGGTTTTAATCTCCAGTAGGGCACCTCTGATCTTAGGGGGAGACTTCAATCTTGTCTTTGACACTCAATTAGATCGTACTTCAAGAGCGAAATATACCTTGCCGAAGAAATCCCTCACTGTTTTGAAAAATATAATGAAAGAACATAATCTGTTGGATGCATGGAGAACAAAAAATGGTGATCTCAGAGAATACTCTTTTTATAGTAAAAAATACAAGCAATTCTCGAGAATTGACTTATTCTTGGTAGATCACCTTTTGGAACCAGCCCTGACCTCGGTTACTCACATTCCTGTAGGCCTTTCGGACCACTCAGTAGTACAGCTTAACATCAACCTTTCAAATGCTACCAGCGAACGCAGATGGACCCTTGACAGAACAATCCTCTTAGATGATAACATGAAAGTTAAAACCTGCAATAGCATAAGGGAGTATTTCTCATTTAATGCGGGCTCTGCATTAGAACAGATAGTGTGGGAGTCATTTAAGGCTTTCCTCAGAGGTGTATTGGGATCCCAAATGAGATTAAAAAGAAAAGAGATTAAAGACATAGAAATCAAAGACCTTGATTCTATTAAAAAGAAAGAGCTGGAGCTTCAACACGCAGTTCTGGAGGAAAGGGAAAGGATCCCAGAACTAGAAAAAGAACTCTTTGAGCTGCAGCTGAGTCTTAAAGCCAGTACTGATAAACAGATTCACGACAGATGGGAAGTCAGCAAACTAAAAAACTTCGAATACGGAGAAAAATGTGGGGCACTTCTGGCGTGGAAAGCAAGAGCAGACAGGACTAGAAATAACATTGACACCCTGACCCAATGGGCCTCTGGAAATCAGTTATTTAAGGAAGAAGAAATTAGGGAGGAAGCGAAAGGATTTATGGAGGAGCTATATCAAGAAAACATTAAGATTGGCACAGAAGACCTAGAGAAGTGGTGGAACCAAAGGGCACTACCACAATTGAATGAAGAGGATAAGAAGACCCTGTCAAGAGACATTACAGAGGGGGAAATAAGAGCTCAACTAAAGAAAATGAGTAGGAATAAAGCCCCGGGCCCTGATGGTCTGCCGACAGAGATCTATAAAGATTATGAGAACGAGATCACTCCACATCTACTGACTCTTTTTAATAACATCTATCAGCAAAAAGGGGGTATCCCACCATCTTGGTTCGAGGCCACTATTTCCCTAATCGTAAAGCCAAACAAAGATCCAAAGAATATAGAATCATACAGACCCATATCTCTTTTAAACTCGGACCTTAAAATATTTTCTGGAATATTGGCCGAAAGACTATCTAAAGTTATTAAAACTGTTATTCACCCTGACCAAAGGGGCTTCATTCCAGGACGACAACTTAACGAGCTGACCTTTCAGGTTATAGGCGCAATAGATTATGCTCTATATAAGGGATTGCCACTTACCATCGTGGCAATTGATGCCGCGAAAGCTTTCGACCAAGTCAACTGGGTATTTCTGTGGGACACTCTAATAAGGTTTGGTTTTCCATCACCTTTTATACAGGCTGTTAAAAACCTATACGGTCATCCACGAGCTAAGGTTTTAGTTAACGGAGCCTTGTCAGACTGGTTCGAGATATCGAGAGGGACGAGGCAGGGCTGTCCCCTGTCTCCTCTCTGATTTATATATTGAGCCCTTTGTTACGGTGATTAGATCTGACCCAACAATTTCTTCTTTCAACATGGGTGGGTTGGAACTTAAAACTGCACTATATGCTGATGATCTGTTACTATATACCACAAACCCATTAGAGGCGATCCCAAAGTTATTCACTCTTGCAGAAGAATACGGAGCAGTTTCAGGGTATGGCATCAACAAAAATAAAACGGATATAATGAGCTGGAATAGCCCTATCCCCATTCCTGATGTAAAGATTAAGATTAGATACTTGGGCATACATATTACTAAAGATCTATTAGACTTACCTAAAGTGTCTTGGCAGGTCGTGGTGAAAGACATTACCAAACTTCTTCAAAGATGGTCTAATCTTCCTCTTAGTATTTATGGAAGAGTTAATTTAATTAAAATGGTAGTATTACCAAAGGTGACCTTTCTATTCAACAGTATTCCGCTAACATTCCACAATAAAGATATCTTAAATCTTCAGGGGAAAATAAGTTCATTTATTTGGGCATCTAAGTCCCCAAGAATTGCCTGGAAGAAGCTAAGGAGAGGGCTAAAAATAGGAGGACTGGCTCTCCCGGATTTGTTTAACTACTGCTATGCATTTTACTTAAAAAATTTTAGACTCCTGGCCAATAAATTAGATGCATCGTCACATGGTCGTTTGTTTCAAGCTCTTCTATCTGACCTACCTTAGGGCCTTGAATTTTTCTTGTTTAAATTGGGTGCCCAAAAATTCTACAAAAAAGTCCGTCTCAAAATTTTACTAACTGCCCTAAAAGTTTGGCAAATAGCATGTAAAATATGGAAAATTCCATATTATAACTCTTCAGCACCAATTTGGGACTCCCCCGGAACACCAGAATGTCTATTAGATAGACTCTCATTCCCCCTGAGGGAGGCAGGTTTAAATAGATGGGGAGATCTCCAGATGAATCAAAAACTAATGGACTGGGTATCCTTATCTAATATAACAGGAGGCGCTCTAGCCAGGTTTAAATATTATCAGCTATCATCATGGTGGGGGAGCCAAAATTGGATGTCAGAAACTGAAGATTGTGACTTTTTAGACCTGGCAAACAGACCAGTAGGTTGGAAGGGTGAGGTCTCAGCGTGGTATAACTCATTAATTAGGGCAAATGATAGTCAAGGGGCAGAGATCTCGAAACTCTGGGGAAACATAATAGGAGAAGATCCTGAGAAACAACTAGAGGTATGGTTAGATTCTTTTGCAATCTCTCAGAAAACAATAAAACCCGCTAATCTTAGGCGAAATCATCTGTTTACGGCATACAGGGTATACTGGACCCCCTCCAAGCTTTCAAAAATTTCTGGAACACTACATGTATGCCCTAGATGTAAATATACAGAGGCAGATGATATACATATTTTTGTAGAATGTAGTGAGATTAAAAACTACTGGTTAGCAGTCTGTACCTTCTTGGGGGAGGCACTGGTTAGAACAATCACAGGTAGCCCTAGGTTGATTTTGATGGGTTTGTTGGAAAAATATGATTTGACAGATAATATTACCCAGTTTATATTTTATGTGATTGTTATCGCTAGAAGAGAGGTATGCAAAGAATGGAAATCCCCAACCCCTCCTAGGTTTGCAGAATGCTTAAAGAACATTATGGCTATTAGTAAAACAGACCTCAAATGTGGTGGAGAGGAGGCGGAAAAGATTTGGGCACCGTTGCTTAAATGGTCGGACAGTTAGACACTAAACGTCCAATGATTAAGCCAGGGGTTTGTGGTCTGGTCCTCCCCGGGACAAGGTACAGGAACATCGAACAGGGGAGTTGGTCTAGTAAAAAACCCACCTCTGGGAGACTTCTCGAAGGCCACACACATAACCAATTATTCCAGGGCGCACAGTAAGGTGTTTTTCTGTGTCGGCAGAGTTGAGAGTTTCCATCTGGAGTCATTCTATCTGGTGGCAAATATGAGGACAATAAAAAATAAATTAAAAAAAAGGAGTACCAAGGTGAGGGCCTCCGTAGTCAGGAAGCGAGATATCTTCCGGACCTTACGTAGATGGAAGAAACAGGAGGAGACCGCGGTATTAATATGAGGCTTCATCGAGAGGTCCTTGCAAATGGTGACTCCGAGGCTTTTAGCAGAGTCAACAGGGCGGTGAGGAAGGCCCAGGCATGGGGGCCAAAAGTTGGAGCTCCAAGGGTTGGAGACACCCCCGATCAAGACCAACTCGGTCTTGTCGGGGTTGAGCTTCAAATGGTTTCCCCCCATCCAGTCGCTAATAAAACACAAAGTGGATTGAAAATTGTGTATAGATTGGACCGAGGAGTCAATGTCAAAGACCAGCTGGATATCATCTGCATAATTAAATGCAGTGACATTACAGCCTCGTAAGGAACGAATAAGAGGGGTGAGGTACAGATTAAAAAGGAGGGGAGAAAGGGAAGAGCCCTGAGGGACGCCACATGTCAACCTAACTTTCTCAGCAGAAAAGTGGGAGAGACGGACAGCCTGGTGACGGTCGCTTAAGAAAGAGCGAACCCACTCGAGGGCCAGCCCCTGGATGCCGGCATCACTGACACGGCCGACCAGGATATCATGGTCGACCGTGTCAAATGCGGCCGACAAATCCAGGAGCACCAGGATCTGGCTGATCTTAAGGTCCGCCCTCCTCGCAGCTCCTCCATCACTGAGAGTATGACCGATTCAGTTGAATGGGCGGGTCTAAAACCAACCTGTTGAGGGTCGAGAAATTGGGTGCGTTCGATGAAGGAGCTCAAAAAGTTGGTGACATGGGCCTCCAGTACTTTACTACGGTAAGGGAGCAGGGAAATGGGACGGAAATTGCTCATGAGAGACGGGTCTTCAGACCACTTATTCTCTTCCACCACTGGAAGATCAGAACCAAGTAAATTGACATCACGTAATGTAAATGCCACTTCACAATCATCTATCTCCACATCATTATGTTTTCCCACCGGTAAAGGTAATCGTGACATGCAGTTTGCATGTACATTGTTCTTACCCTACACTTATTCTATTTTGTGCAGAAAATTCTGCAGTTTATAAGCTAACGTAGCTAATCTAGCAGACATTGTGCGTCCTCCACCTGGTGCTAACATGTACTCAAGGGGCTTATGATCCGTTTTGATGTAAAACCTTGTTCCCCACAAAAAGGACCTAAAATATTTAGCACCCACACAGAAGCTAATAACTCTTTCGATCACTGAATCATTTTTTTCTGCATCCCTCAAAGCTCTTGATGCATAAGCTACTATCCCTTCCTGAACTGTGCGTAATGAGCACAGCACCAGCACCAATAGAAATTCTCAAAAAAACGTTTTGTAGCCAATAGCACACAACTCCAAAATCAAAAGGAGAGGAGCTCTCGACCGAGTTGCCAATGGGAGAGATCCAGGGAGCAAAGTCAGTGTGTGTCGTTGCTGGTAGATGAAGATCAAAACAAATTTAAAATCCACCAATCGGTTCACTGCAAAATACTCCCTCACATGGTTTCGTGCCCAATTGTCGCCGGTGTAAGACCTGGGTTATCACCAGTAATTAAATGTCAGTAATTGTAAACATCCTAACGTTTATTTTACAATGCGGCGTGTTGACAGCGGTAAGTTCAAGTTAGTAATAACAACAACTGTCATTCCCACCAGATATATATACATTACCCCCCCATGCAAATGATGCTCCACTTGCACACCGTTTACATCAACCTCCAAAGCATTATGCGAATGATGGCGGCATTATATGAAAATGGACATAAGGGTGAAGAAAAGTTCACTCTCATGTCTACATCAAACTAGAACATGGCAAGGCATGAGCGTGACAAAAGTATGCAGCCCTCGTGTGTACAACACATTTCCCACTGAACAGATCCATCAGGACAGTTGTATAAGCTGTCATCTCCCAATTTCAGATACTGGACCCCAGAAAGGTACATTCAACCAACAGTGAGGTAAGGGAGCTCAGGAGTAGAGATTAGAAGGGAAATTTAAAGAATAAGACCATTTAATCCCCGGTTTTCTCCTTTGATAAAGATCTCAATAATGGGGGGTCAGTGGAGGACAACTATATAGATTTTTGTGACCAGATTGAAACTAGGCTATATCAGATTGCCCCCATGAAGACTTTTAAGAAGACAGGCAGCCTGTTTGGTGAGAGCTCTGAAATTCGCAAAGCCAAAGCAGGAGGCAGGGCGTTTAGCTCTGCCGCTGCCAAACTTTGGAACAACCTTCCTTTGGAAATTAGACAGTTTCAAGATTTTCTGCAGTTTAGGAAAGCAGTTAAAACGTTGTGGTTCCCTAGAACCTGACAGTTAGGAGGGCCTCTTTCTCTAAAATTCTTTCTGGCATCTCCCACTAACTGATGATTCACGTACTATAGCGCCAAGATACCCGTAGGGTGATAGCCGCGCTTTATTAATATCACATACAATACAATACACTTACGGCATGAGTGACATGTATGTTACAGACATACCTCTGGAGTGGGTGCTCAATCAGCGAGATGAATGCACAGGTGGATGAGTTGGTGAATGGGCGAGTTCAGACACAACTCTTGCTTAGGTGATTTTCCAAGCCTGCATCTTGAAAATCCTACTGCTGTCACTTGGAGATCTGCTGTTTGCGTGGATTCTTTGGTGTTCCATGTACTGAGAACAGTACACTAATGACTGAGTCAGTCATTATTGTTTGCTGCACCCTCACCACATCGAATCTAACGTTTGCGCTAGACAGACAAACCGGTACCAACCGCTTCAAAAAAGGTTTTGGATTCAGGCGCACCAGGCGTTGTGCAACCCAGGCTCGGCACCTGTTCAAAACGTTTTTTAACAGGTGCGGATCCTGGTGCGCCAAAACGTTAAGGGCCGCCAGAGCGCTTCCACACCCTAACCCCCAATTTATGGGTAACCGGATTAAATGTTTGTATTATTCCAGCCCTTTCCCTCTTGTCATCCATGCGATGTCTGTTTTTGTTGTGTTCTTTATGTCCTGCCTGCCCATTCATGCGTGGCTAATGCTAAGTCACGAAACGAATAGAGTAGGATTCCCTTCTTTGCAGGGAACGTTTTGAGGCGAGTATGGACTGCGGCCTTCATCGCTGAGATCTCGACAGACCATGGGGTATCCAGCACGGCGAGCACAGCCGAGGGTAGCCCAGGGCCCGCCTGCACTGCGGACGTGTTTGCACAAGGGCGGGTTCCTCCGTCAGCACGCGCCCGAGGCATGCCTAGATCTCTACAGACCGTGGGGTATCGTATCTAGCACGGCGAGGGCAGCCCCGGGCCCGCCTGAACTGCGGACAGCGCGTGGACGTGTTTGCACGAGGGCGGGTTCCCTGTCAGCACGCGCCCGAGGCCTCCGGCTGACAGCTGGGCGCACTCGGGTGTGAAAGGGAAGGCAATCATTAGATTGGAAGGGAGGCCGGAGAGCGCAGCTCGTAAGCGGGCAGGGAAAACAACCTGTCGGGCAGTACAAACAGTCAGGCGGCGACGGTGTCTGCTGAGCAACGGCAGGCCTCGTGAGGGCCGATAATAACCAACGCGCTGCAGTGCCACGGCGAGCACAGTGTGACGCAGCAGATTAACGAGAAGGTTGCCGCCTGATTACATTGTTAGTAGGGCGAGGGTCGCCTTGTTTGCCGTTGCATACGACACCTTTTAATTTGTATTCCTTTTTGTTGCCTTTAGTAAATTCATCGACGCGTCGCCAGTCGAACTGAATGGGGGTCAAACTGAGTTACTGCCGAAGGGTGACCTGAAGGGGTAGGCTCTGTTCTGACTCCTAACGAGGTAGTTAAATACCCCTGGGCTTAGGGGGAGACGTTACTCTACTTTGCAAGGCAAATTAACTCCTTCACGTCCAACTGTTTCTACTATTTTACCTTGTTATGGTTATAGAAAGTCCTCCCTCACCTTCCGGAATCTGTTCCCAAAACTGTGGTCTGTGCTCTCATCGTGTCACGCATCGTGTGGTATTCTCTACTGCAGCTATCTTCCTTGTTTGTCTCTCACCCTGTGTTCCAGCATAGAATGGTGTTGGTCAGAATGCTGTATCTTGGTTACCAGCCATTTGCTAGCTGGACTCTGGAGGATGAGGTCCTTTGATTACAACCTACATTAAACTACCAGCTGTTACAACCTCAACCTGTCTCTTCATCATTTACAAGGGGACGCTACATTTTGGCGACGATTGGACTTACCCACATTTAAGGACCTCAACTCAACTCGGCTCTACAACCACTTCCATGATTCCTTCTTACAACTTTATCATCATAGAGTCCCTGGCAACTTCTACCATCCACATCTCAACTCTGCAGGGAGTGACTACTTTATTTTAATACTCAAATGAAGAAAACGACAATTGTGAGTACTTTAAAGATTCACTACCTGCTTCCCTCGCAATCTTTGAGGTAATTTGACTGTGTGACAAGCGTGCCGCCGTTTATCATCCTGTCAGAAGACTTGTGACGGCTCACTCACCTTTCACAACCTCCCTAAAACCGAGGGTAATTTAGACTGTAAATTTCAATTGTGGATAACTTTGTTAATCTTTAAAAAATATCACCCTCCAACGAGACTGCCAGCGCGCTCTGTTAACATTCAAATCGCGCCTAGCAACGTGACTCACCTGCTGTTTCCTCCGTCACCGCATTCCTACTGTCTTGACACGGAACCGGCAATCGATTCCTCACGGAAGGAGAATGACGTCCTTCCCATACAACGCGCATTCCGCGTCGCGCACTAACGTCATCGTGCAGTCGGCCATGTTTAAAAAAAAAAAAAAAAAAAAAAGGTGAAGAACTTTATTGCCTACGCCACGATACAATAAGCGCAGGACACCAGCTGAACTTTCCCCTGCTGCTACTACTGCCAGGCAAGTGAACTTCTTATTACCTTCGTTCTTCAAGCCGACTCACTAACTGTCTCCTCGCTGGTCGGCACAGCCTTTCAACTCATCTCGCTGATCGGCACAGCTCAAGCCGATGATATTTCCTTTCAATAACGGTGCACTGTACACCCTTGACACGGTGTGACCCAGTAATTACTCACAAACGCTTACAAACGAAGTAATAATCCACATATTTACAGTATTTACAGTATTTACATAACGTGTAATCCTCATATTTACAGTATTTACAGCATTTACATAACGTGTAATCCTCATATTTACAGTATTTACATAACGTGAAGTAACAATCCTCATATTTACAGTATTTACATAACGTGTTGAACCAACAGGAAAATTAACTTACCATATCGTTAAGATCCTCTTTTGGTGCTTTATACACGCATAGAAGCTTCTTCACCTTATTTATTTACCTACCCTCTTACCACCATGCAAAATGTCACTGCTCCTCCTTTCTTCCTCGCAGAACCGGGTGATCCACCCATTCCTTGGCTCAAGTGGAAAAAAGTCTTCGCGCATTATGCGAGGGTGTGTGGTACCTCACTCAGCGCTGAGAGGAAGTCTTCCCTTTTTATGCACTGTTTAGGCTCAGAAGGGCAAGATGTTTTCGAAAATTTACCAGACTTGCCTGATGCCAGCTCTCTTAATGAATATGACGTGTGCATAAAGAAGATGGATTTACACTATCTTCCTAAATTGAGCATGGTGTTAGAACGCTTTCACTTTGGGAAAAGAATGCAGAGGCAGGACGAGACAGTTGAGCAATATGTCACAGCTCTTCGTAAACTTGCTTCTACCTGCTCTTTTGCTGGAACTTTGGATGAACGCCTCAGAGATCAACTAATGCTTGGTTCTTCTCTGGAAAAAGCTAAAGACAGTTTGTGGCAAAAGGACGATCCCACTCTTCAAGAAGTAATCGTGGCACTTAAGTTACATGAACATTCAAATACCTGCTCTGAAGTGATTCGGAAAAACACTTCGGAAGAAAAGAAAGGCTCTACTGAAGTCAAAGAGATTAAGACTTCCCCGAGTTCTAGCTCACAAAAGACATCCTCCCACGATGCAGGAAATTCAACGGATAATAAGGGTAGTTCAACTTCAAAATTATCTAATGTGAAATGTTATCGCTGTGGCAACATGGGCCATCTGGCCAATGCCAGAGATTGTCCAGGGTTAAAAATGATATGCTCGTTGTGTAAGAGGAAAGGCCATTCATCGAAGTGTTGTAGGTCGGGGAAGGGGCAAAAGAAAGTAAGAGAAGTTGATATCTTTGATCAAACTCAAGATGAATATGTAGTCTCACAAATCAACGTAGTAGATTTGGATGGTCCCATGGAAAAGGTATTAATTGATGAGTGCCCAGTGGAAATGTTGTTTGACTCCGGGGCAAAGATCACCTTGATACCAAAACTATTCTTTGAGAAATATTTACTTAGGAAAGTGAAGTTACTTAAACCTGACATTATTCCTAAAGGATATGGAGGCCAAATCATAAATCTCTTAGGATACTTTATGGGGACCATTGATTTTAAGGGGAGAGTTACTGCAGGGAAAATTTACATTTCCATGAAGGGTGATTCTCTCATTAGTTGGGCTCATCAAAAAGATCTTGGAGTCTATCTTGACCCCAATCAAAACCCTTCTGTGTGTCTAAGAGACATTTCTCCCAAGGTAGAGGTGGTTTCTGACAACAGTCATTGGGCCCAAAGGTTTCCTGGCGTGTTCAGTAAAGAACTAGGATGCCTAAAAAAATATCTCCACCTCATTAAGCTAAAAAAGGACTCTGTCCCTGTTGTTGCAAAGGTCAGGAATGTTCCGCTCTTGGTACGTGACAAGATGAAAGCTGAATTAGACAAACTAATAAACAATGGTGTGATTGAGGAAGTAGAGGGTACTGAATGGGTTTCGCCAGTGGTTATGGCTCAGAAAGCCAATGGCGAGGCAAGATTATGCATTGATATGAGAGAATTGAACAAAGCAGTCGTAGTTGACCACTACCCTCTGCCCAACATAACTGAAATGATGTCTTCCTTGGGCGGAGCCACCTTTTTCTCCACCTTAGACCTCTCCTCCGCTTACCACCAGGTTAAGTTGCACCCTTCTTGTCAGGAGTTTACCACGTTTATCACTCCCTTTGGCACCTTTAAATTCCTTAGGATGCCCTTCGGCTTGATATCAGCTGCCTCTGTGTTTCAAAGGGTGATGGAGGGCATCCTACATGGCATTGAAGGTGTTAAAGTCTATCAAGATGACATTTTAGTACATGGTATAGATCGTGATGAACATGATATGAGAGTGTCAAAGGTCTTGGAGAAACTGGAAATCGCCGGCCTTACTCTTAGGCTTGACAAGTGCAAGCTAGGTGTAGAAACAATCGAATATTTAGGACACTTGGTAACTGGTTCAGGCATCAAACCCAAACCCTCATTAGTAGAAGCCATTTCCAATCTTAAATACCCCTGCTGCAAAGATGAATTAGTAAAGTTCCTGGGCATGTCTGAATTTTATAACAAGTTTGTTCCTGGGTTTGCTCAAAAAACAGAGAGAATGAGAAACTTGTTGAAGAAAGGTCAGGAATTTCTCTGGGACGAAGATTGTTCATCTGAATATAATCACATCAAAAGCTGTCTAAATAATGCCCAAGATTTGGCTAGCTTTGAACCCTCTAAAGAGTCCTTCATCATGACCGATGCGAGTTGCAAGGGCATAGGTGCGGTCCTTCTACAGAAAGGTAAAAAAACTGATAACACCATTCTTTTCATTTCGAGGCCTTTAAGAGGGGCCGAGTGCAATTACTCGGTCATAGAAAAAGAAGCCTTAGCTGTGTATTGGGCTGTTCATAAACTTAAGAAGTTTGTTTGGGGTAAACATTTCTCTGTAATTTCTGATCATAAGCCCATTAAAGAGGTCTTTGGGAAAAAGGGACTGGATTGCATCTCTCACAGAATAAGGAAATGGGTAGTGGCCCTGCAAGATCTTGATTTTGTTGTCAGTTACTTACCTGGGGCCAATAATATTCTTGCTGACTGCCTATCGAGACTTACTGGGGAGGATACGACTGATCACTTGGTTAACGCCTCTGAGAGTAGTGAAGATGCTTTTGACAATCTCAAAGTATGTGTTGTCACCGAAGGTGTGATCACGGAGGGTGAGTGGACGTCTGAGATGCTATCGGATCCTACTCTTCAACTTGTTGTCGGGTTTCTAAGTAATGGTTGGTGCCAGAAGAAAGACTGTTGTGATAAAATTAAAGGGTTCTGGAGTGTAAAGGACCAACTTTCCATGCTAAATGGCTTGTTAGTTAGAGGTAGCAGACTAGTACCCCCAGTGAAACTTAGACCTAAGATAATTGAGTCTGCTCACTCTAGTCACATGGGCATAGCCAAGACCAAGACAAGGGTTAGAGACACATATTGGTGGCCGGCCATGGACACAGAAATTGAAAGATCAGTTCGTGATTGCGTACAGTATTCTTCTAGCGATAACATTTTGAAATGCAGAACACAACCCATGACTGTCAGGAAGCAATCTGAAGGTCCGTGGGTTGATATCTCCTTAGACATTCTAGGTCCTGTCAAAGTGAATAGCCAGGATAAGTATGTTCTTGTGTGTATAGACATGTTTTCCAGATGGCCCTTCATAAAAATTGTTTCTAGAGTTGATTCTAACTCAGTCATCTCGTTTCTAGATAACTTGTTTGCTCAAGAAGGCCTACCAAGCTCAGTTCTCACTGACAATGGGGTACAGTTCACCTCTGCTCTAGTAGAAAAGTTCTTAAGTGAGAGGAGCATTGTACACAAGCGTGCTGCCGTTTATCATCCAGAAAGCAACGGCGTAGTCGAGAGATTCATTAAAGTTCTTAAGGAAGCGATGCAGTTAGCTCTTGTTTCTAAAAGTTGTTGGGAGGAAGCTTTAGAGAAGAAAGTCTGCGAATACAGATTCACTGCTCACTCTTCCACTGGTGTAACCCCATTCATCCTGTTCAAAGGCAGACCTGCCTGCACCCCTCTCAAACCTTCTTGGGTTTTAGGTAAACTTGGTCAAACTGGTGACGCATCTGATTCTATCTCTTGGAAAGAGAGAGAGTTGGACAGGATGATCAAAAAGAAGTATCAGTATGATGAGAGAAAAGCCGTAAAGAAGACTGTTGTGTGTATAGGGGATGTGGTAAGGATCAAACTACCTGAGAGGAAATTTGGGGTCTCAAAATTTAGCAAACCTATAAAGGTAATAAAGGTTTTAGGTAATGCCATCAGAACTCAAGACCATAAAGTATGGAATCTCGGCAGAGTTGTTGTCTGTCGCTCTGTTGGTCCCATTCAAGAAGCCAATCCTTCTTCCTCATTACCCTCCTCTGGTGGTGCTGTGAGGAAGTCCACGAGGAAGAGACTTAGCTCTTCACGCTTAGAAGGATTTGTTACTTCCTGATTTGAGTGGCTTGTCTCATCCCTTACACCCTCTTCCTTCCTATTCCTTCTCTGCCTATTCTTTATTTATATGTCTTAGTAACCTTGTTAATAGGAGGGAGGTGCTGTGGTATTCTCTACTGCAGCTATCTTCCTTGTTTGTCTCTCACCCTGTGTTCCAGCATAGAATGGTGTTGGTCAGAATGCTGTATCTTGGTTACCAGCCATTTGCTAGCTGGACTCTGGAGGATGAGGTCCTTTGATTACAACCTACATTAAACTACCAGCTGTTACAACCTCAACCTGTCTCTTCATCATTTACAAGGGGACACTACACATCGGCAATGTGCTTTTTCTTGGCCTGCCTTAAAATGGCTTTTCAACGAATCCCACAGATTCAAAATGCCCTACCCCTCCGCTGTCATATTCCACCTTACCCAAGAGGGCCGCACTGGTTTCCAGGCCGCAAACGTGTTCAGTTTCAACACCCTGTGCTTCTCACACCACATGTTCTATGAAGAACTTCAATCGTGTATCCAGGCTAAGATGACCTTTTACCCTTCGACTTGCTAATGCTTCACTCATGGCTGTACCATATGCTGGGAGTGAAAAGTGGGGTAGCGGGTCGTTTTCTTTTTTGGGTCCTTTTGAGCTACATTCAGAGTCTTCCGTAAAAAGTTAAAGACCTGGCTATTGTCTCAACCCTGGGCACCTTGTCTGCTGTGGCCCTTCTTCCATGACCTATATTCTATTTTCTAGCGCCTGGGCACCCTCCATGGAGCCGTTTCCGCTCTAAAGATACACTTCATTCAGACCCGCTTTATTATTCATGTTACTTGGTTTTATATAATCCCAGAGTTACGAAAACTGTTCTTAGGGGAACTTTCATGTAACTTTGCATTTAAATTGGCTAGTGCAGGTTGACACTATTCTTAAACTGCTCAGATTCACATTAGGTATTGTTCACACAAAACAAGCTGAAAAGAAATAGGGTGATATTGATTCCAGTACCACTGTTTCCAGTACCACAGCACAGAATTCATTGTCACCTCCACTTAGTCTCCTACCGTTGCACGCGTTTCCTTCTCTTTCTTTGCAAATTCAGACAATTAACAATTTGGTTCTGTATCAGCAGCTAAAAGCATCAGCTGTATTCTCATAGCTCTAGACCTTTTACTTTCTTCCTCCTTCCTCCTATGTCCCACTTCATATATATATAAATATATGTATATGTGTGTGTGGTGTGTGTGTGTGTGTGTGTGTGTGTGTCACCATCGACTAGCTCGCCACATCCCTGAGCCAGAACCCTCCCGCTAGCTCAACGAACCCCAACCAAGCCGCCAACAACCTCACAAGGTGGATCAGCAACTGCGCAGACGACCTCGCTCCAATGAAGACCCCCCCATCAGACCCGGCAACAAGAAAGCATCCTGGTTCACCGACGAACTCAAGAGCTCTAAGAAGAACTGCCGAGCCCTCGAGAAAGCCTGGCGCAGAGACCAGACAACATGACCACCCGAAAACACACCACCCGAAAACACCACCAGCTGATCCACACCACCAAGAAAACTGCATTCAAGGAACGACTAGACAACAACGCCCACAACAGCAAGGAACTCTTCAAGATCGTCAAAGAGCTCTCGAACCCTAGCGCCGGAAACAACGACATCACCCCTTCACAAGACCTCTGCGACTCGCTCGCCTCGTTCTTCCACAGCAAGATATACACAACAGTTTCAGCACACAGCCGACGCACCCCACGACCGCACCAACGACCCCCACCACTACCCTCCGCGCCTGGACTCCGATCAACACCGAAGACACCATCTGCACGATGAACTCCACCCACTCCGGATCACCAACCGACCCCTGCCCTCACCACGTCTTCAACGAGGCCGACTCCATCATCGCACCCCATCCCTGGGACATCATCAACGCCTCCTTCGACACCGCCACCTTCCCAGAGAGCTGGAAGCACACCGGACTCAGTGCCCTATTGAAGAAACCATCAGCGGACCCCACCGACCTCAAAAGCTACCGCCCCATCTTGCTCCTTCCTTTTCCTGCCAAAGTCATCGAGAAGACCGTCAACAGACAGCTGGCCGCCTTCCTCGAGACGAATGGATCCATCGACCACTCGCAGTCCGGTTTCAGAGCCAACCACAGCACCGAGACCGCCCTCATCACAGCCACTGACGACATTCGAGCCCTGCTCGACAACGGGGAAACAGCGGCACTCATCCTCCTGGACCTCTCCGCAGCGTTCGACACGGTCTGCCACCACACCCTAGTGCAGCGCCTCAGCAACATCGGAATCCAGGAGAAGGCACTGGAGTGGATCATCTCCTTCCTCGCCAGAAGAACCCAGAAAGTCCGCCTCCCCCCGTTCAGATCAGAGGCCACCGAAGTCATCTGCGGCGTACCACAAGGATCATCGCTCAGCCCCACGCTGTTCAACATCTACATGAGCCCCCTTGCGGCCATCGCACGCCAACACAACCTCAACATCATCTCCTACGCTGACGACACCCAGCTGATCCTCTCCCTCACCAACGACCCCGCAACCGCCAGAACCAACCTACACGAAGGGATGAAAGAAGTAGCCGAGTGGATGATGAACAGCCGCCTGAAACTGAACTCTGATAAGACGGAAGTCCTCATCCTGGGATCATCACCCTCCGCCTGGGACGACTCCTGGTGGCCCCCTGCCCTGGGCAGCGCACCCAAACCAACGGACCACGCACGCAACCTGGGCTTCATCCTGGACTCCTCCCTCTCGATGACCAGACAAGTCAACGCTGTCTCATCCTCATGCTTCAACATCCTACGCATGCTACTACGGAAGATCTTCCGGTGGATCCCCACCGAAACCAGGAAGGCGGTCACCCAGGCGCTCGTCACCAGCCAACTGGACTACGGTAGCTCCCTCTACGCCGGAACCACAGCCAAACTGCAGAGAAGACTCCAGCGCATTCAGAACGCCTCAGCACGACTCATCCTGGACATCCCCCGACACAGCCACATCTCCGGATACCTGAGAGCATGCACTGGCTCCCCATCAGCAAGAGAATCACGTCCGACTCCTCACCCACGCACACAAAGCTCTCCACAACCAAGGCCCCAGATACCTCAACGACCGCCTGACCTTCTACACTCCCACCCGCCAGCTATGATCGACCAGCCACGCCCTCGCCGCCGTTCCCCGCATCCGAAGAGCCACAACGGGAGGAAGATCCTGCTCCTACCTGGCGGCCAAGACATGGAACTCCCTCCCATCCATCTCCGCCTGACCCAAGACCACCTCTCCTTCAGGAAGCAACTCAAGACCTGGCTGTTCGAGCAGTAGCGGACCCCACCCCCCCCAAGCGCCTTGAGACCCTCCGGGTGAGTAGCGCGCTATACAAATGCTTTGATTGATTGATTGATTGATGAGGCACAGGGTCAAGACTGATTTGCATATGGCCATGTCTGAACTGTGGTGGCATGATGAGCAAAATAACGATGGATTAAACTCAGATCTGTGACTGGGGGTGAATGTTTTGCCATTGTGCAACATTCCGTCCATCATCTTGTTGATTTTGCTGTTCACCCTATGTGGGAAGGGTATGCCCAGACGTGGGTCCCATGCTCACTAAGCCACTGGAGTCAACCTATCCTGGCTGAAGACGGCTGATAGCCAGAAACAGGTCCTAGGATGCTTGATTCCGGTCCAGGGAAGACATGGCTTGGCAGTTCGGGCTGGACTGTTCCCATGAGGCACAGGGTCAAGACTGATTTGCATATGGCCATGTCTGAACTGGGGTGGCATGGTGAGCAAAATAACGATGGATTAAACCCAGATCTGTGACTGGGGGTGAATGTTTTGCCATTGTGCAACATTCCGTCCATCATCGTTGTGTGTTTTGCTGTTCACCCTATCGTGGGTCCCGTGCTCACTAAGCCACTGGAGTCAAGCTATCCTGGCTGAAGACGACTGAAATGCCAGAAACCGGTCCTAGGAAGTTTGTTTCCGGTCCAGGGAAGGCATGGCTTGGCAGTTCGGGCTGGACTGTTCCCATTAGGCACAGGGTCAGACTGATTTGTATATGGCCATGTCTGAACTGGGGTGGCAGAGTGGGCTAAAGGACGGTGATGGATTAAACCCAGATCTGTTGACAGGGTGTTTGATTGGTTCAGATGCTCCGTCCATCACCACCCTCTTTTGTACCGTTTTCATTAGTAAAGCAATCTCATATCTCACTAGTGAGTTTCTGTTCTCTATTTAATGTAAATGTGATTTCATCCTTTAGAGGTGTGTGTAAAGTTCCTCATTCTGATTTAATCCTCTGGAATCTAGCGTCCTGAATGTCACAATGTGGCGTGATTCTTTCTGTCTCAGTGCTCTTATTCGATCACCCCCTCGTTCTGATGGGGCTACGTGTTCCAATGCCCAAAATTTCAATGACTTCCATTTGCCTTCGTGGTGTGCCTCCATATGTTTTGCAATGGCATTGGATCTGTTTTCTACAGATCGATCTTTTGTGTTTTTGCTCGAGTGTGTTCCAGAATTCGCTTCTTTACCTCAAAGATCGTGTTCCCTATATAGCGCTTTTTGCAGGGGCAGTCCACCATATAAATCACATAGGTGCTTTTACATGTCAGGTGCTGGTTAATTTTCCATTTTGTGCCCCGTCCAGTGTCCACTGTTTTTGTTGGTGTTGCAATTGTACAGACTTTGCACTGTTTGCAGTGCCAAAAACCTTCTCTTTGGAGCCAGGTTGTTATCGGGGCTTCTTGAAAATGGCTGTGTACAATCTTGTCGCCTATATTTATGGCACGTCGGTATGTAATGTTTCTGTGATTTCCAATGATTTCAGATAAAGTTGAATCCAATTTTAGAATTCCCCAGTGTTTCTGGATTATTCTTGTTAGTTTCTTATTTTCTGCACTGTGCGTTGTTATTAACCTTATTTGTGTTTGGTTTGTTTCAGTTGTTTTGTGTAAGATATCCTTGCGATTGTGTATTACCACTTTTTGAAGACTTTTCTCTAACTTTTTTGGGGGTATTTCCTTTTAAGGAATCTACTTCCAGCTTGTTGAAAGTGTTTTAAAAATTCAGTATCATCTGAGCAGTTTCTACGAAGTCTTAAAAAATCCCCATATGGGATACTCCACTTCAACGATTCATTGTGAAAGCTATCTCCATGTAGGGTAGAGTTTGTCGCAGTTTTTTTTCTATGTAGTGTTGTTTTCAAATCATTATTTTCAACATAGATTTCTGTGTTTAAAAAAACCACTCTTTTTTCATTGATTTGATACGTGAATTTTAAAGTCATTGAGCTGTTGTTTAGTCTTTCAAAGTAGGTATTGAATTCAGTTGTTGATCCGTCCCAATTAATTAAAAGATCGTCTTTAAACCGAAGCTATAGAACTATTTTCTGACGAAATTCAAATTTGCTGTACACCATGCCACTTTTTGTTCAAAATACCCCATGGTTAAATTCGCATAGTTTGGCGAAAACGAGAAGCCCATGGCACATGCTTTTGTCTGTTTGAAGATTTGTTTATTGAACAAGAAAATATTATTATTCAAGCATATGGAGATCATTTGATTGAGCATGGCATTATGTTCTTTGTATTTGATGTTATGCTTACCCAACAAGAATTTGCAGGCTTCCATACCTATTGCATGTTCGATGTTAGAATATAACGAGATGACATCCATTGTAATTAGTTTGTAATTTGTGTTCCATGCAATTGTTTCCAGTTTTTGCAGGAGATCTGTTGTATCCTTCAAGTACGAACTTAGATCTTTTACTAAGGGTGTCAAGAATTGATCGACATAGTCTGAAACTGGTTCCAAGAAGGAGTTGTTTGCCGATACTATAGGTCTTCCGACTGGATTAACCTTCCTTTTATGAATCTTGGGAAGACAATAAAAAGTCGCCATTGTGGGATGTTTATTATTCATGTATCTGTGTTTATCTTCATTTATTAGCCCATCATGGACCCATTTTGGGAGGGATTTTTCCAGTTTTTCTTGTATCTCTTTTGTTGGGTCCCTGGGGGCACGTTTGCAGAGGCTGCAGGGAGGGGGCGGTGCCTCCAGCACGATGCCTATCTTGTTGTTTAATTAATTTTTTTAAGAAGGAGAGCTGTGTGGCCCCCCTTCTTTTCCCATTTTATTGGCCCTAGGAACACCACCCCCCAGCGCCTGACCCATATATATATATATATATATATATATTTTAATAATGGAAGGGGGCTGCGTGGACCCCCTCCCGAGGCCATATTCGGCCCCGGGGACCCCATCTCCCGGGCATGGCCAGTGTTTTTTTTTAATTATTCGAGGGTGGCTGCGTGGCCCCCTCCTCCTTTATGGCCCCGGGGACCCCATCCCCCTGGGTCGGCCTTTGCGTTTAAAAAAAATAATAATAATAATCATGGCGGAGGGAGGCCGCGTGGCCCCCCTCCCGGGCCAATCATGGCCCCGGAGACCCCTTCCCCTGGGTGCCTGGCCTCTCATTGGGGACCGTGGGGGAGCCCCAATGCCCCCACGGTCCAAGACGGCTGCCGGCCGCCTGCGGCAACCGGCATTGCTTTTTCACACAGGGGGCTGCTAAGATGCAGCTACTTGTGTGGAAAAGCAACTGGCTTTGGTTTTTGGAAGAAAGAGCAGGTTTCCTGCTCTCTCTTCCAAAAACCAAAGCAGAGTTTCCTTTGACAGGGCGGGAGCCGCGAGGCTCCTGCCCCGCCGTAGCAAACTGCAGTGTCCCGGGGGTGAGCACCCCGGGACACTGTAGGAGCCGGCTCCAGGAGGGGGGCCGAGCGAATTCCTTGGAAACGAGACTTTTGGTGTATATATATAGCAGCGGGCCGTATGCTTTGTTTATTTGCACAATGTGCACTGTTTTCCTTTTTTATGTTTCATTTCCTTTTTAACATGGTTGACAGTCGTGTTAGAACAGTAAATTAAAAATGGCCACTATATCTTACTAGAGCATGCACACCCATGCTCCGTAACATATGCACTTGCATTGCCCATACAAATGGCATATCGTATAAAATATCCCTTACACCCTCCTATAATTTGAACACCTGTACATATAGAGCAACTCTCCTTCCACAGTAAAGACTGAATAGGTAAAACTAGTCTTGCTCCTCTTCTGGCTCATCCGCAGATAATGAGGAAGTTACGGAGGTTTCTAATTAAGTCTTTTTAAGGCAGTCCACCAGGTGATCCCATGCTTTGGCCATATCTATTGACAATCGTGTAAGGTCCTCCCTCCATTAAATCAAGCTTGGACACCTAGGGGCATTCCAGTGCATGGTAATTTCACGCTTGGCAAGTGCTTGGGTTAGATCTACAAACGTTGTTGTTGATTTTTGTTTCTGGGACGCGAGAATCCACTTAGTAGGCAGGCTAAGGAGGTGTATGGAATTGAGCTGTGGGTAACCTCATTAATACATGCAATCACCTCTCTGCAGAAATCTGTCAGCTAAGGGCAAGACTACACCACGTGAAGCATTTCAGCTCCTTGCGCACAGCATCTAGGGCAGGGCATTGCTGCCGCTTGGTAGAGACGTATGATCTTACTTGGAGAGAGGTATGCTCTATGCAAAAAAAAAAAAAGATTAAAATTAATTTAAATCTGGCATTCCTAGATACAGTGTATATCTTGTGTAGTATCGTGGCCCAGTAGAATTTTTTCCAGAAAAAGTAGGGCCATATTAAAAAGAAATTTGTTGAGATCTTTGGTGCCAGCTCTATATCTTTCCATGAGTGGCGTAATTTGACCAAGTTTGAGACATTCACAGACCTCACCTGGGTGAGAGAGCAGTCCAGATTTATCCAGTATGAGGCAACCTGGAGCTTTGGCCAGATGCATTGGGTAATGCCATTTACATGTTTAGTGGTGTTGATTAGGAACTTGTACCGACCATTTAATTTGTGAGATTGCATTGAAGAGTAGCTATTTTTCTGAGCATTTGCATAAAAGAGGCGAAGGTTAAAATGGCCATTAGTCGTTTTAAGGACCTGTTTGATATTACTGATAGCATATTAAAATAACTGTGTAAAGTTATCACAATTTTTAACTGAGTCTATGATCTCCGATTTAGTAACCTGGCTAGTTTCTGGCTTCATAAATTCTATGAATTTAAGGACTTTTTTGAAGAATCAATTTGAGAATAGATGTTAGAAGGTTTGGCTTCAAAGATGAACCTCTTGTAAGTCTTGCATTTCCACCTGAGCAGTACAATATTGGCATTTTGAGGACATTATCACGAAAAACCTACCATTGCTCTGAACATTTTCATATCTTGATGAAGTTGTTAGGAGAGTATTTTCTTTCTTTTTCAGTGGAGCAGTATCATTCATGATGGTAAACCGTGACTGGTTGTAGTTGGAGGAAAGATAATTA
This sequence comes from Lissotriton helveticus, assembly GCF_964261635.1. Lineage (NCBI taxonomy): Eukaryota > Metazoa > Chordata > Amphibia > Caudata > Salamandridae > Lissotriton > Lissotriton helveticus. The sequence goes on from NC_136057.1 coordinate 388,967,193, forward strand.
GCATCTAGGCTGTTGGAAGTGGTAGGTAGTTCAGATGAAATTCTACCTGTTAAGTATGTCAATATTTTGGGCATTCCTCACCCAAAACTATGGTCGAATGTTTTTAGTGAGAAGAAGTGAAAGTGACATTTGAAAGTTATCATACCGCTCACCCGGGATCTGTTTCTCGATCTGGATTGAGTCCAGTGTTTCCATTATGGGATAAAGTGACTACTAACATAATCCATTTTGGAGAGCTTCCAAGTGTCTGAACTCACCTTCCTAATTCAGAAATCTGTCATACAGACCAGCATTTGAAACCTTCGAGTAATATTAGATTCAGCCCTGTCCTTTGAGTTCCAAATGACTTAAAAAATAAAGTGGTTACCCTGGTTCTTCCACCTGGGAAATATTGTTTGCCTACTCACAATGGCACCCAAAATTAACATGGAGTTCTCTTTTTTTGCCTTTTTTTTTTAGTTCCTGACAAAAAGGGGTGTATGGAATTGAGGTGTGGGTAATCTCATTATACATGCAATCATCTCTCCCCAAAAATCCGTGACCTCAGGGCAAGACTACACCATGTGAAGCATTTCGACTCTCTGCGCACCACATCTGGGGCAGATGTATGATTTTACCGGGGAACAATTATACCCTATGCAAAACAATAGAAATTAATTTAATTTTGACGTTCCTAGATTAAGTGTATATTTTGTGTAGCATCGTAGCCCATTTGCTTCAGTAATAGGAAGCACAATGTCTCCTTCCCATTTTCCCCATACTTCCCCCAGGGATGTAATAACACCAGATTGCAAAGTCAGATACAAATAAGTCACTGCTTTGAAATGGCCAGTTGTGCACAGGACCTGGCAATACCCATGGGTCAGTGGCACAGCTAAACTAGCTCGTTATTGGCTGTCTATTGTCACTACTACTGCTCGATGTAAGAGGAAATGGCCTCTCGGAAAGTAGTGGAGAGGTTATTGAATGTTAAAAGTTCCCCATCTCTGTAGAGATTACTCCACCTGGGTCACCCCGAATTGAGACCATTCTGTCAGTCCCCCCCATGGCCTACCTGGGGCTATTTGTTCCAACCCTCGAAGTGGAAGGTCTTGCGAGTATGGCTTTCTAACACAAGTGTATTGGAGGGAACTCTGCCAACAATGACGAACAACCTGAAGGGCCATAGTACTTTCTCAAAGTGGTTGTTTGGGGTTCAGGAGGAACAGAGAAACTTGGGGTTGCTCCATCAGTTTCCCCCTCCGGGTTCAGTTGTGAAGAGATCCACTGGTTGAACCAGTGGAGATGGGATTCGAAATAATAAACTTCAAAATCCAGCACCGCTAGACCCCCCATCTGCCTTTGGCCGTTGTAATTTAGTCAACGCCACCCTTCTCCACATAAGTTCAATCAGCAATAAATTCAAGTCCTGGGGGGAATGCCAACATTTTTACTACTGCTTTCCTCCCAGCTACAGGTAATGGCCTCTAATGGCTGCACCAATATTGCCCTCCAGGAGAGCAAATGGGTCATGGTATGTATACATTGACGCCTACGTTTTTCAGGCAAGTCCCTTCCCAGGCAAGACTGCGGGAGTCCGGTGGTCGAGGCGCAGTGCTACAGAGTGGGAACAAGTGGGATTTCTGCCAATTGAAACAAAGGCCAGAGATGCTTCCAAAATGCTCCAAAAAATCATTGCTCCTGGCAAGTCCTCATCCATATCTCGCAGGAACAAGAGCATGTGGTCTGCTTTGAGAACGGTGTGATTTAGCCTGCCCTTAACATCTAATCCCCGGAATGAGGCACAAGAGTGTGCATCACCAGCCAGTGATTTAACAGCAATGGCAAACTATAAAGGGGAAACGGGTATCTTTGCCTGGTGCCCCATCCTACAGTGTAAGAGTCGGATATACATTTACCAGATGCATTTACCAGTTCGAACCTAGGCTGTAGATGCAGAATACAGCAGCTTAGTTCTTTGCACAAACCAAGGTCCTAGGCCCATCTTTGTCATCATGCAATAAAGGAAAACCCATCGGAGGCCATCAAAAGCTTTTTCAGTGTCATTTTTCACAACCACCGCCTTTTCAGTGATCTATGCTTCCTGGATCGAAAGTAGCCTCCAAATATTGATTGCTGTGTTATCCCCTGGGATAAATCCAGCTTGACCTGCATGGATTGATCTTGGCATAAGAGGGCGAAGGCGGGTTGCCAGTACGCAGCTGAGAATTTTAGGATCCATGTTTAGCATAGATAAGGTGTGGTACGCTCTAACATCATGGGGGGAGGTGGACCGGTTTCAGCAGTCGGATCACCAGTTCCTCACCAGTGGGGGTGTAAAGGAGCCCCCACTCTCAGGCAGCCATGGATAATCAGCTATGATGTAATTTCCTCAGCATAGAGTGCATCAAATTTCGTGGATAGGCCATCCGTTTGGGAACGTTACCACAAACCATGGCTTTAATTGCCCTTTGCACCTCTTAGAGCGTAATGGCTACCTCTAGCATCTCCGCTTCCTTCTATGGGAACACTGGGAGAGCTATTGGGTCCAAGAAGTCACTCACCTGTTGGGGGGAGGGCAATAATGATGGGGGGCATAAGGTGTGAAATAGTAGTCTCCAAATCTACTATTTATACTTTCTTGGGTGTAAAGGTGTTCGCCCAAGTCTGATTCTTTTTCTAGGACTAGGGAGCTTCTAGATGTGGGGTTAGCCAGCCAGGCTTTGCAGGGTTCCCGCCTTATCGCTCTCCACATGAGCATGCACCATTTACTTACGATGCTCGAAGCAGCAGAGTTTTACTGTGTAAATAGCCAACCGTTCCTTGGCATCTAGGCGCTGTTGTTTGAGACCTGGGTCCCCAGGTCAAGCTAGTTCAAGGTCCCGTAAATCTCTCTCATGGGTTTTGACCTTTCTCACAAGTGTGCACCGTACTATTTCAGCTGTACAGGTCCCCCTAATGAATGCCTTAAACACATCCCACTTGACCAGAGGCGAAGTTGTGGTGGCCACATTATCATTTGTATGGCTTCTCCTATTGAATGTAAAAACACAGGGTCCTCTAGAGTCTAGCCTCGTAGTAGGCAATCCAGTATTCATGGTTGCTCTCTGTGCCAGTTCAGAGAGAGTAGCACAGGGTTGTGGTCTGAGACCATCCGACATAGATGCTCCATGTTATGGACGGCCCTATGGACACCTGGAAAGCACAAGAAAGAATTAAGGGTCACATGTAGCTCATGCATTCCCGGGAAAAATTAATAATCTCTGACCCCAGGTTGCTGGCATCGCCAGAAATCGATAAGCCCCCACCTCTGCTGCCAGATCAATAAGGCCCCTGGTAATCCGTGATTTAGGAAGAACAATTGAGACAATATACTTCAACCAGGTCTTCCACTGGTTCTGTTTTTCCATGTATTTCCACCTGCAAGTAATTGCGCATGTTGTAGCTATACTTCCCTTTACCTACGTCGTTTGTGCCATGTCTTACTACCTGTTTTCCTAACATGTTTGAACACAGCATATGCAGTGTTTCTTGTAACTGTACATGAAAATGTCCTCGTCTAGTCTTAGTTTTTGTTATCTGTGATAGGTGGCCGCATTTACTTATTCAGCCTCAAGTAGGTGGATACAGAATCAAGACAAAAAGCTTCATGGCTGCAGAATCCTGCATGACAATCAGACAGGAATTTTATGGTGATAAGACAAAAGCCTTTTCAAAATGACCAACCAATTGTGACTGCCTTGTTTTGTTTTGGTTGGAATCGTACTGGCCAGAAGCAGCGCCAGTCTTCAAAGGCCTTCCCGATTATTTATTTAGTTACCAAAATTCACAAACAGCTGTAATTGTATTGTACTGTATCTGTCAAGTCAATTCATGATGGTGCTCATTCATGGCATATGTAAATGTAAATAATTCAATTAACCAATGTTGTACGGTTCCTATTTTCTCAGTCACACTGTGCGTTTAGGCATTATAGGCTTCAAAACTATGTGGAACTGAGTCCACTCTGCGCAAACACAACAAGATGATGGACGGAGTGCTGAAACCTTTAAAACACTCACCCCCAGTCAAGAGATCTGTGTTAAATCCATTGTTCTTTTGCTCACCATGTCACCCCAGTTTGGACCCAGCCATATGCAAATCAGGCTTGACCCTCCTCTCCATGGGGAAAGTCCAGCCTGAACTGCCAGACCAAGTCCTCCCTAGACCGGAAACAAGCATCCTTGGTCTGGTTTCGTGATATCACCACCATCTGTCAGGCTAGTTTGAATCCAGTGGCACACCGAGCAAGGGATCCAAGTTTGAGCATACCCTTGGCCATATAGGGCGAGCATAGCAAACATAACCGGATGATGTACAGAGTGATGACCTATTTCAAAAATCGTGACTTTACATTATATTATATGAATACATATAATTGCACTCCTACCTAGCGCTGCCTATCCTATAAGCATAGTGTTAGATCTGGGGGTCTCTAGTTGGCAGAGGTAAGTACCATTGACCAAGTAGGGACCCTTGCTTCTAGTCAGGGTGAAGGAATAACCCTCCGAGATAACCCCTGCTCACCCTCTAGGTAGCTTGGCACGAGCAGTCTAGGCTAACCCAAGGCAATGTGTATAATATTTGCACTTAACACAACAACAATCCCCAATCCCACACAAACTGAGACCACACAGGTAAGTATATTTTATAAAAATATATATATCTTTATCTAGTTTCAGCAGGTAAATAAAGCATTTGCACTATAATCACTTTTTCAAGAATACGTTGCACTTAATCTTAATGGTTGCAGGTGTCATCAGGAAGTTCTCAATATATACAAAGAAATATAGTCTCAAGTCTCTAGTCCCTCGGTATCAAAAATGAGTAATACTGATTGACTTTATATTAGCTCTAAAAACGAGCAAGGAAAACAAGGTGGATGCCAACATGTGCCACAGGAATCATCCCCTACCGCTGAGAATCCTAAGCGCGTCTCACCCGAGGGCCGGGGGGACTCCTTTTCCCTCCCCCGGCACTTCTCCTGCCTCAGGTGCACCTCGCTGGGGAGCGCTCACTCGCGCTCGGGCCCGGCCGGTCTCAGCAGGCTCTCCGCCCACTCTCAATCCTTCGGGGAGCGGCGGGGAGCAGAGACGGCAGGCCGGGGGCTCGAGCACTTCTCCAGATCCCTCGGCGAGGTCGGGTCAGTCTTCCCCGGTCCCGGCGGTGATCCCGGCAATTCCTCGGCCCTCTCAGAGCTTCTGCTGAGGCAGCCAATCCCGTCGCGGCTCCTGTGACGAGCCTCTGGTACACCCGGGAGTCAGCCAATGGCAGTGCGGCTCCCGGGACGGCTTGTCGTGACGCTTCCGCCTCTCGCCCAATCACTTCTCAGCCACGGCGATGACGCTGCGCCGCACGGGCCTATCCCGTCGCGGCGTTGGTGAGGGGGCTCGGCTCCTCCCGCCAATGGGGGCGCAACGGCTCCGATCTTTGCCGCGGCAGCCTCCTTTCACGAGCAGCCCCTTCGGGGGATATTCCTGGCCCCGGGCAGCGGCGTAAAAAGCGGCACACGGTGGTTTTCAATGCGCCTGGCACTGTAGGGGCCCACAAACCTCGGATCTTCACCCCACACGTGTCGATGAACACGTCGATCTCGGCCACATGGCAGGCTGGATCAGTGCGGCGCCCTCACTCAGATTAGAGAGCAGCCAGTGCGCTACACAGCCCAATTACAGTGTTTCACGATCTTTTCACCACGCAGCAGCTTCAGGGGGCACAGCAGAGTCTTGTAGTCCTTGGGCAACCTTTATGTCCCTGGGTTGCAGACAGGGGGCCAGCTCTTCTCAGGCCCTCCGAGATTCAAGTTTGTAGACACAGCACACAGCAAAGTCTTGCAGTTTCAAGCAGGTAGGGTCACAGCACACAGCAAAAGTCCCTTTCTCCTCCTCAGCTTTCAGTTGCAACAGCAGAACAGGTCAGCCCTTAGAGCACACAGCAAGGCAATCTTCCTTTAGTTCTCCAGCAGTCCTTCTTCCAGCAGAGGTTCCTTCTTGATTGCGGAGTCTTAGAATCTAATCTTCTGTAGTCAGGGGTCCTTCCCTTATACCCCTCAAAGTCTTTGAAGTCCTTTGAAGTCTTTGTGCAAGTGGGCCTTGAGCCCGGTCTAAACCAGTTCTGGGGGTTGCAGAGAGCTGGGTGTTTCTGGTTTTCTTCTTCCTGACAGCTTCAGGGTCAGAGGGACAGTTGGCCGGCAGGAGGGGGAGCCAGCATGGTGGTCAGGCAGGCACAGCCCTTCACTACCAGGTGCTATCTCCTCCCGCCTCCCTGGCAGCAGATGTGGCCTTTCATCCACGGGTTGACTCCGACCCCCTCCCTCCGGGGGCTCTGCAGCCCCTGTCACACCCAGACCAGACAGTCAATCCACAAACAGGCCCAGGCACACAGAAAGGTTTAGACAAGAGAACAGCCACTTTCTAAAAGTACTATTCTCAAACACAGGATCTAAAAACAACCTTCACTAAAAGATGTGTTATTAAATTCTGAGTTCAGGGATATCTTTCACTTATGTCCCATCTTGTTCCTATGAGAAGATAGGCCGGGATCCATTGGGACCAGCCTCCCCCATGTTATTCTATGGAGCAAGATAGCCTTAAAGCAGTGAGCGCACAAAATGGCTGCTGCCCACTACCAGAGCATGTGACCTGCACTAGTACATGCTCGACCTGCCCCCTACACTGCACCCTGCCTAGGGGAGTACCCTGAGCCTTCCATAGGGGTGACTGATTTGCACAGACAGGGAAGGGTTAGGCCCAGCCAGTGGAGACACTGGCTAGGGGGACAGGGCAGTCCACTGACTGCACACAGGCCCTGCGCTGGCAGGCCTGAGACACCATTTTAGGGCTACTCATGTGGGTGGCGCAATCTGCGCTGCAGGCCCACTAGTAGCATCTGTCATCACCAGCCCTGGCACACACAGTGCACTTTACTAGGGACTTCATGGTGAAACAAATATGCCAATCAGGTATACCCACTCAATATGACAATTTACAGAGGGAGCACTTACACTCTGGCACTGATCAGCAGTGGCAGAGTGTCCAAAACATCTAAACCAGCAAAAGCGAAATCCAGCACAGCATCAAAAATACATGAGTCAGAGGCAAAAAGATGGGGGAAAAACCACGCCAAGGGTGTCAGGTCTAACACGTGTCCCCTCCAGCTGAAAGTGGGGAGAACTACCCAACCTCTTGGGAGTCCTCATCACTAAGGCGGAAGAATCTGGACAGACCATCAGCATTGGCGTGTTCTGTACCAGGGCGGTGCTCCACCGTAAAGTCCATCCCCTGTAGGGAAATGGACCACCTCAACAGTTTTGGATTCTCACCCCTCATCTGCATTAACCATCTGAGGGGCCTGTGGTCGGTCTGAACACGGAAGTGAGTCCCAAACAGGTAGGGCCTCAGCTTCTTCAGAGCCCAGACCACAGCGAAAGCTTCTCTTTCAATGGCACTCCATTTCTGTTCCCTGGGGATTAGCCTCCGGCTAATGAAAGCCACTGGTTGGTCTCCGCCCTCATCATTGATCTGTGAGAGTACTGCTCCCACGCCTTGCTCTGAAGCGTCAGTTTGCACAATGAACTCACTGGAAAAGTCAGGTGCCTTAAGCACCGGTGCTGTGCACATGGCAGCTTTGAGGGTGTCAAAAGCAGTTTGACAGGCCTCAGTCCAATTCACTTTCCTGGGCTGATTTCTAGATGTCAGCTCTGTCAAAGGGGCCACAATGGTGCCATAACCTTTGACAAACCGTCTGTAATACCCGGTGAGACCTAGAAAGGCTCTCACCTCAGTCTGAGTCTTGGGGGGCTCCCAAGCCAGAATGGTATCAATCTTTGCCTGTAGGGGAGCCACCTGGCCGCTCCCTACCTGGTGTCCCAAGTACACCACCGATCCCTGCTCTATCTGGCATTTACTGACCTTGATAGTGAGGCCTGCCTTCTGCAGAGCCTTCAACACTTCAGTGAGGTGTTGCAGGTGTTCCTCCCAAGTGGAACTGAACACAGCAATGTCATCCAGGTAGGCTGTGCTGAATTGCTCCAGCCCCGCCAGTACCTGGTTGACCAATCTCTGAAATGTAGCAGGGGCATTTTTCAACCCAAAGGGCATGACACGGAACTGGAAGTGCCCCTCTGGCGTTGAAAATGCTGACCTCTCCTTGGCCCCCTAAGTTAAGGCAATCTGCCAGTACCCTGAAGTCAAATCAAAAGTGCTCAGGTACTGGGCAGCTCCCAACCGATCCACCAGCTCATCAGCTCTGGGGATGGGGTGCGCGTCCGTCTTGGTGACCGCATTGAGCCCACGGTAGTCCATGCAGAACCGGAGTCCTGGAGGGCCACCTGGGGTAGCAGCTTTCTTAGGCACTAAGACCACTGGGCTAGCCCAGGGGCTGCTGGAGGGCTCAATAACCCCTAGCGCCAACATCTTGGAAACTTCTTCCTTGATGCTGGCTCTGACCTTGTCAGCCACTCTGTAAAACGTCTGTTTCACAGGCAGACTGTCTCCAGTGTCCACATCGTGGACGCACCACTTGGTGACACCTGGGGTCAGGGAGAACAGGGGGGCGAACTGACCCAAGACTTGGCGACAGTCCTCCTGCTGCTCTGGGGTCAGGGTGGGGGAGAGGACCACACCATCCACTGACCCATCTTGCTCCTTGACTGCCAGGAGGTCAGGGAGAGGATCACTATCCTCCTCCCCTCCAGCATCTGTAGCCAGGAGCATAGTCACTTCAGACCTCTCAAAGTGGGGCTTGAGGCGGTTCACATGTAGCACTCTCAGGGGCTGCCTGGGAGTCTTCAGGTTAACCAAATAGGTAACCTCGCTCTTGCGCTCCACCACCTCATATGGCCCAGACCACTTGTCACGGAGCGCACAAGGCTCCACTGGCGCCATCACCCACACTTTCTGACCAGGGTGGAACTCAACCAGAGAAGTGTTCTGGTCATACCACCTCTTCATTTCCTCCTGGCTAGCCTCCAGGTTCTCTTGAGCGAGCTTCCTGAAGTGCTTGGTCTGGTTGCGAATGGCCAGCACATAACTGAACACATCCTGAGGGGTTTTCCCACGGGATTTCTCCCACCCCTCCTTCACCAGAGCGAGAGGCCCTCTGACAGGGTGGCCATACAGCAACTCAAAGGGACTGAACCCTAAGGATTTCTGAGGCACCTCCCTGTAGGCAAACAACAGGCATGGTAACAAGACGCCCCATTTCCGCCTCATGGGCTCTTCCAGGCCCATAATCATGCCCTTCAATGTGCGGTTGAATCTTTCAACCAACCCATTTCCTTGAGGGTGGTAAGGAGTGGTGAATTTGTATGTCACCCCACACTCATCCCACAGGGACTTCATATACCTAGAAATGAAGTTTGTCCCTCTGTCTGAGACCACCTCCCTGGGGAACCCCACACGGGAAAAGATCCCCATCAGGGCACGGCCCACCACTGGGGCTGTGACTGTCCTGAGCGGGATGGCTTCCGGGTACCGAGTGGCATGGTCCACCAAGACCAGGATAAACCTGTTGCCTAGGGCTGTCTTGGGGTCCAGGGGCCCCACGATGTCAATGCCCACCCGGTCAAAAGGGGTGCTCACCACAGGAAAGGGTTGGAGGGGTGCCACGCACTTCCCTCTGCTCTTGCCACTGGCCTGACAAGTCTGGCAAGATTTACAAAAGGCAGAGACGTGCTTCTTCATCTGGGGCCAGTAGAAATGGGTGACAAGCCTGTGATAGGTCTTGTCTTGCCCCAGATGTCCTGCGAGAGGCACGTCATGAGCCAGACCCAGTAGGAAGTTCCTGAAGCGCTCCGGTACTACCAGCACACGGGCTGCACCGGGCTCAGCGAACTTAGGCTCACTTTAAAGTAAGTCATCCTCCCAGTAGATCAAATGCTCCTTGGACCCCAGGCCTGCTGCCTGGTCTGCAGCCTGCTGCCGTACACCAATTAGAGAAGGGCACTCCTTCTGAGCCTGGCAGAATTCCTCCCTGGAGGGACCACCCTCTTGCTGCCACTGGGACAGCTCAGGCAATTCCCCCAGTTCGGCCACCTGCTCCCCTGTAGGTTCCAGAGCATCCCCCTCAGGGTCTGCTTCCTCCTGGACCGTGGGAACCGTGGGGGCTGGTTTCCCGTGCCCTCTACCCCTTCCTCTCTTGGCAGGTTCCTGGGCCATTGTTCCAGGCTCCAGTTCTGCTAGACCGCCCTCTCTGGCTGTCATTGCACGGGTGGACACACAGATCCACGCAGGCAAGCCCAACATCTCCAAGTGAGTCCTGTGCTCCACCTCTTTCCATGGGGAGCTCTCCAGGTCATTACCTAATAGACAATCTACAGGCAAGGCATCACTTACAACAATTTCCAAAATACCGGAGACTCCCCCCCCCCCCCATTCAAATGAAACATTTGCCAACTTGCAGTAGCGCACTGAACTGTCAGATGCCACAACAGGCCGGAGTACCTTGGGAACAATTTGCTCTTCAGACACCCACCGACACCTGACAGATGTCACGCTGGCCCCTGTGTCTCTCAAAGCCTCTATTTCCTGTCCATTGATGGTCACCTTCTGTCCATATTTCTTAGTGTTTTGGGGCAGCAAAGTTTCCTGGGCCATCTCTTGGTCTCCTAGAGAGACAAGGGTCATCAATGCTAACCCCTTCTCCCCACTAGAAATCAAATCCCCTCCCAAAGCTACACTGGCTAACGCCGGAGCTGGAGCTGGAGCACCAGTGGGTGCTGATTTCTTCTTTGGACATTTGGGGGCAATGTGCCCCACCTCCCTACAGGCATAGCAAGTAGGCGGGGCCCTTTTGTCCTGCGTGCCCGTATGGGGCCAGGACTTCTTAGACTTGGGGGGTTGAGACACCTTCTCTTGGGAACCATTTTGGGGCCCTTTAGAAGACTCCTTTTGATTACCCGTGTCACCCCCACTCTTCTGCGGGGGACCCTGTCCACCTTTGGCTGGGGTACTTACCACCCCCTTGTGGACCCTGGTGCTAGTCCAGCGGTCCGCCTCTTTAGCAAGCTCACAGGGATCAGTTAAATTGCTATCCAAAAGATGCTGGCGCAGCTCTGGAACACATAAACTACTTAAGTGCTCCCAACTAATCAAGTGACACAACCCCACATAATCAGTAACTTTGCTGCCCTTTATCCAACCTTCCAGTGCACGCGTGTACATACTCACACACTCCACCCAAGTACTTGAATCAAGCTTCTTGAAGTTCCTAAACTTCTGGCGGTACTGTTCTGAAGTGAGCCCATACCTGAGGCACAAAGCCTCCTTCATAGCGGGGTAGGATAAAGTACCTGCTGCTTCTAAGGTGCCAAAACATCCCTCCCAGAGGCCTCAAAATGCTTCCACAATCCTGCCCCCCAATTCTTCTCAGGCACTTCATTCATCGTTAAGGCAAGTTCATACGTTCGGAACCACGCATAAATATCCTCACCCCTCTGATAATTCTGTACCAGATCCTTTGGTATGTATACCTTACCCGCCTGTACTGGTTGTGCGCTGCCACCATTAGAACTAGACTCCTCCTTTTTGGCTTTAACCCCTTTGGTGCCAAGGCAATTCCCACTTTTACTCTAATTTCCATTGAAATTACATGGTCAGCTTGGCTGCAGTGCATGACGAGCTGACCTTGTCATGAGCATTGAAGGTGTTAATGTCCAGCTCCCTCATGCTCAACTCATGAGCCAATTGTAGTTTCTTCTCCTCCAAAGCGAGAGCATTTCTTCTCTCCTCCGCCTCTTTCTCAGTTTCAAGGCGCAGTCTCCTCTCATCTGCTTGTGCTTTGAGCTTAAAAAGCTCAATCTCATGGGCCCTAGCTCTCTGATTCTCCTCCAGCTCCTCTGGAGAAATAATCCTACTGGAGTGGTTGCTGCCAGCCCTAGACTCTGGCTTCCTCACTGGCAACTCACTGGACACAAAAGCATTCTCCTGTGTGCCTTCCTCTCCAGTAGAAGCTTCTGGATCACCATGTTTGGCCTCCCACCAAGCCCTCAGAGCTTTCCTTAGCTCTTCCTTGTTTGCGCTGCCCCTTACTGGGCATTCAAGCTGTTTGCAGAATTTTCTCAGTTGCTCCTTGTTATAGATGAACAACTCCTGGATTTCAAATTCCACTTCTACTTCTACACTCACGCTTGGCGCTTTCTGAGACATGATGCTTCCTAACCTTTTCAACTAAAAGGTTTCACCAAAAAGAAAAAATCTTGCGCAACCTGTGCTGCTAAACTAGACTAGTGATGTACAAGAAATCACTGCAGGTCAAGTGCAATTATTAGTTCAGAATCCGCACCGCTGTCCAACAATGTTAGATCTGGGGGTCTCTAGTTGGCAGAGGTAAGTACCTTTGACCAAATAGGGACCCTTGCTTCTAGTCAGGGTGAAGGAATAACCCTCCGAGATAACCCCGGCTCACCCTCTAGGTAGCTTGGTACGAGCAGTCTAGGCTAACCCAAGGCAATGTGTATAATATTTGCACTTAACACAACAACAATCCCCAATCCACCACAAACTGAGACCACACAGGTAAGTATATTTTATAAAAATATATATATCTTTATCTAGTTTCAGCAGGTAAATAAAGCATTTGCACTATAATCACTTTTTCAAGAATACGTTGCACTTAATCTTAATGGTTGCAGGTGTCATCAGGAAGTTCTCAATATATACAAAGAAATATAGTCTCAAGTCTCTAGTCCCTCGGTATCAAAAATGAGTAATACTGATTGACTTTATATTAGCTCTAAAAACGAGCAAGGAAAACAAGGTGGATGCCAACATGTGCCACAGGAATCATCCCCTACCGCTGAGAATCCTAAGCGCGTCTCACCCGAGGGCCGGGGGGACTCCTTTTCCCTCCCCCGGCACTTCTCCTGCCTCAGGTGCACCTCGCTGGGGAGCGCTCACTCGCGCTCGGGCCCGGCCGGTCTCAGCAGGCTCTCCGCCCACTCTCAATCCTTCGGGGAGCGGCGGGGAGCAGAGACGGCAGGCCGGGGGCTCGAGCACTTCTCCAGATCCCTCGGCGAGGTCGGGTCAGTCTTCCCCGGTCCCGGCGGTGATCCCGGCAATTCCTCGGCCCTCTCAGAGCTTCTGCTGAGGCAGCCAATCCCGTCGCGGCTCCTGTGACGAGCCTCTGGTACACCCGGGAGTCAGCCAATGGCAGTGCGGCTCCCGGGACGGCTTGTCGTGACGCTTCCGCCTCTCGCCCAATCACTGCTCAGCCACGGCGATGACGCTGCGCCGCACGGGCCTATCCCGTCGCGGCGTTGGTGAGGGGGCTCGGCTCCTCCCGCCAATGGGGGCGCAACGGCTCCGATCTTTGCCGCGGCAGCCTCCTTTCACGAGCAGCCCCTTCGGGGGATATTCCTGGCCCCGGGCAGCGGCGTAAAAAGCGGCACACGGTGGTTTTCAATGCGCCTGGCACTGTAGGGGCCCACAAACCTCGGATCTTCACCCCACACGTGTCGATGAACACGTCGATCTCGGCCACATGGCAGGCTGGATCAGCGCGGCGCCCTCACTCAGATTAGAGAGCAGCCAGTGCGCTACACAGCCCAATTACAGTGTTTCACGATCTTTTCACCACGCAGCAGCTTCAGGGGGCACAGCAGAGTCTTGTAGTCCTTGGGCAACCTTTATGTCCCTGGGTTGCAGACAGGGGGCCAGCTCTTCTCAGGCCCTCCGAGATTCAAGTTTGTAGACACAGCACACAGCAAAGTCTTGCAGTTTCAAGCAGGTAGGGTCACAGCACACAGCAAAAGTCCCTTTCTCCTCCTCAGCTTTCAGTTGCAACAGCAGAACAGGTCAGCCCTTAGAGCACACAGCAAGGCAATCTTCCTTTAGTTCTCCAGCAGTCCTTCTTCCAGCAGTGGTTCCTTCTTGATTGCGGAGTCTTAGAATCTAATCTTCTGTAGTCAGGGGTCCTTCCCTTATACCCCTCAAAGTCTTTGAAGTCCTTTGAAGTCTTTGTGCAAGTGGGCCTTGAGCCCGGTCTAAACCAGTTCTGGGGGTTGCAGAGAGCTGGGTGTTTCTGGTTTTCTTCTTCCTGACAGCTTCAGGGTCAGAGGTGACAGTTGGCCGGCAGGAGGGGGAGCCAGCATGGTGGTCAGGCAGGCACAGCCCTTCACTACCAGGTGCTATCTCCTCCCGCCTCCCTGGCAGCAGTTGTGGCCTTTCATCCACGGGTTGACTCCGACCCCCTCCCTCCGGGGGCTCTGCAGCCCCTGTCACACCCAGACCAGACAGTCAATCCACAAACAGGCCCAGGCACACAGAAAGGTTTAGACAAGAGAACAGCCACTTTCTAAAAGTACTATTCTCAAACACAGGATCTAAAAACAACCTTCACTAAAAGATGTGTTATTAAATTCTGAGTTCAGGGATATCTTTCACTTATGTCCCATCTTGTTCCTATGAGAAGATAGGCCGGGATCCATTGGGACCAGCCTCCCCCATGTTATTCTATGGAGCAAGATAGCCTTAAAGCAGTGAGCGCACAAAATGGCTGCTGCCCACCACCAGAGCATGTGACCTGCACTAGTACATGCTCGACCTGCCCCCTACACTGCACCCTGCCTAGGGGAGTACCCTGAGCCTTCTGTGGTAAATAAATAATTAATTACCGGTTCTATTTTTCAGGATACTCTAATAACAGATAGCTCAATAAATAAGAGTCAAGATTCGAGGTAGCTGAAGTATACAGGCTTTAATCAGGCATAAAAGGACAGGAACAGGACAGCCTGCATGGGAATAGGATGGCAGCTGCCGGGGGCAGGATCTGGGAATAGGCAAGGGTCACTTTTAATAACAGTGCACAATATTTATAGTTAAACAAATAGATTGCATTCAATACAGTAGGCGTAGCAGTAGGTGGAGTTTGTAGCAGTCGCGAAAGATAAGGCATAAAGTGGGTGTAACAAGAGGTGTGTACAGGGCGTATACATAGACATGTGATGCAAACGTAACAGAATATGTCATAAACAGGACGGAAACATGGAGGGGGCTACCTGAGCAGCTGGGACCTCTAACCTAGTGGTGCGCGTAAACTGGCAATGACGTGTTACCAGGGAGAACTGGGGGCTATGACTTCTGCACTAGAAGAGGAGACGAAAGTCTGGAGGGTCAGAGCGACATGTACCCAGGCATATCTAGTATCTGGTGTTTATAGTACATGTTGATAGAATCCAAAAGTTATCAGGGTAAAGGCTAACAGACACTAAGACTGGTGCATGCATTATTCTAAATGTATTGCATGTGCGAGGAATATTCTATGAATATGAATACAGTATTTCTCTTACATGGAGACATAAAGGCTAGACCATGACGGAAACTATTGATGCGATTCAGTAACTTAGGAATGCAGAGAAGGAGGGCTGGACTGATAACTAGAATCATAACATACTCTTGGCAGACTGGGAGGCAGAGCCAGGCCGAGCCGGGCACTGCGAGGCATAAAAGTAAGCTAAGGGTCAGGGATACAGGTGGGGGCTGTATCGCTCCTCGGAGAGTTCAGGAAACAGGAGCTGAATCTGAGTCCGGGCCCTTTTGAGGCCTAGAAACGGGGACAATTCAATGAATTAACGTGCACACTGTAAAACGTGGCAACGTAGCTTTACATAGGCCTGATATTCGTTGTTTTCACGAGGACTGGAAACTGGCATACTAGAGATGGACACAACTGGAATTGCGTCTTTAATCGATAGGAGGGGAATACATGCATATCGATCATACACATATAACATAAGATGGGGAACACGTAGGCACATATAACATGGCAAAATTTACTTTTCCACATTCCCTCCTTGTGCCCTACGTTTCCATCAGGAAACATCAATATTCATGATACCATCTATCATTTCATATAGCATCATTTGCTCGTCTCGAATTGTCTTGGAACGGGACTTAGGACTAGGAATACAAGAGGTAGCACAAATGCCGCAAATCGCAGGGCCACATTGTATACAGAGGCAGCAACTGAATATGATCATTACTGCAATACCTAGGAATGACAATACTTTCCATCCCCAGGCAGATATAATACTCCAGAGCCAACCGGACCATGTCCAGGTGCCTGGATTCTGGTGTAACTGATGGGCAATTTTATGAAGTCTGGTTATAGCTGAATAAACAGACGGCGCGTTATTAGGAATGAAAATGCAGCAACTAGATCCGATGACTCTACATGCTCCTCCTCTATCGGCCAGTATGACGTCAAGAACGAGACGATTTTGGAGCACGACAAATCTCATAGCAGATTGCTCTTCGGTTAAGTTACCTAGAGCAGAAGCAGTCTCATTCACTACTGCTTCAAGGGTTCTGGTTAGTCTACGTATTAACTTACTATTCTGGACAGGGCCTATAAAGAAGAAGAAACCTTTATTGAAGTCTTGATACTGTTCTAGAGTAGTTTCAGTTTGATCGACAATTGGGGACTCGATCTCCCTTCTATGTCTGACGTGTACTAGATGTGTGTTTCTGTGATAATCAGAAGGGGCTAGGAAAACTGGTGGCAGTAGGAAGGCAATGTAACATGTTCCATCCCAATCGAGGGGCAGACGAACATATGCGGTCTGACCACAAACAAAATAAGAATGACGTGAAGCTTTGAAAATCGATTTCCCACTGTCACTATACTCGACAGTAGTAGTACAAACACTATGTCCTACATGTGCGGAACCATTCTTTCTGACACATAATTCGCCTTTGACTGGTAGTACTGAAATAGCAGGTAAGTCTGGAGTAGTATCAGACTGAACATTCAGGATCATAAAATTCGAAGAATAATTACCTAAATTATAAACTTCATTTTCTAGATCTAACCCTGTTCTATGGGGGAGACCTTGCTTGTCTGGAAAACATGTTCTATTCAGAAGGGACATATCATTTGAGGATGACGTTAACATGGACCATGCTCCACATGAACCATTATGTGAAAACGGATAAGGAAAGAGTGGCAGAACTCCCTTCGGTGTCTGGAAAGGGGGGAGTCGACCACACACCCAACAATTAGTGGCATTGCTGGTCTGGTGTGAATAGTGTAACATTCTGATGAATGTGTTATTTCTCATAGCAAGACGATAGGATAACTCGTGAGGAGGCAGATCACTAAATGTGTGCTCTACTGTAGCATTAGAAAACTTATTTACATGAGGAATTGGGAAACATAAATGCAATGCATAACTTGTGCAGGTAACCATCAAACTTAGAAACAATAAGAAACTTAGAATGACGATACATCGTATAGAGTTTTGACTAACTCTCTCACTATGGGGGTCTATCTCATACATGTCAGATACCTGTCTAACCGTTTCACCCGAGGGGGACTTAGACAATTAAACTGGCTGACTTATTTTACTAGACCGGAGCTTTAATTTATACTCCTGCTGTGGAGTTTTCTCTAACAGAGGAACTTTCAGTTCAGGATTTAGATCAATGTCTGGTTTCAGGCAGTCTTTAGAAATGGAACAGTCCTTAGAAGTGTCCTTTAAAAATGTCTTGGATCGGACTCCATGGAATTTCTTTACATGAGACAGATGGACCCAACCCTTGCGGCCTTCCAACTTCACGGCCGTGCGGGTGGTCAAGAGGACAAGTCGTGGCTCCTTCCAACGAGGCTCCAGCGGACTTGAACGATCAAAGTTCCTGACCAACACGAGGCTTCCTGGAATGACTTCATGCGGTTTCACCTCGGTGTTGTCTGGAAATGCGGCGGCAACCTGTGAACGACAAGAGGGTAGGGCAGACATCAAGGAAGCTAGGTAATCTGTCAACATATTGCTGGAAACATCTATAATACTGCGGGGTCTAGGTGTACCCCACATATTTGGGGGGCGGCCGAATACGACCTCATAAGGGGACAGACCTGATCTGGAATGTGCGACCATGCGCATAAAGAATAAAGCAACTGGCAGGGCAACTAGCCAGTCTACACCTTTCTCTTGACATATCTTGGCAATACGGATTTTGAGGGTCTGATTATGTCTCTCTACGAGACCGGCTGCTTCAGGATGGCGCACACAATGGAACTTCCACTGGTACCCTAACAGAAGGGAAACATGTTTCATTAACTCGGATGAGAATGGCTGGCCGTTATCAGAATAGACGACCCTAGGGAGTCCATAACGGGGAAAAAATTCACGAACCAACTGCTTGGCAGTGGTCGCTGCTGTGTAATCTGGAACTGGATATGCTTCTCTCCACCTGGACAAAGCGCATACAACTACAAGGACATACTTGAAATCTCGACATCGCTCCATCTGAATGTAATCCATCTGGAGGACTTCAAAAGGGTGGTCAGGAGGTTGGAATCCACCTTGTTCCACCGGGACACTTTTACCTGGATTGAATTGACAACATATCATACAAGTACGGACTTTCTGCTTGGCTGCAGCGCGTAAGTGCTTGTTAAACCAAAGGTTCTGAATACTGTCTAACATGGCTTTTTCTCCTAGGTGTGCTGGACTATGTGCGGTATTGATAATGACTTGACCCATAGAGTCGGGGAGAAACCATGTGGCTTTTCCCTTCGTCAACCATCCCTGATCTGTCTGGACCCCTCCTTGTTCGGACCATTTCTTGATTTCTTCAGGAGTAGCATGTAACTGTATGTCTATGACATCTTGTGTAGGGTCCTTAACTGTCATACAAGTAGTCTGTTCTGGAGTAAATGTCTGTGTCTTGTTAACTGGAATGTCTGGTGTCTGAGCTGTAAGCTTGGCTGTTCGATCTGCTAGATCGTTACCTTGGGAAATGATATCAGTAACTTTCGTATGTGCCTTGCACTTCATGATAGCGATAGCTGTCGGTAAATGTATTGTATCTAACAGAGCTTGAATGAGGAGACCATGCTGAATCTTGGTTCCATGAGAAGTCATGAAACCTCTCTCCTGCCAGAGCACTCCGAAGTCGTGTACAACTCCGAATGCGTAACGTGAATCTGTATATATGTTTACTTTCAGGTTCTTGGCACGTATGCAGGCTTGGGTCAGAGCAACTAGCTCTGCTGCTTGAGCAGACAGGGTGTCAATACGGTGTGTTTCAATAACTTCGGTTTCAGTAGTCACTGCATACGCGGCTACTAGTTCTCCTGTACTAGTTCTCATACATGAACCATCCACATAAAGTGTCAGGTCGGGATTAGGTAATGCAATATCTGTCAGGTCTTGTCTTGGCTTAGTCATAGTGTTAACAACTTCCACACAGTCATGTGTGGCAGGATTTGGAGTAACTGACGGTAACAGTGTAGCAGGATTTAGAACGTTGCAGCGTCTGATTTCTATGTGTGGCTGAAACAGTGTCAGTTCATAACCTGTTAAACGTGCAATGGTCAAGTGCTGAGTCTGTGTTCGGTTTAAAAGAACTTCCACGGAGTGTGGAACTTGTACTGTCAGGGAGTGTCCTAATACTATGGAATCACTTTGTCTGATTGCTAGAGCTGTGGCTGCAACTGACTTGAGGCATGCAGGCAAAGCCTGGGCTACTGGATCTAATGTGCTCGAAAAATAAGCACAGGGCTTGTACTGTCCTGCTTGATCTTGTGTGAGAACAGATAATGCAGTACCATCACGTTCTGTGACAAAAAGTGTAAAAGGCTTACTGTAGTTCGGTGTTGCTAGAACAGGTGCTTGGCATAAGGCTTTCTTTAACTCATTAAAAGCAAGTGTATGCTCAGATGTCCAAGGGAGAACAGTCGATACGGCTGCCTCCTGTGTCGTTAACTGTATCAGCGGTTTTGCCAGAAATGCATACTGAGGAATCCATTGTCTGCAGTAAGAAGTAAGGCCAATAAAAGCACGTACCTCCTTCTGTGTCTTGGGCTGTGGAAGACTCGCTATTAACTGGATACGGTCTGGTGTCAACTGCCTACCCCACTTGGACAGTAAGTGGCCTAAGTAGATCACTTGCTGGACACAGAACTGAAGCTTAGAAGGGGACACCTTGTGCCCCTGCTCGGCCAGGAAATACAGAACCGTAAGTGACGCTCGTTCGCAGTCACGTTCAGAACGGGCTGTGATCAGTAGATCATCTACATACTGGAGCAGGGCAGTGTCAGTTGGCATGTGGATATTGTCTAGTTGTCTTTTAAGTGCTTGACTGTAAATACTAGGACTTTCTGTGAAACCTTGAGGAGCTCGTGTGAATTTATAGCTCCTTCCATTTAAACAAAAACCGAAAAGGTACTGGCTGTCTGGATGAATCGGGACACTGAAAAATGCATTCTTGAGGTCTATGACAGTGAAAAATGTAGCTTCAGAATCAATAGCTGTCAATAGGGATGAAATATCTGGGACTACTGGATACTGAGGTATGATACATTTATTAAGTTCTCGAAGGTCAATCACTAATCGATATACTGGAGGTGCATTTGGATCAGTACGTTTCATGACTGGAATGATAGGAGAATTACATACATTGGAGTCAGTTTCTACAACCACTCCTTGAGCAATGAGCTCATCAATAATTTTGGATAAGGCTGTTACAGCCTCAGGTGGCAATCTGTACTGTCTGATTCGTGGCAGGACTATACCTTGCTTGAGAGTCACACGATGGGGTGTGATGTGCATAAAACCTACATCAGTTGGACCTTGCGCCCATAGATGCTGCGGTACATTGGATAATCTTGGATCAAAATCACGTAATACATAGTGACCTTTGAAGTCACGCAAAAACAATCGGACTCCTTCTGGAGAACAGCAAATAACTGCACCTAATTCTTTCAATGTTTTAATGCCTAACAAATTTTCTGGACATGACTTTGTAAGTAACAAATCAGTAGTTCGGGACAATGGACCAACTTCTAGGGAAACTGGCTTTGAAATCTCGTTAACAATAGGCTTTCCTGAAAATCCAAGGGAAACATTTCTAGAGCCTGAGAGCGGAGCCCCTGGAACCTCGTCATGACTGATAGTAGTCCTACTTGCCCCTGTATCAATCAAAAACTTTCTGTCTTTCCCTAATACTTGACTGTGCACATAGGGACCCTCTTGATCTACAGGTATCTCGATGAGAGGCAAGCCTACCTCCCTCTCTAGGCTGTTTCATGAATACTGTTGATACTCTGGATACTCTGTCTGAGCATACTGGTACATTTGCTGTGTAACATGCTGTGTTGCAGCGATAGGCTGCGGTGCTGGAACTGTCTGTTGTGCATTCTGCGGTGACTGAGAAGTCTGTGAGACTTGTTCTGGTCTAGGCGGACGTGGTCTTTCTTTAGTCTTACCAGTAGCTATGTTGTGTTTCAGAACTGCACACTCGTTTATAAAATGACCTGGCTGTTTACAATAATTGCATGTCCCTTTAACGGGAGCTGCAGGATGACTGGCTTGATTCGGACCCCTCTTCTGACTGTCTTGTGGAACAGATTGTGCAACTAGTACTTTCATTTTCGTGTCTTTCATACGTCTCCTTTCGTGTTCTTGCTCTTCCCTGATTCTATTCTGGTGATACTGGAGCATTTGAAGCATTTGTGACGGGGTACTAGCTTGCCAGGTACTTTCGACTTTTAAAACTCGATTTTTAACTTGTGGGCTTGAATTCTCGACTAGTTTGGTAACAAAAAGATGAGGGTATGACTCACTACCTGTCTTCAGACCACTGTTAATAATAAAACATTTTTCAAATCTAGAATAAAAATCACTAGTGTCTTCATCCTGTTTCTGTTTACATGCTGAGATTGCATCCCAATCTTCCTTTTTCGTGGCTAGTAACCTGGGCAAAACCTGAATCAATAACTCGGGCAATTCCTTACATTTGTCCCCAAGACCGGTACCTGGTACTCGTATTTTATCTTCAGCTTCTAGAGCTGTCCAATCAATCTTTTTCTCTCCCACCTCCCATTCTTTTTCCTTGAGTTTTTCATATACCCCAGCGGGCAACAGGACCTTTAACATTTTAATGATATCTGGATACGTGTATTCTCCCATACGGAGCATGTCTTTTAATTCTCGATGGAACCCTGCTGGATCTTTGTCGTGACAAGGAATTAATTTCTTCATCTCTAAGAGTTCCATCTTGGTGATAGGGGTGTAAACAAATACTCGTTGCATTTCACCACCCGCTGTCCTAACTGGGTGTACTTCTCGTAACGGATGCTGTCTATCTATGTAAAATGGTTTACTTTCTGGAGGTGAGACGTGGACAAAATGCGGATTCAGAAACGTTCTATATTTGTGGCGCTGTTCTAGAATGACACTAATTAAATCGGTACCTAAACCTTTCCATCTATACTGGAGCAACTCGTTCAGAACATCATGTAACGGACCTGGATCAGAATGTTGTCCCTCATACAGTGTAATGAGGTGTTGGATCATATACATACCCACCAGTCGCTGCTCGGCTGGGGGCAGTTTCAGAAACATTTGTGCCACTATTTCGTCTGGAAAAGTGGTAGAATCAGTAATCCATCGGACTGCTGATCGGGCTAGTTCTTGTTCATGCATGGTACTAAGTTCGCTATAACCGATACGTGATTTCAGAATGTGATCGGTAGCTTGAAATACTTGTTCAAGATTCTCTTGTTCTAGTGCTGGAAGGTGAAAAACTTTCTTGTGTTCTAGGCGTGAATGTCGGTCTAGAAGTCTAGATTTACCTACATACGCTATTCTGGCGGTATTCTCGTCGTCTACCTCTTCAGTAGAAGAGTTGTCTTCTTTCTCGCTTACTTGTGCTGCTTTTCGTTTCTCGTGTAACTTTATTATTTCTTTACGAATTTTCTTGTACATACTCTCTATACTAGCTAGTGTCTTGTGTCTTCCCTCGGCTATATGGTCACTCCACCTGGTCAGGACTTTCATTTCTTCCGGATCTTTATCCGGATAATCTTGTTCTCTTATCAAACAATTAATTAGAAACTTTAAAAGCATGAGCTGGATCTCGGCTTTCCTTTGAGACATGGCCTCGCCAATACTTTCTGGATCTACTCCTGTACGGATGAAACGATATATTCTGTCTAGATATTCTTTCATATTCGGTAGGGTGTCCAAATATTCGGTCACCCGTCTTACACGCAATGAATACAGGACCATACCATCATCGCCTGGGACTGGATCATAACGGCATTCTGTAAGAGCTCGTTTGATATCTGCAACTGACTGATTTTTGGGTGACCGCTGTAACGCTCGGGCATGTAGCTGAGTAATGTCACACGTCTGTGTTGGGGCGGGGTTCCAGGAGGACTTCCTCCCGAGGCCCCTAAACTAGAATCGTCGACGGGTATCGTACGGGCTGGCAGAGTGACTGATGTAGCGGGTACTTGTACTGTAGGCTGGACCGGGGGTACCGTAACAGGTGCTGCAACGGGTGCCCCGGTGGCTGGAGGAACAGGAATTACATTATTTACGGTGGCTGGCGGAACAGGATTTGCATATTCTGGGACTGTATCGTCCAAATAGGACGAGAGAAAAATATCAGCTGCGGTCGGTTCGTGACGTAGCTTAATCGGAACTAATGGCGGCGGAAAATTACATGGTGCTTCCGGGGTTGCTTTTGGCAAGCCCTCGGCAAGAAGAGGATACATACCCTTAATAAGGGCATTTCTCTGTCTGTCTGACTGTTCGGCTTTAACTCGTTCACCTACTTCGATTAATTCCCTTTCTTGGGCTCTTTCTGAGGATTCTCTACTTAATTCTGTTTTTCTGATTTCTTTTTCGGTTCTTTTATGAGATTATTTGCGCCATAACTCGATGGCATCTTTCTGGGACTGTCTGGCTTTCTTTTTCCATAATGCTTCTTCTACTCGCATGATGCACTCGGCATCCCATGTACCTGATACGGGCCATCTATACTTTTCTTCTAATTCTTTGGTGTACTCCACCCATAAGTCTAGATATAATATGGCACTTATGCCATGCTTATGATACATAAAATGACCTGGACTGTCCCTAGGCGGGACAGGAACTGCTTCTTCGAGCAGACCTTTTATAGTTCTTAACTGGCGTAACTTCGTGAACAGAGGCATAACTAAGACTGGAATCTGGACACAATACAATACACGATAAACACAATAATAACTTTAAGAAAAACAAATCACTCATACCACGACATTGAAAACACATGAAATAACATTTAAAATAACAGTTTGGACAGAATATTACCTGAAATACTGAAAACAGAACACATGAATTTCTCGAGAACAGAACTTACTAGAACAGAAACTTTACTAGAATGACTGGATGCACTGCTAAAACAGCACGAAACTTACCGGTCCCATAAAGAGACACGTCAGGACCCGCATCCACCTAGGTGGACACTTCGTGTTGGATCTGTGTACCCAAACCCACGGACCAGAGACAAATTACTTTGACCCTGTCTAGATACTACCCCAGCAACGGTACTCACCGGGCAGCAAGAACGGAAGGCCTCGGACTGGACTGGACTGCTACGACGACGGACGGACGAACTTCGGACTTCAGTTACAGGTGGGCCTCCGGATACCTCGGACCTTGGACTCTCGGCTTGGGCTCTGGTCGGGACTCGCCGCGTTCCTCCACCGCCTCGTCTGGACGCTGGACCGCAACCTCCGTCTCCTCCGTGGGCCTGAGGGATACTTGAAGCAGAAATATCTGCACGTGCACGGTATGGTTCCGTCAAGGCTGCAGAGGATCAGGGGGCCTGCGTGGCTTCTCCGGCGCGTGGGGAAAGGGCAAGTCCCTGTTCGGGCGCCATTATGTGGTAAATAAATAATTAATTACCGGTTCTATTTTTCAGGATACTCTAATAACAGATAGCTCAATAAATAAAAGTCAAGATTCGAGGTAGCTGAAGTATACAGGCTTTAATCAGGCATAAAAGGACAGGAACAGGACAGCCTGCATGGGAATAGGATGGCAGCTGCCGGGGGCAGGATCTGGGAATAGGCAAGGGTCACTTTTAATAACAGTGCACAATATTTATAGTTAAACAAATAGATTGCATTCAATACAGTAGGCGTAGCAGTAGGCGGAGTTTGTAGCAGTCGCGAAAGATAAGGCATAAAGTGGGTGTAACAAGAGGTGTGTACAGGGCGTATACATAGACATGTGATGCAAACGTAACAGAATATGTCATAAACGGGACGGAAACATGGAGGGGGCTACCTGAGCAGCTGGGACCTCTAACCTAGTGGTGCGCGTAAACTGGCAATGACGTGTTACCAGGGAGAACTGGGGGCTATGACTTCTGCACTAGAAGAGGAGACGAAAGTCTGGAGGGTCAGAGCGACATGTACCCAGGCATATCTAGTATCTGGTGTTTATAGTACATGTTGATAGAATCCAAAAGTTATCAGGGTAAAGGCTAACAGACACTAAGACTGGTGCATGCATTATTCTAAATGTATTGCATGTGCGAGGAATATTCTATGAATATGAATACAGTATTTCTCTTACATGGAGACATAAAGGCTAGACCATGACGGAAACTATTGATGCGATTCAGTAACTTAGGAATGCAGAGAAGGAGGGCTGGACTGATAACTAGAATCATAACATACTCTTGGCAGACTGGGAGGCAGAGCCAGGCCGAGCCGGGCACTGCGAGGCATAAAAGTAAGCTAAGGGTCAGGGATACAGGTGGGGGCTGTATCGCTCCTCGGAGAGTTCAGGAAACAGGAGCTGAATCTGAGTCCGGGCCCTTTTGAGGCCTAGAAACGGGGACAATTCAATGAATTAACGTGCACACTGTAAAACGTGGCAACGTAGCTTTACATAGGCCTGATATTCGTTGTTTTCACGAGGACTGGAAACTGGCATACTAGAGATGGACACAACTGGAATTGCGTCTTTAATCGATAGGAGGGGAATACATGCATATCGATCATACACATATAACATAAGATGGGGAACACGTAGGCACATATAACATGGCAAAATTTACTTTTCCACATTTCCATAGGGGTGACTGATTTGCACAGACAGGGAAGGGTTAGGCCCAGCCAGTGGAGACACTGGCTAGGGGGACAGGGCAGTCCACTGACTGCACACAGGCCCTGCGCTGGCAGGCCTGAGACACCATTTTAGGGCTACTCATGTGGGTGGCGCAATCTGCGCTGCAGGCCCACTAGTAGCATCTGTCATCACCAGCCCTGGCACACACAGTGCACTTTACTAGGGACTTCATGGTGAAACAAATATGCCAATCAGGTATACCCACTCAATATGACAATTTACAGAGGGAGCACTTACACTCTGGCACTGATCAGCAGTGGCAGAGTGTCCAAAACATCTAAACCAGCAAAAGCGAAATCCAGCACAGCATCAAAAATACATGAGTCAGAGGCAAAAAGATGGGGGAAAAACCACGCCAAGGGTGTCAGGTCTAACACGTGTCCCCTCCAGCTGAAAGTGGGGAGAACTACCCAACCTCTTGGGAGTCCTCATCACTAAGGCGGAAGAATCTGGACAGACCATCAGCATTGGCGTGTTCTGTACCAGGGCGGTGCTCCACCGTAAAGTCCATCCCCTGTAGGGAAATGGACCACCTCAACAGTTTTGGATTCTCACCCCTCATCTGCATTAACCTCTGAGGGGCCTGTGGTCGGTCTGAACACGGAAGTGAGTCCCAAACAGGTAGGGCCTCAGCTTCTTCAGAGCCCAGACCACAGCGAAAGCTTCTCTTTCAATGGCACTCCATTTCTGTTCCCTGGGGATTAGCCTCCGGCTAATGAAAGCCACTGGTTGGTCTCCGCCCTCATCATTGATCTGTGAGAGTACTGCTCCCACGCCTTGCTCTGAAGCGTCAGTTTGCACAATGAACTCACTGGAAAAGTCAGGTGCCTTAAGCACCGGTGCTGTGCCCATGGCAGCTTTGAGGGTGTCAAAAGCAGTTTGACAGGCCTCAGTCCAATTCACTTTCCTGGGCTGATTTCTAGATGTCAGCTCTGTCAAAGGGGCCACAATGGTGCCATAACCTTTGACAAACCGTCTGTAATACCCGGTGAGACCTAGAAAGGCTCTCACCTCAGTCTGAGTCTTGGGGGGCTCCCAAGCCAGAATGGTATCAATCTTTGCCTGTAGGGGAGCCACCTGGCCGCTCCCTACCTGGTGTCCCAAGTACACCACCGATCCCTGCTCTATCTGGCATTTACTGACCTTGATAGTGAGGCCTGCCTTCTGCAGAGCCTTCAACACTTCAGTGAGGTGTTGCAGGTGTTCCTCCCAAGTGGAACTGAACACAGCAATGTCATCCAGGTAGGCTGCGCTGAATTGCTCCAGCCCCGCCAGTACCTGGTTGACCAATCTCTGAAATGTAGCAGGGGCATTTTTCAACCCAAAGGGCATGACACGGAACTGGAAGTGCCCCTCTGGCGTTGAAAATGCTGACCTCTCCTTGGCCCCCTAAGTTAAGGCAATCTGCCAGTACCCTGAAGTCAAATCAAAAGTGCTCAGGTACTGGGCAGCTCCCAACCGATCCACCAGCTCATCAGCTCTGGGGATGGGGTGCGCGTCCGTCTTGGTGACCGCATTGAGCCCACGGTAGTCCACGCAGAACCGGAGTCCTGGAGGGCCACCTGGGGTAGCAGCTTTCTTAGGCACTAAGACCACTGGGCTAGCCCAGGGGCTGCTGGAGGGCTCAATAACCCCTAGCGCCAACATCTTGGAAAATTCTTCCTTGATGCTGGCTCTGACCTTGTCAGCCACTCTGTAAAACGTCTGTTTCACAGGCAGACTGTCTCCAGTGTCCACATCGTGGACGCACCACTTGGTGACACCTGGGGTCAGGGAGAACAGGGGGGCGAACTGACCCAAGACTTGGCGACAGTCCTCCTGCTGCTCTGGGGTCAGGGTGGGGGAGAGGACCACACCATCCACTGACCCATCTTGCTCCTTGACTGCCAGGAGGTCAGGGAGAGGATCACTATCCTCCTCCCCTCCAGCATCTGTAGCCAGGAGCATAGTCACTTCAGACCTCTCAAAGTGGGGCTTGAGGCGGTTCACATGTAGCACTCTCAGGGGCTGCCTGGGAGTCTTCAGGTTAACCAAATAGGTAACCTCGCTCTTGCGCTCCACCACCTCATATGGCCCAGACCACTTGTCACGGAGCGCACAAGGCTCCACTGGCGCCATCACCCACACTTTCTGACCAGGGTGGAACTCAACCAGAGAAGTGTTCTGGTCATACCACCTCTTCATTTCCTCCTGGCTAGCCTCCAGGTTCTCTTGAGCGAGCTTCCTGAAGTGCTTGGTCTGGTTGCGAATGGCCAGCACATAACTGAACACATCCTGAGGGGTTTTCCCACGGGATTTCTCCCACCCCTCCTTCACCAGAGTGAGAGGCCCTCTGACAGGGTGGCCATACAGCAACTCAAAGGGACTTAACCCTAAGGATTTCTGAGGCACCTCCCTGTAGGCAAACAACAGGCATGGTAACAAGACGCCCCATTTCCGCCTCATGGGCTCTTCCAGGCCCATAATCATGCCCTTCAATGTGCGGTTGAATCTTTCAACCAACCCATTTCCTTGAGGGTGGTAAGGAGTGGTGAATTTGTATGTCACCCCACACTCATCCCACAGGGACTTCATATACCTAGAAATGAAGTTTGTCCCCCTGTCTGAGACCACCTCCCTGGGGAACCCCACACGGGAAAAGATCCCCATCAGGGCACGGCCCACCACTGGGGCTGTGACTGTCCTGAGCGGGATGGCTTCCGGGTACCGAGTGGCATGGTCCACCAAGACCAGGATAAACCTGTTGCCTAGGGCTGTCTTGGGGTCCAGGGGCCCCACGATGTCAATGCCCACCCGGTCAAAAGGGGTGCTCACCACAGGAAAGGGTTGGAGGGGTGCCACGCACTTCCCTCTGCTCTTGCCACTGGCCTGACAAGTCTGGCAAGATTTACAAAAGGCAGAGACGTGCTTCTTCATCTGGGGCCAGTAGAAATGGGTGACAAGCCTGTGATAGGTCTTGTCTTGCCCCAGATGTCCTGCGAGAGGCACGTCATGAGCCAGACCCAGTAGGAAGTTCCTGAAGCGCTCCGGTACTACCAGCACACGGGCTGCACCGGGCTCAGCGAACTTAGGCTCACTTTAAAGTAAGTCATCCTCCCAGTAGATCAAATGCTCCTTGGACCCCAGGCCTGCTGCCTGGTCTGCAGCCTGCTGCCGTACACCAATTAGAGAAGGGCACTCCTTCTGAGCCTGGCAGAATTCCTCCCTGGAGGGACCACCCTCTTGCTGCCACTGGGACAGCTCAGGCAATTCCCCCAGTTCGGCCACCTGCTCCCCTGTAGGTTCCAGAGCATCCCCCTCAGGGTCTGCTTCCTCCTGGACCGTGGGAACCATGGGGGCTGGTTTCCCGTGCCCTCTACCCCTTCCTCTCTTGGCAGGTTCCTGGGCCATTGTTCCAGGCTCCAGTTCTGCTAGACCGCCCTCTCTGGCTGTCATTGCACGGGTGGACACACAGATCCACGCAGGCAAACCCAACATCTCCAAGTGAGTCCTGTGCTCCACCTCTTTCCATGGGGAGCTCTCCAGGTCATTACCTAATAGACAATCTATAGGCAAGGCATCACTTACAACAATTTCCAAAATACCGGAGACTCCCCCCCCCCCCCATTCAAATGAAACATTTGCCAACTTGCAGTAGCGCACTGAACTGTCAGATGCCACAACAGGCCGGAGTACCTTGGGAACAATTTGCTCTTCAGACACCCACCGACACCTGACAGATGTCACGCTGGCCCCTGTGTCTCTCAAAGCCTCTATTTCCTGTCCATTGATGGTCACCTTCTGCCCGTATTTCTTAGTGTTTTGGGGCAGCAAAGTTTCCTGGGCCATCTCTTGGTCTCCTAGAGAGACAAGGGTCATCAATGCTAACCCCTTCTCCCCACTAGAAATCAAATCCCCTCCCAAAGCTACACTGGCTAACGCCGGAGCTGGAGCTGGAGCACCAGTGGGTGCTGATTTCTTCTTTGGACATTTGGGGGCAATGTGCCCCACCTCCCTACAGGCATAGCAAGTAGGCGGGGCCCTTTTGTCCTGCGTGCCCGTATGGGGCCAGGACTTCTTAGACTTGGGGGGTTGAGACACCTTCTCTTGGGAACCATTTTGGGGCCCTTTAGAAGACTCCTTTTGATTACCCGTGTCCCCCCCACTCTTCTGCGGGGGACCCTGTCCACCTTTGGCTGGGGTACTTACCACCCCCTTGTGGACCCTGGTGCTAGTCCAGCGGTCCGCCTCTTTAGCAAGCTCACAGGGATCAGTTAAATTGCTATCCAAAAGATGCTGGCGCAGCTCTGGAACACATAAACTACTTAAGTGCTCCCAACTAATCAAGTGACACAACCCCACATAATCAGTAACTTTGCTGCCCTTTATCCAACCTTCCAGTGCACGCGTGTACATACTCACACACTCCACCCAAGTACTTGAATCAAGCTTCTTGAAGTTCCTAAACTTCTGGCGGTACTGTTCTGAAGTGAGCCCATACCTGAGGCACAAAGCCTCCTTCATAGCGGGGTAGGATAAAGTACCTGCTGCTTCTAAGGTGCCAAAACATCCCTCCCAGAGGCCTCAAAATGCTTCCACAATCCTGCCCCCCAATTCTTCTCAGGCACTTCATTCATCGTTAAGGCAAGTTCATACGCTCGGAACCACGCATAAATATCCTCACCCCT
Organism: Lissotriton helveticus; assembly: GCF_964261635.1. Taxonomy (NCBI): domain Eukaryota; kingdom Metazoa; phylum Chordata; class Amphibia; order Caudata; family Salamandridae; genus Lissotriton; species Lissotriton helveticus. Next base: position 388,997,787 of record NC_136057.1, read on the forward strand.
CTGATAATTCTGTACCAGATCCTTTGGTATGTATACCTTACCCGCCTGTACTGGTTGTGCGCTGCCACCATTAGAACTAGACTCCTCCTTTTTGGCTTTAACCCCTTTGGTGCCAAGGCAATTCCCACTTTTACTCCAGTTTCCATTGAAATTACATGGTCAGCTTGGCTGCAGTGCATGACGAGCTGACCTTGTCATGAGCATTGAAGGTGTTAATGTCCAGCTCCCTCATGCTCAACTCATGAGCCAATTGTAGTTTCTTCTCCTCCAAAGCGAGAGCATTTCTTCTCTCCTCCGCCTCTTTCTCAGTTTCAAGGCGCAGTCTCCTCTCATCTGCTTGTGCTTTGAGCTTAAAAAGCTCAATCTCATGGGCCCTAGCTCTCTGATTCTCCTCCAGCTCCTCTGGAGAAATAATCCTACTGGAGTGGTTGCTGCCAGCCCTAGACTCTGGCTTCCTCACTGGCAACTCACTGGACACAAAAGCATTCTCTTGTGTGCCTTCCTCTCCAGTAGCAGCTTCTGGATCACCATGTTTGGCCTCCCACCAAGCCCTCAGAGCTTTCCTTAGCTCTTCCTTGTTTGCGCTGCCCCTTAGTGGGCATTCAAGCTGTTTGCAGAATTTTCTCAGTTGCTCCTTGTTATAGATGAACAACTCCTGGATTTCAAATTCCACTTCTACTTCTACACTCACGCTTGGCGCTTTCTGAGACATGATGCTTCCTAACCTTTTCAACTAAAAGGTTTCACCAAAAAGAAAAAATCTTGCGCAACCTGTGCTGCTAAACTAGACTAGTGATGTACAAGAAATCGCTGCAGGTCAAGTGCAATTATTAGTTCAGAATCCGCACCGCTGTCCAACAATGTTAGATCTGGGGGTCTCTAGTTGGCAGAGGTAAGTACCTTTGACCAAATAGGGACCCTTGCTTCTAGTCAGGGTGAAGGAATAACCCTCCGAGATAACCCCGGCTCACCCTCTAGGTAGCTTGGTACGAGCAGTCTAGGCTAACCCAAGGCAATGTGTATAATATTTGCACTTAACACAACAACAATCCCCAATCCACCACAAACTGAGACCACACAGGTAAGTATATTTTATAAAAATATATATATCTTTATCTAGTTTCAGCAGGTAAATAAAGCATTTGCACTATAATCACTTTTTCAAGAATACGTTGCACTTAATCTTAATGGTTGCAGGTGTCATCAGGAAGTTCTCAATATATACAAAGAAATATAGTCTCAAGTCTCTAGTCCCTCGGTATCAAAAATGAGTAATACTGATTGACTTTATATTAGCTCTAAAAACGAGCAAGGAAAACAAGGTGGAGGCCAACATGTGCCACAGGAATCATCCCCTACCGCTGAGAATCCTAAGCGCGTCTCACCCGAGGGCCGGGGGGACTCCTTTTCCCTCCCCCGGCACTTCTCCTGCCTCAGGTGCACCTCGCTGGGGAGCGCTCACTCGCGCTCGGGCCCGGCCGGTCTCAGCAGGCTCTCCGCCCACTCTCAATCCTTCGGGGAGCGGCGGGGAGCAGAGACGGCAGGCCGGGGGCTCGAGCACTTCTCCAGATCCCTCGGCGAGGTCGGGTCAGTCTTCCCCGGTCCCGGCGGTGATCCCGGCAATTCCTCGGCCCTCTCAGAGCTTCTGCTGAGGCAGCCAATCCCGTCGCGGCTCCTGTGACGAGCCTCTGGTACACCCGGGAGTCAGCCAATGGCAGTGCGGCTCCCGGGACGGCTTGTCGTGACGCTTCCGCCTCTCGCCCAATCACTGCTCAGCCACGGCGATGACGCTGCGCCGCACGGGCCTATCCCGTCGCGGCGTTGGTGAGGGGGCTCGGCTCCTCCAGCCAATGGGGGCGCGGCGGCTCCGACCTTTGCCGCGGCAGCCTCCTTTCACGAGCAGCCCCTTCGGGGGATATTCCTGGCCCCAGGCAGCGGCGGAAAAAGCGGCACACTGTGGTTTTCAATGCGCCTGGCACTGTAGGGGCCCACAAACCTCGGGTCTTCACCCCACACATGTCGATGAACACGTCGATCTCTGCCACACGGCAGGCTGGATCAGCGCGGCGCCCTCACTCAGATTAGAGAGCAGCCAGTGCGCTACACAGCCCAATTACAGTGTTTCACGATCTTTTCACCACGCAGCAGCTTCAGGGGGCACAGCAGAGTCTTGTAGTCCTTGGGCAACCTTTATGTCCCTGGGTTGCAGACAGGGGGCCAGCTCTTCTCAGGCCCTCGGAGATTCAAGTTTGTAGACACAGCACACAGCAAAGTCTTGCAATTTCAAGCAGGTAGGGTCACAGCACACAGCAAAAGTCCCTTTCTCCTCCTCAGCTTTCATTTGCAACAGCAGAACAGGTCAGCCCTTAGAGCACACAGCAAGGCAATCTTCCTTTAGTTCTCCAGCAGTCCTTCTTCCAGCAGAGGTTCCTTCTTGATTGCGGAGTCTTAGAATCTAATCTTCTGTAGTCAGGGGTCCTTCCCTTATACCCCTCAAAGTCTTTGAAGTCCTTTAAAGTCTTTGTGCAAGTGGGCCCTGAGCCCTGTCTAAACCAGTTCTGGGGGTTGCGGAGCAGTGAGCGCACAAAATGGCTGCTGCCCACTACCAGAGCATGTGACCTGCACTAGTACATGTTCTACCTGCCCCCTACACTGCACCCTGCCCAGGGGGGTACCCTGAGCCTTCCATAGGGGTGACTGATGTGCACAGACAGGGAAGGGTTAGGCCCAGCCAGTGGAGACACTGGCTAGGGGGACAGGGCAGTCCACTGACTGCACACAGGCCCTGCGCTGGCAGGCCTGAGACACCATTTTAGGGCTACTCATGTGGGTGGCGCAATCTGCGCTGCAGGCCCACCAGTAGCATCTGTCATCACCAGCCCTGGCACACACAGTGCACTTTACTAGGGACTTCATGGTGAAACAAATATGCCACTCAGGTATACCCACTCAATATGACAATTTACAGAGGGAGCACTTACACTCTGGCACTGATCAGCAGTGGCAGAGTGTCCAAAACATCTAAACCAGCAAAAACGAAATCCAGCACAGCATCAAAAATACATGTGTCAGAGGCAAAAAGATGTGGGAAAAACCACGCCAAGGGTGTCAGGTCTAACACATAGGGTGTGCAGGTTCTGCCAGATTACCTTGGAGTGGTCTAACTCCCCATTTACCTGCGGGCACGTGTCATCTAGCAGCCAGACTTGGTGTAGAACAGTTCAGTCTTATTCAGGATGGTGTTAGATTCCAGCCCGCCCAGAATTCAGGTATGGGGCGACCTTTGACACTCCATCGAGATACTCCTCTGTCTAAACATTTGCATAGTGTTGGTTATATAATAAACCTCACCCATTCATTTTGTGCCTTAGTCTTGGTCCTATTGTCATTGTCGATTCTATTCACCCAGAGCTGTCGCCGAACGGACAACAAGCGACATTTCCCACAGTGTAATAAATCCTTGTTGAGATTGTTCTAAGGCAAGATAATATGCCTACCAAGAAATATGACTGTAAGCAAACCATTTCTGAGTACATCATCTCATGAGGCAGCGCAAGCCAATGTGTATTAAAAGTAATCGTTTGAAAAGATGTCAACTTTTAACTTATTCATGTAAAATGGAAGTATTTGAACCCGGGCCTATGTAACCACACAACACCAATGTCAGTATGCGGTAATAACCCGGAGCCACTTTTGTGACATGCCTTTATAAAAATGTTTTTGTATGCAATGTGGTTAAATGTATGTCTCTGTGACGCTTTCTATTACGTTAAGTCTGCCTGTTGGTTCTTAACAAGGATTTGTTTTCTCGGCAGGATCCAATGGTGAGATTAGCAAGTCCGGCCTCTTTGCCCTTTGCACCTTGGATGGTGAGTAGATCTGGTTTATTTGTAGCTCGTTCACAGGCATTGTAGATTCTGGTCCCTATTGTGGTGCCAGTTAAGGATAAAATAAATCGTGCACCATTAAAACTGCAAAGTAGTCTACAGCTACCGCCCCAGCTGGCATTTTCTTTCCAGTTTAAGGTCATGTCACAGAGGTTTATTTGGTGTTTTTATAAATGTGACTAAAACATTGTGTGGTAATCTTTAATTACTCTTCTCCAAGATCAGTATTGACTAATTTAAATACCAGAGTGAAGCATTTGTATCAGGCTAACAGGATACCAGCAAGCTAGGTCCTATACAAAATGTATTGGTTTAGGTGTGTTGTGCAGCTGCCTTGTCGGGCGCCAGGACGCTCCTTAGCTGGAGCATCTGTGCGCCAAATAAAAACGCATAACATAACATAACATAACATAACATGTATGGAGGGAATTGTTTGCGGCCGTGGAGGAATGAAAGGGAGTACTGGAGTAAATGAGAAATATAGTAATCATCATCATCATCCGATCATATTAGAAATGACCATAAAAGCACACATAATAAATACATTAATAAAAATGTTGTTACAAGAATATTATAAAATACAGTATTCATTTTTGGGCTGCTTTCTGTTGCGTGAAGTCTCTTATAATTTCATAATAAAAATAACCATTCTCATAATATTTTTTTCTTATCACTTTAAAAAAATCCCAAAACACTTGTTTCTATCAAAATTAACAGAAGACAAATTTTGTTTGATTTCAGTTCTGTCTTTATTTTTGTAACTCGCATTTTTATTCAGAATCACATTACATGTTGTCCCACAGGGTCACGGAGCAACGAAAAAAGAATCACTTTATCTTACATTTCAGGTTCTTAGTGCAAAATATTACTGCAGCCTCAATGTTTGCCCATGTACTCGGCTCCAAAGTGTCACTGCAATGCATCCATCTCTATATATAATACACGGGACAACTCCCGTAGGAGTAAGTTATGTGCAGAAAAAACATAATAATAAAAACAACAAACTTGGCAGCGACAGGCAGTTGGTCGGTATTCCCCGAGAAATCCTTTAACAGAGGGCAGGAAACAATTATAGACATGAGTGAAGCCCCCTGGCTCCTGAGCAGTTCACCATCCCACCTGCGCAGTGAGAAAGCAGAATGCATGCGTGGGGTAGGGATTGGAAGCGTCTCAATCTGCTAAAATAAGTATACTATTTATCTATTCTGCAGGGATAGCTAGGGGGCGCACAGAGAACCAACCCACACCTATCCCCACCTGTCCCACAATCTGGCAATCTCTGGTCACTCCTACCCATGTACGCCACTTAGCCATAAGTTGTACAACATCTTAGTCTTGCATTCAAGGGGTCACCCTGCAGTGTCAACGTGGGGGTAGAAATATCTCCCGTCTACGAAGACACCACAGCCTCCTCATCCGATCCCTTCATCCGACACAAGGCTCCAACATGTCCCCCAGATTATGCACTGCCCATCAGTACGAACCGAGCACAGACCGCAATCCTCAGTCACACCCCACTCACTCAGGTCAGCCTTCCATTTATCCAGCCAGGGCAGTATAGGATGAGTTCAGTGTGTGCAATGCATTGTTTAGCCAGTACGAGTCCCATTAGGGTAAACTTATGTCGCATACAAGCCCCCAACTTCGGAATCTGGAGTACGCCCAGGAGACTTCAGTTTATCTTTATAAATATATTTGCCGCAAATGCATGTGTTCCTAATACAACCTGGCCACCCAATTTTACTGCTTTTTTTTATGCTCAGGGATTGACCTCTTAGATTTCATTATAAACTTCCTATTCAGTTAACAATTTTCTTCCACCAAATTTATCTGTATGTGCTTTTGTCCCTATCTTTATTGAAAATTGCAAGGCCACATAGAACAACAAAGTTAACCTCATGTGTCCATTGTACTTTCTCATCAAATCCGCCCCACTAAGGCTAAGACCTGTTACCCCGCATCACTTTTGAGCCATTTGTGCTGATCTGCAAAACGTTACCTGCAGGGTCTCACCTAGGTCCCATGTGTGCCATTTCTTCCACACTGGCCTAGGATTGGGACAATATTCTTATTAAACCGTGGCAGATTTGGTTAACTTCTTTCTCCTTACATGAACCATGCAACAAACCTCCCAAGGACTGGTCCAAATAATTCTTAAGGAAATCCTCACTGGAAGTAGTGGTGCTTGGATAGTAGGTTGCTCTCAGCGTCAAATTAAAATGAGCTCAACTCTTATGTAGTGTTTGTTGACTAGGTTTCATCCTGTATACTGCACTGATTCAACATTAGAAGCTGTTTGTGGTGAATAATGTTTAGCCATTTTCATGTGGGTGTATGTCACACCTTGTTTGGAGGGTACAGAGCAGGAGGGGGCCGCGGGGCTGCAACCATGATTGTTGTGGTAATTTGTCTCCAGTGTCTTGGGGTCCATCCTGCTCTGGTTTTGTAAACTGGTCCAAGTACACCTGACTCTCAGGGTAGCGATGGTCAGCAGTCAAAGGCTTCTCTGGGAGGTTGTGTGGGGCAGAGACACTGAAATCAATCAGTCAAACAACAAACGCAATAATTGGTAAAAATTAAAGGGCTTTATTATCACAGCAAAATAAAAAGCAAAACACCTTAAGGGGCAGGCAGTTACAGGCTTCTTCAAACATATTTATGGGGCGGTAGCCAATTACAGCAATTCTTAAACTCTACACTGGTCTAACAATAATATACAGTGTTTTGGCAGTGATTGAAAGGTCATAGTCAAGATTCAGGCATAGGGGTGAGCTCATTTTTAGACTTTTTTAGCAACCCATAGGGTCGCTTGGGATTTAGCAAGAGAGTTTCAACTATCAATTGTTTATCTCCCTAATGTGTGCTTATACAGTCTCTCAGTCTTTAATTTCAAGTTCAGTTTTACTTGTCCTGGCTTGGCTTGAAAATTGGTAATGCGCTCTTCACACTGCATTGAAAAGCAGATGTATGATTGTGGGCATCAGGCCTGCATCTTGAATCTTACTGCTGGGAATGAGCATAATTATTTACAACAAGGGGTGGTGATGGACAGAGTCTCTGATTTAAGCAGAGTACTCTCACCCAGTCAAGAGATCAGGGCTAGATCCAACACCGTTTTTTAGCTCATTGCACCATCCCAGTTTCAGAACCTGGCTGTATGCAAATTAGTCTGTCCCTGGCCCAGTGCATCATGGGAACAGGGCAGACCAGACTACAAAAGCCAATTCTTACACTGGGAAGGAAACAAGCTTCCGGGGACCGGTTTCTGCCATTTCAGGCGTCTTCGGCCCGGCTTGCTTGAATCCTGATGGTGCAATGAGCAAGGGACTCACATCTGAGTATACCCTTCCACGCTTAGGGTGGACAAAATTATTTACAACAAGTTCATCACCACCCCCTTTTCTGTATCGTTTTTGGCCACTATAGGTGTGGCAGGGTATACTCAGACATGAGTCCCTTTCTCACTGCTCCATCAGGATTCAAGCAAGCCGGGCCGAAGAGGCTGAAATGCCAGAAACCGGTCCCCGGTAGCTTGTCTCCTTTCTGGTGAAGAATTGGCTTGGTAGTTTGGTCTGCCCTGTTCCCATGATGCACTGGGCCAGGGACAGACTAATTTGCATATAGCCAGGTTCTGAGCTGGGATGGGGCAGTGAGATAAATAACGGTGATGGATCAAGCCCTGATCTTTGGACTGGGTAAGAGTGGTCTGCTTAATTCAGACACTCTGTTCATCACCACCCCCTTTTCTGTATCGTTTTTGGCCACTATAGGTGTGGCAGGGTATACTCAGACATGAGTCCCTTTCTCACTGCTCCATCAGGATTCAAGCAAGCCGGGCCGAAGAGGCTGAAATGCCAGAAACCGGTCCCCGGTAGCTTGTCTCCTTTCTGGTGAAGAATTGGCTTGGTAGTTTGGTCTGCCCTGTTCCCATGATGCACTGGGCCAGGGACAGACTAATTTGCATATAGCCAGGTTCTGAGCTGGGATGGGGCAGTGAGATAAATAACGGTGATGGATCAAGCCCTGATCTTTGGACTGGGTAAGAGTGGTCTGCTTAATTCAGACACTCTGTTCATCACCACCCCCTTTTCTGTATCGGGAATGAGCATAATGGCAGACCTTGGCAGCAGTCTCTCGACTTCGGCAGTTGCAGCCTCCAGGTCTTTAAAAGTACTCTGATACTGCAGTGTTGTAGGTCCTCACAGGTTGCACAGCATGTTGAAACAGCAACAAAGCTCCTTTGGGTCATGCTGCATTAATGTTGGACAGCAAGCTGCCCATGGTTATCAATTTGCCCTATAAACCACACAAGGAATCCAGCTAACCACTCGGAGCTTGGGAAGGCGCAGGTTATTCTCCCAGTATGGTTTGTCTCTTCTGATTGCTTCACACTCTGAGAAAACAGATGGGCTTCTTCTCCTGAGCAGTCTTTTTCCTGCAGTACCAGGCACTCTCCTTTTCTCGCCCATTCCTCTAATGCAGGCACTAGGCAGACCCACAGATCTTCAACACGCTGCAGAGACTTCAAGTAATGGCCCCTCACTTCTAGTACTCTGACTGTCAAACAGACACTTATTCCGGATGTCCGCAGATGTTTAATTACTCTGCAGAGAACTATTTTCCTTGGTCAAGAAGAACTTGCAACTGGAAGTGGGTTTGTCCCACCTTCATATGAATTTTCCACACAAGGGATGTTGTGTTGATCTTCTGTTCAGAGTCAAGAAATTGGTTTGGGTGGCTAGTTTTCACGTTTCATTTTTTGCTGCAGTACACACACAGCCTCTGTGCAAGGTGATGGCTGTCACAGCGGGTATTGATGATGCTGGCTCCAGCCAGGAGTATCCAAAACATGGGCGCAATGAAGTGTGAAGACTTTGCATCAGACTATCATCAGCCTTCCTGAAGTAGCAATCGGGTAAAGACAAAAGGGTAGTCCCTACCTGGAAAATCCTTCAACAACATAATCTGCTGGCGTACCCCCACTCCTGTACCATCAACCAAATGGCCGCCTCAGCAGACTAATCAGCAATCCCCTGAAAAAGGGCCCTTATAGGGTAGTCCTGCCTCCATTCTTCCACATTTTACTGTCTGGGGCTTCTCCCTTCACCTCCAGGAAAACAGACAGTTCACATCCTATTATCTGGGGGAGCTGTATTCGATTTTCCATTCTGTGCAATATCAAACCAGGGGCTATCCAAAATGCATCCTGTTGCTCCCTGAAATCATACTCTCACCTAAGCATGGAGTCTTACTACCAACCATACATCCCAAGTGTGCATGGAATGTCAGCACAAGAGTCTGTGTGGCACATCTAAGTGGAACTTTACATGTGGATGGCCTGTTGTCGCACCTCTTCTGAAGCAGGAAAAAGATCTGTTCAGTAGCATTAAACCACAGAGATCCATGTGCTATGCCACCGCTTAAAGTCAACAACAAGAGCCAGGACAGTAATCATATGTCAATATAGAGAACAAGCTTGGTGTGCCCCTCGAGGGTAAAGAACAGGTTCTGGACCTTGGATACACCATGGCCTGGTCTTAGAGTACATGCTAAATTAGCATATCAATTGGGACTAAAAAGGCAGGATGCCAGTTTCCAAAATGCAGCTGTGTCACTCAGGACAGGGCTGCATGCCCCTTTCCTGTGCAGGAGACGTACCCTCTCAGTCTCAATTATAGCATGCATTCTTTCCAGAATTGAGCATTTGGCCCTTAAAACATATCCTTCGGAGTGTGAGGTGGCGTTGAAACAGATATTTTGATTCTTTTGAAATGTTACTTCTAAATAATATCCTTATATCTGGAGGCAGGAGCACCAAACCCTGGACCCACTCTTTGAGAAGGATTGCTTTAGTTTATTTGATTTGTCTTGTTTTTTAAAGAAGGAAATTCTAGAATGAGGGAGTCACAGCTCCAAAGTAGTCACTGGCTGCCAGAGATGGTCATTTAGTTTTAGGTCTCGTGCCTAGCGTTGCAGTGTGCTGCAGCGCGAGACATTTAGTAGGTAAAAATGGGGTTTCAGAAGCTGACCTAGGAATGGCACACGCAAGAGCATGTGCTTTTCCTTTTGTGGCACGCTATTGGGCTTTGCGTGCATGTTTTTTTACCAAGAGAGCACGCAATAGGCTGAAAGCGTGCTCATTGCTCCGCCCATGGCCTATTGGTGTCTATTACGCGCACCGGCCGTCATGTTGTTCCAATTATCGTGCTCAGACACTGGTGCGATAATTGAAACACATGGCTCGCAGTGGTGCGTGCGCACGCACCACTCGCGGGCTTGTTCTTTTTTTTTTTTTTGGATCCATTTCTCAGGGAAGCAACTAAATTAAAGAAGTCGTGTTTTGTTCGGCGCCCCTTTCACACCTCCCAGGATAGCAATGTTTATAAAACAAATTCTACCTATTTATATGTGGCTGGCAGACGGTGAAATCCTTAAACTTCACAGCTGATAACATTCATAGCATATACATTGTCACCCATGGTGAAATCCTTAAACTTCACAGCAGACAACATTCGTAGCATATACATTGTCACCCATGGAGGTTGCTTTGGTCAGCGCCTGGTTTCCTTCCAGAATCACCTGTAGCAGATACCCAGACTGTGTCTGATTCTTCGGAAGGCAGATCTGCTCTTTAAGTAAAGTCAACAGCAAGGGCTTTTCAAAATCTGCAGGAAGACAACAGCAACCGCAACAGGCACCACATTTCAGTGTTTTCAAGACCTGTTCTAAGTGAATGGGAGTAGCCTTGATGACAGCATTGGGACTAGTGCTGATGACAAGTTAAAATAGCGCCGATGATACCAATGAGACTAGTGCTCCTGACAACAATGAGAATAGCACTGATGATAACAATTGGACTGGTGCCGATGCCAACAATGAGAATAGCGCTGATGATAACAATGAGACTAGCGCCGATGCCAACAATGAGAATAGCACTGATGATACTAATGGGACTAGTGCCGATGCCAACAATGAGAATAGCGCTGATGATACCAATGGGACTAGTGCCGATGCCAACTATTGCGCATGACAGCAATGAGAATAGCACTGATGATAACAATGGGACTAGTGCCGATGCCAACAATGAGAATAGCACTGATGATAACAATGGGTCTAGTGCCGATGCCAACAATGAGAATAGCAATGATGATAACAATGGAACTATTGCTAATGACAGCAATGAGAATAGCACTAATAACCGTGGGCCTAGTGCCGATGCCAACAATGAAAATAGCACTGATGAGACCAATGGGACTAGTGCCCATGACAACAATGAGAATATCATTGATGATACCAATGGGCGTAGTGCCCATGACAACAATGAGAATAGCACTGATGATAACAATAGGACTAGTGCCCATGACAACAATGAGAATAGCGCTGATGATACCAATGGGACTATTGCCGATGCCAACTATTGCGCATGCCAGCAATGAGAATAGCACTGATGATAACAATGGGACTAGTGCCGATGTCAACAATGCGAACAGCACTGATGATAGCAATGGGACTAGTGCCGATGCCAACAATGAGAATAGCACTGATGATAACCATGGGACCAGTGCCCATGACAACAATGAGAATAGCGCTGACGATACCAATGGGACTAGTGCCCATGACAACAATGGGAATAGCGCTAATGATACCAATGGGACTAGTGCCGATGCCAACTATTGCGCATGCCAGCAATGAGAATAGCACTGATGATAACTATGGGACTATTGCCGATGTCAACAATGCGAACAGCACTGATGATAACAATGGGACTAGTGCCGATGCCAACAATGAGAATAGCACTGATGATAACCATGGGACCAGTGCCCATGACAACAATCAGAATAGCGCTGACGATACCAATGGGACTAGTGCCCATGACAACAATGAGAATAGCACTGATGATACCAATAGAACTAGTGCCCATGACAACAATGAGAATAGTGCTGATGATACCAATAGGACTAGTGCTCCTGACAACAATGAGGATAGCACTGATGATAACAATGGGCCTAGTGCCAATGCCAACAATGAGAATAACACTGATGATAACAATGGGACTAGTGCCGATGCCATCATAGAGAATAGCACTGATGATAACAATGGAACTATTGACGATGCCAACAATGAGAATAGCACTGATGATAACAATGGGACTAGTGCTGATGCGAACAATGAGAATAGCACTGATGATACCAGTGGGACTAGTGCCGATGCCAACAATGAGAATAGCACTGCTGATACCAATGAGACTTGTGCTCTTGACAACAATGAGAATAGCACTGATGATAACAATGGAACTAGTGCTGATGACAACAATGAGAATAGCACTGATCTTAACAATAGGACTAGTGCCGATGCCAGCAATGAGAATAGCACTGATAACAATAGGACTAGTGCCCATGACAACAATGAGAATAGCGCTGATGATACCAATGGGACTAGTTCCGATGCCAACAATGAGAATAGCGCTGATGATACCAATGGGACTAGTTCCGATGCCAACAATGAGAATAGCGCTGATGATACCAATGGGACTAGTGCCGATGCCAACAATGAGAATAGCACCGATGATAACAATGGGACGAGTGCCGATGCCAACAATTGCGCATGACAGCAATGAGAATAGCACTGATGATAACAATGGGACTAGTGCCGATGCCAACAATGAAAATAGCACTGATGATACCAATGGAACTAGTGCCGATGCCAACAATGAGAATAGCACTGATGATACCAATGGGACTAGTGCCCATGACAACAAGGAGCATAGCACTGATAACCAAGGGACTAGTGCCCATGACAACGAGAATAGTGCTGATGATACCAATAGGACTAGTGCTCCTGACAACAATGAGGATAGCACTGATGATAACAATGGGACTAGTGCCAATGCCAACAATGAGAATAGCACTGATGATAACAATGGGACTAGTGCCGATGCCAACATAGAGAATAGCACTGATGTTAACAATGGAACTATTGCCGATGCCAACAATGAGAATAGCACTGATGATAACAATGGGACTAGTGCCGATGCCAACAATGAGAATAGCACTGTTAATAACAATGGGACTAGTGCCGATGCCAACAATGAGAATAGCACTGATGATAACAATGGGACTAGTGCCGATGCCGACAATGAGAATAGCACTGATAATAACAATGGGACTAGTGCCGATGCCAACAATGAGAATAGCACTGATGATAACAATGGGACTATTGCTCATTGCAGCAATGAGAATAGCACTGATAACCATGGGACTAGTGCCGATGCCAACAATGAAAATAGCACTGATGAGACCAATGGGACTAGTGCTCATGACAACTATGAGAATATCACTGATGATACCAATGGGCGTAGTGCCTATGACAACAATGAGAATAGCACTGATGATAACAATGGGACTCGTGCCCATCTCAACAATGAGAATAGTGCTGATCATACCAATGGGACTAGTGCCGATGCCAACAATGAGAATAGCACTGATGATAACAATGGGTCTAGTGCCGATGCCAACAATGAGAATAGCAATGATGATAACAATGGAACTATTGCTAATGACAGCAATGAGAATAGCACTGATAACCATGGGACTAGTGCCGATGCCAACAATGAAAATAGCACTGATGAGACCAATGGGACTAGTGCCCATGACAACAATGAGAATAGCACTGATGATAACAATTGGACTATTGCTCATGACAACAATGAAAATAGCACTGATAACCATGGGACTAGTGCCCATGACAACAATGAGAATGACGCTGATGATACCAATGGGACTAGTGCTGATGCCAGCAATGAGAATAGCACTGATGATAACAAAGGGACTAGTGCCGATGCCAACAATGAGAATAGCACTGATGATAACAATGGGACTAGTGCCGATGCCAACAATGAGAATAGCACTGATGATAAAAATGGGACTAGTGCCGATGCCAACAAAGAGAATAGAACTGATGATAACAATGAGAATAGCACTGATGATAACAATGGGACTAGTGCCGATGCCAACAATGAGAATAGCACTGATGATAACAATGGGACTAGTGCCGATGCCAACAATGAGAATAGCACTGATGATAAAAATGGGACTAGTGCCGATGCCAACAAAGAGAATAGAACTGATGATAACAATGGGACTATTGCTCATGACAGCAATGAGAATAGCACTGATAACCATGGGACTAGTGCCCTTGACAACAATGAGAATATCCCTGATAACAACGTGACTAGTAGTGATGATAACAATGAAAATAGCTCTGATGGTAACAATGGGACTAGTGCTCATGACAACAATGAGAATAGCACTGATGATAACAATGACTATAGCTCTGATGATAACAGTGGGACTAGTGCTGATGAGAACAGTGAGAATGGCGCTGATGACAACAATGAGGCTAGTGCTGATGACAACACTAATGACAACGAAAATAGCGCTTATGATAACAATGAGACTAGTGCCGATGACAATGAGACTAATGCCGATGACAACAAGACTAGTGCTGATGACAACAAGACTAGTGCCAATGACAACAATAAGAATAGTGCTGATGATAACAGGACTAGTGCAGATGGCAAAACTGCATGATTAAGAGACTGTTACTCAGGGTCCGTACTGGTCATTCATAGGAGACACTGTCCTAGACTCACATGCCTCTCATCAGTGTGCACACTGGTCTTTAACCATATTCCTCCAACAGATTCTAGCACATTATTACAGGTTAATATGTTTCTTGTGAGGCCTCCTGACTCCTGCCATTGGGATTTATGTTCTGCCACTATGTTGATTATAATTCCAGTGCTGGAGCATTGTGCTTTTGGTAACACGAAGCCATCTTGTGCTTTACCTGTACTTATTTATTTTTGTGAGTAATGTTATTTATTTATTTATTTATTTTGCAATTTATATTGCGCGACTAAACCCGAAGGTGTCAAGGCGCCTAACCAAGAGGATCAAAAAGGCAGAACACAACTACAGGTAAGCCTGCACAAAAAGACGAGTTTTCAGGGCAGTTCTAAATGATTGTAAAGTGGGAAGGGACCTTAATTCCAATGGGAGGGCATTCCACCACTTTGGGGCCAGATTGGAAAAGGCTTTACCACCCTATCTAGTTTTCCGGATGCGTGGAACTGAGAGAAGCAGTCGGTTGGAAGAACGAAGATTCCTACCTGGACTATAACGAGACAAGATGGATCCAATTCCAGTAGGGCTGCTTTTTGCTAAGGCCTTATAGACCATACACAAGGTCTTAAAAAGTATACGGTCCTCAACAGGAAGCCAGTGAAGCTGCTTCCTGGCAGAGGTAGCCGAGGCACACCGGGGTAGATCCAGGACAAATCTGGCCGCTGCGTTCTGGACCACCTGCAAGCGCTGCAGCAGACTTTTATTCAGTCCCGCATACAGCGCATTGCAGTAGTCCAGACGGGAGCTAAGGAGAGCAACAGCAAGTTGTTTCCTTGCCTGCTGTGAAAGGTAGTGCCTAATTTTCCTTAGTATGCGGATGATACCCCAACAGGTTGATACCGTTTTGTTAACCTGTTGGCACATACTGAGGATGGGATCAATCATAACCCCAAGATTTTTGGCTGAGGAGGTAGGATCAGGACAGACTCCCAATGAGTCTGGCCACCACTCAGCTGACCATATCTCCTCCTTTCCTCCAAACACCATCACCTCAGTCTTCTCCCCATTAAGTTTCAATGAGTTGTGAATCATCCATTGGCCGACTGCCTTCATACAAGATCTAAAATTGGAGGCAGTCGACGTAACTGACTGGGAGAGAGAGACGAGGATCTGCGTGTCATCCGCATAGGAAACTACCTCCATCCCAAAAGATCGAATTAGTATGGCAAGGGGGGTCACATAAATGTTAAAAAGGGTCAGGCTTAATGCCGCATCACCCTTTGCTCTCTGTGATCGAGGAAAGAGGTTAGGAGCCCCAGGGCCGCCCCCTGAACCTCAATCTCCCTCAGGCGAGATGTTAAAACCGAGGGAGAAAGGGTATCGAAGGCAGCCGTGAGGTCTAAAAGGATCAGGAGGGAGGTCTGTCCCCCATCCACACGCGTGCGGATATTATCAAGCACTATGGTGAGGGCAGACTCGGTGCTGTGTTCCCTCCTGAAACCATGCTGGGAAAGATCCAAACAGCCCGAACTCTCCACAAAGGCAGCAAGATGTTTATTTAAATGAGCTTCTAACATCTTCGCGGGAGCCAGTATGCGCTGTAGAAACTGATTTTCGGTGACAACAAGCATTTGCAATGCAATAGGTCTTGTATTTACGCAAGTTTGACCCATTGGCATTGTAAATGACAATGGCTTTTATTTATGTTTCAAAAACCAAAACATAAATAAAAGGCAATGTCATTTACAATAAAAATAGCTCAAACTCTCGCAAATGCGAGACCTATTGCATTGCAAATGCTTGTTTCACTAGGTAGGATTATAAATCTGAAGAAGAGCCTAATGGGTAATCTAGGCTAGTCTATGGATACTTCACACCTCAAAGTAGAGCCAGTTCATTATGATTAGGGTGGGAGAGATTTGACTTTCAATAAAAAGTAGTTTGCGGCCTAGTGTGTTGGAGAAGAGGGTATCTATTTCTTAGGATATAGCCTCTGCTTGCAGGACAGAGTTTAAACGTGTGTTTTGAGAGAGCTAAACCTCATTATAAATCTTTTTCTTCTAATGGTATATTAACTTCAATGGTAATGAATTCTAATACAACAGTAGTTTGCACGTTACTTGTTCCCTAATTACAGGCGTCTTTTCCTTAGTTATAGGTAATGCTTACAGCTTGCTTTATGTTTCGTTTTCATTGTATTTATCCGCTTTACAAGCATATGTTAGCCATAGACAATCAGTGTGTTTTATTTTACATTGTGTGATGCGTTTATATTTAAAGCTTGTTTATTTAACAATCTCACAGCATTGTAAAAGGACAACATTTATGCCGGTTGCACAATATTGCAATAGTATAGTCCGGTATTGCCAGTTATGAAGTGGGATCATATATTGTAGCAATCCAACATTGGAGACCATGAACCCGTTGCAACTGGTAGCCTCGAGGTATCCCCAACCATGAACATTAGAGCTACAATAAATGGGTTCGTAGGTGTGGTGGGAAAATATGATTCATTAACCACATAGAAAAGGAAAAAAAGAAAAGAGACAGGGGAAACAAGATTTTCAATAACTATCAACAACTAACAATAGAGGCAACAGCTAACCAACGCAATGTCATCTCCCCCTCAACAGCTTTCTGTGAGAAAGAGGGGAGGAGGGACAGAGATCTTGGGGGATCCGGGGAGTCGGGTCATCCCCCACACAAGGGGGTAAAGGGGGGGAGTGGGCTGTATAAGGGCCAGCAGGCAGATGGCCCTGGAATATGTTGAGCCCAGCTCCAAAAGAGCCGTCTTGCCCCACCGTGGTCACAGTGGGTGGCAATTGACATCATAGCACTCATACTGTCATCCATTCTCTGCTCATGAGCACACGTGCACCACACACACCTATTCCTTTGCACATGCATTCACACACACATTTACACATCAACCATACCGATCATACTCAAACTCATCTCTGTCACTCATGAACCCAAAGAATCAGCCTGCTTGGCCACCTCGGAGACTGCCAATCCCGCTACCATGAGTGCCCAGAGGGTACGGTGCTGCGGTCCCTCATGCAACAGACCATCTCACATATCATCCCATAGCTCCAAATCCCTCTCAGCATTTTCGTTAGTGCAAACCAGTTTAAGCCGTCTCTCCGCCACTACAATTCATTCGCGAAGGTTCACCCTCAATTTGTCTAATGTGGGGTAGTAAGGGCGTGTCCAATGGATTGCGACATGGCACTTGGTCAGCACCTGCCCCAGCATGGCAAATTCAAGGTTCATCTGCGTCTCCTTTTTTGGGGGTGGTAGTACTCCCAGCAAGCAGTCCTTGACCAATGTCTCCGTCTGAACCCAAGTAACTTCCTGTAGTTCCTTCACTATCCCATCCCAGTAGGTCTGCAGTATTGCGCAGTTGTAAAGCAATTTTTGAAATATGTTTTATGTGTACCTAGGAAATTGAGTGTATGTTGCTTACTTATTTGATTACTGTCATTAATTTATGGAAACCTTCCAAATAAACCATTAAAAACCTGAAAACTGCCATATTGTTTTTGTAAATTTCCACGCAGATTTGTCAGGGAGGACCATACTAGTAATAAGCAATTAAAATGCTTTTTCTAAAGCTAGCAGAAATACCAGTATGCACCAGCGCCAACTGATACTAGGTAGGGGTCATTGTTCTGTGCACAGTACACTGTTGAGTTCTAGTTCAAATTAGTGTTATAGGTTAGATATTAATGGCATCTCACCCAAACTTGTGATGAAATAAAAAATGGACACATTGGTTGCCGACTCACAAGGCTAAATATTAGTTGAGATGTATTGAAGGGGGAATCTGAAAGAAACAATTAGTTATAGATTCCTTACCTTAGACGTCAGACTGGATCTGGAAAAAAATTCGTCAGCAGTACCCCTGCATGTTGGCAGGTGGCGTTGATTAACTCTGCGTCCCTTGTCGGCATCGCGGTCGCCGGGATGACATGGCGGAAGTTCCTAAGACGCAGCCCTCGCGCGGTGACATCAGCTCTTTCTTTTTCCGTGCCAGCAAGCGCAGATCCGAAGAGAGCAGTACACCCAGTCATTTTTGACTAGCTTTTTGCAACTTTTTGTTGACTTTTATTTTAGTTTTACATCGACTCCTAGTGCGCAAGGGACGCCCGGTTTCAAGGCCTGCGGTTCCTGTTCTCGACTGATGTTGGTAATGGTTCCGCACAGTGTGTGCCTCTACTGCCTGGAGCGCGACCATGACCCCAAGTCGTGCTCCAACTGCCGGACCATGGCCCCAAAGTCTTTGCGGGAGCGGTCCCAAAAGCTCCTCGAGGCCCGGCAGTCGGCTCTTTGTCGTTCGCGGTCCCGGTTGCGTGGGAGGTCACGGGACCGATCGCGGAGCCATTATTACTCCTTGTCGAAGTCTTCGCACTCTGGTCAGGTAAGTCGAAGCATAAGAAGAAGTCGAAGAAGCATCATCGCTCTTCGACTTCACCTTGACCTACGGCTTACGCGACGAAGGGTGCGGGTGGTGCCACTCCTGCGACTCCGCGTGCGGAGCTTTCAGGATTGACTCTGGCCTTCCCTTCCTGACTGGGAGCGACCCCTGCTCAGCTTCGTCAATTTTATGAAACGATGAATGCCATCTTTGGGCAGCCCAGCTCCGCCGGTGCGCCTTTGGGCCCCGCGGATTCTGCTTGGGGCCCTAGGCCTTCGACGCCAGCGGCACCGGTGGCTCCGGCCTCGGCTCCACCTCGTAACACCTCCACTACCACGTTCACAGCCGGCACCAGCTGGATCTCCAGCCGGCGTCGACCCCGGCTTCCATCTCGATGTGGATATGGAGCCAGACCGGCGTCGACCGACGCCGATGGGTACTTTTGTGCCTGTATTCCACCCTGGCCTGTTTGGCAGCCAGAGAAGGGTGAGGAAGACTGGGAGGGGTCTGAGGACCCTCTCACAGCCCAGCTAGAATACGACCCGGACTGGAGATAGGAACTGGGGGATGCCAGTGGTCTGGACACCTCACCAGACCATTGCATGTTGTCTCCTCCTACCGTGGCTACGGAGGAGGGAGCGTCTTACGTAGTTGTGTTGCGTAGGGCGGCCAAGGCCCTAAACCTCGAGCTACCTACTGTGGCAGTCAGGATTAACCTCCTGACAGAGGTGCTTCAGCCAGCAGCGAGCTCTTCTGAGCCCCTGCAGCCGTTTAATGAAGCCCTCACGGACATCCTTTTGGGCACCTGGTCCAGGCCCACCGCAGGGGCTCCTGTGGATCAGATGGTTGCCTGACGCCACCGCTCGGCCCCGGGCGACCCCACTTTCCCCTCCCAACACCTCTCCCCCGAGTGCTTGGTAGTCCAAGCCTCAGCATCCATAAGCGCATTCCCTGCTGCACCACCGGACAGGGAACCAAGAAGCTGGACCAATTTGGGAAGAAGTTGTTTTCTTCCTCCAGCTTAGGGCTGCGGTCGGTGAACACCCATGCCGCTTGGGCCGTTATTCCCACTCTGTGTGGGATACGGTGGAGCAAGTGCTGCCTCAGTGTCTGGAGGAGGCCTGGGCCGTGCTTTCCTGTGCTGTTGCCGAGGGGAGAGACGCAGAAAAGTTCGCCATCCGCTGTGGACAGGACACTGCAGACTCGCTGGGTAGGACCAAGTCAATGTCAGTGGCGCTTCGCCATCACGCCTGGTTGAGGATGGCTGGCTTTTCTGGGGATGTCCAGAACACCTTGATGGACATGCCCTTTGATGGCCACCGCCTGTTGAGTGACAAAGCAGATAATACGGTAGAGAGCTTCAAGGCCAAGTCCTTGGGCTTCTCCACCACATTTCCTGCACGGTCTGCTCGTCACCCCTTTCGTGGCTGCCTGGGGCAGTCGACTTCCACCTCCAGACTACGGCCGACCTCCTGCATTCGCTGGGGTTCTCCATCAATGTGCCAAAGTCGCACCTGACCCCCTCTCAGAAGCTCCTCTTTAGCGGAGCGGTTCTGGACACGACAGAGTTTCGGGTTTATCATCCCGAACAGCGAGTCCGCGATATTCGGGCTATGATTCCGATGACTGAGGCTGCAGGGCCTCATGGCCTTCTGCATCCTTCTTGTCGATCATGCCAGGTGGCATATGCGGGCTCTGCAGTGGGACCTGTAGTTCCAATGGGCGCAGCATCAGGGGAATCTGTCAGATTGCGTCCAGATCTCGGAGGGCACTGCACGACAATATCAGTGGTGGCTCATGAACCAGGATTGGGTCAACAGCAGATCCTTCTCACTTCCCTAATTAGAACACACAGTGGTGACAGATGCATCCCTTTTGGGATGGGGCAGCCACATGTGAGCGGCGGAGATCAGAGGCTTCTGGTCTCCGGCGGAGTCCGAGCTTCACATCAACCTTCTGGAGCTCCAGGCTAACTGTCTTGCACTAAAGGCATTCCTTCCCTCTGTCCGGGGAAGAATAGTGCAGGTGTTCACGGACAACACTACCGCTATGTGGTACTGCAACAAACAAGGCGGGGCGGGGTCGTGGACCCCATGTCAAGAGGCCCTCCGTCTCTTGATATGGGTGGAACATCAGGGCATATCCCTGATGGTTCAACACCTGGCAGGTTCACTGAATGCCAGGGCTGACAAACTCAGGTGCATGATGGATCACAAATGACGTCTTCACTCGGAGGTGGTGCAAGGTCTCTTTCAACAGTGGGGAGAGCCTTGGTTAGATCTAATTGCCACCGAAGAGAATGTGCAATGTCAGCAGTTCTGCGCATTGGAATTTCCAAGGTGGCACTCGCTAGGCGATGCTTTTCATTGTGAGTGGAGTTGCAGTCTTCTATACACCTTTCCGCCTATACCACTTCTACCCAGAGTGCTGAAGAAGATCAAGTAATTCTTGTGGCTCCAGACTGGGCATGAGGAGTCTTGTTTCCCGAGCTGCTCAACATGGCCATCGATCCCCCGATCCGACTGCCTCTTCGGGAGGATCTTCTGTCATAGCAGCAGGGGACGGTCCTCCACCTGAACCTGTCCAGCCTCCCCCTCCTTGCGTGGAGATTGAGCTGCGACAGTCATTTGACTTGCCTCCCGAAATCTGTGATATAATCTTGGCAGCCAGGCGTCCCTCTACTAAAACGGTATATGCCTGCAGATGGATTACATTTGTGGCATGGTGCACAGCAAAGGCTGTGGATCCCATTTCTGACCCTCTTTCTGAGGGTCTCTTGTTCCTCCTTTCTTTGGTCCAGCAGGGCTCTGCTCTGGGCACTCTTAAGGGCTACCTCTCGGCCATTTCAGCCTTTCTCAGCCTTCTCTTTTCAAGTCCCCTGTTGTAAATTGATTTCTTATGGGAATTACTCTCATCTGTTTCCTCCTGTTCCCTTCGTAATGCCTCAGTGGGACTTGAACTTAGTGTTAACCTATCTTATGTGCGCTCCCTTCGAGCCGCCACATAACTGTCCTCTCAGACTCTTAACTCTCAAAACTGCTTTTCTGGTGGCCATCACCTCTGCGTGCAGGGTGAGTGAGCTACAAGCTCTGACTTCCAAGCCTCCCTTTCTGGCTGTTCATCCGGACAAGGTCGTCCTCCGAACTCAACCCTCCTTTCTTCCAGAGGTGGTCACTTCTTTTCATATTGGCCAAACTATCACTTTGCCCACCTTCTTTCCACCTCCACATCCTTCAAAAGAGGAAGAGAGGCTCCACTGTCTGGATTCAAAACGTGCGCTCTCCTATTTGGATTGCACTCGTTTTGTGCAGCAGTGGTCAGTGTCTTGCATGGCTCTGGGTTCCAGGCAGGGAACGTTGTCTACAGAATTGACGTCAGCGCGCGAGGGCGGCGTCTTAGTAGCTTCCGCAATGACATCCCGGCGACCACGATGCCGATGACGGACGCGTAGTGGTACTGCTGACAAAAAACTTTTCGTATCCAGTCTGACGCCTGGGGGATATTCTAAGGTAAGGAATCTATAACTAACCTATGTTTCTTACAGATATATTGTTACCGAAGGTAAGTAACTTGTTCATATGCTAGGTTCCAATGTCAGCTAGAGATGTTTAAAGGCGCGTGCAATGTGAGCAATTGGCTAGGGCCCCCACCTTCCAAGGGGCCTCTGGGAAAGTGAACTTTCTCTCTATCTCCCATCCGACTATTTCTACATCCCAACCTTTAAGGCATTATTCAATATTGTTTGTCATCATTGGGCTTGAACGAGCAGAAAATTGTCTATAACATAAAAAGCTCATTAGTAGTTTCAAACGTGAGGAAAAGAGCTAACTCGCAGACAACAAGGGATGCTCCACCCCCTGCTAAGGAGTCCAAGCTTTTAGATGCTTCAGGAAAATGCACCATCTCACAAGCAGCCAACTTCTGGAGAATCGCTAACACTCAAGCATTGTTAGCAAGATATGATCGGGCTCATTATGATGAGCTAGAAACACTTATGCAACATTTCCCAGAACAATATAAAGCCAGGGCTTCTGACTTAATATAAGAAGGCAAGGTCATTAGCAATACCTCAATCTGCTGTTCGTTAGATGTTGCCGACACAGCCTCTAGAGCAATAAATACAGGAGTACTGTTACCTAGACATGCCTGGTTACGCATCTCTGTGTTCAAACCATAGGTACAGGCCAGTATCCTGAATCAACCTTTTGACCAGCAACATCTTTTTGGTCCTACAGTTGATAATGCACTAGAGAAAATGAAAAAAGATACGGACACGGCAAAGTCCATGGGAGCCTTACAAACTCAGACTGACAGAGCATCCTTTCGTCACTCCTCTTACGGGGCGCCTCTAAAGGTTTTCAAACAGACAACGTCTCCTATTCTTAGAAAGCGCCCACCCAAACCTTGCCCAGTAGAGGTTATTACAGAGGAGGATATAGAGGTAACAACAATAAAGGTAGAGGCCGAGGTAGCAACAACCGCAATGCCTCCACTCCTAAACAGTGACTTCCCTCCCATCCCCCCCCAGACCATTCCACTCCTGTCAGGGGGAGATTACGACAGTTGCTACCTATCTGGAACTCCATCACCTCAGACAGGTGTGTAAGACAAATAGTTCAGTCAGGTTATTGCCTGGAGCTCACTTCCACTCCTCCAACAATACCACCCAGACAGCGTCCCATGTCACAGGAGCATCTCATTCTCCTAAAACAAGAGGTTGCATCTCTACTGCAAAAGAATGCAATAGAACCAGTCCCAAAACACCATCAAAACACAGGAGATTACTCCCTATACTTTCTCAACCCCAAAAACGATGGTTCCCTCAGACCTATACTAGATCTGAGGCCCCTAAGCCTTTACATACAGTCCGACCACTTCCATATGGTCACATTACAGCAGGTTCTGCCAAACAAGGCGACTTCCTTGCCTCCTTAGATCTCAAGGACGCTTACTTCCACATTCCCATCCATCAAGCTCACAGAAAGTACCTTCAGTTCGTACTAGACGGTCAGCATTACCAGTTCAAAGTACTCCCTTTCGGAGTAACTACAGCACCTCCAGTTTTCACAAAGTGTCTAGCAGTGGTAGCAGCACACTTAAGAAGGGACAACATTCATGTATTCCCATACCTAGACGACTGGCTAGTAAAATCCAAGTCATACCACCAGTGTGTGCAGCACACGCATCAGACCATCTGCATGTTACACAAGCTAGGTAGGATTCACAGTAAATCAAAAAAAGTCACATCTCCAAACATCCCTGTCTCCACAATATCTGGGTGCCACAATAGAAACCTCCAAAGCAATTGCATCCCCCAATCCAACAAGGATACAAAGCATGCAAGTTCTTATACAAGAATTCCAGCCGCAACACTCACTACCAGCTCGCGTGTTCATGCAATTAATTGGAATGATGGCATCTTGCATCTTCATAGTGCCACATGCAAGACTCCAAATGCGCCCCCTGCAAGAGTACTTAGCAAGTCAATGGAATCAGGCTGAACAACAAATAATCAATCAATCAATCAATCAATCAAAGACATTTATAGAGCGCACTACTCACCCGGAGGGTCTCAAGGCGCTAGGGGGGGGGGGGGTGCTGCTACTGCTCGAACAGCCAGGTCTTGAGCTTCTTCCTGAAGGAGAGGTGGTCCTGGGTCAGGCGGAGGTGGGTCGGAAGGGAGTTCCAGGTCTTGGCGGCCAGGTAGGAGAAGGACCTTCCTCCTGTTGTCGCTCTTCGGATGCGGGGGACGGCGGCGAGGGCGTGGTTGGTCGATCGGAGGTGGCGTTTGGGAACGTAGAAGTTGAGGCGGCTGTTGAGGTATCCTGGGCCTTGGTTGTGTAGGGCTTTGTGTGCGTGGGTGAGGAGCCGGAAGGTGATTCTTTTGTTGATCGGGAGCCAGTGCAGGTCTCTCAGGTGTCTGGAGATGTGGCTTCGTCTGGGGACGTCGAGGATGAGTCTCGCCGAGGCGTTCTGGATACGCTGGAGTCTCTTCTGGAGCTTGGCGGTGGTTCCGGCGTAGAGGGCGTTGCCGTAGTCCAGACGGCTGGTGACGAGGGCCTGGGTGACCGTCTTCCTGGTCTCGGTGGGGATCCACCTGAAGATCTTACGTAGCATGCGCAGGATGTTGAAACAGGACGAGGAGACGGCGTTGACTTGTCTGGTCATGGAGAGGGAGGAGTCCAGGATGAAGCCCAGGTTGCGTGCGTGGTCTGTCGGTTTGGGTGCGGTGCCCAGGGCGGGGGGCCACCAGGAGTCGTCCCAGGCGGAGGGCGAGGAGCCCAGGATGAGGACTTCCGTCTTGTCTGAGTTCAGTTTCAGGCGGCTGGTTGTCATCCACTCGGCTACGTCTTTCATCCCTTCGTGAAGGTTGGCTCTGGCGGTGGCGGGGTCGTTGGTGAGGGAGAGAATCAGCTGGGTGTCGTCGGCGTAGGAGATGATGTTGAGGTTGTGTTGGCGTGCGATGGCCGCGAGGGGGCTCATGTAGACGTTGAAGAGGGAGGGGCTCAGCGAGGATCCTTGAGGGACGCCGCAGATGACTCCGGTGGCCTCTGACTTGTACGGTGGTAGCCGGACTCTCTGTGTTCTTCCGTCGAGGAAGGAGATGATCCATTCCAGTGCCTTCTCATGGATTCCGACGTTGCTGAGGCGCTGCACTAGGGTGCGGTGGCAGACAGTGTCGAAAGCCGCGGAGAGGTCTAGGAGGATGAGGGCCGCTGTTTCTCCATTTTCCATCAGGGATCGGATGTCATCAGTGGCAGCGATGAGGGCGGTCTCGGTGCTGTGGTTGGCTCGGAAGCCAGACTGTGAGGGGTCGAGGGATCCATTTGTCTCGAGGAAGGTGGCCAGCTGTTTGTTGACGATCTTCTCGATGACTTTGGCTGGAAACGGGAGGAGCGAGATGGGGCGGTAATTCTTGAGTTCGGTGGGGTCCGCTGTAGGTTTCTTGAGTAGGGCGCTGAGTTCGGCGTGCTTCCAGCTCTCCGGGAAGGTGGCGGTGTCGAAGGAGGTGTTGATGATGTCCCGCAGGTGGGGTGCGATGACAGCGTCAGCCTTGTTGAAGACGTGGTGAGGGCAGGGGTCGGTTGGAGATCCGGAGTGGATGGAGTTCATCATGCGGACGGTGTCTTCGGTGCTGATCGGAGTCCAGGCGCGGAGGGTGGTGGTGGGGGGCGGTGGTTCGGTCGTGGCGTGCGTCGGTTGAGTGCTGAAGCTGTTGTGTATGTCCGCGATCTTGTTGTGGAAGTAGGAGGCGAGGGAATTGCAGAGGTCTTGCGAAGGGGTGATGTCGTTGTTTCCGGCGTTGGGGTTGGAGAGCTCTTTCACGATGTTGAAGAGTTCCTTACAGTTGTGTGCGTTGTTGTCCAGCCGGTCCTTGAATGCAGTTTTCTTGGTGGCGCGGATCAGTTGGTGGTGCTTCCGGGTGGCAAGCTTGAGGGTGGTCATGTTGTCCGGAGTTGGTTCCCTTCTCCAGTCTTTCTCGAGGGCTCGGCAGTTCTTCTTGGAACTCATGAGTTCGTCGGTGAACCATGAGGCCTTCTTGCTGCCGGGTCGGTTGGGCGGGGTCCTCAGTGGGGCGAGTTCATCCGCGCAGTTGCTGATCCACTTCGTGAGGTTGTCGGCGGCCTGGCTTGGGTTCGCTGAGCTGGCGGGAGGGTGCTGGCTCAGGGAAGCGGCGAGCTGGTCGGCTGTGATCTTGTTCCAGCTTCTTCGAGCAACCTGTTGCTGGTGGTGGTGGATCGTCGTTCTTCTGAAGGTGATGTGGACGCAGCTGTGGTCCGTCCAGTGTAGTCCGGTGGTGTGGCTGAAGGTGATGTCTTTGCTGGATGAGAAGACTGCGTCGAGTGTGTGTCCGGCGAGGTGGGTGGGGGTGGACACCAGCTGCTTGAGACCGAGGTTGGCGAGGTTGTCGAGCAGGGTGATGGTGTTGCGGTCGTTGTTGTTCTCCAGGTGGAAGTTGATGTCCCCCAGGAGGATGTAGTCGGCGGAGGGGAGGGCGTGCGGGCTGATGAAGTCGGCGATGTCCTCGCTGAATTGTGTGCGTGGTCCCGGGGGTCGGTAGATCAGGGTGCCTCTGAGGGTGGTTTTGGGGTCCGTGTGGATCTGGAAGTGCAGGTGTTCGGCGGTTGTCAGGGTGTCGTCGGTGTTGGTCTTGATGCGGATGGTGTCCCTGTAGATGATGGCGAGGCCTCCTCCAGTCTGGTTGTCGCGGTCTCTTCGGGTGATCTTGTAACGCTCTGGGATGGCGATGGCGATGTCGGGCGCTGAGGAGTCGTTCATCCAGGTTTCCGTGAGGAAGGCGTCGTCAGGGGCTGTGGTGTCGAGCAGGTTCCAGAGCTCAACGGCGTGTCTGTGGACGGAGCGGGTGTTGATCAGGATGCACTTCAGGTGGGTGGTGCTGGTGTTCGGCTTGGTGGGTGCTGGTGTGGCGTGGGTCCGGTTGCAGGTGAACTTACAGGAGTGGCAGCTGAAGGATCCGTGGGTGCGTCTCGGTGTGGCTCGGTAGCAGCCCGGGGTTCGGCCGGAGTTGAGTGCGTTGAGTTCGGTGGCGTTGTAGGTCCGTCGGGTCGGCTTCCGTCGGTGGGGGCCAGGGGTCCTGGCACTGGGCGCGGTCCAGGCGCGGACGGGCGTAGACGGGCTTACCTTTGGTGCACCTTCGGCGCTCAATCGGTGCTCCCGCTGCGCGCGTCCGCTGCGCGGTCGCTCAGGGGGCGTCATAAGAAGGGGGACGGGAGGGCGGGTCTGCTGGGCTGGCCGAGCGGCTGGGCCAATGGGCCGGTGGTGGGCGGGGCCGCAGGGGGCCAGCGGCGGGAAAAAGTGGCGAGCGGCCGGCTCAGCTGTGGCTGGGCCGCTTGGGGGTGCTGGGGGGCGATGGAATCTGCAGGCAGGAGCAGCAGGTGAGGCGGCAGGCAGGATCAGCAGGCGAGGCGGCAGGCAGGATCAGCAGGCGAGCAGGTGAGGGGGTAAAGGGGTGACCCGGCCTCGAGAGGCACAGTGGTCACTCCAGCGGCTACCAGGCTCTCCCCTTAAGAAGGGGGACGGGAGGGCGGGTCTGCTGGGCTGGCCGAGCGGCTGGGCCAATGGGCCGGTGGTGGGCGGGGCCGCAGGGGGCCAGCGGCGGGAAAAAGTGGCGAGCGGCCGGCTCAGCTGTGGCTGGGCCGCTCGGGGGTGCTGGGGAGCGATGGAATCGGCAGGCAGGAGCAGCAGGCGAGGCGGCAGGCAGGATCAGCAGGCGAGGCGGCAGGCAGGATCAGCAGGCGAGCAGGTGAGGGGGTAAAGGGGTGACCCGGCCTCGAGAGGCACAGTGGTCACTCCAGCGGCTACCAGGCTATCCCCTTAAGAAGGGGGACGGGAGGGCGGGTCTGCTGGGCTGGCCGAGCGGCTGGGCCAATGGGCCGGTGGTGGGCGGGGCCGCAGGGGGCCAGCGGCGGGAAAAAGTGGCGAGCGGCTGGCTCAGCTGTGGCTGGGCCGCTCGGGGGTGCTGGGGGGCGATGGAATCGGCAGGCAGGAGCAGCAGGCGAGGCGGCAGGCAGGATCAGCAGGCGAGGCGGCAGGCAGGATCAGCAGGCGAGCAGGTGAGGGGGTAAAGGGGTGACCCGGCCTCGAGAGGCACAGTGGTCACTCCCGCAGCTACCAGGCTCTCCCCTTAAGAAGGGGGACGGGAGGGCGGGTCTGCTGGGCTGGCCGAGCGGCTGGGCCAATGGGCCGGTGGTGGGCGGGGCCGCAGGGGGCCAGCGGCGGGAAAAAGTGGCGAGCGGCCGGCTCAGCTGTGGCTGGGCCGCTCGGGGGTGCTGGGGGGCGATGGAATCGGCAGGCAGGAGCAGCAGGCGAGGCGGCAGGCAGGATCAGCAGGCGAGGCGGCAGGCAGGATCAGCAGGCGAGCAGGTGAGGGGGTAACGGGGTGGCCTCAACAGATCTGCTGGTGGGGGACAACCGGACACATCGCTCCCTGCAGTGGTGGAACACCAAAAACCTTTCCAAGGGCCGGCCGTTCATAGAGCCAGTTCCACAAGTGGTGCTAACCACAGACGCATCTCTCACAGGATGGGGAGCGCATTTGGAAGAACACACAGTACAGGGCACATGGACACCGCAACAAAAGCTACTCCACATAAATCATCTGGAGTTGCTAGCAATTTTTCTAGCTCTAAAATCTTTTCAGCATTACCTATCACGCAAGGCTGTATTAGTCCGTACCGACAATATGACAGCCATGTATTACATCCAAAAACAGGGAGGAACACACTCCTTACAGCTCTCCCGGCTGGCACAGAGCATATGGAGGTGGGCCATTCCTCAAAAAATCTTTCTGTAACCAACTAGATGTTTCTATCCAAAACATCATCTGTTACCTGCTCCATCTACAAAGATGTAGTTTAGCGTACTCCTCAATCAGGTTACATCTTGCTGCTACAGCAGTTTACCTTCAAAATAGACAACATCTGTCATTATTTAGAGTACCCGCCATCAAAGCATTTATGGAAGGACTCAAAAGAATAATTCCTCCCAGGATACCACCCTCCCCTGTATGGAATTTAAATATTGTTCTGACTAGACTTATGGGCCCTCCATTTGAACCCTTGCATAAGTGTGAATTACAGTTCCTTACATGAAAAGTTGCTTTTTTAATTGCTATTACCTCACTCAGAGGAGTAACTGAGATCTAGGCATTAACAATTCAAGAACCAATACTAAAACTCCATCACAACAAAGTGGTTCTTAAAACAAACCCAAAATTCCTTCCAAAAGTCATTTCACCGTTCCACCTCAATCAATCTATTGTGTTGCCAGTATTCTTTTCTCAATCACAAACAGTTGCAGAAAGAGCTTTCCATACATTAGATGTAAAAAGAGAGCTCTTCTACTACATTGATAGGACAAAAACATTTTGTAAAACAAAAAAATTGTTTGTGCCCTTTTCTCCTCCACATAAAGGTAATCTCATTTCAAAAGCTGGGATTGCAAGGTGGATTGTTAAATGCATTCAAATTTGTTACCAAAAAAGTAAAACACACTCTATCCATTCCCCCTGGGGCTCATTCCCCCTGTAAATTAGGGGCATCTATAGCATTTCTAGGAAATATTCCCCTAGATGATATCTGCAAAGCAGCTACATGGTCTACACCGCACACATTTACAAAACACTACTATGTAGATGTGCAGGCAAAACGACAAGCTAGTGTGGGCCAGGCTGTACTCAAGACATTATTTCAAAATACTGCAACAGATACAGGCGGTTGCCCCTAAGGGAGAAAACTGCTATGCAATCAATGCACTAGTGTGTGGTCTGCAGCCCAAATGCCTCAAACGGAAAATGCAACTTACCAGTATGCATCTGTTCTTGGCATGTAGGGCTGCAGAGCCACACACACCCACCCACCTCCCAGGCTACCTAGATCTGTTCCAGTAATATCTTAATTAGATACACAAGACATGGACATCTTTTTCTGTACTCATACAACTCCATCATTTCCCCAATGGCGAAAAACAATCTGAAGATGGAGTCGATGCCCATGCGCACTACGCTCTAGAGGAGGAGTCATCTACCAAACAAAGACTCTTCCAAGACAACAAGAAAGTGTAATCATCTAGGCCCACCACCAAATGGCGATCTATGCACTAGTGTGTGGCTCTGCAGCCCTACATTCCAAGAACAGATGCATACTGGTAAGTAGCATTTTCCTTTTTGTTTTTCAATGTGGGTTTGTGTACATCTATTTATGGTTTTCCAACCATCAAACTGTGTGCTAGAGACTGGAGCAAAAAAGGTTTTCCCTCTTGTGAGATTAATTTGCTGTTTGTCATTGGGATTTGCTAACTGGTTCACAAATTTAACAGTCCAAATATACAAAAGATTAACCCTTTGGAGGCCCTAGACACCTTTGTTAGTACCAATGCAACTAAAAAGATTTCTAACAAACCAGGGTTGATGTTAATCAGTTCAGCGTTTTTTTGCTCTTGCTAAATCTGAATCTTTGTTGTATGAGTCAAGTTCATGATTCATTTCATGCAGATTTGTCAAATGATGCCAATGTTAGCAAAATTCATTTTGTTTAGACTACATATTTCAACCCAACTACAGAATTACTATCCCTGACTCACATTTTGTAAATGTTATCCTTAAACAGATGTTGGTGGCAGAAAAATAATACAGGTATTTAAAAAATTGGTATATGGCTGAAAGGTGTTGTACTTTGGGATTATGAGGTACCTTTTAGGGTATTTTTCTTTGGTCTTCTACTGGTTAGCCAACCAAAGGTTGGCAAGACCTACCTATTTATTCCATGCTTGCTTTTGTCAAACATGCAAGTGCATCTTGAAGTGCAGCATGATATTTTGTTTCAAATGCGTGTTAATTCCACTCACGCTTTACCCTAACATAGGGTGGCAATTGCACTGCCTGCTGTACACCAGGAAAAACCCCTTCACATGTTGGATGTTCACCGACAACAAGCCGCATCCATCTGCACTTTTACCAGCTCTTCTGGAAGAATGACTTTTCAGAAGGTTTACTTTACCTCAATTTCCTGCATCATATACACCATGCCTCTCTCTTAGAGGATACTAAAGAGTCCGTGCTCCTAATGTTAGAATAGAAAATAGTCTTTTGCATTGTTTTATTTAAGATTAGCATTCGCTGCACCATTTTGTGTATAGCTGCCATTTTGAATTATAATCGAAACTAATCCTTTGCAATTTCCGAGAAGCGGCCTTCTCTAGGTTATGTTTCTTCGGAGCTGAGTTTTGCTGCACTAATGAATGCACTGTTCTTATTAGCGCATACCTTTCCTTTTACATGTAGGCCTTCTCCCACTTGTCTAGTGGTGGGTACAGGCAGAGTGACCTTGAATAGTAGATAATGTGTGCCCGGCCTCAGAATCAAAACTTACTCCTTTGTAATTTACTGTCCAGCTGCATCTCCTTGGAAAATTCCATGGTGGGTGTGTTTTCATTGGTTTCGAAGTGTACATAATGTATTGTTATGCCGGTTGATGTCAGTCCCTCTGCACTACTGATAAGCGACTGGGCAGACTGTGTTCCACTCTGAGTGTATCTAAATAAACAGGTATTGGTTTGTATTCCATACTGTCTGACCGACTCTTCATTTGGTATGGAAGGCTGAGGGGTGGTTGTAAGTGACCCTATTTGGACCATTTCCTTCACTAAAATATCCACTCCATGTTCATTTATTGCTTAAATCGCTTAATTCTCAGTGATAGGCCTCTATTCTTTATTATACCGGATCTAACCAAAATGGAAGGAATTATTTTACTCTACTCTGGAGCACTCATTATATCCCTGTCAGTGGAGAAAACCCTAGTAGCGGATGCTTCAGCCTCTGTGAAAGGGACCAGGATACCCTCTGGTTGTGTGAGTGCTCCCTCCTTTGTTGCGGCCCCTTCACAAACCGAGTCAAAGAGCAGATGAGCAGAAGTGCACCACGTACGGCACATGGAAAATGAATAAGCCCAGAGGAAATTTAAAGTAGCTGACATAATCTCATGTAATTTTGCATTACGCTCTCTGCATGAATTTCACAAAATTATGCTGTCATGCCACTTCCCATAATTACATAGTTTGCGGCAAAAATGTACGCACGCACATGGGAATTGCGACTAGGACTCAAGCAGCTGCTCTGTGCAGCATTTGTAAATTTGGTGCTATCTACCCTAAATGTAGGCTGAAAAGCACATGAAAGACTGCAGATCTGCAAATAGGAATATCTTATACAAATATCCATCCTTATACATGAGCTTTGAATCAGTGCCCTAAATACAGCAGTTAAATCTCGGATTAATTGGTTCCCAGCGCTCCTTTTTAATGTGAACTCCTGGTAATAGTTCACAGTTTAGCATTAAAACAGCAGTCGACGCCGTAGGGCTTTGAAATTCCCATAGTGCCAGCTTCAGAGTGACAGCTCACGAAAGCCTAACTGTGCTCTTTCCAATTAGCCCTCTCCTCGATACTGCTCCTGGCTGTGACACGCAGACTCCAGGGGATAGATGGCTGGCAGACAGATAGCACGCTGCCAGGCTCCCATGGCAGTTTTGCGTGCACAGTGCGTCAGAATGTCACAAGGCAGTCTACGCAGCTTGCACTAAGCGCTGAGCACCTGAGGCGGGTGATGGTGGGTTCTCTGATCAGACTACAGCAGAGATCAGCTTTTGCTTGCACTCCCCTCCTCTGCTTCCCTTTGTTGCCGCAGCTATACCCCCTCTGATCACATGATATTTCCATTTGCCTTACTGACCATTGCCCTGGACTGAGGCTCCTCGAGATGAACAGGTGTGTAAAATGGTCTATAAAAGTATTTTTCCCCACTAACACAAGTCAAACCAGTAGTCTCCTTACCAGGTTAATTTTTAGGTCATAGACTACCAGACAGGTTTGCTAAAGACCTCTTTGGGACATTCAGAAAGCTGACCTAGGAATGCATGCGCCAGTTGCTTTATCATTGGCTTTGTGATTTGTAATTCACATTTGCTGGCTTTATTTGCTTTAGGCTGTCCAGCCTGAGTTCGCCCCTCCTGTTGCCCAATACCTGTTTACTGTATTCTTCCACAAACTCTTTTCCTGTAAAAATGCCTTTAAATCTTGTTCTTATCTTGTCACGCGCTATTCATTCAAAGACAGAGGTCAAATGTCAAGCTCTCTCTTCTGAGGGAGCATGTTGTTTACTTTTCTTTCTCTGACTTTAAAGTGAGAGAACGTATGTGACATTCATGAAGTATCTGTGAAAGAGAAGGGTGTGGGATTTTTTTAGCACACAAGAAAATTAACAGATTAGGAATTAATATCAGTCATAATCAAATCTCAGCATCACTTCGCCAAATCAGCCAGGTAGTTCAATCGTCTAACCTCAGGTTGCAATTGTATAATACTGTTAGTAAATTATATTATACACCTCAAAGAATTGCTAGTTGGGTATCGAGAAACCTCTCTAGTGACCGCACTAAGTGTCCAAAATGCAACTTGGAAGCAGCAGGTATCGAACACATGCTTTTCTATTGTCCGGAGCTTGCCCTGTTCTGGAAGGGAATAACAGACGTTCTAAACAATAAACAAATAATATCCCCACCACTATCGGCTCATTTGATTCTGCTAGATATTAAAGACATTAACAGTAGTCATAAAGATATGATATCTATAATATTTGCTTGTGCAAGACTAGTCATAGCTAGGTCTTGGATATCTAAGGAACCTCCCCGCATTATGGAGTGGGTATTAATGAAATCTACACAATGGAGTTAGCATTAGCTAAATTAAGAGGTCCCAAGGCACTGAAAGGGAGGGAGAAAATTTGGGGAACATTTATTTGATACGGTGTAACAGTATCTGACGAGACCAGGCTAATTTATATTTTTATCTATATAGAATATTTAAATATACATAAACTTTGTATCGTATTCCTCTGTCTCAATTACAAGGTGGAAAATTTGCATTCTGTTATCTTTTTTAATATATGTAAAAGGATGATGTTCTTCTTGCAATAACAATAAAAACTATAAAAAAAGAAAATGAACAGTGCTGATGTTTCAGAAAATATCAGCATTAGTACAAATGAAGCACATTTTTGGTATTTCGATGCAAATGTGATAGTCATTTCAGTTGAAAATGTGTTGTCTGTAATGGCAAAGCGCTACCACACCATGCATATCACACTACGCCACTCCACTCTATCCCACTCCACTCCATGCCCTTCAACTCTATTCCACGCTACTTCTGTCTACGATACTCCACTCTACGACATGCCACTCTACTCCTCTCCACTCTAAGACACTCTACGACACGCCAGGCCACTTGATGCCGCTCCAATCAGCGCCACTCACTCCACACCACCTACCCAGCTCCACTCTACCGCAAGCCTGTCTAACGTATCCCACTCTAGTCTATCACACTCCACTGTACCCCAATCTACCCACCCCACTTTGCCGCAATCTACCCCAATGTAATCCACTCCAACCTACCCCACTCCTCTCAGTATATCCCACTCCAATCTACCTTACTCAATCTACCCCACCACAATCCTCTCAACCCCACTTCAGACTAGCCCGCTCTAAATTAATCTACCCCACTCCTGTCTACCCCAATCCACTCCACTATGTTCCAATCTACCCCACTCAGTCCACTACAGTGTACTCCAGTCCAGTCTACTCCACTCAGTCTAACTCAGTCAACCCCACACCACTCCAATCTATCGCACTCCACTCAAATATACCCCAGTCTACCCCACTCCACTCCAGTCTACCTCAGTCAACCTCACTCGAATGTACCACAATTCCACCCACTTCACTG
The DNA here is from genome assembly GCF_964261635.1 of Lissotriton helveticus. Classification (NCBI taxonomy): domain Eukaryota; kingdom Metazoa; phylum Chordata; class Amphibia; order Caudata; family Salamandridae; genus Lissotriton; species Lissotriton helveticus. Next base: position 389,033,012 of record NC_136057.1, read on the forward strand.
ACTCCACTACAATATACCCCACTCTACTCCACTCTAATCTACCCCAGCCCAATTTACAATATTCCATTTCAATTTACCCCATTCCACTCCAGAATCCACTACAATCTATCAAATGCCTCTCAATTCTAATCTACCTCACTGCACTCCAATCTACCCCAATCCACTTCAGTCTACCCACTCTAATCTACCCCCCTCCAATCCACTCCAGTCTAATCTACCCTACTCCACCACACCGCACTCCACTCAAATAAACCCCACTCAAATCTAACCCACTCCACCCCATACCAATCTTCCCCACCTCAATCTGCCCTACTTTAAACTACCCCTATCTACTCCACTCAAATCTACTTCACTCCAATCTACCCTGTACCCTAATCTACCCCCACTTTATTCCACCCCACTCAAATACTTCCCGCTCCCCTTTACCCCACTCCACTCTTCAATCTACTCCACTCCAATGTACCTCTCTCTATTCTACCTAACTCTATTTCAATCAATCCTATTCCATTCCAATCTACCCTACTCTAATCCACCTAGTCTACCCTGCTCCACCCTAATCTAATCCACTCCAATCTACACCACTCTTCCTCAGTCTATCTCACTCCACTCCATTCTTGACTCCACTCCATTCTATCTAACTCCACTCCAATCTACCCCACTTCATTCTACCCCAATCTGCCACACTCCATTCTACTCTACTCAGTCTACCCCACTCCACTTCACTCCAGTGTACCACATGCCACCCAAATCTATCCCACTTCAGTCCAATCTAACCCACTCCACCCCAATCCACCCTCCTCCAGCCCACTCCAATTTACCCCTCTCCACTCCACCCCAAACTATACTAGTCTAATCTACCCCATCCAATCCTCCCCACTCCAGTCTACTCCACTCCAGTCTATCCCACCTTAATGCAATCTACCCTGTGGAGGAGTGTGGCTCAATGGTTAGAGCGGCAGACCCTGATGCAGAGTTCTGGCCAGGGACCAGGGTTCGATTCCCGCCTCGGCGGGGTCTCGGGCTCAATTTCCTCGGACCTGTTAATTCTCGCCTCGGTGCCTATTCTAATCACGGGCCCCACGTTGCAACTCTGGGCAATAGCTTGCTTAGCCTCCACACCGGCCCCAACAGCGCTAAGGATGCCTGGCTTCACCATGGGGGTGCCCAGGAGTGGACACTTCACAGGGAAAGCCAGGAGGGGTTCCACAGCGTTCTGAGTATCAGCGCCAGGAAGCCGAATAGGCAACACCTCAAGGTGACCGTCTGGTGACAGCGCGCTCTATAAGTACCATGACATTTACATTTACCCTACTCCGATCTACCCCACCCATCCCAATCTTCCAATCATCCCCACTCTTCCCCAATCTTCCCATTCTAAACTGCTCCACTCCTGTCTATCTCAATCCAATCTACCAGAATTCACTTCAATCTACGCTACTATAATCCATCCACACTATCTCATCCTACTCTACCCCACCCCACTCCACCTTAATCTACTCCACTTCACACCTCTCCACTCCACTGTATTCCACTCCACTCCACTCTACCCCAATACACCCCACTCCAATGTACCCCTGTTCATCACACTCCACTGACTACTCTCCAATCTACCCCAGTCCAATTTACCCCACTCTATTCACACCACCCCAAATTTCACTGCAATCTAGCTCCTCTCCACTCTAATCTATCTCTCTTCAATCTACTACAATCCACCCAGTCTACCCCACCCTGCCCTAATCCACCCCACTCAAATCTACCTCACTCTACCCCACCCTACTCTACCCGATCCCACTCTAATCGAACCCACTGTACTACAGTCTACCCAACTCCACTGTAATCTACCCCACTCAATTCATCCCTCTTCAATCAACCTCTCTCCATTCTACCCAACTCCATTCCAATCTACCCTACTCCATTCCAATCTACCCTACTCCATTCTAATCTATCCTACTCTAATCCACCCAGCCTACCCTAATCTACCCCACTCCACCCTAATCTACTCCAATTGTGTCTACTCCACTCCATTCCCGACTCCACTACATTCTGTCCAACTCCACTCCAATCTACCCCACTCTAATCTACCCACTCTAATCTACCCACGCCAATCTACCCCAATCTACCACACTCATTTCTACTCTACTCAGTCTACCCCACTCCACTCCACCAGATGCCTCCCAAATCTATCACACTCGAGCGTAATCTAACCCACTCCACCCCAATCCACCCACCCCATCCCACTCCAATCTACTATTCCCCACTCCACACCAAACAACCCTACTCCGATCAACCCCATCCAGTCTGCCCCACACTAATCTACTCCACTCTAACCCAACCTACCCTACTCCAATCTGCCCCACACCACTCTATCCAACTCCACTCCACAGTACTCCACTCCTTTTTAGTCTTACCCAGGCTACACACTCCTGACTATCGCGCTACAATTTTCCCCAATTCACTCCACCCCACCCACTCTACTCCACCCCACCCTAATCTACTCCAATTCACTGCAGTGTACTCCTCTCCATTCCAGTAGTGCCCCACGCCACTCTACCCCAATCCACTGCAGTCTACTTTTCTCTAATCTACTCAGCTCCACTCCAGTCTACCCCAATATATCGCACTCCACTCTACTCCGATCTACCCATCTCCAATCTATCCCACTCCACTCCACCCAACTCCACTGCAGTAAACCCCAATCCACTCCAATCTGATCTACCCCACTCAACCCCAGTCTACTCCACTTCACGCCTATCTACCCCAATTCAATCAACCCCACTCCAATCTATTCCAATCGAACCCAATCCAATCTACTCCACTCTATTCTACCCCACTGCAGTCTACCCACCCATCCTCCCCACTCTACCCCACTCCACTCAATCTATCTGACTCCATTCGATTCTACCCTACTATAATTCACCCAATCTAGCCCACTCCACTATAATCTACATGACTCCACTAGAGTCTGCTCCACTCCACTCGACCCCACTCCCATCTACCCCACTCCACCCTAACCTACCCCACCCCACTCTAATCTACCCCACCCCACTCTACCCCACTCTAATCTATCCCATTCCACTCTTCCCCAGTCAAGCCCACTTCACTCCAATCTACCCCAGTATGTCCCACTCTACTCTACCCCAATCGACCCTACTCCTATCTAACCCACTCCAATCTATCCCCTTTAATCTACCCTAGTCTACTCCACTCCACTCCAATATACTCACACTCCAATCTACTCACACTCCAATATACTCTCACTCCCCAATCTACCCAACTTCACCCCAATCTACCCCAAATCAATCTACCCCACTCCAGTCTCCCATTCTATTCTACACAACTCCCCCACTCCGATCGTCCCCACTGCACCCCACTCCAGTCTTCCCCACTCAATTCTACCCCACTTTGCCCCACTTCACTCTACTCCAATCCACCCCACCTCACTCCCTAACTTTTAGCCATGTTGAACAGCAGCCACGCTTGTGAACATAATGTCTAAAACACATTGCCAATAGCTCTTTCATAGATGAAACCTAATGGCTTTGCTAACGCTTGTTTGTTTTTTAACTCTTCAAAGCTTGTTATCGTCTGTGTAATAAATGCTGTCTGGTCAGTTTAGTTATTCCGATCGGTTTGAAACCTCGTTGTGTATCATAAGAAAATACCACAATTACGTCATAGCTATGTGAAATGCATCTGATCTGGTTGTCCATCGGAAGGGCGACGATAGTACACATTTTAATTAATGTGCTCGCCAAATTTACTCCCATGCAGATTTCTCAGATTGTGTTTGTGGCCTGTAAGAATGCTGAGCAGATACTGTCTTGGAAGAGCCCAGCGCTGAGGTTCATTGCTCTCCATGCATGGGCCTGAATTTGTACTTTCCTCTCAGACCACGCGCGAATATGGCAATTGAAGGCGGACAAATGATTTGAAAAACGCTCCTAGGTTGGTAGCATAGGTCACTGTAGTATTTTTTATGATTAACTGTGTTATGCTTACCCATAAGTCCCAGTTCTCCTCGAGAATCACCATACCTCCGCAGTCCCGCGTGGCCAGGACTACTGATTGCAAAAGGTAGTGTATGCACTCCCTTCTGTATAGGGTGCTCCCTGGAGGGGATGTTTCCTAACTGATACTATTCTGGGCTTTACCACTGTTGAGAGACTGTCGTGGATTATCTTCCACACTCTAAGGTAGCATGGGCTGGTAAGATTCTTTTGATAGAAATGTCAAGAAAGGCACCAAATCTTCCTTGAATAATTTAAGTCTGTGTTTAATGGCAAGGGTCATTTTTCCATGGCTATGATGTCCCTTAAAGCAGGCCATCCAGTCCCTAAGGGTCGGCATCATCTGCTGCCCCACATGGCAAGAAAAGCTTGTAGTCGAAACACTGGCAAAGCGTGCTGCCCTGCTCATTGTGGCTTGTGCGAACCTCTCCACCCTTCAGCATTGACCCACCTTCCTTTTGTGTTCCTCCGTGCAAGTTTCTATCTTTGGAGTGCAATACTAATACTTGAGTATTTTGTATTGCGTTTCTTTTCCCTTGGTGTTGCGGATGGACATATGTGTCATTTTGCGGATTCTCCCTCAGTCCTTATCGTTAAGCCCTCTCCCCACTGTTTTGGCCTTGATTCCTTGCCAATGTAACTTGTACAACGCCGATATAGTGTGGCTATTGTGACTACCATCTTTTAACCAGCTCTCGAAGGCTGTGAGTGGCCTCACCCACCCCTCCCTCCCACCCTCCTGCTTGGGGTTGTCTGACCTCGAGGTACAGAAAACATTCTGTCTCTGGCAAACCATGCTTTTTCGTTTATAAACAAGGCAACCCCATATCCCTAAGAACCTGTGGTCATAAAATCTGAACAATATTCAATGCTTCTTTTGCGGTTATGTTTACAATTATTTCAGTGTATGGGACCATAAACATTGCCTCTCTGATAAATTACTCAATCCAACACACACAAGGATTATTATTTAACTGTATATTTTGAGAAGCTAACACCATATTTAAATCACATTTGAAAGGATTAAAGCTTAAAAGGTTACCACGGAAAGTAAACAAGTGAGAGCGCAGAGCTCATGTGATAATCATGTCCAACCGTTGTGAAGCAAAGAAGGCACATGGTAAAAACATTTGATTGGCTGCATGAATTGAGAAGCAGATGGTCTACTCAATGGCTTGTTTGTGATGTTTTCAACTTACTTGGCTGAAATCTCTCTGTTGGTTACATAGTATTGTGTATTGCTACTAATCCTTGAGCGATTGCTCTGTGTTACTTACACTGGCCCAACCTGGAGTATAGGGTTGCTATTTTTAATTCTCTCTTTCCTGATAATTACTCCTAGAATCACTCTCAGGATGTCAACCATCGAAATAAAATTTAACCTTGGTCTGCCTCTCAAAACCATAGGCGTTAGCAGGAAAAATATCAAGTGTGGTCTGTCTGCCGCTCTTTTCTGAAATGATGCAGCCACTGAAATGTTTTTACCATATGCTTTCTTTCCTTGCGAGGGTCTGGGGGTGCCAAGCGGGCAAGAAGATCAATCTGTGTAGGAATTTTCTTGCAACCCGTTTTTTTTGTCTTTGGCAGATAAACCCACGGACAAGCAATTGAAATTATTGAAGGCACGTATGTGCTAGAGAGCGAGTGGTCCCCTGGAATAAATGAAGAATCCTGAGGTCTTTCATTTTGACAATGACTACTCTTCCTTTCCATTAGAAGTGGTAGTTTGCCATTTCTGGAGGTCATGCTGCAATGCTTTAAGAAGCTTCGAATAATTGAGCGCAGTGATTTAAGGCATGGAGAATGATAAATGAATTCCCTGTTAAGTGCTTTAGAGTCCCAAAAGATTGGGATTAATTTACGTAGGTCATCTTTCTGAAGAGGAGAAGGTTTCAGCAGCAATACTTCAGATTTCGAGAGGCTGATTTTAAAGCCAGACAAAGTTCCATGTATCTTCAGTTCTAGTAAGATAGCTGGAACTGACCGCTAGTGGAATGGTTAGGGACATCCTTATGGCATTCATGAGCATGTGAGGGTAACAAATACTGGCAAAGGTGGACAGCCCTGCCCCTTTCCTTGTTTGATATCAGTATGTACCGAGATAGTCCTGCTTACTCTGTTGTGAACCTTAGGTGATTAGTAGCTTGCTAGAATCCACTTTGGGAAGTACATACCAAATCCTATTGTACTTTATCACTTGGGTCATATACGTCCAACTTGCTATTAATGACTTTCGTAGTCCATTGAAAACAGAGCAGTGTTTCGTCTCTTTCTCTGGAAGTTTTCAAGTATGTGGAGGCTCGTTTTGTGTTTGTTTGTGGATTACATTAGGGTAGATTGCGGCAAAGTGGGGTGGGTAGATTGGGGTACAGTGGAGTGTGATAGACTAGAGTGGGATACGTTAGACAGGCTTGCGGTAGAGTGGAGCTGGGTAGGTGGTGTGGCGTGAGTGGCGCTGATTGGAGCGGCATCAAGTGGCCTGGCGTGTCGTAGAGTGTCTTAGAGTGGAGAGGAGTAGAGTGGCATGTCGTAGAGTGGAGTATCGTAGACCGAAGTAGCGTGGAATAGAGTTGAAGGGCATGGAGTGGAGTGGGATAGAGTAGAGTGACGTAGTGTGATATGCATGGTGTGGTAGCGCTTTGCCATTACAGACAACACATTTTCAACTGAAATGACTATCACATTTGCATCGAAATACCAAAAATGTGCTTCATTTGTACTAATACTGATATTTTCTGAAACATCAGCACTGTTCATTTTCTTTTTTTATAGTTTTTATTGTTATTGCAAGAAGAACATCATCCTTTTACATATATTAAAAAAGATAACAGAATGCAAATTTTCCACCTTGTAATTGAGACAGAGGAATACGATACAAAGTTTATGTATATTTAAATATTCTATATAGATAAAAATATAAATTAGCCTGGTCTCGTCAGATACTGTTACACCGTATCAAATAAATGTTCCCCAAATTTTCTCCCTCCCTTTCAGTGCCTTGGGACCTCTTAATTTAGCTAATGCTAACTCCATTGTGTGGATTTCATTAATACCCACTCCATAATGCGGGGAGGTTCCTTAGATATTGTAGCGAGGTTGGGGTGGAAAGACGTACCGAATGGTGGATGCCTGTTCATAATTGCCATCGTTCCCCACAGACATATGACCCAAGGGCTGAGTGGGACAGCGTTTAGGAGCCGGATGAGAAAAGAGACGGCGCCTTTAACTGGACCTTCCTGGAACAAGACGGGACTCCGCCCCCCTCTGACGTCGGTCACCCCGGACTGGACAAAATACAGGAAATCCTGTACAGCGGGTGTGTTGACACCCCGGAGGTCGGAAGAGGAGGAAACGAGAGAGAGACGAGGACCGGAGCTGCCGAAAAGGACGAGGGAACCGAGAGAGAAGGCGAGCCAGGAGGCCAACGACCCCGTGTTCCGCCGTGCCACACTCCCGAGGGAGGAGTGTGGCTTTCCCAGGTACGGAGGCGTTGGGCGGCGAAAAAGAACACCCCTGTGTAAATTTGTGCGTGCCTTTCCCGTGTGTGTCCCGAGTCCCGCTTTCCCTCCATACCCGTCCTGTAAACCCTCACGAGTCTACCCTTCCTGAGCACGAGCACTGATAGAGTACATATTGCACAGGTGTCCCCTCACTCACTTGGCCCCTGGACATACGCCACAGTAAGACCTGATTCTAACAGCTCCCTCTGTTGGTCTCCTTTCCCTTCGGTACCCCTGAGACCTGAAGTGGTTGAAGTAGACGCGTGCCAAGACCACCCGGACCGCAGCAACCCGAAGACATCGCCACCACGAACAACCTGGAGTTCGCCAAGGAAAGACTGACCTTTAGGACAAAGCGCACCTTAAAAATAAAGCCGAGTTTAAAGAAATATACAGGTGTACCGCCTCTCTCTGAACAGGAGCCCACTACCAGACCCCCTCCCACGCCCACATTGGTGTCAGAAGTGGGATCCGCCCCTTCCCTGCCGGACACAGCGATGGAACAGGTGATCCAGCAGCTGATAGAGGGGCAACAGAAGAGTGGGCTGTCGGCCAGCAGATATCTACAGCCGATGCTGACCGGGACATGTTCAAAACAACGATTGCCGCACAGCTGGATGGGCTACAAAAAGCGGTGCAGAACCCAGGAGTGCCCATATCCATGGAGAGAAGACCCTTTGGGCCAAACCCATCTGGAGTACAGCTACAGAAATACATCCCGGGGGAAGACCCTGACGCCTTCCTAGTCAATTTTGAGAGAGCAGCCAGGGCCTGCGGTTGGCCTGAAGAGAAGTGGCCTTTCTTTTTAGCCCCCCTTCTATCGGGAGAAGCCCAGGCGGCTTACCAAGTAGCCAACCAAACCGGAGTAACACCCTATTCGACTATTAAAACGGTGATCCTAGACCACTTGGGGCTTGACTCCGAGGCCTACAGACTCAGATTCAGGAAAGAAAAAGGAGTACCCGGGGAGCACCCTAAAACCCTGTACCTTAGACTTAACATGGCAGCAGATAAGTGGTTGAAACCCGAGAGTCGTAGCAAAGAAGAAATAATGGCCAGCGTTTATCTGGAGCAGTTTATGGAGGCTCTACCATACGGGACGCAACGTTGGTTGAGACAGCACTCCGGGCTAACCCCGGATCAAGCCATCGAGATGGCTTCGAACTATAATCGAGCGATGCCTCGCACATTACCCTGGGACACTGATAAGGGCACCAAACTCAACCCTGCTGCCATGAAGCAGGACAAGAAGAGCAACAAACCTCCCTTGGACATTGGGAGGACCCGGCCCATACGATATGAAACCCCTTCCAACAGGGGACCTCAGTGTTTTGAGTGTGGGGAGTGGGGGCACATTGCCAGGATGTGTCCAAGAAAGAAAACGACGGAAGAACCCATGGAGGTCGGATACATACCGAGAGCCGTGATGTACACAGCCGAGATGGGGCCCTCCTTTTACGTAAGGATTTTTGTCAACAGTAACTGCGTAAAAGCCCTACTGGACTCGGGATGCAGACAATCCGTGATTCAGTCCAGACTTGTCCTACCCTCCCAAGTGGGGCCCGAGGCTCGGGTGCATATACGATGCGTACACGGGGATGTAAAACCCTACCCCGTAGCCCATGTCACACTACGACCGATAGGTAGAGACCCATGTGAAGTAAAAGTGGGAGTGGTAGACTCCCTACCAGAGGACCTGATAGTGGGAATAGACAATCCTGATTTCCTCGCCCTTTTCAGGAGAGAGCTGATAGAACGACCTAGGGAAACCTATCTCACAGCCGACCCATGGGAATTGGATAAGGGGTTCAAGTTTGCACAGGCCAATGACCCAACCCTCATGAACGCGTGGGAGGCCGCCCACAGAGAACAGACGATGCCTTCCCCAGGATATCCCAAATTCACGATCAAGAACGACTTGCTATATAGGGAAGGAAAGGCAGGCGAACCACTCCAGCTAGTCGTGCCGAACGATTTCAGGGAACAAATTATGTTCTATGCCCATACCCATTTTGACAGCAGGACATAGGGGGCAGAAAAAACTCTACAGAGCATTGTACACCTATTCTTCTGGCCAGGGATTTACAAGACAGCCGAGGCGTACTGTAAACAATGCGAGGTCTGCCAGAAGAAAAATATGAACCGACCCCCGGCTGTGCCCCTTCAACCCCTCCCAATCATAGGCAACCCCTTTGAGAGGGTGGGTATGGACCTTATAGGACCCCTTCCCCGTACGGCTAGAGGACATACGTATGCCTTAGTCGTAGTGGACTACAACACTAGGTTCCCTGAAGCCTTTGCTCTGAGTGCCCCAACAACCAAAAACGTGGCAGAAAAACTAATTGAGTTGTTCTCGCGGGTGGGATTCCCCAGGGAGATCCTCACCGACCAGGGGACCCCTTTTGTGTCCAAGATGATGACTGAAGTATGTAGACTGTTAGATCTGAAACATATACGTACCTCGGCCTATCATCCGCAAACGGATGGTCTGGTCGAAAGGTACAATCGTACTCTAAAGGCCACACTCAAGAAGATGTTAACGGCCGAAAACAAGGATTGGGATAAATTGTTGCCATTGGCCCTTTATGTGTTGCGGGCCCAAGTACAGAGCAGTTTGGGGTTCTCACCTTTTGAACTTCTATACGGGAGACAGCCCAGATCCCTTTTGGAAATCACAAGGGAAGCCTGGGAAAGAGAAGAAGCGGCAGATCAAAGGTCCCTCTTGGACTACACTACTCAGCTAAAATCCAGGTTAGGCAAATTGAGAGACTTTGCCTACTCAAATCTGGAAAAGGCCCAGAACAAGCAAAAACAATATTACGATAAGGGGAAGAAATGGAGAACCCTACAAAAAGGTGACTGGGCCTTGGTACTCCTACCATCATCCACTCAGAAGTTTAGAAGCGAATAGAAGGGACCCTATTTGATCACAGAGACCATAGGCAGAACAACGTATCGAGTACAGGTCTCTCCTTCGCGCTCTCAAACCTTCCACATCAACCTGTTGAAAAAGTGGATAGGACCCCCTCCCAAAACAAACCAGCTAGCAATACCAGGACGAGACGAAAGTTCTACCCTGGGACACCTACCCATAAACCCCGAGTTGTCGATCACCAAACGAGAGGAATTGGTACAAGGGTTACAGAGGTTCTCATCCCTGTTCTCAGACATACCGGGTTGTACCCACCTAGCAGAACATTGTATAGAGACAGAAGAAGGAAAAGTGGTCAAGCAAAGAGCCTACGCGTTCCAGCAGCAAGGAGGGCAGATGTAAAAAAGGAAGTCAGGGACATGCTACAGCTCGGTGTAATAAGGCCATCAAAAACCAATTGGGCTTCGCCCATAGTGATGGTCCCAAAACCGGACGGGTCTACCCGTTTTTGTATGGACTTCCGGGCTCTTAACTCCATCTCATCATTCGACGCCTTCCCTATTCCCAGAGTGGACGAGCTAATTGAAAGGATAGGCGAAGCCAGGTACATCACAACCCTTGACCTGACCAAGGGATATTGGCAGGTGCCGCTGAGGGAATGCGACCGGCATAAAACAGCCTTTGCCACAGATGACGGGCTATACGAATTAAACGTATTACCGTTTGGGCTCCACGGAGCCCCGGCGACTTTCCAGCGTTTAATGAACACCGTTCTAGCTCCACACACCACATATAGTTCGGTGTATCTCGATGATATTGTCATCTTCAGCCTGACTTGGGAAGACCACTTAGTCCATATAGACAGAATCCTCTCCGCCTTACGAAAGGCCGGACTCCATGTGAACTCAAAAAAATCGAGAGCAGCATTTCCCCGGGTGAAATATCTGGGGTTCATGTTAGGGGATGGGGTTATCGCTCCACAGGAAGAGAAAGTACGTGCCATAACCAAAACACCATTTCCCTCCAGCATCAGAGAGCTGCGTGCCTTCTTGGGCCTTATAGGCTATTATAGGAGGTTCATTAGGGATTTCGCTAACATAGCAGCCCCCTTAACTAATCTCCTCAAAAAAAACACAAACTTCCACCGGGGTAAAAAGCCACCCGAAGAAGCACGACTGGCGTTTGAAATCCTTAAAAGTGCCATCACTTCCAGCCCTGTTTTGGCGCCCCCTAATTATGAGAAACCGTTCATTCTGGCAACCGACGCCTCTGATATCGGGGTAGGCGCAGTACTGTCACAAGTGGGGGAGGACGGGTTGGAACATCCTATTCTCTTCATTAGTAGGAAGTTGCATCACAGGGAAAGCAAGTACCCGACTGTGTAAAAAGAGTGCTTTGCGATACGATGGGCAGTGGACAAGCTCAGGTACTATCTGGAGGGGTGACCCTTCACACTACACTCTGACCATGCACCTCCGCAATGGATGCAGAAGAACATGTCCCAGAACGCCAGAGTTCTGAGATGGTTTCTGTATCTACAGCCCTTTTCCTTTACGATAATCCACAAAAAAGGCATAGAGAACAGCAATGCAGACTTCCTCTCCAGGGCTCCTCTTCTCCCCGAACGGGAGAATCCAAGGGGGGAGGTGTGTAGCGAGTTTGGGGTGGAAAGACGTACCGAATGGTGGATGCCTGTTCATAATTGCCATCGTTCCCCACAGACATATGACCCAAGGGCTGAGTGGGACAGCGTTTCGGAGCCGGATGAGAAAAGAGACGGCGCCTTTAACTGGACCTTCCTGGAACAAGACGGGACTCCGCCCCCCTCTGACGTCGGTCACCCCGGACTGGACAAAAGACAGGAAATCCTGTACAGCGGGTGTGTTCACACCCCGGAGGTCGGAAGAGGAGGAAACGAGAGAGAGACGAGGACCGGAGCTGCCGAAAAGGACGAGGGAACCGAGAGAGAAGGCGAGCCAGGAGGCCAACGACCCCGTGTTCCGCCGTGCCACACTCCCGAGGGAGGAGTGTGGCTTTCCCAGGTACGGAGGCGTTGGGCGGCCTGGGTGGGGAAAAAGAACACCCCTGTGTAAATTTGTGCGTGCCTTTCCCGTGTGTGTCCCGAGTCCCGCTTTCCCTCCATACCCGTCCTGTAAACCCTCACGAGTCTACCCTTCCTGAGCACGAGCACTGATAGAGTACATATTGCACAGGTGTCCCCTCACTCACTTGGCCCCTGGACATACGCCACAGTAAGACCTGATTCTAACGGCTCCCTCTGTTGGTCTCCTTTCCCTTCGGTACCCCTGAGACCTGAAGTGGTTGAAGTAGACGCGTGCCAAGACCACCCGGACCGCAGCAACCCGAAGACATCGCCACCACGAACAACCTGGAGTTCGCCAAGGAAAGACTGACCTTTAGGACAAAGCGCACCTTAAAAATAAAGCCGAGTTTAAAGAAATATACAGGTGTACCGCCTCTCTCTGAACAGGAGCCCACTACCAGACCCCCTCCCACGCCCACAGATATCCAAGACCTAGCTATGACTAGTCTTGCACAAGCAAATATTATAGATATCATATCTTTATGACTACTATTAATGTCTTTAATATCTAGCAGAATCAAATGAACCAATAGTTGTGGGGATATTATTTGTTTATTGTTTAGAACGTCTGTTATTCCCTTCCAGAACAGGGCAAGCTCCGGACAATAGAAAAGCATGTGTTCGATACCTGCTGCTTCCAAGTTGCATTTTGGAAAGTTTCACTGTAATCTACCCCCACTCAATTCATCCCTCTTCAATCAACCTCTCTCCATTCTACCCAACTCCATTCCAATCTACCCTACTCCATTCCAATCTACCCTACTCCATTCTAATCTATCCTACTCTAATCCACCCAGCCTACCCTAATCTACCCCACTCCACCCTAATCTACTCCAATTGTGTCTACTCCACTCCATTCCCGACTCCACTACATTCTGTCCAACTCCACTCCAATCTACCCCACTCTAATCTACCCCACTCTAATCTACCCCACTCTAATCTACCCACTCTAATCTACCCACGCCAATCTACCCCAATCTACCACACTCATTTCTACTCTACTCAGTCTACCCCACTCCACTCCAGTCTACCAGATGCCTCCCAAATCTATCACACTCGAGCGTAATCTAACCCACTCCACCCCAATCCACCCACCCCATCCCACTCCAATCTACTGTTCCCCACTCCACCCCAAACAACCCTACTCCGATCAACCCCATCCAGTCTTCCCCACACTAATCTACTCCACTCTAACCCAACCTACCCTACTCCAATCTGCCCCACACCACTCTATCCAACTCCACTCCACAGTACTCCACTCCTTTTTAGTCTTACCCAGGCTACACACTCCTGTCTATCTCGCTACAATTTTCCCCAATTCACTCCAATCCACCCACTCTACTCCACCCCACCCTAATCTACTCCAATTCACTCCAGTGTACTCCTCTCCATTCCAGTAGTGCCCCACGCCACTCTACCCCAATCCACTGCAGTCTACTTTTCTCTAATCTACTCAGCTCCACTCCAGTCTACCCCAATATATCGCACTCCACTCTACTCCGATCTACCCATCTCCAATCTATCCCACTCCACTCTACCCAACTCCACTGCAGTAAACCCCAATCCACTCCAATCTGATCTACCCCACTCAACCCCAGTCTACTCCACTTCACGCCTATCTACCCCAATTCAATCAACCCCACTCCAATCTATTCCAATCGAACCCAATCCAATCTACTCCACTCTATTCTACCCCACTGCAGTCTACCCACCCATCCTCCCCACTCTACCCCACTCCACTCAATCTATCTGACTCCATTCGATTCTACCCTACTATAATTCACCCAATCTAGCCCACTCCACTATAATCTACATGACTCCACTAGAGTCTGCTCCACTCGACCCCACTCCCATCTACCCCACTCCACCCTAACCTACCCCACCCCACTCTAACCTACCCCACCCCACTCTAATCTACCCCACCCCACTCTACCCCACTCTACCCCACTCTAATCTATCCCATTCCACTCTTCCCCAGTCAAGCCCACTTCACTCCAATCTACCCCAGTATGTCCCACTCTACTCTACCCCAATCGACCCTACTCCTATCTAACCCACTCCAATCTATCCCCTTTAATCTACCCTAGTCTACTCCACTCCACTCCAATCTACTCACACTCCAATCTACTCACACTCCAATATACTCTCACTCCCCAATCTACCCAACTTCACCACAATCTACCCCAAATCAATCTACCCCACTCCAGTCTCCCATTCTATTCTACACAACTCCCCCACTCCGATCGTCCCCACTGCACCCCACTCCAGTCTTGCCCACTCAATTCTACCCCACTTTGCCCCCACTTCACTCTACTCCAATCCACCCCACCTCACTCCCTAACTTTTAGCCATGTTGAACAGCAGCCACGCTTGTGAACATAATGTCTAAAACACATTGCCAATAGCTCTTGCATAGATGAAACCTAATGGCTTTGCTAACGCTTGTTTGTTTTTTAACTCTTCAAAGCTTGTTATCGTCTGTGTAATAAATGCTGTCTGGTCAGTTTAGTTATTCCGATCGGTTTGAAACCTCGTTGTGTATCATAAGAAAATACCACAATTACGTCATAGCTATGTGAAATGCATCTGATCTGGTTGTCCGTCGGAAGGGCGACGATAGTACACATTTTAATTCATGTGCTCGCCAAATTTACTCCCATGCAGATTTCTCAGATTGTGTTTGTGGCCTGTAAGAATGCTGAGAAGATACTGTCTTGGAAGAGCCCAGCGCTGAGGTTCATTGCTCTCCATGCATGGGCCTGAATTTGTACTTTCCTCTCAGACCACGCGCGAATATGGCAATTGAAGGCAGACAAATGATTTGAAGAACGCTCCTAGGTTGGTAGCATAGGTCACTGTAGTATTTTTTATGATTAACTGTGTTATGCTTACCCATAAGTCCCAGTTCTCCTCGAGAATCACCATACCTCCGCAGTCCCGCGTGGCCAGGACTACTGATTGCAAAAGGTAGTGTATGCACTCACTTCTGTATAGGGTGCTCCCTGGAGGGGATGTTTCCTAACTGATACTATTCTGGGCTTTACCACTGTTGAGAGACTGTCGTGGATTATCTTCCACACTCTAAGGTAGCATGGGCTGGTAAGATTCTTTTGATAGAAATGTCAAGAAAGGCACCAAATCTTCCTTGAATAATTTAAGTCTGTGTTTAATGGCAAGGGTCATTTTTCCATGGCTAAGATGTCCCTTAAAGCAGGCCATCCAGTCCCTAAGGGTCGGCATCATCTGCTGCCCCACATGGCAAGAAAAGCTTGTAGTCGAAACACTGGCAAAGCGTGCTGCCCTGCTCATTGTGGCTTGTGCGAACCTCTCCACCCTTCAGCATTGACCCACCTTCCTTTTGTGTTCCTCCGTGCAAGTTTCTATCTTTGGAGTGCAATACTAATACTTGAGTATTTTGTATTGCGTTTCTTTTCCCTTGGTGTTGCGGATGGACATATGTGTCATTTTGCGGATTCTCCCTCAGTCCTTATCGTTAAGCCCTCTCCCCACTGTTTTGGCCTTGATTCCTTGCCAATGTAACTTGTACAACGCCGATATAGTGTGGCTATTGTGACTACCATCTTTTAACCAGCTCTCGAAGGCTGTGAGTGGCCTCACCCACCCCTCCCTCCCACCCTCCTGCTTGGGGTTGTCTGACCTCGAGGTACAGAAAACATTCTGTCTCTGGCAAACCATGCTTTTTCGTTTATAAACAAGGCAACCCCATATCCCTAAGAACCTGTGGTCATAAAATCTGAACAATATTCAATGCTTCTTTTGCGGTTATGTTTACAATTATTTCAGTGTATGGGACCATAAACATTGCCTCTCTGATAAATTACTCAATCCAACACACACAAGGATTATGATTTAACTGTATATTTTGAGAAGCTAACACCATATTTAAATCACATTTGAAAGGATTAAAGCTTAAAAGGTTACCACGGAAAGTAAACAAGTGAGAGCGCAGAGCTCATGTGATAATCATGTCCAACCGTTGTGAAGCAAAGAAGGCACATGGTAAAAACATTTGATTGGCTGCATGAATTGAGAAGCAGATGGTCTACTCAATGGCTTGTTTGTGATGTTTTCAACTTACTTGGCTGAAATCTCTCTGTTGGTTACATAGTATTGTGTATTGCTACTAATCCTTGAGCGATTGCTCTGTGTTACTTACACTGGCCCAACCTGGAGTATAGGGTTGCTATTTTTAATTCTCTCTTTCCTGATAATTACTCCTAGAATCACTCTCAGGATGTCAACCATCGAAATAAAATTTAACCTTGGTCTGCCTCTCAAAACCATAGGCGTTAGCAGGAAAAATATCAAGTGTGGTCTGTCTGCCGCTCTTTTCTGAAATGATGCAGCCACTGAAATGTTTTTACCATATGCTTTCTTTCCTTGCGAGGGTCTGGGGGTGCCAAGCGGGCAAGAAGATCAATCTGTGTAGGAATTTTCTTGCAACCCGTTTTTTTTGTCTTTGGCAGATAAACCCACGGACAAGCAATTGAAATTATTGAAGGCACGTATGTGCTAGAGAGCGAGTGGTCCCCTGGAATAAATGAAGAATCCTGAGGTCTTTCATTTTGACAATGACTACTCTTCCTTTCCATTAGAAGTGGTAGTTTGCCATTTCTGGAGGTCATGCTGCAATGCTTTAAGAAGCTTCGAATAATTGAGCGCAGTGATTTAAGGCATGGAGAATGATAAATGAATTCCCTGTTAAGTGCTTTAGAGTCCCAAAAGATTGGGATTAATTTACGTAGGTCATCTTTCTGAAGAGGAGAAGGTTTCAGCAGCAATACTTCAGATTTCGAGAGGCTGATTTTAAAGCCAGACAAAGTTCCATGTATCTTCAGTTCTAGTAAGATAGCTGGAACTGACCGCTAGTGGAATGGTTAGGGACATCCTTATGGCATTCATGAGCATGTGAGGGTAACAAATACTGGCAAAGGTGGACAGCCCTGCCCCTTTCCTTGTTTGATATCAGTATGTACCGAGATAGTCCTGTTTACTCTGTTGTGAACCTTAGGTGATTAGTAGCTTGCTAGTATCCACTTTGGGAAGTACATACCAAATCCTATTGTACTTTATCACTTGGGTCATATACGTCCAACTTGCTATTAATGACTTCTCGTAGTCCATTGAAAACAGAACAGTGTTTCGTCTCTTTCTCTGGAAGTTTTCAAGTATGTGGAGGCTCGTTTTGTGTTGTCAACACATTCTGTGCCTAAGATGAAGCCCAATTGATCAGGTTGTTTTAAATTTAGCAAGAGAGGATTTAACCTTGCAGTCAAGAGCACATTGAAGATATTTATATCTATATATAGGAAGCTTACAGGGATTCTTGAACAGTTTGAGAACCTTCACCACCGCAGCGTCCAACATGTTATCAGTCGCTACTGATGTGGTCTTACTAAATTATTTGAATAGCCACACACCAACAGCGCAGTCAGCGAAGGGTAAATATCTTATAGAACATATTTGTGATCCCCATCTGAGTCCAGGGATTTCCCTGCCTTGACCTTATAGATGGTGCTTATCACCACTTCCTGTGTGATAGTCTTGTCTAGAGATTCCTCGCATATGGGGACACCTTCCTGCCCAGGGCCTGTCAGAGATAGGCCTCAGCATTATGGGCTGATATAAGTTCATCAGCATATAGGTTTTGGTAGAAGTGCCTGAAGGTGTTTACAATTACTTTCTCTTATATCAAGATTATCCCTCCCTGTTCTTAATTTCACAAACTTTCTCTCTACATGAGCTTTTAATTGGGACACCAGTACTTTACCTGCTAGGTTCCCGGAAGCATACAATCTCTGTTTAGTTCTTAGGAGAGTATGTTTAGTCCTTTCAAGGTCTAAGGCTCGCAACTGGGATAGGAGTGCCACAATTTTCCTTCACACCTTTTTCGAGAAGGTATGTTTACGTAGGGTTTCTTTTTCAAGTAGATTGCTTAGATGGCCCACGAGGCTGACCCAAGCCTGGGTTCTCAATTATTTTAAGTAGTCTACTGCTGATATGCCTTGGTCCCTTAAAACAGCATTGAGAGTGTCTCAGAGCATAGCTGTTGAGACCTTCCTGTATTGTTTTATGCTATAAGATCCTTTATTCCCTTCTCTCTTTCAGCTCGCACTACTGGATAATACAGGAGATAGCCACTGAATCTCCAGGTGGCGCGTGTTCAGGGGACTGTTGACACCTACAGCAACAATGGTACCGAGTCAGACAGCGCGATGTGTCCTATAGTCGATTCTTTAATCTGGCTCAACAGTTGGGAGCCCACCAGGAACTTGTATAGTCATGTGTAGGAGCCCTGTGTCGCCGAATAGGTGTACTGTGTTTCTTCGATACAAATTGCCCTGCTGATGTCCTCAAGATCCACCTCACTTAGCCAGTCCCTGAAACCATAGAAGGTCCCACCCCAGTCTCCAGATATTTGATGCGATTGATCTTTGGTTCCCTCCATGGTGATATTTAGGTCTTTCACCTTAATTTAGTCATATTTACCGTCCCCTCTACATGAAGATGTGAAGATAGTAGGAAAGCAGATTTAAGGAGGTTCAGGCATGTTCATCTCCCTCTGTCTTCCCTCTGTCATGGGCTCCGTGAATAAAGAGTGTTGTCTATCTGAATATTTTACCGAGCTGAGCGGATCACCTTAACCCCGATTACTCTCCCCATTCAAATAACCCAAATTACTGCATTTAGAAACCTGAACTCAGATCCTTCTCTCATGCACACATATCTCACTTCTCACATCCTTTCGACTGTGGTGTAATCATTCCTCTTTCCCCTCTGCACCAGTGAGCTGGGCATCTTCCTTGCCCCTGTTTAATGTAGAAGTTCATGCATGTATAGTTTCCTCCTCAGGTGAGTCTGGCTAGACTAGCCCCTCCGTAGGATCTTCCTTTTCATTGCTACGATTGCTGTCTTTTCTCTAGAGAACCATAATCTTGCCCTTCCAATTTCCTCAGGCAAGTGAGTTCCCTATTGACAACTTCTGAAAGACCTTTCTCTATTTCAGTTGTTTACTTTCGCCCCTTGTCAGTCCCCATTGTGCCTGTCTTGCCTTTCTATGCTCGCCAGTACCAGAATGTACCATGCTGCTGCCTGGGTCCTGACAAAATGTTTTTGTCCCTCCCAAGTGAAAATTAGTGAACGAATATCCCCACTAATACGATATGTCCCTTTAGCAAAGGTAATCTCTTATTTGCCAGACCTCATTTTTAGGGTTGGAGCAGCCAGATTGCGATACGATTGTCATTTGTGGTCATCAAAAGTTATCAATCCTGTCTTGCACACTATGTTTATGGTTTACTCTTTTTCATCCTAAAAGTGCATACAAGTGAGAATGTCTGCTGGTGCCTCATTCTGTTGTCTTACTCCAGCCAGTCTCTGTGCAGTCCAGTCCAGAAGAATTGGCGAATTTCACGGGCTGTTATGGATAAGAGATTCTGGATGACTGTTTGTATGTCCTGGCATGCAGGACTTGTATGCATATCTCTGAGTCATATGTTGTTGTGGCATAAACGTGCCTTAACATCTAGATGAATTGATCTTCTAGAGCGAGAACCCTGTTATCCGTATGATGTAGTTCATCAGAGCATCTACCATTGCTTCCATGTCTGCGACATGGTCATCCAGTTCTCGCCTATCCTTCATGAGCACCTGGGGGCATATATTTAGGTTGTTTCTAATAGTGCCTGTTTCTTTTATAATCTCCTGCAGAAATTACTGCAGAAGCTCCTGCATGATTCATGTCTTGCCGTCCAATACCACCAGCTCTTCGGCAGAGGATCTTGTCAATCTAGCTATTCTGTCTCCCTTCCACTCTTTTCCCAAAGTGGCTGATAACATGCCCTTTATCTATGAGCCGTTCTGGCCTCTCCAAGCAGTCATGTTTGATGTGTGGTGGTTACATACAGTGCAAAGTGGCTGGGAATACCTGCCTTGAACAATGTACTATAATACCTGCTGCACCCAATATCTCAATTTTGCTGTAGACGTCAGCGGGTGTTTGTCGGTCTGAGGGACCTCACTTATGGGGGATTTTGCATTGATGAGGGCTTCAGATGCCCTCTTATTCGGGCACCACTGTGCCTGACAATATTGTCAGTCCCTTCTGCTTGAGGAGGTATTCCTGTTCATAGCCTCTCACCAATATGCAGGCAGGTTCCTTTCATTCTGCTGATCATTGTACAGTTGGTGATTTTGGGTGGGAGCACTGGGATTTGTTCAGGGCTGGAATCACCATCCAGAAGTTCATTATTTGGCTATTAAAGTTCCAAAGGCTTCTCTTTTGGGCATGCGCCAGCATTGGATCACACCTGTTGGGGCACATTTACTTGCTTGTGTGGTATTTGGGAGTTACAGCGCAAGCACCTAATTTTTTTGATGCAACGCCAAATCTAAGTTTGTCAGTTGGGTCTGTGTGAAAAAAAAAGAATAACACCTCTGTGAAGCAGGAACAAAGTTGGAGATTTTTAAAAAATGTTGCTAACATTTCACACAATGCATGTTTGCTGCACTATTCAGCACACATCCAATGTGTTGGATGCTCTAAATATTTCTAGGCATAGGATTTTGTTCTGGTAGGATTTACTTCAAAATCTGTGCTAGACAGCACACTCCTCTTTCATCATGGTGCAAAGATATGGCATAGCACTAGTCAGCCCGTATGAGCACCAATGAAAGGGAAGAGTGCAGAAGCAGTCCATTTTAGTAAATATGGTTCTGCAGTGCTTTCTCGAAATTGCTCAATACATTTTAGTAAATATGCTCCATTATTTCACACGTTTTTTAGCGATCCTTCCTAAAATACTTGCCTGCTCCATATTTTAGATTACCAGAACTCATCTTTATCCTCAAACCTCCCCGTCCCCCCATATCCATCCTCTTAGTGCTTAGAAGTTTATTAAGGATGGAATAAAACAATTTATAAGCAAACTATGTCTTGTGGGACTCTAAGACTGGTAAACTGACACTGGGTGGAGAGCTCACACTGACACTAGAAAACTGACACTGGGGTAACAGAAATGACACAGAGCCCCTAACAGGGGGATAACAACAGTGTCATTGGCTTGGGTAGAGCGACATATGTAGACTGACATTAGTAGACTGACATTAGTACACTAACAAGTGGACACCGACACAGGGCAATGGCAGATAAGCACTGTCACTAGAATGATGGCACAGGCAAATATCAGTGTTTTTATAGTGTGCTAATCACTTGTGAGGGTATCCAGGCACGGTGTAGCAGGTATGTGAGGCCAGCTCTAGAGGTGTACTCAAAAAGCGAGTCCTTCGACATCTTGCGAAAATCAACAAGAGAGGAGGTGTCTCTGATGTATTGTGAGAGGTCGTTCAAGTCTGTAGTGGCCAGGTAGGAGAAGGCACAGTGTCTTGTTCTGTATTTTAATATGCGTGGGTTGTGTGCTAATGAGATACCGGCAGAGCGGAGGTGTCTGGAAGGTTTGTGGAAGTGAATTCAGCTGTTCTGATAGGCAGGGCCAGTCTTGTGGAGAGGTGTGTAGGTGTGGGTGAGGAATCGAAATTTGCCTAGCTTAGTAACGGTAAGTTTCAATTCTATTAAGGACATGGAGGCGAGGATTATGCTTTTCTTCCTTTGCTTTTATTCTTTACAAAAAGCACAGCAGTACAGAAAAGCAATAAGATGACTTTTTCTTACAGACAGAAAAAAAGTCATTTGTTCTCACAAACTAATGAATCCAGTCCATAAACATCAATTCCCATAAGTCTTAGGGATAACACAATAACAGAGTCCTTCCACACTGTCCATGACTCCTAGGAAGCTCCACCATCTTGTGAAGACCTCCTCTTTCTTCGCGCAAGTCACGCCTTCATGTTATTGGTCCTGCTTGGCTCCATCATGTCCTCCAATGTAAGAGACGCCTGTGAGCTTATTCCAGGTCACCTTCTCTAAAATCAACACCACATCTCCGAAGAACAGTTCTATGCAGGCAACAAGTTCTGTATCAGAAAACATTAAACCAGTTTACATACGTAAGTACGGGTGGGTTTGCACCAACTGTGCAACTGGAAGGATAATCCTCTCCTCCGTGTCATTAATAGAATTGAAACTTACTGTTACTAAGCTAGGCAAATTTCAATTCTATGTCAGGACTGGAGGCTCCGATTATGCTAGTTCAAAGCTTACTTACCACCAACTGAGCAACCTCCACCACCGGTTTGAAATAAAACCTCTTGAAGGTGGAATCGAAAGACCAATCTGCCGCACGCATATGGTCCTCTAACCGGGCACCTACAGAAAAAGCCTTCGAGGCCATCGCACCTCTAGCCAAATGTGCTCCAAACTGCTTCGTATTAATACCCGCCTCTTGCATGACCCATCTCACCCACCTGGCTATCGTGGGGGAAGAGACAGCATGGTGCGGTTTCCGTAAGGCAATAAGGAGTTGCCATTTGTCCAGAGGGCGAAATTCAAGCGTCATTTCCTCATAGGATTTCAGACCGTTCACCACGCATAATTCGGGCACATCCGCAAAGGCCGGATAAGAGATCGTCCTGGAATCTGACTTGGTGCGGCGACCTAGAGTAAACATAACCCCTTCTGGGTAGAAAACTCTCGCTAAAATGTCCAAAGCTCGGACGTCCGACAGGACACTAAGCACAAAAGCATTGCCAATTTAGCTGAAAGTTCCTTCAAAGAAAGGTATTTATTAGGCTGCCAGGACAAAAAGAGGTTCAGAACCAAATTGACGTCCCAAAGACCGAGTAACGAGGCTCCGGGGGCAAAGACAAACGGATCCCTCTCAAGGGCCTACAGACGAACAGATGTTCCCCAATCGAGGCACCGTCAACCAAACAGTGAGCTGCCGAGATCGCCGATCTTATCGCATTGATAGATCTGTAAGCCAGGCCATCCGTAGCTAATTTGGCCAGAAAGTTCATCACGGGAACGACGCCTGCGACCACAGGATCCAGATCCTGTCAAAGACACCAACGCATCCACTTAGTCCACGCTGACCGATAGCGTTTAGATGTACTGTCTGCCCAGGCCTTTGTCAAGAGACCTTGAGCCGGTCCCGAAAGGCCCGGGAGCGACCAGCGTCTCCTGACAGCCTCCATGCCATGAGGCGGAGAGATCCTTGGAGAATGAGGTGGTGACACTCCCCGTCCGGATTCAGAAGAAGATGAGGGAGCGGGGGGAGTAGGATTGGAAAATCCCAAGAAAGTTCCAGAAGAACTGGAAACCAGACTTGAGACTTACAATATGGCGTCTCCACCACCACATCCGCCTTCAAAAGACGGATTTGGGCCGCCGTTCGTACCACCATCGCAAACGGCAGGAAGGCGTAACCCCTCTCCAGATTCCAGTCCTGGAGAAACGTGTCTGTGGCCTCCGCAAGAGGGTCTGGCCTCAAGCTGAAGAAGCGTGGGAGCTGATGATCCAGACGGGACGCAAAGAGATCCACCGAGAACGGACCCCAGAGGTTGTTCAATCATTTGAAGACCAGAACATCCAGCTTCCACAGGCTGGAATCTTTCAGATGTCTGGAGTGCCAATCTGCCACCTGATTGGTCTGACCGGCGAGATACTCTGCCGTCACGAGACTTGGTGTGCCAAGCAATATTCACAAAACTCTTTTGCTAGGTCTGCCAAGGCACGGGAACGGGGACCCCCTAGACGATTGACGCAACGGACCGCTGATACGTTGTCCATTTTCAATAGCACACACAAGCTCGCTTGGTGTTTGGTCCAACAGCGGACGACGAATGATCCCGCGAGAAGCTCGAAGCAATTGATGTGCAACTTCTGTTCGTCTAACGACCAAACGCCGCCGGTGGAGAACTCTCCGCAACGGGTGCCCCAACCTGACCTGCTGGTGTCCGATTCTATTACCAGATCTGGGGGCGAACCAAAGATTGCCCGGCCATTCCAGGCTTCCATGTGTGTCAACCACCATGACATCTCTTCTCTGGCGTCCTCCGGCAGGGGAACTGGCTGATCGTACGACAGCCCCTTTCTGAGGTGATGCGCTTTTAGGCCCTGCAAAGCCTGGTAATGAAGAAGGCCTGGGAAGATCGCCTGGATGGAAGAGGAAAGGAACCCTACAACCCTAGCAATCTGGCAGAGTGACGTCTGTGGCTTGGAGATGGTCTGTCTCCAGGTGTAACGGTTCTTGGCAATCTTGCGGGAAGGCAGACTCAATGAAGAATTCACGGAATCCACGACGAACCCGAGGAAGACCAGACTCTGGGTCGGAGAGAGGATAGACTTGTCCTTGTTGATGACAAATCCCAAGCTCTCCAAAAGGGATACCGTCTGCTGCAGCTGGGATATCAACTTCCGTAGACACTGCGACATTAAAAGGATGTCATCTAGATACAGGATCACCCTTACTCCTTGACCCCTCAGAAATTTTACCACCGGGTGTAGCACCTTTCTAAAACACCATGGTGCTGAGGAAAGCCCGAATGGAAGGGCGGTGAACTCGTACACCTGACCCCGCCATAGAAACTGGAAGAATCATCGATGAGGAGAATGGACCGCGACTACCAGGTACGCATCCTTTAGGTCCAACCTAACCATCCAATCCTGCGGTAAGAGAACATCCCGTAAAAGATGGATTCCTTCCATCTTGAAATTTCGGTAGACCAACCACCCATTGAACTCCTTGAGGCTGATCACCGGCCGCTGACCCCGTCCGTCTTTTCCACCAGAAAGACGTTGCTGAGGAAACCGTTAGGGTGCAGAGGTGATCGACAGATGGCTCCTTTCTTGAGCAGAGCGGACACCTCCTCGTCGATCAGCTGGGCATCGGAGACGGAGACATAAATGGGATGCGGACGCTCGGCCTGCCGTGGCTGGTCGTAAAACTCTATATGAAACCCCTTCACGGTCTGAAGGACCCAGGCACCTGCTGTGAGAGCTGACCAAGCGTCCTGAAAATCCGCCAAGCGCCCCCCAATACGGACTTGCTCTGCAGGGATGACCGTTACCTCCTGACTGACCACCGCCGGAGTTGTTCTTGAAGCCGCCGCGGCCTCGAAAGCGTTGCCTTTTGGTGGGGTAGAAGTTGTTAAAGTTGGCTGAGATATTGTACTGCCCTCGCTCGGAGAAAAACCAAAGGTGGTGATGGACGGAGCGTTGACAATACAAACACTCACCCCCAGTCAACTGATCATCGCCCGGAGCCTTGTCCCCTATTACTGGTCTGTTGACCGCCGCGGCCGGTCGCACGGCCCCTCCCGCGATCGGCCCCTTGGGAAAAACGAGTCTGGAAAACTCTCTTGATATTCAATTGGGCCTTATCTAGTAAGGTGAATGTGGCAACGAACTTCCCCGACTCTTCCACAAAGGGGTCCCCAAACAGGCCCCTTTGAGCCACGGCTCCTGCTACGGAGGACGCTAAGTCGCCCAGCTTTGGGTCAAGCTTGATGAGCAAAGAGCGTCGGCATTCTGTTGACAGGACGCAGTTAGCATTTCCCATAAAGGCTATTGCCCTCTGCGCACAGTTGGACAGCATGTCGGGTGAGAGAACAGATCCTGTCGCCTTCGCCTCCTCCGCCATGTCAAAGATCTTCGTCATTGGGTCAATGGCGTCCAAAAGTTTATCCTGGCACGATCGCCAGGAGCGGCCTATTCCCTCGCGAGGGTCTTTTATGTACTTCGCGAGGAAAGTCGCCATTTTTTAGTCCAATTCGGGAGTAAGGGCCTCTTTTCCCTCTATCGAGGGACGCGGACATTCCGCCCTAAGGCATCCCCGAGCTTCCTTCTCCAGTGGCTTGCTGAGGCGTCCCGCCACGAACTTGGTGAACTTGTCCCCATGCGCCCAGGCTGCGTATCGAGGATAAATAATTTCATCCGGATCCAGCATACCGGAAGTGTCCTGGGGCAAAGCGCCCGTGGAACTAGCCGGACGCCAAGAACGCAAAGACCCCTCATCGTCGTCTGTATCAGTAGGGAAACCCCCATCTTGAGACTGGGAAGGAGGTGCCGTGGACACTGTGGGCTCCGGTAGTGGGGGAGGCGCAGAAGGGGGTGGCACCGACTTGGCCGAGAAAGCACTCTTCAAGCGCTCAAAGGCATTCTTGTCCACCCCTTGTGCCCCCTCCACGCCACCTTCCCCACCTACCTTCTTGGGCGGCAGGGGACCCTCTTCTGAAGCGGGGATTGGTGCGGGGGGTGACGGAACCCCGTGAGCCTGAGCCAACACAGCGCATTCTGCTATAATGTGGGTTGTCAGGCGCTCCTCCATGGGAGCCACTACCTCATTCACACACCTGAGAATGGAGGTATCTACTGCCTCGAAGAAATCGTCAAGAGGTAGGTACTGAGTAGCCTCCTCCTCCTCGTAATAACTGTCCTGTTCCATGGCTCACAGACACTCAGCAGACAAGGTTTCATTCTCCCAGCTCGGGGTTAACCCACTCAAGAACCGAACAGGCAGCACTCCGTGATGACGGGCCATCAGTAATGTCACCAAGGCCCTTGACAGGCTAGAGTTAGCTCCCTAGCGCAGGGTTAATACCCCCAACAACCCAGCATACAGGGATGACGGGACATGTAGTAGTCAGAATGGGACCCCTCAACTATTCTGAGGTTTATGGGCAGATCGAAGAGCTGCAAAGTAATTTTCGTGCAGAAGAAACTCTGCTATCGGCTGTACCCAGTGCCCTGAGCGTGCAGGCCGTCAGTCATACTGACGCGTCCTAGCCGCCACCAAGCACGCTCCCCACGAACAGTGTACAATCTCGCCGTCGGTGAGTGAAGCGGAAAAACTCCCTGAATACGGACCCCAGCGGGGCGAGAAAGCAGTGAAAATAGGGGCGATACAGAGCCCGTAGGGCGTTCAGGTTTGGCGGCTGGGGGACAGGCTCGGGCGGACACGTTTCTCCCTCAGCGCGGCTCCGCTTTGAAGTGACCGTGCTGCGGGAGCAACAAGACGCACGAGCGCCCCCGGCGGCATTGTAGGCACCAGGGGGCGCTCGCGTGTCTCGTTGCTCCCGCAGCACGGTGACTTCAAAGCGGAGCCGCGCTGAAGGAGACACGCAGTTGGACCAGCCGCGTAAGAAGCAAAAGTGCTCCCGTCGCAACAAAAGAGGGGAATCTGTCAAGCAAACAGCCAATACAACGCGCAGAACACCGCAATTCCCTCAATGTCGGACCAAACTATGTAACAAAGCACAATTATGCTCAAACATTAAAATATCAAGCACAAGTGAAAGAAAGGCACGTATTTAGCTGCGAAGAAAGAGGTCTTCACAAGATGGTCGAGCTTTCTAGGAGTCATGGACAGTGTGGAAGGACTCTGTAATTGTGTTATCCCTAAGGCTTATGGGAATTGATGTTTATGGACTCGATTCATTAGTTTGTGAGAAAGAAATTACGTTTTTAGTCATTTTATTGCTTTTCTGGCTGCTGTGATTTTTGTATAAGAAGAAAAGCGAAAGAAGAAAAGCATAATCGGAGCCTCCGGTCCTGACATAGAATTTGAATTGTGTGTATCGGGAGCCATTTGGAGTTTCCTATGGCGTAGTGTTATGTGGACTTGGAGTGGGAGATTGAGGACCAGTCTGGCTGCTATGTTGTGGACAATCTGCAGTCTTCTTGTGAGCAGATTGGTAATCCCTGCATTCCATAGTCTAGCCTGCCGGTAATGAGGGCTTGGGGGATCATTTCCCTGGTGTTGTCCAATAGCCATTGAAGATTTTCTTCAGCATCCTTAGAGTGTTGAAACAGGACAAGACCACAGTGTTGACTTGGGCAGTCATCTCAGTTGGTTGTCTATGATGATTCTGAGGTTTCTTGCTTGGAAGGAGGGCGTGGGAGCAGGGGGCGTCTTTATGGCGAGGCGTTCTCCTTGAAGACCACCACCTTGGTCTTGTTTGAGTTCAATTTGAGGCAATTGGATTTCATCCAGGTGGCCACTGCTGTCATACATGTGGTGAACTTGTTCCTGCTGTTGGGTGTTTTGTCAGAGAGGGACAGTATCAATTGCATATTGTTGGTGTAAAGGATGTTGATGTTAGCTCGTATGACGTCTATCAGCAGGGTCATATATATTTTGAAACGTGTTGGGCTGAGCAAATAGCCCTGTGGATCTCAGCAAATAAGATATTGTGCTTCAGAGGTGTAGGAGGGGTACGTTGATGGTTTGGGTTCTTTCTGTGAGGAGGAGGCGATCCATTTGAGGGCGAGTCACTGGATACCTGCTTTGTTGAATTGTCGTATGAGGATGGGGTAGGAGACAATGTTGAAGATTTATGATAGTTCTAGAATGATGAGGGTTGCGTTCCCCCTTCCCATTGAGGATATTTTTGATGTCATCCATTGCTGCTATGAGGGTGGTTTATTTACTGTGGTTGGGGCAGAGTCCTGATTGTGTGGTCTTGAGAAGCTGGTGTTTGGCGAGGTGGTCAGAATGGTGCTTGTGGATGTCTTTATTTCCAGAACTTTGGTTGAGTAGGGAAGGCGGGAGATCGATCGGTATTTGGTGAGTTAGGTCCGGTCATTTGAGGTTTTCTTCAGGAGGGCGTTGACGGCTGCATTTCCATGGTTCCAGGAAGGTAGTTGTACTAATTAAAGGTTTTTGAGGCTACGGGTAAGGGCATCGCGGAGAGAGATTGCTCCTTTGTCGAAGGTGTGGTGGGGCAGGGGTCCACCGGGGCCCTGGAGTGAATGGTCTTCATGAGTGTTGTGATTTCCTCTGTGCTAATGGTGTCCCAAGTGGTGATTGTATTGACTTCCTTCGGTGCTGGGAGACTTCTGGACAGAGCAAGTTGGTCCAGTTTTTGGTGGAAAGTTGCTCTATATGGTTGCGATTTTGCTGCAAAAGAAGTTCAAGTGGTTGTTGCACAGATCGTGTGATGGATTGATGTGTCCAGTGATGGATGTGGGTATGGTTAAGTCTCTGACAATTGTGAAGGTTTATTTGCTGCTGTTGAAACCGGCCTTTATTCTTTCGACTAGGGTTTTCCTCCTGATTTCTCGGATGAGCTGGTGGTGCATCCTCTTGACCGCTTTGAAGGCATCTTTTTCCACTTTCCCTCTGCTGGTTTTCCATTTCTGTTCCAGTTGTTTGCAGTGTTGCTTGGTCAGTCTGAGGTCTTCTGTGTACCAGCTGGCTTGTGGTCTGGTTTTTGCTGTGTTGCTTTGTTTCATGGGGGCCAGAGTATCGACACAGTTGGTGATCCACTTATTGAAGTTCTCAATGTCGCGTGCCAGGATGCCTGTGGGTTACGGTCTATTCTAGGGTGGTCATTTACTCAGCCTCTGTAAGGTTGTTTCAGTGTCAGCGTTCTGGCCCCCAGTGGCTTCTGGGTTGATGGATGTTGATTGTAGAACTGACCATTGTGTGGTTTGTCTAGGTGACTGGTCTTGAGGAGCTTGATTGTAATGTTGTCGAAAGATGTGGAGACGGGGATCTAGGATGTGTCCGGTAGCGTTGGTGGCCTCTGTGATCCGTTGGGTTAGTCCAAGGCTCCTGATGTTGTCAAGAATGGCGGCTGAGTTGGGGATGGTCCACACTCAGGATGGAAGTTGAGGTCTCCTATGAGGATAAAAGAACTGGTGTCACGGTCTAGGACAGGCGATGAAGAGGGTGGTGGGGTGTCTGAGGTTCAAGGAGCGAAGGAGAACGTCAGCGCGAGCAGGGTTTCAAGAACTAGATGCTTTCCAGGCGCAGATGGGCTTGCCCTTGGTTGCTCTTCCATGATGCGGATGCTATTATGTATGTTTTGAGTGGGGGTCGGAGCTCAGGGGGTGGTGGCTAGGGCCGAGGACGAGCACGACGGCGGTGAATGGCAGAGGCGTGAAGGGGGAGGAGAGGGCGCAAAGAGGGCAAGAAAGGGGTGCAGAGAATCTGGAGAGATGAAAAAGGTCAGAAAATGAAGGTGGAAATGACAGAAAGAGGCAAAAAGAGAGAGAGAAATGGTACTGAAAAGTCACTGAAGTGGCACAAAGAGGGAAAAGAGCAACAGAAACAGCACCCAAAGTCATCAACAGAGTGGGAGAAATGGACCAAAGAGGCAAAGTGAGCGAGAGAAAGCAGAGAAAAGTCAGAGACAGTGAGAAAAGAGTGAGAGAAATAGCACAAAGAGTTA
This sequence comes from Lissotriton helveticus, assembly GCF_964261635.1. NCBI lineage: Eukaryota > Metazoa > Chordata > Amphibia > Caudata > Salamandridae > Lissotriton > Lissotriton helveticus. Next base: position 389,063,588 of record NC_136057.1, read on the forward strand.
AAAGAGCGAGTGAAACGGCACAGACAAGTTTGGTATAAAAGTGACAGACAAAGGCACAAAAAGCAAGTAAAAAAAGTCATAAAAAGTGATTGAAAAGGCAGATAGACTGCAAAAAGTGGTACAAAAGTCACTGCTCGAGATAGAGGAGAGAGAGCAAGAGGGGGAGAGGCAAGGCAGGTACCTTGAGGCGCTGGAGTCCGGTACGCAAGGGCCTTGACTGGTCGGAGGACTGGTTGCAGGTAAGTCCAGGGGAGTTGGGCTGGAGCACTGACATGGACCACAGTCACTTATGCTCGGACACTGGCATGGTGGAGTTTCATGGGACATTGACACATGTATGCTAGGACACAAGGATATTGACACTATGACATAGTAAAGGCACTGTTACATGACAAGGGTATAAGACAGTGTACTAACACAATGATACTGACAAGTTGACAATGACACAAACACACTGACATGGAGAAACTGATAATGGGGTATTGCCACTGGGGCACATACACTAGCCCCTTCGACGCTCATGACGAGCCCAGCTCGTCATGGAGTTTCCATTGGTTTCAATGGAAATTACATGGCAGAACATCAGGTACCCTTAGCATCCAAGTGGCTAGAACACTGACACAGGGACACCAACTTTAACATGGGGATTTTGACATGGGGACAGCGAAACTGGCACATTCACATTAGCACCAGAACACGGACATAGAGGCACCAACACTGACACTAAAACACTGGATTAGGAGCACCAGAAATCACATGGAAACACGGTGACAAAGACACAGGGACACAGACACAGGAGCCCGAACACTTACATGGAGATATTGACTTAAAACTGACACTGGAATGCTGGCATGGGGCACAAACTTTACTATCGAAACTATGGCAAGGGCCAATGACACCGAGAGATTGAAAAGGGAAAGTAGGAAACTCACACTAAAGTACTGACACTTGGAAGATAGCATCAGAACACTGCAGTGTCATAGGGACACTATTTCAAGGTCACAAACTGGAGGGACACAACACTGGGGTATTGACCTGTGGTTGTGGACTTGGATCACTGATGCTGGCATACTACACAATTGCAAACACAACAGTGATGGACAGAATGTGGATCAATGTCACACATTCACCCCAGTCCAAAGATCTGGGCCCAAATCCATCGTTTTTCCACTCCACACCACCCTGGGTTAGACAATGGCGATATGCAAATCAGCGCTGACCCTGTGCCCCATGGGAACAGTCCAGTCCGAACTACAAAAGCCATGTCCTTCCCAGAACGGAAACAAGCATCCGAGGACCGGCCCGGTTTCGAGGTAACACCTCTCATCAGCCCGGCTAGCTTGATTCCAGTGGTGTGGAGTGCCTGGGACTCACGTCTGAGCATCCCCAGTACACTTAGAGCGGTAATTGCAAACACAACAGTGATGGACAGAATGTGGATCAATGTCACACATTCACCCCAGTCCAAAGATCTGGGCCCAAATCCATCGTTTTTCCACTCCACACCACCCTGGGTTAGACAATGGCGATATGCAAATCAGCGCTGACTCTGTGCCCCATGGGAACAGTCCAGTCCGAACTACAAAAGCCATGTCCTTCCCAGAACGGAAACAAGCATCCGAGGACCGGCCCGGTTTCGAGGTAACACCTCTCATCAGCCCGGCTAGATTGATTCCAGTGGTGTGGAGTGCCTGGGACTCACGTCTGAGCATCCCCAGTACACTTAGAGCGGTAATTGCAAACACAACAGTGATGGACAGAATGTGGATCAATGTCACACATTCACCCAAGTCCAAAGATCTGGGCCCAAATCCATCGTTTTTCCACTCCACACCACCCTGGGTTAGACAATGGCGATATGCAAATCAGCGCTGACCCTGTGCCCCATGGGAACAGTCCAGTCCGAACTACAAAAGCCATGTCCTTCCCAGAACGGAAACAAGCATCCGAGGACCGGCCCGGTTTCGAGGTAACACCTCTCATCAGCCCGGCTAGCTTGATTCCAGTGGTGTGGAGTGCCTGTGACTCACGTCTGAGCATCCCCAGTACACTTAGAGCGGTAATTGCAAACACAACAGTGATGGACAGAATGTGGATCAATGTCACACATTCACCCCAGTCCAAAGATCTGGGCCCAAATCCATCGTTTTTCCACTCCACACCACCCTGGGTTAGACAATGGCGATATGCAAATCAGCGCTGACCCTGTGCCCCATGGGAACAGTCCAGTCCGAACTACAAAAGCCATGTCCTTCCCAGAACGGAAACAAGCATCCAAAGATCTGGGCCCAAATCCATCGTTTTTCCACTCCACACCACCCTGGGTTAGGCTTTTGTAGTTCGGACTGGACTGTTCCCATGGGGCACAGGGTCAGCGCTGATTTGCATATCGCCATTGTCTAACCCAGGGTGGTGTGGAGTGGAAAAACGATGGATTTGGGCCCAGATCTTTGGACTGGGGTGAATGTGTGACATTGATCCACATTCTGTCCATCACTGTTGTGTTTGCAATTACCGCTCTAAGTGTACTGGGGATGCTCAGACGTGAGTCCCAGGCACTCCACACCACTGGAACCAAGCTAGCCGGGCTGATGAGAGGTGTTACCTCGAAACCGGGCCGGTCCTCGGATGCTTGTTTCCGTTCTGGGAAGGACATGGCTTTTGTAGTTCGGACTGGACTGTTCCCATGGGGCACAGGGTCAGCGCTGATTTGCATATCGCCATTGTCTAACCCAGGGTGGTGTGGAGTGGAAAAACGATGGATTTGGGCCCAGATCTTTGGACTGGGGTGAATGTGTGACATTGATCCACATTCTGTCCATCACTGTTGTGTTGGCATACTACACAATGCCACTGACATAGGGCACAGGCATTGATTATGGAAAGAAGTGTGGTGCAGCGGCCAGGGCGACTGACTCCGGAACCCGGGGCTCACGGTTCGATCCCCAGCGGCAGATCAGCCCAGCACCATGTGACTCTGGGCAATAGCTTGGTTGATCTTCCCAACGGCCCACGGCACCTTGACACTCTGGGGTAATTGCGCTTCACAAATACTGGACATTTACATTATGCCATTGAAACAATAACTTGCCACAGTATTGGAACTTTCATAGATTCCCATGCTTTGTATCATTCCCCGTCGTCAGCCTGGGAGCCTCGGTAAATAGAAAATACCATAGCAGTATGTACAAAAGAGAAAGTAAGGCCTAGGCCTGATCTCATTTTGTAGCCTATCTACCTCTTTTTGTAAAAGCGACCAAAAACTTGCAACAACCAACCAATCAGATCAGCCTCAGCCTCACCCCATGGAACCCTACTGAGAGAGCCTCAGATTTTCTACCGCACGTTGTGCTAAGGGAGTTTCCACTGAGCTCTGCTCAGTTTTCTCTTCAACTTTGGTTTTCTTCATCTAATCTCTCTTCAGGATGTCAGAAAAGAAAGCTTTGTTCACAGCCTGTGCTACCTGCTCAAAGAAAAGACTATATATTGAAGATAAGCATAAAGACTGCATGTATTGCTTGTACCCAGATCACAAGAACACTGATTGCAAGATCTGCAGGACCTTCTCCACCAAGACTCTGAGAGACCGGGAAGGAAGACTTCTGACTTGGTTACAGAATATGAAGTCACGGAAAGGGGTACTTTTTACTGATAGTGAAGATTCCTCCTCAGCAACATCTTCGAGGAGGTCTGCAAAGAGAGCTAGGTCTTCCCCTTCTACATCTGCTAAACCCCCTGCTAAGGCCTCTCAAAAGACCTCTGAAAGGTCTAAAAGGCTTTGTCCCAAAACATCTCCTCACCAAGGTGTAAAGGAGAAAGAGGGACTTGTTCCTGAGGTGTTATCTGGTAAGAAGGCAAACCAAGGCCCTTCTACTACCTCTTCGCCATCGGAAAAACAGAACATCTTCAAGAAACCTTCAAGTACACCTCAGGAGACAAAAGGAGAGAAGAAAATCCGTCCGTGAACGACAATTTCCTCAGGTACGATGATGTAAAAAATCCAGCCAGTTTCCATTTCAGCTCCGTCGACGGGCCCGTCAACGATAGCTTCGCCGACATCGTCGACGATGACTTCGTCGACGATAGATCCTACCTCTGTTTCGTCGACAAGACTGACAACGTCGACGGTGATGACGCCGGCAATGGTGTCGACGAAGACGACAACAACGATGACGATGATTCTGACGTCGACCTCGTCAACGACCATTCCCTTGTCGACGAAAGTTCTATCTCCGGCGATGACGATCCAAAAAGTTAAAATTTCTATAAAGAAAAGACTAATTACTCCGGAAATGACATCGCCCTGTAGGGTGACACCGTTACCTCCAGCTCTTCTTCTGGAGGAGGAATATTCTGACGAGGATGAAAGTCCATATGGAGATGCATATAGTCCATCTCCGCTCCAGGTGAAGTACCAGGATTCGGATTCCGATGATTATTACTTGGGTCAACATCATCCAGAAGCACAATTCACTCCTTGTGATACACCTCAGGAACCATCTCAACAGGGTATGGTGGCCATGCCATCTTCAATAATAAATTACCTACAGCTGATGTTGTTAGATTACAAAAGGAGGTTCCCATCTCAAACCTCTGAAACCATGCAACCTCCCCCGCCACCACCTCTGCAGCCTCCTTGTACTTCTGTGGCATCAACACCTCAAAGGCATGAAGGACAGCCTTTGACAGAAGGGCATAATGTAGTTACAGCACATGATGAAGATGACTCTTCAGATGAGGACCAGAATGTTGAACGTATCCAAAATCCTGACACAGAGTGGGACGATTATGTTATCCCACATCCGGCTTCACCATCTCCGGACCCTGTGGATTCGCCTCCAGCGGACATAGGGGGTTTCCATAATCTTATGGAATGAGCATCTAAAAGATTTGGCCTTCCTGTTCCTATGGTACAATCAGACTGCTTCCTCTATGATTTTAAGGAGCCTTACAAGAAATCAATACGTTCCATACCCTCACTCCAAACATAGTAGAGCATGTTTGGAGTGAGGGTAAGAAGGTGATGCAGTCTCCAGCTACTGTGATTCCGGTTCTACCGCGTCTGGAGAAAAAATATATGGCTCCGGAGGACAGTCCTGCCTTTCTTATTGGTCCACCTAGACCAGACTCGGTTATCTCTCAGGCGGCCCAAAGAAAATCAAGAAACCCGACGGCACCCCTGACTGCACCGCCGGAAAAAGAGGGCAGGCGCCTGGACAATGTGGGCAAGAGGTTTTCCTCTATGTCTAGCCTCCTCGTTAGAGCCTCTAACGCACTAGCAATTTTGGGATGATACGATCGCCAAATGTGGTGCGATCTCCTTTTATTGATCAGCTTCCAGAGAGTGCCAAAGCTGAAGCGAGAAAAATCCTGGATGAAGGTAAACGATCTTCATCTGAAATTATAGATTGTGCAATGGATATTGCTACAATGGCTTTTCGTGCCTTGGCAGGTTCAGCGGTCCTAAGGCGTCATGGTTGGCTGAGATGTACCTGGTTTCGCCCTGAAGTGCAGAATAAAATTCTGGATATGCCCTTCGATGGAGATATGCTGTTTGGCAAGCATATAGATGACGCATTACAGGACATTAATAAAGATACAGAGACGGCAAGGTCTTTGGGTACACTTCAGTATCGAAAAGTACCTTTTCTGGCTGCAAGAGGAAAAAGTTTCTCTACGTATAGGGGAGGTTATCAACAACGCTACTCCTCCTATTCACAATCCTCTCATTCATTCAAGCCTCAGTACTCTCAACGACAGAGCCAATCGGCGTCTTTCTCTTGCCAGTCTTCAAGAGGTAAACAGGGACGTCAGGGGAGAGATACCTCTAAACGTCAATAGCGGCTTCCTGGCTCTGCCTACTGGTCCTTCGCCCCTTGTAACATCTATGGGGGCAGTATAACACATTTTCTCGATTGCTGGAAGATCATAACAACAGATCGGTGGGTCCTAAATATCGTTCAATTTGGCCATACACTAGAATTTCAAGACTTCCCACCTCCCAGAGCCCCTCACGCCACAGAATCAAAACATCGGCATCTTCTCCTTCTCGAAGTTCATCAACTGCTCACCAAGGGAGCGATAGAGCCAGTGCCACTCTCTCAGAGGAAAAGGGTTCTATTCCAGATTTTTCCTAATTCACAAGACTGAGGAAAAGTGGCGCCCAATCTTAGATCTTAGGGAGCTCAATACCTATCTCATAAAACTCTCCTTTCAAATGGTCTCTCTTCAAGACATCTTGCATCTTTTAAATCCAGGGGATTACATGGCGACTCTGGATCTCCAGGACGCATATTTCCACGTTCGATCCACCCAGCTCACAGAAAATATTTACGCTTCACAGTAGCCAAGAGCCACTTTCAATTCAAAGTACTGCCGTTCGGGCTCAAATCCATTCCCTGGATATTCACAAAGGTATTGGCCCGGTAGTAGCATTCCTCAGGAAACAATAACTAGACGTTTTCGCATACCTAGACGATTGGTTGATAAAAGCTCCATCTTCTCAAGCAACGACAAAGGCAGTCGAAAGTTGCATCCAACTTTTCAATCATCTGGGTCTGCATCTCAACAAAGACAAATCAGTCTTTCTTCCATCCAGAAGGGTCAAGTTCCTGGGTTCCATTCTGGATACAAGAAGCTGCAAAGCTTTTCCTTCGGAGGAAAGACAGGAAAAGCTAATCTTCTCTGCCACCCAATTACAAAAGAGACGGTCCCTGTCAGTTCGTCTATACAAATCTTTCCTAGGATCGATCTCATCTTGCATACCATTAGTTCCGCATTGCAGACTGCAAATGCGTCCCTTTCAAGAACAGCTAGACATGCAATGGCACCAGGTATAAGGCTCTTTCGAGGACAAGATCAAGGTCACTCCTCTCATAAGAAAAGCAGCAGTTTGGTGGGCTGTCAAGGAAAATATCTCAAGAGGTCTCTTTCAGGATGGCTCCATCTCCTCTGATTCTAACCACAGGTGCCTCAATGGAAGGCTGGGGCGCTGTCTTACAGGACCTCCAGGTGAGCAGTCACTGGAACCCAGAAGAGCACTTTCTCCATATCAATCTCTTGGAACTCAGAGCGATTCGTTTAGCATTGCAAGCTTTCCTGTCGAGGGTTCAAGGCGCAACCGTTCTGGTTAGGACGGACAACACAACGGCCATGCATTACATAAACAAGCAAGGAAGTACGAGGCCTCATCTTCTCTCGAAAGAGGCCCAAGAAATATGGGAATGGGCGATTCTCCACAACGTCTTCCTTTCAGCAGAGCATCTACCAGGCACTCTCAACACAACAGCAGACACCTTGAGCCATCTGAAATCGGCCTGTCACGAGTGGGAATTGGATCAAGATATTCTGGATGAAGTTTTTCAACGTTGGGGCACTCCAACCATAGACCTGTTTGCGACTCCAGAAAACAGGAAATGCCGACTCTATGCAAGCAGGGATCACCATCGAGGGTCACTGGGGAATGCTCTTTCGATGTCTTGGTCAGGCGCATTTGTTTACGCCTTTCCTCCAATTCCCCTGATCCCGCGGCTTCTCAGGAAACTAAAGATGGAACCTTGCAGGATGATCTTAATAGCACCAGCTTGGCCTCGCCATTTCTGGTTCACGGAGCTTCTCCTGCTTTCTCAGGACCATCCATTTCACCTATGTCCCATTCCATCTCTATTAACAATGTCCCAGGGACAAGTGGTACATCCAGATCCGAGCTCTCTCCATTTGAAAGCTTGGCTCCTGAGCACAGAGAATTCCACAGCTTAAATGTCCCTCAGGACTTTAGGGAGATTTTAACTCAAGCTCGCGCACCAAGTACAAATAAAACCTATCGTGCTAAATGGAAGTGCTTCTGCCTGTGGTGTCACCGTGAAAACATCCATCCGTTCTCTTCAGCTCCTCATCAGATACTGCCTTACATTCTCTCGCTGGCAAAGTCAGGCCTTTCTCATTCTTCCATCAAAGTACATCTGGTGGCTATTTCAAGATTCAGAAGAACAGCTTCTGGTCCTTCTCTCTGGTCTGCTAGAATTATCAAGCAATTCCTGAAAGGTCTTTTCAGAGTCTTCCCCCCAGTGCGGCCTCCACCTCCGGCTTGGAATCTCACTCTGGTTCTGGCTCACCTCATGAGACATCCGTTCGAGCCAATCCACAGGGTGGACTTAAAATGTTTGTCTTGAAAGTTAGCTCTCCTTTTAGCCCTCACTTCAGCTAGGAGAGTTGCAAGCTCTCTCCATTTTAGAACCTTTTCTACTGTTCAAAAAGGACTTTGTTTTTAACGACCAATCCGAAATTTATTCCAAAAGTCCCTTCGGATTTCCATTTGAACGAACCAGTGGTTCTAAAGTCTTTCTTCCCTCGACCTACGTCTCCTGCAGAACGGTCTCTACATTCCTTGGATGTCCAGAGGTGTCTCAAATTTTATCTTGAACGCACAAAGGATTTTAGAAAATCTTCACAACTTTTTGTGGCTTTTAGTGCCCCTCGAAAAGGACTTCCTCTCTCAAAACAAGGAATCTCATGCTGGATCTCAAGTGCAATTCATTAAGCAAGCGGCAGGAAAACTGCTGGAGAGACATGTACGTACTCACTCCACAAAATCAGTTTCATCTTCAGCAGCTCTCTTCGCTGGAGTTCCTATAAAAGACATTTGAGGGGAGGCTACATGGAGCCGTGCCATACATTCACATAGCATTACTGCCTGGACTCTTTCATAAGGAGCAAAGCGACAGTAGGTCAAGCAGTCCTGAGGATTCATTTCCAATGAGTTGTGAGCTTTCCCTTCTATCTCTCCTTCCTATGATTGCACATTTTGTATCACATAATTTTCCGATGTATTGTTACAAGGTATATGATTGTCATACGAAGATGGTTGTACGGAGATATTTTAATACTCATGTAACAAAATGTGCACTTGTGGCTTACTGCTAGCTACTCTGATACAAAGCATGGGAATCTATGAAAGTTCCAATACTGGGGCAAGAAAACAAGTTACTTACCTGCAACTTTGGTTCCCCAGTATTTGTAACTTTCATAGATTCCCATGCGCCCACCCTCCTCCCCTGGGAAAGCTCAGCCTTCAGCAAAGGTGGCTACTGTTACACAACGGCTGCGAAAATCTGAGGCTCTCTCAGGAGGGTACCATGGGGTGAGGCTGATCTGATTGGTTGTTGCAAGTTTTTGGTCTCTGTTACAAAAAGAGGTAGACAGGCTAAAAAATGAGATGAGGCCTAGGCCTTACTTTCTCTTTTGTACATACTGCTATGGTATTTGATACAAAGCATGGTAATCTACGAAAGTGACCGATACTGTGGAACCAAAGTTACAGGTAAGTAACTTTATTTCATGCACACTAAGCACTACAACACCTACAGGGAGTTACTGCCACAGTGACCCTCCTTGGGAAAGCAGACACTGGGACAAAAGCCCACTGCCACAAAGACTCTCATACTGGGATGTTGCCATTGGTACACGGACAATGAAACAAAAACACTGACATATGGATATTGAAGCTGGGATACTGAGACCGGGGCACTGACACTGAGTATATGAATACATAGGGGCACTGGTACTGTTATTGGAACACTGAGGGAGGGGGGGAAGGCTGAGGGACATTGACACATCTTGATTGACTAACACTGCCATGGGAACTCTGACCCAGAAACCCTGACACCTCCACAAATACTAATGCTAAGACACTGGGCCATGGGGATAGAGACGCACTGTGTCATTTGCAAGGGCGCTGAAAGTTACTCAAGGGCACCCACACTGGGACAGGCAGACATAGAGACAATAACGTGTCACAACAGCATCTAAGCATGTGAGATGGATTGGGAGACCATTAACGCTTGAACCATGGGCATAAGAAGAAACAAGTAAATATTGTGTTGAATAGCCCGAAGCACCAAATGAGGAAAATATTGCCAAAGCTGTCCATCAGCAATATTTAATCTTCCGAACCTTATTCTTAAGAGAGTACGGCAGCCTAACAACACTTGCTGTCGGGAAGGAGGGAGTTCAATGCTCAGTCTTTAGGCCAGCTCCATTAGTCTGCTTGCCACACCCCCTCCATGGATGGTACGTTTAAACAAAAGTACACGTGTTGGACTATTAGGCCTTGATTACCAGTGCCACAGTACAATAATCAATCTGTTTCCTCGGGCATCGGCGTTATGAGCTTTCTCGGTTTTTATCGCAAAAATCTGACAGTCGTATTTTTTCACATGATAACGTTTGGCAGAGCAACCCCGCCAAAATCTACCAGGTGAAGAGGGCTGTAAGTACCACAATATGCGGATTTTGGTGCAGAGAGCACCGAAATATGCATGTTATGGAAAGCCGCAATAGCTGATATGTATTGCTTCCGATAAATACCCATAGCCGGGTTATCGCTATGTATTGGGTGCGAGCGATAAATACAGCAGCTGTACCGAGCCATTCCTAATCAAAGTCTGGGACATCCTGAATTCCGAGAATTAATGGTCCCCTTCCACTGCAGCGGACTGGCAAATCTACAAATGTGGATCCCAGACTTTGGATCTCCCCCTCACACAGTCATGCTAACCATTAGTTGTAGGTGAGTGTATCGTGCTTCGGTCTGGTGTGATATTTTGGGAGAAGTGTGCCTCTGCTTTCCACAGTGTGACTCGGAATCACTCCGCTTTGCTGCTGTGCTTCAGGTGTCTGCGAGAGTGGGCATATTTGACAGCTCCTGTTTGTCGCCCTTGGCTGGTTTTGTCCAGGCGCCCTGGAGCGGTGCGGATGCGACAGGGGTGCGGGGACCGTCACTTCCGAGAGCGGCGCGGTGACAGCAGAGGGCTCGCGGCAGGGAGCGCTGCGCGAGCTTCTGGCGCGCGTCAGAGCCTCCCCCGGTTATTCTGCTGCTGCCTGTGACCGGAATGGGAATGAAGGCCGGCCCGGGATCCGAGCAGCGCGCCTCGCCTCAGTGCACTGCGGTAGCACGAGGGCTTTAACCTGAGACCTGTTTACAGCTCGGCCTGAATGAAATCAGGGGCCTACTGACTAAATGCCGACGGCTAAAGGCTGCCGACGACTGCTGCTCGGTCTGTGGTGATCACCGACGCGAGGCCATAGCCCCAAAGGTGTCGCACCCACAGCTAATATTGCTTTACTCCTTCACGAGCCTAGGAAACCCCATCAGCCCGCAGTGCAGGTGTAGTCAAGCCCGTTTTTAGTGCATTTATTCTATTGTGATTGAGGGTCAGGCAAGAAACGGTTGATGTACGTTTATATATTAGTTACGCCACGTGAAATTTGTAACATGGCCTTCTGGTGCGCTTGTGATAGCCAGCAGAGTAATGTGTGCCATTTGTGAGTTGGCCTGGGCTGGAAGTCTCCAGGACATACATACTAGAGTCTAGTATCTAGACGAAGAGGAAAAGGGCAGGTCGACCCATACGAGCCCTCTGTTGACCTTCCATATCACTCTTCTCTGGGTGAGAGTGGGCCTGTAGTCAGGGTGCCTTATATGTCCCAGTGTTCGAATCTATTTCCCTGTCCAAAATTCAGAGTGTCTGTCTGTCCCAATGTTGGTGTCTCTTTGTCCAAGTGTCTGTTTCCCTATCCATGTGTCAGTGTGGGCCTCAGTTTTGGGGTCTCCCTACGTTACCACACTTCCCACTCCCATTGTCCTTGTCTGTCTCCCTGTCACAGTGTCAATTTCTATATGTTGCAGTGTCGATGTCTCTCTGTCCAGTATCCGTGTCTCTTTCCCATCCTGGTTTCAGTGTGCGTCTGTCCCATGGTTCTGCGTCTCTGTCTGCCATCTATGTTCAAATGTTCACCTCCCTGTCTCTCGGTGTCCCTAGTTAAATCAAGTGACCAGCAATCACTGGTAACTATCCGGAGTCTTTGGTAGGAGATTTATTAAACATTTCCAGCAGTACACTACCATATTTAGCCAAGCGTTATTAATAGATTTGTGTCCGTGGTCTCGTTAGTTGAACCTACCATGCAGAGATGATCCAGAGTCTTCAGACATCGTATAGAACATAAATTACAAAAAATGAAAATTATATGAAATCAGCTTCACGCAAAATTCACATGCCTTCTCTTCACATACAACCGTGACATGACCCAAACTCACCAGGAAAGATAAAAGAGAACACAACACTCATAAAACTCACCCTCTTTTCCAGAATTGTCCAATTGTGAAGTATTGAAAAATACTTCCTGCACACTTAGGTCCACCGTGAAGTTCTTTCTTTTCTAGTAATTTGTAATCAAAATCTCACTACCTAAAAGAATCAAGTGCAAGCAACTACGCTCCATTCACTCTCCATATGAGGCATCACAGCCTGAGCCGCTTCAATGACTTATGATCTCCTTCAGTGCTATAATGAGGGAGAACATTTAAAGCCTAGCCCAGAAGAGCACACACTCCCGCCCCCACCCCCACACCCCGCTCTGTGGTAGGGATCCTGATGCAATGAAACATGCGATCCAATCAGCTCTTGGCCTTGAAGAAACTATCAACAGATCCTCAGATTGTCTCTTACTGACCAGTATCTAGCTTCCCATTTTTTCCATTTTTTTTTTATTTTCGTTTTAGAACATCACAATTAGGGCTCCCGGTTTTATGGTAATTATTTATTCGTCATTTCCGCCTGTATTTATCCATTTTTTTTTTTAAATTTCTGCATTTATCCATTTTTATTTTCTGTTTTCTGTATAAATGAAGCTGCCATGGCTATTATTCCACATATATTTGATTGATAAGAGTATACTCCCATTTGAATGTCCAAAAGGTTTCAGCAATATACAGTGCAATAGCGTTATCTGACAACATTTGCATTGTAGAATAGCATAAATAACTGTAGATTTGCACTTAATTAAGCTTAATTAGGAAATCTATTGTCATTTTTCATCTCCCCTACCTCTCAATCTGTACACCTACTGACCTGGCACTCATGATTGACAGTAAAAAAAAACATCCAAAGAAGCCATATTTTCTGTATTTTTCTGTATTTAAAAATAAATACAGACACGAAAATGAATAGTTTTCTGTCTGCATTTATCTGTAAAAATCTGTAAAAACAGAACACCAGGAGCCCTAATCACAATGTCAAAGTTGTCTTACCATTCATTTAACAAACAACAGCATCACAATTTGTACATTCATCAAGTTGCAGAAACATCTGGTGTATTTATCTTGCAGTTATATTGAGCGTGTGCTTATGCTAACTTCTTGTTGTGTATTCCCTTACAAGGAGAGAAAACAAACTTTCCTTCGGGAACCACGCAGTTAGAGGAGATGCAGGTGGCAGAGTACGACTTTCGATTTGTGACTGCTAGGTGATTATGTTAACGGAACCCCAAGGGTGCGGCAGCGGTACGTTTTGCTGTGTGCTTGCGTCCCACATGAGGGGTAAGATGCTGGTGTGAGCTAGGGGCAGGTGGGGTTACTTAACGAGTGGGTTATGATGCTAGGAGCTCTTTGAGGCGTAATCACTGGGGGAGAAGGTGCATGTCGTCATAAGTAAGTTATGCTGAATGCTACAGCGGAAATTCATCACCCTTCACTGTGCCTTTAAAGTTGAAGACTATATCATCTCGTCCATTCGCAATGGATCACTACATGAAGCCTTCGGCATCTTCCTTTTGTAGGGCTTTGCTCTCAGCTTTGGCCCACTTCATTGTGGCATACTGCTAACCTGCGATACAGTGGGGTGCTATAACTTCTATTTCAAGGTTATGGCGTGCTTGGCCGGCAGTATGGCTCTGTCCTGGAAGTGGGCCACCAAGTTGTTTTTGTTCATGTGCTAAAAGAGACCCAGAGTACAGACTTCCAGCTCATAAGGTTGGGACAGCCCAGGCGGTAGTAAGTGTAGTAGTGTATGCTGTATGGGCACAGCTCCACATCATGTGTTCCAGGCCTGCAGTAGGCGAGTCTCGGTGGGGGCAGACAGCATTCACGCCCAGGAACACTGTATTGAATCTGTCTGGGATGAGGTAGGACCTGTGGAGCACAATGGACTGAATAGATTCAAATCCGATGTTGTTTGAGACTGTTTGGGTGTCTGCAGGAGCCCGTCCCATTCCTTGTCCTGTAGCGCCCTACCTATCTCAGGCTTAGTCCAGCTGGAAGTGTTGGGACCCTCTGCCTGAAGGAGCCTTGCCTGGAATGAAGGGGTGGGATGGAGGGAATGAGAGAGAAGAGCCCCCCCAGCTTGCAGCTGGATGGTGGGCACCTCGGGTATGCCCCTGGTTCACTCTTGCTAGGCTCTCTCTGAATTTGTGTCAAGATCCTACCTTCATTGCGTCCTCACCTCAAGATCTGTTCCAGAATAGGAGGCTTTAAGGGTCTCTCCATTAGACCTAGAGGTGAACATTTACACCCTGGATATTGCTTTGAGCTCTCACGGGTAAAAATTATTTGTATCTGGTTGTATATGCTTGTATCTGTGGCCTTCACAGATTCTTATCGAAGCCGAATAAGAGGCAGCAAACCTGCCTCTCTCCCGTTTTTCTGTTCGACTGTGTTATGTATATATGATATTTCTAAACGCGAACCTTGGCTTCTTGGCGCTAACAGTCCTCAAGGATAAGATCGGAAAGTAACAGAGTAATGTCTCTGAACTTGGTGCATCCTTCTTCTCACACCCGGCCAGTGGAGAATGGACATGCAGCCCCACCTCGCTTGAGGAGAGGCAGAGTTAATGCGCCGCATTCAATTAGGACAGGTAACGTAACGCCAAGGTTGTGGGCCGTATTAATCAGCCTGCAGTGGCCTGACTCATGATTAAACTGAAAACAATGAGAGATAAACAGGCCCCTTCTCACCTCACTCTCTGAATGCTATTTCTTCAAATTCCAGGAAGCCAGGGCTGCCTTTCATTTAGACCTCATTATCTTTTTTATGCAAATGTGATTGATTTAGCATAAGAAAACCGCATATCCCTCTTAATATCATTATTGCCTTGCCCGTGTGTGAAATTACTAATATGTGGGGGATTTGATGCTTAATGTGTAATATAACGGGATTAAAACTAAATTGCTAAATATTCCAGTCGTTCCTTCTTTCTTGGTGAAACCCATTTGCCCTCCACCTTCAAAAAGATCAAAGCTATCGAAAATATGCAGAAGCGGGGGGATCAACTTATGCGGAGAGGTGACTTAAGTTATGCTACAAAACAAGCAGTGCATTTAAAACAGGGGGTCCCGTTCTAAATACAGTCTCTGGTTCACACCTGTCTTGCCCTCCGATAAGGGCACTTCAGAATGCACGGTCAGTCTCCAGAAGCCCCTTCCGACCTTCGAGGTTCTGGCTGACCGTTCAAGTGGTGGGCCGCAGTTTTACTAAATGTGCCCAGAATGAGTCTCTGAATCATCCCCTCTTGCTCCAGAGCCTTTGCCATGCACAAGGGAGTAGGCCTTTCCCTCCAGCATCACCCTAAGCTTAGCCAGGTACCAAAAAGTAGCTGGATGTCCCTCTATGAGTAGGCCTCTTTTTGGGGGAGGGGAGGAGTTGGCCTTCTTGTCTCTTGGTTTGGATGGACATACTAAGGTCTAGAAATTTCAGAATGTGTTTGTCCCCGAAAGTCAGGTCTCATCTAAGAGGTCGCGGGAGTGACTGCTTCCCACTGTCAAGTGTAAGCTCTACTTAAGATGGTTCCCGCTTCCATAATACTGCTGCTGGTTCCACTTTCGGCAATCAGTGTACTCCGTGAACCTCTAGCAAAGTCAACGTCTCTAGTCCCAACACCTCGTTTTTTATGGATTGTTGAGTCAGGTTCATGACATCCTCTAAATCATTCTTATGATGGATGTTATGCCAAGGGCCATCAGTTTTGTTGCTCTGACGGCATTATACTATCGCTCCATCGCCTGTTCTAGTGCTATTAAACAAGTCTGGTTTGATGCTACAGAGCTTTGTTATGACCGCACCCTTCGGTCTCTGACCTCTGAACTCCGTTCTCTAGTTTACACAAGGGGTAGGGTTTTGATGTGTGCGGTAGGTCGTGTCGCCTGCACCGGGTGTGCGTAAGTATTTAACTACAATGGCTGTGCGACGGTGCTACAGGTAGGGTGTATCCCTAAAACCCCTGGAAACTGACACAAGCTCAACAAAGCAAAAACGGGCCTGTGCACATGTCAATGGTGTGTATGTAGCAATTTCCCTGTATCATCAATGGTCAACAGGTTGGTAATACAATGTTACACAATCAATTATACATGTAGAAGAACACACTGGAGTATTGGTTGTTTTTCTTTTATTTCGTGCGATTGCCCAGCCAACACGTTTTTTGTCTGGGGAATACCCCAAGACTTCTTCAGGGCTGAAAGGCTGGTGAAAGAACGTTGCCAATCTCTCAGCCGGTTGTACTTCCATCTCGGCTGGTATGGGTAAAGATGAACTCTTAACAAAGTATGAGGTCCGGAAATATGTACTGACTGGTGAAGCCGAGTTGAGGCGTCACTCAAGGTGGTGTGTCTGCTTATATGCCTGACTGGTCGAAGGCTTCAAGAGCTAGTGCCCGGACGAGTTTCAGGCTTAAGGGAGCCGTAGGGTATCTGTGAATAAGGCTTGGAGCAGCGAGTGCGCTGCACCTTCTGATAACCGATGACTGGAAACCGGTGCAGTACATATTTCCGGACCAGATACTTTAAGAGTTCACCTTCACTCATACCATCCGGGACGGAAGTACATGTGGAGGAGAGATTGGAAACGTTCTTTCACCAGCCTTTCAGCCCTAAAGAAGTCTTGGGGAATTCCCCAGAGGAAACACGTGTTGGCTGGGTAATCGCACAAAATAAAAGAAAAACAAACAATACTCCAGTGTGTTCTTGATTGTGTAGCACTGTATTACCTACCTGTTGAACCTTGATACAGAGAAATTGCTCCATACCCACCACTGACGTGCGCACAGACCCATTTTTCCTTTCTCTAGTCCTCTAGCTGTGACCTCACTCGATTCCACCCTTCCTTTCGAGTCTTCTTCTTCACCCAGGATACTGTTTTTCGTAGATACTTGTAGTCTTGTTTCTATTTTTTTAAATGTCCCTAAGCAAGGGTCCTCCTTTAGTCAAACCAGCGGAGCAGAAAACCTCCACTGCCGTCTCTATTCTCCTCAACTGAGAATGGAAGCACATCTAGGTCTGAAGAATTGATTCCCCGTCTTTGTTCCTGATATCCTTGTCTTTGGATGGCGTACTCCCCAAAATAGTTCCCACCAGGTTTATAGAATTCGTCACTGAAATAGCTGTTGATCCTCAGGCACTGTAAACAACTACACACCAGACTCGACAGTGAAGTCCAGTTGGTGTCCATGGCAAGGGTGCCACTGACGAACTGTACTATCTTGAAAAGTGTGTTCACAGGGGGGCTCTGTTTTTAAGCACTTGTGGCCATTATACCAGAGACTTCCACCCTAGCTTACTTCAACTCCTTGAGTCTTTTCTTGCGGCATTGTCAGAAGACATGCAAATGGCGCAGAAGGGTAGGCATAGATGGAGTTAATGTTACATTGCTGGCGCATGCGTTTTGTGAGAGTTGACGCGGTCTCATGGTCCGGTTTGGGGTTGGCAGAGGGCAAGAACCCTTCAGAGTTTCTCACAGAACACGGAGTCCCTGGGCCCAAGCCTTTATCCATTTCAGTGCCGTTTGTTCAAGGGGCGAGGTCCGGGTGCCGCGCAGCCCCGAGGGCGCAGCTTTAAATAGCTGTTTTTCTGCTTCATGACCTACGGGGACTAATGTTTGTGGAGGCCAGTGTGAGCTCCCCCAGCTTTTCACAAGCTCCGCAGAGCCCGTTTCACAGATTCCGTTCCAGTCGTCACGTGACTGACTCTTCTCAGGGGCAGACATGTAAAGTGCCCTGCATTTTCTGTGAATTTGAAAACCAAATTCAATGTGGAATGCGCAAATGCATTGGAGGTGGCTCATTTCCAGGCCGTTCTTATGTACTCTCATAATCTGATAGGGTCTTTTGAAGGTCATATGACATAGGACGTTAATTAAACGGCATAGTACACATACACAAAAGTGTGTATTAACCACACTCACGGCACTATGATCCAGCTCATTAAAAAAGCAGACTCCTGTCTGTCTGCGATGGAATCATGAAGATGAGTGTAAACTTTCCGGAACCTGAGGTTACGTAGTTTTAGCCTCGCTTTGCTACAGTCTCCATTTTACTTTCAGTCGCCATTTTATGTTGCCTCACTCAGGCAGCACGGCTAACGTAAGGAAAATGGTCTTTTCTACCACTTTCAGCTGCGCGGTGTTTTTCTTGTCGACAAGCAACCTTTGTCCTTGTGTGCAATACTGATGTCAGGGTCCGGCCGAGTTCGTAAAGCCATATCTAGACTGATTAATCCATGTCTCTACTCCACTGTTTGGGTCCCACCATTCTTCTCTTCCTTATCTTATTTAACTGGCCTTCACTATTCTCTCCGTGTGTTCTCTTGTTACATAGCTCTCCTTTTGAAGCATTCTACACATGTTTTACCACCTGCAAACTGGATTATGGTCACCTGTGTTAATTAACCTGATGGGAGGGGAGCACACGGGGTCTGAAAGGAGGGTGTGTTTTTAGACATCTGATACTTGTTTTCGAACTATTCCTATTCGTTAGTTTTGTGTATTTTGGGAGTTGTCATTGTAAACTTGTGTTGTATAATAGACTGTGCGCCACAGATTGAAGTGGCAGTCTCTTGAGAACCTACCTGTTGGTACTTCTTAGACAACTGTGCTTAGCTGCAGCTAATAAAACTACTTTTCTACGCCTAACGGAGTGTCCAGTGTCTCTGTCGGTCAAGGCAGGTGAACTCGGGGATCTTAGGCGTGCCCTGCGCCGCTTGGCCCGTAAGGCCAGGTTCTCCAAACCCTGACAGCGCTGGGAGACCAAGCGAGCTGACACCGTGCTGTACAGTTATTTGTACCTCGGTTTAGCCAGTTGACAACTACTCGTGATGAATATTCAAGGTAATCTCTTATGAGACAAACAAATTCATTCTATTTAAAATAAAACACGAGTGGCCTCATTACAAGTCATGACGTAAAAGTTGGGACAAAAACTGCCCAGAGAAATTCGTGTTTCCGCTCGGTATTTCGGTGGTTTCTGCTCCAACTTCTACGTTTCTTCAACTGAGATGGAGTGTAAGGTGCAGTAACAGTGTCTGCAACCACTGTTGCTGTATGAAATTCCACTTAGGACGCAGTTTTACTACGCAAAATGCTTTACCTGTAGAGATTTGTGCATTCCATTCCATTTTGATTTCATTGCTGGTGTTTTCTCTGTCTCTTTGTATTATCTTTTCATGCTATATGTTCTATATTTTTCTCCTTGTATATTTGATGCTATTTGTTAGGTTGTACAGCGCTGACATCAACATTTTGGTCTTGTTCGCACTTTATAAAACTTCATAAGTAAAAAAATATAAAATAAGGCAATAACCTGGGACTCAGAGCTTAATTCGCATGGAATTTGTGATTTCGTATCTTCCTCAAACACAGTCGGCACCACGTTTGAAACTGATGTACTAAATTGTGCTTAAAAAATCTCCTGTGGAAGGAAACCTTCTGTTTGCCGTGTGTGGGGCTGATCTTCCATTCTATCAGTGTGACTGCTGCCTCCCCATTGTTGAAGCGGCCGGCGGCAGACCCTCTCTGACCGGCTCATTGTTTGCTTTCCCCGATGACATTACAAGAATTGAATATTGGAAGGCAGCAGGGGTGTTCTCCCACGGAGGCTGCGCCGGTACATTGTTCCCAGAGCGAGGCCGCGATCACAGATGTCGCAGAAGGCATTCTACGGACATTTTATGCAATTTGAAATGCAAATGTATATATATCTTTTAACCTATGGGTCTTAAAGTGATTGGACAATCAGTAGGGAGTTCAGTATGAGACCTGCCCCTATGAATAGTCTTTTCTCCTGCTGCCTTGTTGCAGGCCTATTTCCATTACAATAGAATGCAGGAGCAAGTGCTTTCCAAAGGGCTTCAATTGTTGTGCAGAACCACCTGCCCTTGCAAGTCAAAATGGTAATTTAGAAGTAGCAAATTTGAATGAGTTAGAAAGTTGCGATTTATCTGTTAACTGTTGAAGCTATGCACAGAGTGGGCGTTCTCCGGTGTTCATAAGGGAGCCAGAGTATATGCTAAAACAAATATCCACCATGTTTTGGACAGACGACTATGATGATTTGATGCAAAATTGACCTAGCTCTTAAGTGTTTTTCCCAAGGCACGCATATCGCCCTGTGGGTAACCTCGTGCCAGTAGAGTTGATGGGTCCTGACTGGGACCTAGTTAAAGACAGGTTTTGATTCTTGTGAAACTCAGGGGCAGAGCTAGGGGCTCAGATGTGTAGGGGCAGGAGCTCTGTGCGACAAAGCTCATCCCCCGACTTGTCTTGAAAGTTTTTGATTATGCCAATTTTTCCTGTATCAGATTACATTCTTGTGCAGATAAAAGTACTCTTGCTTTTGTGGATTCATTCGCGGCTGAACTCTCCTAGGAACCTAGAAGCAAATATATAATGCATAAGTTGCCAAGGGTATGCCCAGACGTGGATTCTTGCTCCTTGTGCCACATGATCCAGGCTATACCTCACAGATGATGCCTAACCAGGACAAAATCAGTCTCTAGACTTACTTGTGTTCCCTCCTGGAAGGGGCTTCGCTTGTCAGTTAGGGATGGACTGTTCCCATGTGACGAAGGGTCAGTATTGATTTACATAAAGTGGATCTCTCTAGAGTGGCACAGTGGGTGAAAAATGATGGGCTGGAATGTTAACTGGAGCGATTGGCAGTGGTTCCTTCCATCATTTGTTGTGCCCACAATGTGATCAACAATGCCAAACCAAGGAACTTCACAAAATTCTACTCAATTTTGCAGTCTAGTAAGTAGTCAAACCTCCAACCCATGTTCACAAGATGCCTGCAATAAGCTAGCAACGCATTTACTCAAAGCAGACAAACTGGATTCCTAGCTAACTCTCAAGGAACACAACTGCAGCTCCAATTATGAAAGCAAAAACCTTTGTAACAGAAAACAATCTTCATTCATTTAATCATTTAAAGAAATTGTAGCCTTGATTTTGAGGCCTAGGTAAAAGCTAGCAGCCCAAATTACTGTCCATCAGGCCCCTGCCCTCCACAAATCTTAAACAATATTCCTCTGTCAACACCTGCAGCTAACCCAGTCATAAATAGTATCAATTAATCCTTAACATCAGGCATTTTTCTATAGGAATTGAAGAAATCAGACATGGGCCCATTACATTAGAAGAAGTTGGGTTCACAAGACCCTAACAGCTACAGACCAACCTCCAATAGTCCTTTCCTTGGAAAACCCATGGAGAGTGCAACTTTTCTCCAGATCTCATAAATCATGGAAGAAAACAAACCGCTCTCAGGCTGGAAAATCAGACTCCACCCAAGTAGAGAACCTGAATCAACCCTAATCTCAATTTGGGGCAACCCAAAAACATTGTCAATAAAAATAGTAAAGCTGCATTACTGCTCCTAAATCTATCAGCATCTTTTGTTATAGTACACCATGATACCTTAATTCTAAGAATCAAGTTGGTATAGACAGAATCATTCTAACATTGATTTCTTCTTACCAAAATAGCAAGTCCTATCAGATTCAAATACACCATTTTCATCAAATCCTTACAGCATAACAACAAGATTTCCACAAGAATCAATCATCTCACTATTAATGTCTGTATGAAACCACTAACAGTTTTGAACTCACCTGCTACGAATGACAGACAGGTAATTCTCAGATTGGATAACCCCAAAAGACATAGGAAAATCAAAATCCAGCTGCTGCCTCATAGTCACAGACCAATGGATGGCATGCAATCATCTTAAGTTAAATGCCTGAATCGAATTGGGAGTACCTTGGTCAAACCTTTTCGGACCATAATCCTTTATAGTTACACCTGAATTGAGTACCTCCTTGACCCCCCCATACCCATCAGGCACCTACAACCTGCCATATTGGAGGACATAGCGTTCCGTGACACAACCTGGTAGGTGTCTCGATACATGGCAGAGAATTGGGGAACACCAACAGCTAGACCCATAGAGTGGGAGAAACTCAAGGTGGTGCTCCGTGGGCACTGTATCAGTGCAGTGGTGGGGGTGCCGGTAAATCTTCATATGGAGTTGACCGCACTTGAACTGTCCTTGCAGAGGGAAACAAGTTTGACCAACTTTTGGCCTGGCTTCTCCGCAGTCCCACCGCTGCAATCACCAAGCGACGCCAATCCCCGACTTGCACTGTTAGCAGTCAAGTAGATATCCACACTGCCTTTACGATATACTATAGACCTTCGGATGACACCCTCCACCCACCATGTCGTCAATTGTGTTGGCAGTATACAGGCCTTCTTAGAGGGCCTCTTGTTACCGACTGTCAAGTCACTGGCCTGCTAGGATCTGCAGCTGCCTCACACGGACCAGGAGATAAGAGCAGCCATTCGAGGATCAGCTACATGTAAAACTCATGGGATGAATGGTCTTCCAGTCTAGTTCTACAAGACCTATGAAGACCTACTGGTCCCTATATTGCTGGAGACGTATCAGGCAGCATTGGAGGAGGGACACCTGCCCCCAACACTACGCAGGATGTATGATCCTACATCGCAAACCGTTACAACGCGTACTTTTACCACGCCGTTTCTACATCGCAACTGTTACATCGTGTGTTTATTCACCGCATACCATTTCAACTGCAATGTGCTTCCCCCTATGGAAGACAACATTCCTACGTATATGAATACATCATATTTCCATTACAACGCGTTTTTTTGTCTCTATATGAGGCTGCAGGGAAAACAGGTGTTTTTGTGTCTACAGCCCCCACCCCATCCACCCCCACCCCGCAAAAAGTTTTCCGCCGCACACATGTGGCAATTAGTATGTGTGCTCTGCAGAGAGGCCAAACATCGAATGGGCATGATATCATGGGTGTTCGCCCTCAAAGACAAACCCCATGACTGATTGAATCAAGCGTGAACTCGGAGATCACTCTGCGCAGCTCGTGCTCCCCCGAGTGGCATTTGTTTTATCGACAGTGAAGGCATAAAAGTCTGAGTCAGCCCAGCAATAGAATCTCTGCCCTCCGGATTAGACCTGATATCTGCCGCGGCGGTCCAGCCTGCTCTCGTGCAGATTTTAGATTAGGGTGTCATTAATAACGTGCTGCAGATTTCGTAGAGGCTGGAGAAGGGGTGCGGCGTGTGCAGCGAGGAGCACTTACTTTTCGGGATATTTTTAATACAATTATTATACCTCGCCTCATTGATAACCAACGCCTGTTTTTTCAGGGGAAAAAACTCGATGACATGTTCCATTTAACCACTTTCTGCGTATCCAGTCTCTGCACTTTCTTGTTGTCGAGACTTCCTTAATTTGCCTGAGATATCTCCAGACTATCGTCCGCTGTCACCATCAACACTGTGTTGGTGTGGGAATTGCTGAAATAAATCCCTTTGGTCAATGGGCCCTCACTGTGGGATAGTCCTTCAACTCTGTGAGATTAGAGTCGTGGAATATCTCAACTCTTCACAATCCACTCTTCATGGCAGTTAAAAGGTACTTCACTCCAGTTGTGTGTGTAATATATACAGATTCAAAAGTACTAAGTGTCTTCGCAGTCTGAATGACGTCAGCATACGTCATAGTTGTGTGTACAAATCGAAAATGCAAACTCCCATATATGCATTATACAGAGACCCCGCAGAAAAAAAGTACTAAATGTCTTAGCTTAACGTAGTTGTCCGGGCAGCTTCTCAGTACTAAATGTCTTAGCTTAACGTAGTTGTCCAGGCAGCTTCTCAGTCTGAGTGACGTCAGCATACAAAGTAATAATCACAATTCCCACACATGAAATGCAATGTAAATGCATTCTACACAGATTCAAAAGTACTAAGTGTCTTCGCAGTCTGAATGACGTCAGCATACGTCATAGTTGGGTGTACAAATCGAAAATGCAAACTCCCATATATGCATTATACAGAGACCACGCATAAAAAAAGCACTAAGGGTCTTAGCTTAGCGTAGTTGTCCGGGCAGCTTCTCAGTACATTCCCCCAGATGCATCAAGCATCCATTTTCCGATTTCTTATTAGCAAAAAATAAGGATTCGCTAATAAGGAATAGCAAAATGCCATGCATGAAGAACTCGCTTAAAAAATAGCGATTTCTTAAAATTCCTTAATTGCGACTCGCAAATTGCGATTCACAATTAAGGAATACCTCCCCATTCATTCCTATGGGCCTAGAGGCCCAAAGGAATGAATGGGATGACAATCTCAATTTGCGATTCTCAATTAGAGAATCGCAAATTGAGATTGCAATTTCAAGGGTGCCAGGGTGTCAAAAGGACACCCTGTTGCACCCCTGAAATCTGCATATGGGTACATCTTTCACACACACATGCCCTAAGGGCATGTCTGTGTGTAAAATGGAACTTTGAAAAATGCACTTTAGTGCATTTTTCAAAGTTTTTGCAAATTACCATGACGTTCAACTTCATGGTAATTTGCGCCCCCTATTAGCGAAAATGCTAATTTTTTAACTTTAATGCATTGCATTTATGCAATAGCAATTTAAGTAATCGCAATTTTGCGATTTCTTAAATTGCGATTATTGCATTTGGGATGATGCATCCCAAATGCAAAAATACTGGTCGCAAAGTGCGAGTGGTTTTTAGCTTGATGCATCTGGGCCTAAGTGTCTTACCTTAACGTAGTTGTCCGGGCAGCTTCTCAGTCTGAGTGACGTCAGCATACAAAGTAATAATGACAATCCCACACATAAAATGCAATGTAAATGCATTCTACACAGATTACGCATAAAAAAAGTACCAAATGTCTTCTCATGTCGGAATGACGTCAGCATACGTCATAGTTTATAAAGTGATAATGACAATCCCACACAAGTCTTCTTAGTCTGAATGAAGTCAGCATACGCCATAGTTTGTATTTTACGATTTTGTATTCTGTATTTTGCAAACCTGGGACTAACCCATATTCGCGTTGTAATAGCATGCGATGTGGAGACATACTATGTAAACGTTTCCGCCATGTTAAATTTGCATTGTTATGCAACCGCAATGTGCGCTCATCGTTGTAATGGGTGTTCGCCACTAGGCAGATCCCTCATAGTTTCATTACCGAAGCCTGACACGGACTCACTGGAATTAACATTTTACCGTCCTCTGTCCATGCTGGGGACGGATTATAAAATACTTAGCAATGTCATTGTGGGCCGTCTACTGGAGCATATAGCCCAGCTAGTCCACACAGATCAGACCGCTTCATCCCTAATTGTATGACTACTCTCAACATCCGCAGATTCCACAGTGTTATGGAGCTGGCACGTTCCGCTGGCAATATACAGCTTGCTTGGTAATCAACTTGGAAAGAGCATTCAACACTGTGGACTGGATCTACATTTTCACAACGCTCTCACGGTTCAGCATCCCTGAGCACCTGCTATGCCGCATCTGCTTATTTTATACGGACCCCACGGCTCGTGTAAAAGTGGGTCCACTAATTTGAGCTTTGTTTGTGATTAGCCGGGACATTCATCAGGGATGCCCACTCTCACCACTACTTTTTGTGTTAGTGATGGAACCACTCGCCCACCGACTGCGGCGCGATGGGGAGGAATGGGGCATCCATTGGGTAATGAACTACATACTGTTTCTCTTTATGCAGATGATGTCCTCATTTATATTCAGAACATCAGACAGTGTTTCAAATGTAGAGACAGCCCTTGACGAATTCGGGATGCTTCGGGTTTAGGTGTAAATTGGGTGAAGACCTGCCTGTTCCCCCTTTTGTCCAGATTGCCCACCACATCAACTAACAGTGGTATCCCACCCCGTGCGATGGGAGCAGTGCGCATTCGCTACCCAGGTATTCGGATTTACCATGCTATCCATGATTTAATAGACAGGAATCTTACCTGGGCTATTGCTTCCCTTCTACCACAACTGACATTCTAAAGCACGCTACCACTTACTGTGCAGGGCCGTGTTTCACTGTCCAAGATGCTGATGCTCCCATGCCTCCTCTACTATGTCCATACCCTGCCAGTGCACATCCGAGCTCCACATTCTGCACTCTGCATGGTATGCTGGGGACCTTCATCTGGAACAGGGGAAGGTGGCAAGTGGCCGTTGGGAGCTCCAATTGCTAGTGGAGAGAGAGGGCCTGGGTGCTCCCAACTTTGAACATTATTATTTGGCTGTGCAATTACAGTCGCCAGCTCAGTAGCTAGCAGTCCACCCCTTAACTGAGTTGGCCCATCCTGTGCCAGATTGCGCTGGCCGCCTGATTCACGAGATATATCTGCCGACAGGAAAACTCCCTGTGCAACCCAATAAACTACTAACTATAGCGCATGCCAGTTACATCAGCAGCCTGCGGTTATCTCCAACACTAACGCCGTACACACCGGAGATACGACTTAGTTCCATACGCCAATTCAGTGAGATGTTGGCGAGGGAGGGGCTGGAGCACTGGGAGTCAAAGGGAGTAGAAACCATGGGTACACTGTTCCACAATGCTACCCTTGTTCCGTTTGAGCTGCTCAGCAAGGACTACAATCTGTCACTCGGCCATTTCCTGGCTTACCGTACTCTACTGACCGAACTTCAAAGCAACTGGCAATTTATAGATACTGAGCCAGACACACATCCTCTAGTACATGCAATCCACATAATGGACACTGGTTGTCACCTTATCACATGGTTTAAATGTGCTTGGCACACTCCCCGCAAGACTTGTTGCACATCATCAGACTGTAATGGGAGCGTTATATCGGACACTTGCTGTCCCAAATAGATTGGGATAAGGTACTTCTATCCCCATGTAAATTCTCCCGAAATGTGAAATTTCAATACATGCAGCACAACTTTCTGCACAGAGCGTTCCTTACACCTGCGCGCTTGCATAGAATATACAAAAACAACAATTGATGGACAGAATGCAGAACAATGTCATACATTCACCCCAGTACAGAGATCTGCGACTAAACCCATCGTTTTTTTGCTCACCATGCCATTCCAGTTTTAACCCAGCCATATGCAAATCAGTCTTGACCCTGTGCCTCATGGGAACAGTCGAGCCTGAACTGGCCATGTCTGAACTGGGGTGGTGGAGTGAGCTAAAGAATGATGATGGATTAAACCCAGATCAGTTGACTGGGGGGTGAGTGTTTGATTTGCTCCAACGCTCTGTCCATCATCCACTTTGGTATCGCTTTGTTCGCCCTAAGTTTGCAGGGTATGCCCAGACGTGGGTCCCTTGCTCACTTTGCCACTGGATTCAAGCTAGCTTGGCTGATGACAGCTGATTAGCCAGAAACCGGTCCTAGGATGCTTGTTTCCGGTCCAGGGAAGACATGGCTTGGCAGTTCGGGCTGGACTGTTCCCATGAGGTACAGGGTCAGACTGATTTACATATGGCCATGTCTGAACTGGGGTGGTGAAGTGAACTAAAGAATGATGATGGATTAAACCCAGATCAGTTGACTGGGGGTGAGTGTTTGATTTGCTCCTACGCTCCGTCCATCATCCCCTGTGGTATTGCATAGAATATACGGCACTGTGCCAAATTGCCCAGATGTTGCTCACCAAAAAACGCTGATATGCTTCACATGCTCTGGACTTGCCCAGAGGCTAGATCATTTCGGCGGGCGGTAACAGATGCCTTGATAGCCGTCACGGGGAGGGAGAACCTGCGCACTATGGAAGAAGAATTACTGGGGTTGCACAAGCATAGAAAGGCAGGAAGTGCTGCTACTCTCTTGATAGACCTGGCATTGCTTTTAGCTAAGAGAACCATTGTAATGAAGTGGAAAGATATCCAGCTCCCGGGACTTCCTTACTGGTATATGGCCACACAAAAATGGGGTTGCGCTCCGTATAGAAGAAGTTCAGGGACTACGTAAAGGCCCCATAGCTTTGGAGTCAGACACGCTTCTACACAAGTTGCAGGTACTCTCCGAGGAGTCCTGAGGATTTGGAGTGGTGGGGGTGCTGCCCCTCCAGATGTCCCCTTCCATACACCACGAGGGTCTCCTATTGTTCCCTCCACCCTCCCACCCCCTTTTCATTTCTTGCTCCACCGGTTTCCTAACTGCCTTTGTTTGGCCTGTGTAACCCATAGATAGTCTCACTGTTTAGGTCTCGGCCTGCGATGGCTGCGCAGACATGCGCAGTCGAGCTAGCGCGATTTAATGAGCTAGAGGTATTTTCACTAGCGAGGTTAAGCACCGTCCCTCTTTTCCATTGGCTGGTGTCACCGTTCATGCTAAACGTTGGCCAGCCATTGGAGAAAAGGTCCCAGTGACGTACTTCTTTCTCTTTAAGCCCTGTCCTTTTCAGACTGGGTTCCTTGACTTCCTTCTGCTGTAAAAGAATTGTTATCTTTATGGGGCCTGCCCATAAAGATTAGAAACCTTTTACAGCAGAAGGAAGTCGGGGGAAGAGAAAAGTCTACGTCAGTGCAGCAACAAACTTCTCTTGTATCCCTTTTCTCACGCCCTCTGACTTGCCCCTCCCTGCTCTCAACCCACCCCCCTCTCTCAGGGCCCAGGGCGGGAGGGGGGCCTCATCTGAACTTTGCTCTTTGATGCCCGGGAGAGCTGCGCACAGAGTTGTTTTCCCTCTCCTCGCCTCACACCCTCTCGCGGGTGTCCAGTGTCACTCCCTGGGGCTGGCCGGCCTGCCTCCCCTCGTGCAGAAGGCGCTAGGAAGGGACCCTGCAACAAAACACTGGCCTGCTGGTCTCCTCATCAGTAGCCGTCTCAGCCCCACGCCAGCTCACCTCAGGCCGCTCTCTTATTGTGCAGTCCCTCGTGTTTCTCACTTCTAGGCTCTCCTGCCGCTCCCTCGCCCCGCTCCCCGCAGAGACTTTCATAGGGCTTCCAGCTGCTTATTTAAGCTTACCGGAGTTGCGGCAGGTGCTCCAATCTAGTCCATGCTACTTCTGCAGGACCACTCGGGTCTACGGCGCCCCGTTCTGCCACACCTCCTACAGAATGTCCTTTGGCCCCAGTGTGCTCCCTCGAGCCCTCTGCAGTCAATGCGGCAGCCCCGTTGGGCTCCGGGGAGATTGTGCTTCTCTCCACGCCCAACTTGCAGTCCGCTTGCTGTTTCACCGACTGCTCCTGTCTGTTTCTAGTCTCCGCGACTGCCGCAATCTGCTCTGCTCCTTTGCTACCCTCCCCTTGCTTCCCAGTTGCACATGGCCAATCATGGGGGTGGGGGGTTCACTCACACTCCGCGGTACAGAGTGCTCCTTTTACTCCGCTCCATCTGAGCTCTTGGGTGAGTGGTTCCCGGGGCCAAATGGAGCCTCATTTTGGGCTCTGCCACTGTGTACTGTTCTCTTATAGTTTCTGCATCGTTTCTCACTGCTTCCCGATTCGATCAGTCGGGCCCCCGATAGTCACTGGTCAGTCATCCAAGTGTGTATGTGTGTGTGACTGTTAACGAGGCCGCAGGTCACAAGGATGAGATTTAGACAGTCTTGGTTTATTCAAGACCGGTTAACGCTACTAATAGGAATGATTACACTACAATTCCCAGGATGCTTTCTGTTTTTCTGGCACTTGCTTGTTTCAGCTGGAGTTGAGGCTGCACTGCGCGGCTGCTTCTCCTGGCAGCCCAGAGCACGTCAAGAGTCTTGCAGCCTGGAGAAGGGAGACTTGTATCTAGAGGACAGGAGGCCTCCAGTGCAGGTCGGGACATTTCTCACCGTTGCACAGGACACCTTCCGTTCAGGACAGGAGACCCTCAGCCAGGCTGGAGACTTCTCTGCAGGATAGAACCACCCCCCTCGGTGGCACAGGAGACCCTAGCCGTTGGATACCCTGCGCGGGACCGGGCACTTTACATGGGAGTACCCCCCCTTTTCAGGATCGGAGACCATGAGGGACAGGAGATCTCCTTCCTCTTCAGCTGAGGGGAGCACGCAGGGCAGTAACCCCTCCCCCCCCTTCACAGGTCAGGAGACCTCCGCCACTGGTGATTTAGAAGTCAGTCTGGGGGGAGGGATGTCACGATCCCCCTTGACACCCCTCCCCAACCCCCCAGTCCAACACGAAGGGAGTTTTTACTGTGCTTTAGAAGCCAGTCTGTAGGGAGGGATGTTCGATGAGGGAAGAGACCTGCTGGGGGAGGAAACAGGGCAATTAAGTACACCGTATTGTTATTGCGCGTATTTAGCACTTATATAGCACCCAGTCTGACAATACATTGGTTTTGCAGCGCTTTTTAGGTCGAGACTGGCGTAGGCTGCGCGCATGCGCAGTCTCGCCAGCGAGACTTAATGTCTCAGAGTAGCGAAGGTAAACCCCGCCCCTCTTCTCTATTGGCTGGCCTTATAAACGGCAGCCAGCCATTGGAGAAGAGGTCTCTGTGACGTTCTCTTTTCGCTTTAAGTCCCATCCTTTTGGGATTGAGGGGCGTGTTTTTTCGTTTCTTTCTCTCCTCTTTCCATTGGCTGGAAGAAGATGGGAGACAGAAAAACACGCCCCCAGTCTGCAAAGGACGGGGCTCAGTGAGAAATGTCGAGCACGTGGAGCCTGCCGGCAGGCTCTGATTGGGCGGCGGTCGGACGTCACGTGACGCCTCCTCGTGAGCCCAGAGGTCCCGCAGTTCACTGTATCTGCCTCAGAGTGCGCCCCCGCACGTTGGATCTGGTGGGGGTGTGGCTGTAAGAAGCTACAGTGGCTCAGTGGAACTACCCGTGGGATGTACTCTACTGCGGGGTGCTCTCGCAAAGGGTCAGTGGGTCTGGGATCTCACCTGCTCTCCCGCCGCTCCCAGCGCCTCTCTCCAACGTCGCAGGTTTGCCCGAATGGCCGCAGACACCTGCAGGGCCGCGTCATTGCCGGGCGCTGCACCGGGGGCCTGCAGTAAAGCCGCCACCCGGGTCCGAGGCCCCAGCAGTCGCCGCCCCGTGCCGGGCCGTGCAGGAAACCACCACCGAGAGCTGTGAGTCATCTGTGGCCGCTTCCGAGGGACTGAGCAGCAACAACACACGGCGGGGCGGGAAGGCGCGCCCCGGAACGTGCATGAGTATATCCCGCACAGGCTAGCCAAAGGACAGCACTTCAGAATACAGATTGCAGGGTCGTAGAGAGCGCAGCCACAAAACAAGTCCTCCTCGTCTTCTCATTACTTCACAATTTGCTTTAAGCTTTTATTTATTTTTAAGCGCCCATCCCTCCTCCTATCGCCTGTATTTCTTGCTCCCTCCATGCTCAGGGGAAGCAGGACACACAGAAATGCATTTTTACTAAGGTATGAACCACCTGCAACAATAAATTATTGTGTTACAAGTTTGTTACATCCCACGGGGGCATGGGTCACAAACACAGTGCTAGGGGATCGCAGGAGGCAAGTCAGGACTCCTAAAGGACATTCATGATGGAGCGTGGTTATTTGTACACTAGAACTATTGTTGTTTTATATGCCTCTGCCACGTGTGTAAAGTGTGCATTGAGGATTCAGTACATGCGTGCACACGAGTGACATGCTAATGAGATGCACTTGTGCCCCCTTGTGACTGGGAAGCGGGTGTGCATGGGGAGCAGAATGATGCAGTGTGTGGGTGCACCAGGATTCGTGCTCCTACTTGGAGTCACTCCCTACCCCCATTACATGCCAAATATTCAGGCGGGCGACTCTGGGTTTTTAAGCCAAAAATGGCTACATTTTTTAGGAATCTCACACCATCAAATAGCTGTGCTTTAACAGGGTACATAACGTCCATCAATTTATTTTTAAAATATCTACTTTTTTGTAGTGTCTACTCTAAATGTTATCATGAATGCCCAGCTAAAGCATTCCTGCCCGCAGGGGAGGAAATGCACGTGTGAGCCGAGGTCACACGTAGAAGACGCCCTTTCACCTAGAGTGCAGTACGCCTGCGCAGAGGATTACACTCGCCTGAAATGCTGCTGCTCTGAAACGGGCACTGGAGCCCCAATATCTTCTGCAGTTGTGTGCAATACGAGAGTACCCTGCAGGTCACGCCACTGCGTGCTATAGTGCTGGGGCCGGGAGAGTCACACACCTGGAGTGCTCCTGCCACGCAGGACTAGGATAAATAAAGAAATTAGTGAATTCGGTAACTTGAAGAACAAGCATCCACTGAATTGTCCCTGCTGCTATGGTGGTGGGGATGAAAGTGTGCGCACTGCAGGTCACTGCGGCTGCGGGTGGGGAGGGTCAGCCACTCACTCTCAAAACCCAAGCAAACCTAATTACACTTTCTAGGAACATTCTAGAATCGCTTATGTTGGTTTAGTGATACAGGATTGGGCGTTGAGAATTCTTTTTCTTTTTAATTTTGGGGTGGAGGGTTTGTATAAATATACATTTACCTATGCATGACTCCGCATATAGTGTGTGGGGCTCTGTGTGTGTGTTGGGTTCTGTGTGTGTGTGTTGGGCTGTGTGTGTGTGGGGCTCTGTGTGTGTGTGTGTGTGTGTGTGTGTGGCATTTGCGAGGGATTAAGCTATTGGCATTGTAAATGACAATTCCATTTATTTACCTGTTTTCAAAACCAAAAAAAAAAAAAAAATTGTCATTTACAATGTCAATAGCCCCAACTTTTGCAAAGGCGTGACCGTTGCATTGTAAATGCTTGTTGATGTCAGGGGAGGACTTCCCAAAGAGGTCCCCAGAGACCGTGCGATGGGACACACTGGAAGGCCCCCTGACCACGGAATGCCAGGCATTCCAGCCGTGCAAGAGCTTGTGCGCACCTACAGTGCTTAGGCGAGTTGTGTGGTCTGGAAACATGTAGGCTGGCCCAGGAGCACGTCCTTGCTCAGGTCCCTCCAAGCACCGTAGTCTAGCCCCTGGGTGCACGGCCCTCAGCCCACCACATAAGAGCCCGTTCCATGCTCTGAATACGTGATCCGTGGTCTGGTGCCTGGGAGTACAGTCCAGAACCGATAGCCCGGGGACCTGGTTAGCAATATATTTCCTATAAAAAGAAAAAGTGCAGTTCACTTGTCCCCTCTAGACGATGTAAATGTAAATGTATTTGAGCTTGTAAAGCGCACTGCTACCCATCCGTAGGTTTCCTGGCGCTGTATAACTCTGGGGAACCCGTCCTGGCTTTCCCTGTGGGATGGTCCCTGCTGGGAGTCCCCAAGGTGGAGCCAGGCATCCCCGGAATTGATGGGGCCGTTGTGGAGATTAGGCAAGCTAATGCCCAGAGTTGCCGAGTGGAACCCCTGACTAGAGTAAGCACCGAAGCGAGAATTATCGAGTCCGCTGACCCAAGTCCACGACCCTGCCGCGTCGGGAATTGAACCCTGGTCCCGGGCCGACTTCTGCTCCATGGTCTGCCGCCTCTAACCAGTGAGCCACACTACTCCACGATGCCTACTTTTTTTCTTAAATGGAAGTGCAGTCTGGGCTACACCAATAAAGTAAGGCACACAAATTCCAGTGACTCGTTCGAGAGTTTTTAAAAGGAGGGCTTCCTTGTGCCAGGTCTGCACGGGACGGTAGAAAGTGATGACTCAGCGATGTTCGTCTGTTGGCATGCGGAGTGTTTAAATCCCAAGCCTGCCCAGTCAAGGGCTGCCAGCCTGCCACCTGTCCCATTTTCAGAGGCGCTGTCCCTACTTTCTGGGTGGGATACTGGTATGTCTTACGCTAGGTGATACGGTCACTCCTTACCGCACGCACACTGCGACTAAAACAACCTGTCTCTACTCTCTCACGTCTTCCAATCCCCTTCAAAGTTTCTGCGCCTCACTTACCTTGACTGGGCAGCGCTACTACACACTCACTACTCTCTACTATTCTCTGCTACTCACTCTATACTACACACTCACTACTCTGCACTACTACTACTTACTCTCTACTACTCACTCTACTACACACTACTATTCTCTACTACTCTCTACTATTCTCTACTACACACTCTCTACTACACACTCACTACTCTCTAATACACACTCTACTACACACTTACTACTCTCTACTACACACTCACTACTCTACTACACACTCACTACTCTCTACTACACACTCACTCTACTACACTCTTTACTACACTCTCTACACTCTTTACTACACACTCTACTACACACTCTCTACTAAACACTCTCTACTACACACTCTCTACTACACACTCTCTACTACACACACTCTACTACACTCTCTACTACACACGCTCTACTGCAGACTCTACTACACTACTACACTCTCTACTACACACTCTACAACACTCTACAACACTCTACAACACACTCTCTACTATTCTCTACTACTCACTCTACACACTCTCTACTACACACTCTCTACTACCCTACTACGCATTCTCTACTACTCACTCTCTACTACTCACTCTACCACACACTCTCTACTACACACTCTACTACACACTCACTACTCTCTACTACACACTCACTACTCTCTACTACACACTCACTACTCTACTACACACTCACTACTCACTCTACTACACTCTCTACACTCTCTTCTACACACTCTCTACTACACACACTCTACTACGCACACTCTACTACACACACTCTACGACACACTCTCTACTACACACTCTACTACACTCTACTACACTACTACACTCTCTACTACACACTCTCCAACACTCTCTCTACTATTCTCTACTATTCACTCTACACACTCTCTTCTACACACTACTACTCTACTACTCATTCTCTACTACTCACTCTCTACTACTCACTCTACTACTCACTCTCTACTACACACTCTCTACTACACACTCTATTACACACTTTCTACTACCCAACTACACACTCTACTATTCTACTACACACTCTACTACTCAATATACTACTCTCTACTGCACACTCTCTAGTACACACTCACTACTACTACACACTCTCTACTACACACTCACTACTCTACTATTCTCTACTACTCACTCTATACTACACACTCACTACTCTACTACACACTCTCTAGTACACACTCACATTACTACACACTCTCTACTACACTCTACTACACTCTCTACTACACACTCTACTACACACTCACTACTACGCACACTCTACTACACACACTCTACTCCACACTACTACACACTCTACTACACTCTACTACACACTATAGCACACTCTACAACACACTCTCTACTACTCTACTACTCATTCTCTACTACTCACTCTACTATTCTACAACTCACTGTCTACTACTCACTCTCTACTACACACTCTCTACTACACACTCTCTAATACTCTACGACACACTCTACTATTCTACTACACACTCTACTACTCAATATACTACTCTCTACTACACACTCACTACTCTACTATTCTCTACTACTCACTCTCTCACTCTATACTACAAACCCACTACTCGCTACTACACACTTACTATTACACACTCGCTACTCTCTACTATTCTCTGCTACTCACTCTATACTACACACACTCTACTCTGTACTACTACTACACACTCTCTACTACTCTCTACTCTCTATTAATCTACTCACTCTCTACTGCTCACTACTACTACTCTCTACTACTCTCTACTGCTCACTCTCTACTACTCACTCTACTCACTCTCTACTACTCTCTAGTACCCTCCACTCACTCTCTACTACTCACTCTCTAATCACTCTCTACTACTCACTCTCTACTACTCAATCTGCAAAAATAGCGTGACCTTACTCCAACCCTTTAGTCTTTGCCTAAAGGCACTAGTGAAAAAACATTCAAAATGCAATAGGTCTCATCTTTATTACTCTTAAAACAATTCTGTTTGTAATCGGGTGGCTTTTTACCTTTACTTTTATTAGTGTTTTTCAAACTTTCATGAACATAACATGCATATATATGCATGTATATATATATGCATATGTATGTGTATAAATATATATACACATACATATATAAACAGATATAAACATATATAAACCTCGCATATCTATATAAATACCAATATTAATGCATGTATACATATACATACATATGCATGGTATGTACATCGACGTTTAAAAAAACACAAATAAAAGCAAAGCTAAAAGCAACCTAATTACAAACAGAATTGCTTAAGCTTAACTAAAGGCGAAACCGTTGCATTGCAAATGCTTGTTTGATTTATGAAGCAGGTTGTTCTTTCAGTTAGAACCTACTGTAGCTAGCCGTATGTGCTGAAAAGATTGTATAATGTTGGTGCAGTGATCTTGACTCTTTGTAACTGCTATGATTGGCCAGTTTAACTGTATTTGACCAGTTTGTTAATGTAAACGATGCTTTTGAACCGCTGACTCCTATAATGTCTGATTTTATTGGCAGAGTTATATGGACCCTTTAGGAACAGGTAATGTGATGTCGACTGCACCTGCCTACTATAACTGATGTACAATTGCTTGCATTGATTATAATCACTAAAAAAGGTTTTAAAAAAAAGTTAAAAGCCAGAATACTGGCCCGTGGTGAAGGGAAAAGTTAAGATCCTGTATCTTCCTGCCTGAATGAACTGAGTGAGGCCTCTGTCAAAATAGTTATGAAAAGATGAAATCTTGGAAAACTTTTGATTCTGCGCTTTCCATGAATGCTTAAATGCACAAGCATGCTTCATTTACTTTCTGCCAATAAAACACTTTGAAGTA
This sequence comes from Lissotriton helveticus, assembly GCF_964261635.1. Classification (NCBI taxonomy): domain Eukaryota; kingdom Metazoa; phylum Chordata; class Amphibia; order Caudata; family Salamandridae; genus Lissotriton; species Lissotriton helveticus. The sequence goes on from NC_136057.1 coordinate 389,100,208, forward strand.
TCTTTCCACATCTTGGATCTCCTCAAAATATACAAGCAGCAACATCACTCTTCTCTAACCTAGATTATGCTAACGGGCTGTAGTGTTTTATCTAGGAACCCGAATCGATATTCCTATTTTATGCCCTTGTCCGGTTATAATCAATAATATCCATACAACGGCATAATAATCATATCCATAATTCAGTCGTAGCACATGCTGTCACATTAAGCAGGGCTACTTCTCCGGCCTCCTAGTAAGCACACCGAGTTCTCTAAACAAAACCAAGCCTCCAGCAACCTGGGAAATCCCCCTTGCTTTTGTTTTGATTTCGTCCTAGAACTCCTGTAAAGCACTGTAGGAACGGCCAGTTCTTAGTGACATCTTTATTGACGTCTTATGTCCAACCTTACGTCAAACCCAGGCACCTTTCAGGTATAAATATACCAACGTTGCCTTAAGCAACCACATGGTGGTGATTCTGGAGCAGAGCAGCTATCTACTTGCCCGAGAGCCCAGCTGATGCGAGAGCCCACGGACGCTGCCCCTCCTCTTTGACGCACTGAGAGAGGCGCTGTCTTTTCTCCTGCCGAGAAATCCAGCTCCGGTGTTTCCAGATACCTTCGCGGGTTACTGGGATATCGAGTCCTGAGAAAGAGATACAAGACCTCCTGCTTTCTATTACCCAGGTACGGAACTGACTAAACCCTTACAGAGAATTCTTGAGTCAGATTCTTGGCAAAACAAACTTAACTTAAATTGCTACTTACTTACTCCTTCCCACGTATTAGGCTTAGGTCAGGTACACCGGGGTAGACGTATTTAGAAGCACCAGTTGAGTACGATTAGTCAATGGATATATGTATGTATATATTTTATCTATTTTAAAGTATCATATGGCTAAGAAACCATATCAATGCTTTTACAGTATTATTTTATAATCCTCTTTTTACTGTACGCACTTTACTTTACCATGAGTATTACAATCGTGGCAATTCATTTCTCTTGTATGAGGAAGAAGACTGCTCAATGAATAACACCTTTTATTGAAAACGCCCGTCTCTCTTTCACACGACTCTAGAGATACACTCTTATTCAGGGAGAGCAACGTTGTCATGTTTTATGGTTGTCAGAAGCTAATCCATTCTTGTCTATCCAGGCAGGTTAAACTCCTCCTCGTTTATTCGAGAAAGTTTCTAGTGACCTCTGAGCTAGCTGGCAAACCTTAAGTCTAATATAGTCAGTAGAGACCTAGATAACCTCAGTCCTACGTCTACACTGCTGAATATATTATTCCAATGCGCAGAGCCTATTGGGAATATAGGAACTACACTACATGGCGCCCAACGTTTGATAAGGCGATAAATCTAACGCAAGACGTTAGAGTAACTCAGTCGGGCTTTTTCACACAGACCCTTTTTCCCGTAAATACTCCAAAAGACGTCTGGAGTGGGTAAAAGGTTAAAAATCTGCCGGAACTTAGTAGGAAGAGATTTCTATGTATAGTATTTGGTTTAGTCAACGTTGAAGGATACAGTGTTCCAAAAATATTGTGCACCTAATCTTTGTTTCCTTGAAACTTGATCTGCAACAAAAACCTTTCTGTCAGTGAAAATGACAGAAAGTGAAGACGAAAGGGAGGCAGCAAGAATAGCAGCTCGACTCCTAGAGGATGACACAAGTCTCCTACAGAATGACCCGAATGCAATACTCATTCCGGTCAACATAAGAAAAACTATAACTCTTAAACTTATAGAAAATGGACTAACATCGAGAGGTGGTACAGTCATATTCGTAATTGAGGCACATGAATATCGGCAGACAGAGGTATTCTATTCATGGATAAACTTTCCAGCAGCAAACGCTGTCACACACGAATTCCACTATTACAAAATAGAGGAACCTCCGGATGAATACACTCCTTCCGAGGAGGTGGAAATCCCATTAAAATACCAAGAGCACCTGCTCTGGTTTAAAGGCGCCCTAAAAAATAATAATCACATCACCAGGCTCGGTCCACTAGGTAGACCAGGAGCAATGTGGCCAGTTCTAGCCAGCTACACACCACATCCAGACATTGAAAAAATGTCAGTACCAGAACTTTTAGTCCAGCTAAAAATAATAATTAAAATACATAGACAATTAGTCCAATATGTAATGCGGACTTCAACAGTTCAACCAACTGTTAACATTCCACAGCTGACCCCTCATCAGGGGAACACAAACAAAATTACACCACAGAACATACAATCATGTCTGGGTAAAGTACCCATAAAACGGGAACAAATTCCATTCTGGTTAGCACAAAAAATCACTCAAATAGAGGCAGTAATTCCGGATACTACCCCTACTGAGAAACACAGAATTCTGACTATCTGTCTTCCAATGGGGATCGCACCACATGTAGAGGACTGTGACACTTGGGGCACAGTCTTTGCTTCCATTTACACAAAAACACATGGTGTTCCGTCCATGGCGGTAATACCCGATGTGCTAAGACAGGTTCAAAATGAATACGGTCCAGAACCTGCTTTAACTCTGGGTATGAAACTACTAAAAGACTTCAAGCAGGTCTCGGCTATATTATTAGCCAACATAAAAGGGGAAGCGGCCTCTATGGCAATCCGCCAGAAATTGAAAGAAACAGATATAGCAGAACAACCATTTGAACTTGCCAGAATCATAGAAAAATCCTATGAAGAACTAGGAAGAGATAGTTTGGGTGGGAAACCAGTAAAACCCCAACTAACTGAAAATCCTGAAAAGATATTCATTAAAAATAATCTAAACACTCCAAAAAAGAGCTGGGATGGAAATAAACAATCCACTCCCAAAGAAAAAAGATTCCAGTCCAGAGGAAGGTCTCCTCGGCGGAGAGAAAGATCTCCGGGCCAAGGACACAAGTCTCCCCAGAGGGAGCCCTCTGAGAAAAGATACAACCTTAGAAATAGGGATAATCTAAAGAAACCTGATAGATATCAAGATATTGATACACGTCCCTCTCGATCTTTTCAGACTTCCTCGCAGAAATCGGAAAGAAGAGGACGGTCAGAACACAAGGAAGAGCACGTCAAGTCCAAAGACAAGGAACCTGCTCATCAAAGTAAAAAATTACAATTTCCAAGAAAGAAGGTAGCCAGCATTAAAATAATCAAACATGCCGAGGATACTGAGGACACAGCTGAAAAACGGAGAGTGGGCCCAGACAGTGCTAGACAGCGCAGCAGAAGTGACCATAGCTCGCAAGATCCTGATGAATCATCTGGAGACAGTTGACACGAATGAATACATTCAAGTGGAAACTGCAGACAGCAGAGTTAGCAAACCTCATAAAATATACGAGATAACATTACGTATAGAGGGAGATAAGACTAGGAAAGTAAGGGGTCTATTTTTGGATAACCTTTCCAAAGGCTATGACATCCTTTTAGCTGAAAAGGACTGGCCGCCAGAGTTTATCAGGGAGTGCCCTCATGGCGAAGAAATGATTATGCCTGCCTTCTCAAATCACATTCCAATTCATAAAAAATATACACTTGCAAGAAAGTGGGCAGTAGCCCAAGCTCCTGCATTATATAAAAATCATGTAGGATGGGATGAGGACTTTCCTCCTCACAAAATCCAATTAAAATGTCAACCAACTGCACAAAGGCAGTACCCAATTAAGCAAGAAGCTAAAAAACAGGTCAGGGAGATCTTAGATCAACTTGAATAGCAGGGGGTGATTGAAACATGCACCTCACAAATGAACAATCCTTTGTTCCCTGTCTCCAAGCCAGACGATTCATATCGTCTAGTTTTGGACTATAGACACCTTAACTCATGTTGCAAGACATTTGCAGTGCAAAATTCACACAGTGCAGCACTAATGAATAACATCGTGTGCAAAAAATACAAAACAACATTAGACATCTCTAATGGATTCTTTTGTCAAAACATTGCACCTGAAAGCAGGTATTTGACAGCTTTCTCAATAATGGGCTCACAGAAAAATTTCTGTCGACTCCCACAGGGGTTCAAGAATAGCCCAGGATTATTCTCAGCAAGAGTAACAGAGTTACTACAAATGTATGATGATGAAGCATTATCTTACGTCGATGACATCTATTTGACAGATGATGACTTGGATACTCACTTGAAAAGAGTGAACACCATAATACTTGGGTTCGCAGCAGAGGGTTACAAATTCAACTTTAAAAAGTCATGAATTGCCCATCTGACTGTCCTGTTTTTAGGATATGAATTATCAAGTGAAGGCAAAAGCCTAGCAGACAATTTCTTAGAGAAGTGTGCTGTACTCCAAGCACCAAAAACGCTGAGGAACTTACAATCAATACTAGGTTTCCTGAATTTCGGAAGAACATACATTCTAAATTATGCAGAGAGTGTTAAACCTCTCTATGAATTAATAAAACCAGATTTTAAACCGATCAATTGGATTCAAACACACACAGAAATTTTGAGATCATTACAAACAGATATGTTAGCAAAAACAAAATTGCAAACTCGCGATAATACACGCAACCTTGTAATCCGAGTCATCCCAGGAAGATGCGGATTCACGTACCTGACCTCTAATGAGGGAGAAAATGTACCAATAGCATACAAATCACATTTGTACACAAAAGCTGAAATGAAATTTAGTTCAACGGAAAAAATTCTAACTGCGGTTCAGACTGCTGTAGCAACAGAAAGAACTCTGGCACAAGGTAAACGAATAATAATCGTTACACCAGTACCAGCCCTAGAAGCGGTAACGAAGGCAAGCATTCCGAATGCTAAAGCGCTACATCCGAGATGGATCCAATGGGTTAATTCTCTTGTTGCAACAGACTTAGTTTACGAATTTGATCCTAATTTGAAAACACAAGAATTTCTACAATATGAATATGAATGTCCTCTGCCGACCGAAATCCTGCCTCTAGAACACTACGGCTGTATAATATATACAGACGGATCAGCACAACCCGCAGTTGGGGGTAAGCAGGCTTACAGTGCTGCGTGCGCGATTGTTAAAGGTCGTTGGCACAAAGGAAAATTTAGACCACTTGTCACTAAAACACAATCTCTAGGAGATTGTACAGCTCAGCGAGCTGAACTACTAGCATTCAAGATGGTGCTTGAAAATACCGATCGCGAATTCCCCACACTAATAGTGTGCGATTCATATTACTGCGTCCAGTCTTATAATGAATACTTGCAGAACTGGGTTCAAAACGGTTTCAAAGACGCAAAAGGTGGCACAATCAAGCATAAAACGCTTTGGGAGCAAGTAGTTCTTTTACAGAAAGAACTACAAAAGACTCACGTGATACATACACTGAGTCATCAACGTGATGGCGTTAACGTTGCGGGGAATTCATTGGCTGATGAGGCGCCGAAGGCAGATGTACAAACGGCTTCCGTAGCTGCTATCACCCGGTCAAAAACAAAAATAGACAGCGATATATTGCAAGCTGTCAGTGCTACGGTAAAAGATGATATAATATCACTCCCGAAAGGCTTTCCAGTAAAGTACTCATACATAACTGATGCAAATAATGTTCCATTTGCTCGAATCCCTGTAGTGGGGGATAGGGCAATTCCAAACATGGAACACAGGTTAGGACTAATTACAGCGGCACACGAAGGGCTCGCTCCTGCACACGCTGGTGTTTCCGCCACAGTATCATTATTAAAACAGAGATATTGGTGGCCACGCATGAGAAAACAAACTAGGAAGTATGTTCTAGAATGTGAAATATGCCAAAGAATGAAAGTATCAACAGTGAAACGACCAGAACAGACACCCCTTCTAATCTTAGATAAACCCTTAGCATGTGTTTACCTGGACCACTGTGGTCCCTTACAAAGGGATAGCAACTATAAATATATCATGGTAGCAGTGGATTCCTGTACGAGATTCATTTGGATGTGGCCCCAGCGCTCGGCTGACGCCAGAACTGTTATAAAAGATTTGCGAGTCTATATCTGCACATACGCAATTGGCATGCTACATTCTGACCAGGGTCCTGCTTTTAGCTCTCAAGCTTATAAGGAGGCCATGACCAGCATGGGCATTGCATTGCGGTACTCTTGTCCCTTCCATCCTGAGGGAAACGGGATTGTGGAAAGAAAAAACCGAGACATAAAGCAATCTATAACGGCGAGGGTATTGGGTACGGGTGATGGGTGGGTCCAACATTTAACAAGTGTCCAATGTAGTCTTAACAATCTGCCAAAAATTCTCTAAAAGGTTTCAGTCCGTATGAACTATTGTTCGGTACTAGAATGCATATTCAGGACTTAGATAGTCAGACTTCAGTGGTAGAAGAAAAATGCTTTGATATCAAAGATCGTTTGGCTATTTTACAGGACTTAAATGAAACAAGTAAAGACCTGAGCAACGTAAAGCTAAAACAGCAGCCAACAGCCACTGAAGAAAAACCACCTGTCCCAGCAAGGCTTGTCTGGATTCCAAAGATTGGGGATCTGGTCAGAGAGAAGATCGCGGTGAAGAAGGAATTTGGGCCTTCTTACAGAAAAGCAGTACCTGTCTTGGCTGTCAACGGAACAAGATCAGTTGTACTACCGCCCCTTGCTGGTAAAAAGGAGAACCGAGTTGTATCCATCGACCTGGTAAAACCACAATCATGTGGCCGATAATAAGTAGTAGGCCCAGTGGACTCCCAAAAAATAGCAGAACACCAAAGTTTGCTACAATACTAGAGGTTCAAACTGAGAGACTAATCACATTTGATAAACCTGCAGTGATTAAAAAAGGACTATGCAATAATGCCATGGAACTTGTGCCTCTTGAAACCCAAATTGCAACAGTTTATCAAGAAACACCTGTCTACAACGATGTAGCCACAGACTATGCTCATGAAACAGAGAAAATTCCAAAAGCAAATAAAAATCCGGAAGCGATTCCAACAATTGACAGAACTGCATCTGGTTACTTCATCAATTACGATGACTTTTCTGAGGATCCAAGCGAGCCTGAAGAACAGCCAACAACTAAATCTTTTAAAAACAAAGTAACAGAACTCTTTCATCAACTCAAAGAAACCTATCTGAATTCTCCATGGATTGAATTTTGGGTTGTGTTAGGTGTAATTTTCCTCCTGCTTTGGCTCATCATGGTTCTTTGTCTGGGAAAAGTCATTGAGGGAAAATACAGTACAATGGACACAGCAAGTCAGAACATCAACTTGGTCCTAAAGCCACACAAGTCATCTCACATCGAGAAAAGAGAACTATCATCCGTGAATGTCACAGCCAATCCAATACCCGGTGGGGTAGCTTGGGGCAAAACAGATTACGAAATCTATGGCCCGGTCGAGCTCTTGAAGTATCCACACCAGTTTAAGGTTTCATTAAGTGACTTTGTAAAACCGAGCACATTCTCTGAGTATTAATGATATGATGTCAGATTTAGTAATGTCAGCAAAGTTTACAGAACATGATTACTTGCAGGGTTCATCTAATTATGAAGAAATGTACTGCTACAACCACTTTGCACATCACTATTTGCATACATCTGCTCAACCTAGAAATGTTTTAAATTATAATCAATGGGAACATTGTGCAACTCGACCAAAAGGCAGTTCAAAAACATTTTATGAGATATTCCGATACCTCTCAGGGTTTAACACAAGTGGAGCAGAAGCCTTTTATTTCAAAATGTTAAATAAAACAGGAATGAAAACAATGCTGACAAACACTAAATTAATCTATTCAGAAGCATTTTATGAAAAAATGACTACATTTGGTTTTGATTTTTGGAAAAACAATATTGAAACAAAAACCATCTGGGGTACCAAAGATTGGCAGGTCCAAGGTATAGAATCATTATTTAGAGCCTGCATGATCCCAGAACAAATTATATTTTTGAATGATACCATTCAACAGACAACCTGTCTTGGCCTAGCCAAAATTAAAGACTTAAACAACCCGACTATTCCAAAGCCAACACCTGACAGTAATAGCACTACAGATGTTGAGATAGACGTATCCCATATTTTTAACCAAAACAGAACACATCCTGATTGGAAAAAATGGTTGATCTGGCCCACAGACACAAATAACTGTCGAGATAGATTCCTGAACAAAATGCAGGGGTTCAAATTGACCAGGCCAGACCCTAGATATTCCCAGAGACAACATCCAGGGATAGTTACAACATACAGTGTAGGAAAACTCTGCCTCGAATGGCTACAGAAATCCACACTGGCAGAAATTAAGCAACACTTGACTTTACTTAAAGACGGTGCTGACTTGCGTGATTTCATAATGGGACCACGCAAACAGCGTCCAAAACGTTTCATAGCGGCCGGTATATATGCAGCTTACAACGAAGCTTGGAAAGAAACGCAAATTGAAACAGCAGAAAAAATACGGGAAATTAACCGTATTAATTTGGAAAAATCACTTTCTGTTGTGGACAATGGGTTAATGACTCTGTCTTCCAGAATATATTCACTGGACAGTATTGTATCATCTGCTATACATAGATCAGGACTTGCTAATGTTACAACACGGTCAGTCCCAATTACGTTCTATTGTACAGCTTGGCTGGACGTTACAAAATCTGCGTTCAGGCTACGTGCCTTGGCGTTTAATCAACACAACGTCATTATTCTCTATCTTTAACCTTACTGATACACAAATCAGCTTGGCACAGAAAGGAGCAGAATATACAATTCTGAGCATTGAAAAACTTGAGAGATTACCGTTGACAATGTCAGAACGACCTGTCATTGAATGGATAATACACGGAATAATAACTATTCCGATAACAACTTTCCAATTTAAATTCTGTCAAGAGTACATACCAGCAGGCCAGTATGAAAGGTTGGGTAAAGGGTACATTAAGTCATCATGGAAATTACCTTACACACACACATGTTATAGTGAAAAGGAACAGAATGTATTTCTTAGTGGTAATAATTGTAAAAGATCACTAAGTGGTATACTTCTGTGTCAAGGTATTAACCTGCATGGGGCCTGTGAGGGGATTCAAATAACCTTTCATGTCACCAGCATGGCACACCTGCAACTCGAATAGAGCCATTCTTTAGATGGCTTTCTAACGGGAGCTATATTCTAATAGTGGACCACAGATGTTGTGGCATGGTGCCAGGAAAAGCTTATCTCGTGAGCGTTAGTTCCATGGTCACTTGCTGTATGCAAGTATTGTTTCCAAACAGCACTCCAGACAGGGAGGCAAAAATGTTGCCCTTTTTGAATATCTCTTCTATTCGAATTGATACTTTAAGCAGAATGAAGTCTGTCCTTTTGCAGACAACTGTGCCCTTGACGTCATAAAAAGAAACGTATGATCTACAAGTTGCAAGGACAACGGCAGAGATACATACACTTTTATCAACAAATTGCCCCCTACATTTCGCAGAAATGTTAAGCCAAATCCTAAATATGTCTGATACCAGCGGTATCCCACATGTATTTAAGACAATTTTTTCGGGACTGTTAACACCCTTCACAACAGTTCTGGGCATTTTTCCTAATTTTGTCCATTTTGTCTTTGACGGCCTACCACTCCTGTTGGGACTCGTAGCTGGCATTTTATTTTTGATACTTCTGCTTCGTTATGGCAAGCCAAATCACAGACAAAACTCCAGCAACGATGGAAGAAACGATCCTAGCTATACACTATCGGGACCGAATAACTAAAGTCCTTGGATTAGCCCGGCTAAGAGATCTGAATATGACCTGGTTTCTTTCATTCAGACCCATCTGGCAGAATTGTATATTACCTGTGCTTCGATGTATGCTATGCGGAGAAGAATGCGCGTTGGACGTGTGTCTTATACTACAATCAGCAGTACCATTGGATACAGATACTTTGCTAAGTCCTGTAACGGCTCATGCATCGTGTTGTCCCCAGCGGTTACCAATCCTGATGACGGCATTTGTTGAGACTTCACCACTGCGATTAAAGGGTAGTGAAGTACGAGATGAGAGCAACATCACCCAGGTACGACCTTCTGTGAGCATTGCTGATCCTGACATCGATGATAGCAATCATTCGCACGACTGCACAGTTGCAGCGTTTTCCAACTTGGTCGAACTTTCACCTGAAGCGGTAAACCACTTTTTTGAAAGTCTGTCTGAAATGATGTTTTCCCCCGAACAAAAAGAATAACTTTTAAGCAAACTAGTACACAGCGTTCCCTGAACTCTGAATTCGGCCTTTGGCTTTGATAAACAAAAGCTACTGAACATTTTGGAACTATATGTTTTCTCTCTCCCCTGAAAACAAAATTTTTTTTTTCCCCGATTCCAAAATATTTACCTTTTTTCTGGCACATGTACTCTGCTTGAAGTAGAACTATTCTTAGAGAACAGAGCTTCTATTTTGGGAACTCTAAAGACAATATATCACGTCAGCCTCTAGCACATTTAAAGCAACTATATTTATATGTGATGGAATGGTCTCGACCCTTTTTTTCTGTATTAAGAGCCATTTCATGTGTAAATTTCGCAAATCATTCATGTCGATATATATATGCATCCTTTTTAATGAATGATTACACTGCTTGAAAAGCGTACAGTACCTATAATAATTTTTCATGTATTTCGCATACACCATTTCAAATGCAAAAATGTATTTTGGGGTGGGTTGGTATACATATGCACCTTTTATGTTTACTATTACTTAAGTTTTAGTAATGATGGACATTAATTCGTGGAGTGGGTGTAGTGTTTTATCTAGGAACCCGAATCGATATTCCTATTTTATGCCCTTGTCCGGTTATAATCAATAATATCCATACAACGGCATAATAATCATATCTATAACATGCTGTCACATTAAGCAGGGCTACTTCTCCGGCCCCCTAGTAAGCACACCGAGTTCTCTAAACAAAACCAAGCCTCCAGCAACCTGGGAAATCCCCCTTGCTTTTGTTTTGATTTCGTCCTAGAACTCCTGTAAAGCACTGTAAGAACGGCCAGTTCTTAGTGACATCTTTATTGACGTCTTATGTCCAACCTTACGTCAAACCCAGGCACCTTTCAGGTATAAATATACCAACGTTGCCTTAAGCAAACACACGGTGGTGATTCTGGAGCAGAGCAGCTATCTACTTGCCCGAGAGCCCAGCTAATGCGAGAGCCCACGGACGCTGCCCCTCCTCTTTGACGCACTGAGAGAGACGCTGTCTTTTCTCCTGCCGAGAAATCCGGCTCCGGTGTTTCCAGATACCTTCGCGGGTTACTGGGATATCAAGTCCTGAGAACGAGATACAAGACCTCCTGCTTTCTATTACCCAGGTACGGAACTGACTAAACCCTTACAGAGAATTCTTGAGTCAGATTCTTGGCAAAACAAACTTAACTTAAACTGCTACTTACTTACTCCTTCCCACGTATTAGGCTTAGGTCAGGTACACCGGGGTAGGCGTATTTAGAAGCACCAGTTGAGTACGATTAGTCAATGTATATATGTATGTATATATTTTATCTATTTTAAAGTATCATATGGCTAAGAAACCATATCAATGCTTTTACAGTATTATTTTATAATCCTCCTTTTACTGTACGCACTTTACTTTACCATGAGTATTATAATCGTGGCAATTCATTTCTCTTGTATGAGGAAGAAGACTGCTCAATAAATAACACCTTTTATTGAAAACGCCCGTCTCTCTTTTATCTGCATTCTGGTGAAACTAAGTACGCACATTTGACTGAGTGAAATAGCTGTCTATTGTTTTCACACGACTCTAGAGATACACTCTTATTCAGGGAGAGCAAAGTTGTCATGTTTTATGGTTTCCAGAAGCTAATCCCTTCTTGTCTATCCAGGGAGGTTAAACTCCTCCACGTTTATTCGAGAAAGTTTCTAGTGACCTCTGAGCTAGCTGGCAAACCTTAAGTCTAATATAGTCAGTAGAGACCTAGATAACCTCAGTCCTACGTCTACACTGTTGAATATATTATTCCAATGCGCAGAGCCTATTGGGAATATAGGAACTACACTACAGGGCTATACCAGAGCATTCCAACTCTCAACTACGCGAAGGCTGCGGGTAATTCAGAATTCAGCAGCAAGACTACTCCAAAATGTAAATATACAAATATGCATCTCTCCTGCCCTAAACGGTCTCCACTGGCTCCCAATCACAAGTAGTTCCTCTTTCAAGCTATTATGCATCACTTACGGATTAATATTCGGCAGAGGATCAACATTCCTTTAGTCAAAAAGCACTAAATACTTCCAACTGAGGAGCTTAAGTTCCATGCTGGCATCGAGTCAAATAATTCCATTTTAAAGGAAGAAAATCATTGGTGCCACTACTTTCTCTATTGAAGCCCACAAATTATGGAATTCTTTACCTGCTGTGATTAGAGTTACTGATAATCACGTTATGTGTTGTTATGTTGTGTTTCATTGTGTTATGTTATCCCATCTTATATAGCACACATTCACCAGAGGTTTCTTGGCTCTTTGTCAAAGATCAAACAAGAAAAGACAAGCATTTGCAATGCAATAGGTCTCGCATTTGCGAGAGTTTGAGCTATTGGCATTGTAAATGACAATGCCTTATATTTTTGTTTCGGTTTTTAAAACAGAAGTAAAAGTCATTGTCATTTACAATGCCAATAGCTTAAACTCTCGTAAATGCGAGACCTATTGCTGCAAATGCTTGTTCCCTTTCTTAATCCCCACTCTCCGCTTTGCTCTCCTCAGGCTTATTTACAGTAACTAGAGCCAGCCAATGCTCAGATAGCACCCTGGGCGCAAACATATTTGCCACCCTCGCTGCTGCTCGTGAATAAAACGATGCAGCAGGGGGGCCCTTTTCACAGGTCAGTCCCTGGCTGGCTTTAGTCAAAGCAGTGACATGCCTCTGGAGTTGTTTGTAGGGATTAGGAGGGTGTATTGATGTTTGGTGGCAGGGGGTGAGAGGTAGATGGGAGAATAAGAAATGGAGCTGATGGGGTGTTTAAAACACCAACCATGGCACTTTATAAACGATTAGAAGTGCTTTAAACTCAATCACTGGAGCCAATGTAGAGGTCATTGCTGTTTACAGGAACCCAATGCAGAATGGTTCAAGAGTTCCTCTGAAGACTGGCACCCTGTGCTCAGCTCGCCCATTCCAAACTCAGGCTCTTTGGACAGGTTTTAAGGTGGTTCTTGTATTTTAAGGAAGAAAGTATCCGGGCCCCCAAGAAGAGGAGGGGCGCTGCAGAAGCATACTTGTTTTCCAAGCTCCACATTTTAAGGGTCCTACGCTCCATGCTGCAACAATTATTTACAAATTTTTATAACCACTACCATATTTATTAATGACGAGGCTGCTAACACAGCTAATACCACCAGAGGCACCAGATTCCGGATCTGCTATGTACTCACTTTCCTTGCAGGGAGCTTTAAAAATTAGAAACAGGACCCTATTTTATGAAGGGCATGTTTCAGTTTGTTGACTTGGACCACTCAAAAACTTCTGACATGTCTAAAAGTACCTCTTTACTGAACAAAAAAGCTGTCTACAGTCAGACCTAAAAAGGGTATTGCAATACGATGCAGAGATGTCTGACTTTGCCAAGGTTTTTCAGCCTAGTGTAGCAGTTCTCTTCTGCTCTACAACTTCTCTGTGGATTGAAATATAATTTTCAAGTTAGATTATTAATTTGATTTAAAGTAGAATAAGGCCTCGAATTCCAGAGGCCTACTATGTACACAGGCCCAGGCTTTGGCATGGGTGAATGGGCGACTAGCAAGGGCACCCTGCACAATGTGGTGTCACCTTCTTGTCAAGTAAATGTGCAAAGTTTGGCAGTGGTGTCTCTCTCCCATCAGACATCAATGTATAAACCAGATACTTTGTGCAAAAGTGTCCCTATGCATAGGACCGACCCTTCCTCAGAGACCCAGCAAAACTACATTTGGCACCCCTTCTGATCCTCCTTCCCATCCCTTACCCACTGCATCCCTCCCATTGGTGATGATGATGAGGGGGGGGGGGGGGGTTTGGCCTTTGGGCTCACAGATCTTGTCCAGCAAAATAAATTGGAGCAGTGACCGGCTTATGAAGACACATTTGGCCCTTGGTCTCGGACCTGAATCCCCTATTCAGTTGCTAAATTGGAACAGAGTCCATGGGAGGGGACAAGGGTGAGGGAAAGGGAAGTGGAGATAAAAGGCATCAGAGGGAGGTTCAGGAAAGTAAAGAAAACACTCTTTTATAGACAGCCAGGCGCAGGTAATGAACAGAACCGGCATCCTGAAAGAAAGCATATACAATAAAGCTCGCAAGGTCAGCTATGTGTGCGCCCCTCTAAATCTAGGCGCCCTGGGCAAAGACCCAGCTTGCTGTTGCCATAAGCCCTGCCAGTGACAAAGCACATCTCAAAATTAGTCTCCGGACATCTACACCTGCTAATGCAAAACAAGTCGCATCACCTGTGGATCTTGGCAGCTACACTGTATGTGAGTAGATGTGTGCTTCGACACTGGAAGGTTGGTGTACTGTTATGGAAACATATAATTTTCTGTGATTTTAATTATTGATAGAAATCTCCATGGGAGCAACCAAAGATACCTAAGTTGTATGTTCCTTAAATTGTGGGTAGTAAAACAATTTGTTGAAGGGAGAACCATTTTGTCTTTTAATGAACAAATTGCTTATTTATCCATGGGTTTAACGTTTGGGTATTGGCATGGTCTTTGGGACTGTAGGTTACATACGGAGGGAGTAAGAGATTGGTGGACAGACAGACAGACGGACAGGAAAGCGGATGGATGATTCACAACATGAATAAACAAGGGAAAGTGAAAGAGCACCCGCGCTTTGTATGCACGGCGTGAGCATGCACATCGGCGTGACCTGCAGCTCGTGGCCGTGGCAGCGCCTGACTAAGTGTTGCGTGGCTGGTGCTGCCCAGGGAGGCGGCCACCAAAGTGAGAGCGGGCCGAGTCGGAGAGCGTGGGCTACAGACCCTGCATCAGAAGGGCACTTAGGTGAAAGAGTGGCGTGAAACACCGGAGGGAGGGAAAGCGGCAGAGGGCCTCTGGTGTGTGTGTGTCTCTCTGTTGGCGTGAAACACCGGAGGGAGTGAAAGCGGCAAGGGGCGTGTGGGGGCAGCTTGTACGTGAGTGTGTAACACCGGAGGGAGGGAAAGTGGCAGGGGGCTTCTGGTGTGTGAGTGTCTCTGTTGGCGTGAAACACCGGAGGGAAGGAAAACGGCAGGGGGCGTCTGGTGTGTGTATGTCTCTGTTGGCATGAAACACCGGAGGGAGGAAAAGCGACAGGGGGCGTCTGGTGTGTGTGTGTCTCTGTTGGCGTGAAACACCGGAGGGAGGGAAAGCGGGAGGGGGTATCTGGTGTGTGTGTGTCTCTGTTGGCGTGAAACACCGGACGGAGGGAAGCGGCAGGGGCATCGGGTGTGTGTGTGTCTCTGTTGGCGTGAAACACCGGAGGGAGGGAAAACGGCAGGGGGCGTCTGGTGTGTGTCTCTCTGTTGGCGTGAAACACCGGAGGGAGGGAAAGCGGCAGGGGGCATGTGGGGGCAGCTAGTGCATGCGTGTGTAACACCGGAGGGAGGGAAAGCGGCAGGGTGTGTCTGGTGTGTGTGTCTCTCTGTTGGCGTGAAACACCGGAGGGAGGGAAAGTGGCAGGGGGCGTGTGGGGCGGCTGGTGCATGCGTGTGTAACACCGGAGGGAGGGAAAGCGGCAGGGGGTGTCTGGCGTGTGTGTGTCTCTGTTGGCGTGAAACACCGGAGGGAGGAAAAGTGGCAGGGGGCATGTGGGGGGCGGCTGGTGCATGCATGTGTAACACCGGAGGGAGGGAAAGCGGCAGGCGGCGTCTGGTGTGTGTGTGTGTCTCTGTTGGCCTGAAACACCGGAGGGAGGGAAAGCGGCAGGGGGCGTGTGGGGGCGGCTGGTGCGTTCGCGTGTAACACCGGAGGGAGGGAAAGCGCCAGGGGCGTCTGGTGTGTGTGTGTGTGTCTCTATTGGTTTGAAACACCGGAGGGAGGGAAAGCGGCAGGGGGCGTCTGGTGTGTGTGTCTCTGTTGGTGTGAAACACCGGAAGGAGGGAAAGCGGCAGGGGGAATGTGGGGGGGGGCTGGTGCGTGCATGTGTAACACCGGAGGGAGGGAAAGAGGCAGGGGGCGTCTGATGTGTGTGTGTCTCTGTTGGCGTGAAACACCGGAGGGAGGGAAAGCGGCAGGGGGCGTGTGGGGGCGGCTGGTGCGTGCGTGTGTGTTTCTTGCCGCACTTACACTGCCTTGCCTGGACAGAAGGAGGACAGGAGATGTGCACGCCACGTGGCTGTACGTACGCGTACACCTGCTGAAATCGCCGAAAGCTCTGCGCGTGCCCATCTCCTGTCCCACTTCCAAGGCAAGTCCCTAACAATAGAGCTCGCTGGCGACAGCGCTTTCGCACTGCTTACGCCAGGCTCGACCTACAGGCTCGACCTAAAAAACCGAAGTCAGTAGTAGGCTTGTCTAACGAGCCAAGCCTTTTGATTTTTCCTGATTAATCTGAAATCAAATTCTAAACGTCCTTCCATGCCATTTTTCCTAAATGTGGAAATGATTAGTGGATTGCATGATCAAGAGCAAAGCTTCCGAATGGGGATGTATTTTTAAACCTTTTGGCTATAAAGTGAGAGCCATTGTCCTTAAGATCCTTAATGGTAGGCCAGCAGACTTAAATGACATGTAGCCTGTGATTCAGCATGTTGGGTAAACCAATATTAATCTAGTTTGCATTATCCACTCTTGAAGAGACTGATGCTATTATGACTGTTTTAAAAGCATGCTACATCAGGAACAGAAATATCTTTTTGATATTTCTCAACATGTAGATGCATTTTGATATCACCTCTCCAATGTGATGTTTTAGTTTTCATCTATGGTTACCCCTAAGCTTTTGGCTTGTGTCCTGGGGACAAGAGCAATGCCGATCTCAGTAGGCCAGAACAGATGATTTCCAGTATCACTATTTAAGCATTTAGGTTTAAATTGTTGATGCCTGTATACTCCTATATAAATCGCATGATGTTTTCAAAATTCTGTTGGGAGCTAGCTGCCGTTCAATCAAAGTATGAATTAGGAATTGTCTGCATAATTGTGCAGTTTGCAGACTCTATTTCCAAATTGCTAGATAAGAGGCCAAACGCTTAGGTCAAATAAGTGGAGCTGATTACGGGAATCCCTAAGGGACCCCACAGTCCACTTGAACTGTGGTAGCCCTAAAAGGCATGCTATATATGACAGGAGCAGCCCTTATGCCAGTAGAACTGGGCATTCCGTATATACTCAAAATAATGGCTCACTTGGACTTCATTCTCCCCCCCCCACATATCTTTATTAACAATTGTTAAATTTTCAACATCGGAGGTATGACAGTGCTGGGGTGTGGTTAATCTAGCTCAGTCTGTCAGCCTATGTAGTATCACAGTAACATGCGGATGAATAAAGCCGAAGTAGACTTAATGGCGTACCATCGATCACTGCCAGAGTGGGAGACTAGGTGCATAAGGAATATCACGCGTACCACGTAATATATATTTCTCCCTATGCCAAGTCGCCGCCCTCACTAACGTGAGGAATAAGCAGCATGCAAAGGGGAGGTCAAGAACCACTCCAGCGGCGGGTCATCCCCAAAGGCAGTGCTCACCTGATGTCGCTCCAGGCTGATACCTGGAATTCATTCATACGAACTTAGTAGCGAAGCAAAGAAATATATTCTAAGTATACACTTAATGTAGTAAAACCACTAATACACTCTAGCCTTGCGTGAGCTGTTTAATTAACCAGCAACGTATAATAACTACAGATATAGTGTAGTAATTTGTAGACCACATAGAAATTGTTCAAATGTTACATACAAGGTGCAATAAGCAGACATATGAACAATGTGTCCTTTGTCCCAAATTGAAACAACACACAGAAGTAAGCAGATGACAATTGAATGTACAGGCAAGGGTGTTCACTGTGTGTGAGCCTTCCAGCTCCTGACCATTGCTGCAGTGATGCTCATTAAGATGAAGAAAAGGTGGATTAGGATGTGTTGCATGGCCTCGAGTTCTGGTGTTCAGAGCTGCAGTAGAACATATTTTGCTCTGAGGTGCATGACTCTCAAGAGGGACAGTAGGCTATGGAGTACTCTGGGAGGAGAGCCCGGGTAGACCGTCTCTTTATAGCCATAATCATTGTGAACTAGCCGAAGGATATACAACACGCCCTACATTGGTATCACAACGTGGATACAAAATGCTATCTGTCATAAACTGATTGTTAATGTTTATTATGAACCTTTTGAAAAATAATAAGTGGTTAAATAAAAAATAACCTTGAGTGCTGGCTCTGCAGTGGAAGTAAAGTAAATATTCATCAAGATCAAACTAAATGGCAGTCTACAGCCAAGGCGACGATTGACTGGAGCCTGTGCCTAGTTGGTGTTCAGTGTAAGAATGGGCATTGAGTGTGAACTCCTCATAAACAAGTAGCTGTCCTTGCAAAGTAACCCTAGGAAAAGTGGGTGGATGCTGTGAGAGTGTTTGCACCGGCAGCATTGTACCGTTGTGTGGGCTTGAGAGAACCTTGATTTCTGTTTGCTGTTGCACTACGCTGGACTACTGAATTCAGAAGATAAAAATGCACAGTGGCTTGAGTGCTTTGTATTTTTTACGATTGCATTTTTTTAATACTTAATTGCCGTGGTTGAGGCGCAAAAGAGCTTTTCGTCAAAGGGTAGCAACCTTGTATGTACTGAACCATGAGTGCAAGCTCAATGAGATTGAAATGGGCTTTGCTTCTCTGCTCCAGTTGAATGAAACAAATACCCATTCAGATTCATCTGTGCTTTGCGTCGTGGGTTAAGTTTGTGGTGCCCTTTGCTAATAATATCAGTGGCGGCTCGTCCATGGGGGCGTTTGGGCGCCGCCCCCTGCTTTCTCGCCGTGCGAGAAGGCAAACAAAGGTAGTTATTATTACCATAATAACTACCATTTGTTTCTTATTTATTTTATTTTTATTTTGAAAGTTTTATATAGCGCGAACAAGATCTTTGCAGATAACAGAGCGCTTTACAAAGGCAGGTGGAAGGGTAGGGAAACAAGGGAGCATAGTAGGAAGGTAGGTCATCAAGTTAATGTAAATAGTAAAAATATTACATATAATACAGGTATGAGGTAGCATGGCCTAGTTGGAACGTAGGTCATCAAAACAATGTAGATACAGAAATAGAAAATAATACAGATATGAGGGAGCAAGAATCTAAACACTTTAGTCTAATACAAGTAAAAACACATGTGCATAGGAATCAGACCGGTAATACTGATCGACGCATCGTAAATCAAACGTAGTTGATCAAGTGTATTTAGCCATAAGGATATTTTTGACTTCTTTCTTAAAAAGAAGAGTGGAGGAGATGAGTCTGGTTTCAGGAGGGAGTGCGTTCCAGATCCTAGGCGCCATTCCTGAGAAGGAGCGTTTGTAAGTTTTTTCCTTCCGGAATCTTCGAGGTTTCAGCAGAAGATTGTTTGTACTTCTGGTGGTTCTGGACCCGCCGGAAATTGTCAACTTATGAGTGAGGTAGCCGGGTGATTTCAGGTGTATAGCCTTGTGTGTCATGCAGGCAATTTTCAGCTGTATTCTGGCTTCAAGAGGCAGCCAGTTCAAGGATTTAAAGTTAGGGGAGATATGCAAATGTTTTTTTGATCCAGTGATGAGTCTTGCCGCCGCGTTTAGTGACGCTCTGAGGGGTGCAGTTGTAGTTAGGGGGAGGCCGCAGAGGGCCACGCTGCCGTAGTCTATTCGAGGGATGACTAGTGCTTGTACTGCGGTTTGGAAGTCTTTTGCTGGGAGGAAGGGTTTACGTTTCCTCAAGGTATTTATTTGGAAGTTCGCCCCCTTAGTTGCCTTGCTGATATGCTGCTGCATGTTGAGGTTGGTGTCAAGTGTTATGCCTAAAGATTTTGCTGAATCCACGATGGTCGGTTGGACATTGAGTGCTGTTAGGTGCTTAAGCCATGTTTGTGCAGAAGATATTTTCGTGGGAGGTGAGATTAGGAGGAACTCAGTTTTCATAGCATTGAGTTTGAGGTGGTTATCGGCCAGCCAGGATTGGGTGCTTCTGATCGTTGAGTTCAGACTCAGGATGTCTTTGGGGGATTGTAACTTGAGATATAGTTGAGTGTCATCGGCGTACATGTGAAAGTGTACATTGGATGCTTGTAGCAGGGTGGTGAGAGGTTCCATAACTAGGTTGAACAAAGTAGGGGATAGGCAGGATCCTTGAGGGACACCTAACGATACCGGTACTGGGGAAGACATCAAGTTTTTGCTCTTGAATTTTTGAGACCGGTTGTGTAGAAAGGAAGTGAACCAACGAAGAACAGTCCCAGAGAAGCCCATTCTTGTGTTTAAGAGTTCGAGTAAGTTCTCATGTTTCACTGTGTCGAATGCTGAAGAGAGATCAAGAAGGATGAGGAGGCAGGTATCATTTTGATCTAAAATTTGGAGGGCGTCGTCAATTATGTGAGTCATAGCTGTTTCAGTGCTGTGCCCTGCTCGGAAGCCTGATTGATGTGGGTTGAGGAGATCAAACTGTTCTATGTGCATTGTCAGTTGCTGTTGGACGCATTTTTCTAAAAGTTTGGCGAGAGTGGGAATGTTGGTAATCGGACAGTAATTGCTTAGATCAGTGGGGTCGGCTGTTGGTTTCTTCAGTAAAGGTGTAACTTGTCCAACTTTGAGGGAGTCAGGGATGGTTCCTTGTTGAAGTGAGCTATTGATAATTTTAGTCCAGAGTGGGAGGAGCAAAGGGATGAAGTCTTTTACGGCGTTAGCAGGAAGAGGCTCAGTGAGGTGATTGGATGGTTTTAGGGTGCTGAGTATTCTGTCAATTTCTTCTTCAGAGTAGGTGTCAAAGGATGACCATGTCGCATTGTTTTTTAGTTTATTGGGTGTTATGCAGTTGGGTATTGAGTAAAGGCTTGCGTCATTGAGAAGGTCGCTCCTTATATTGTCAGTTTTTTTGTTAAAGAAAGCCGAGAAATCTTCACAGGAAGGAGTAATGCTCATAATGGCGACAGCTGGGGGTTGTTCCTTAGATTGAGATCGGATTAGCTCGAACAGTTTACTTGGACGGTTTTTTGCTCGGTCTAGCTGGAGTCTGAAGAACTCTGACTTTGAGCGTTTTATTTTCCTGAAGTATGCGTTTCTCTTTTTCCTCAGAGTTTTTAGGTGCAATGTCGAGGGAGCTGATCTCCAGGTGCGCTCTGCCATTCGCATAGCACGTCGGTCTTCATTGAGACTCCCGTTGTACCAGGGGTTGGATATCTTGGTGGATACTCTTTTCAGTTGCATTGGAGCGGCCTCATTGATTATTGGGGCCATGGAGTTGAGATAGTGGTCAGTTAGGTACTGAACGTCAGTAACGTCGGTAGGGGGGAGTAGGAGATTGCAGCTGTTAGGGGGTAGAGAGTTTGGATTGAGTTTCCTCAGGTCTCTTTTCCAAACTTTGGGCATGGAGTATTGCACCGGGATGCGTTTAACTTTTTCCTTGATGAGGAATGTGATAATATGGTGGTCTGACCAGTCACAAGGTTGGATTGAGTCAAGTTGAATGGTGCCTTCCTTGGAGATGACAAGGTCGAGGATAGAGCCTTTGTCATGTGTCGGGGTGTTGCATATTTGAGTGAGGTCAGAAGCGTTAAGGAAATTTTTGAGGCTATTAACTACTGCGTCACTGCAGTCATTCCAATGGAGATTGTAGTCGCCAAGGTAAATTTGTGTGTTTTGCCGTCCTGAGTTGATTGACATTGTGTCCATGAGTTGTTGGGAGAAGACCAGGTTGTCCCCCGGAGGGTGGTATATGATGTGTAGTGAACATACAGGTTTGTTCTCACTGATGACATCAAGGCAGAAGTATTCACAGGAGGTAAGAGAAGGGGCGGTGACTTTATTAATTGAGAGGTTGCTCTTGTAAATGCATGCGATTCCGCCACCTGTCTTGTTGGACCTGTCAAGTCTAATGATGCAGTAGTTGGGGGGGACTACGATATCCAAGATAGGATTGGAGGATTCAGTTAAACATGTTTCAGTTAGTATGGCCAGGTCAAGGTTCATAGACATGATGAGGTCAGCGACCTCCGACGAGTGTTTTTGGGCCGATCTACAGTTGAGAAGTGTGCATTTGAGTCTGAGGGTGCAAGGGGAGGTGGAGGGTTGGAGAGAATCGTAGGAATGGACAGGTGTGTGGTGGCTAAGATGTTTTGGGTTGCCGGGACATATGTGTTGAGTAGGGTGTGTATGTCGAGGTCCGAGAGAGTCTTGATAGCGCGCTGGGGGCGGTTGGAGGTATTGCGAGAGGGGATAGAGGTCCAATGCTGCAGCATACAGAGAGAAATGACGTGGGTAGGGCAGCCGGCCAAACCAATCACAGCGCTGGCTGCTGTGGAGGGGAGGGAGGCTGCCTGCCGCCTTCTGATGACGAGCTCAGCCCAGAGGTAGGAATTAAAATACAGCGACGGCGGGAGTCGGAAGTCTGGAGCCTCAGTCAGGAAAGAAAAGCGGGAAGCCATTTACTAAGGTAAGTTTGTTAATATTTAATTATCCCACCTCTCGTCCCCCCCATCCACTCCGCCGCAACAACCCCATTTCCACCCCCCGCCCGTAATGCAGCCCACGACTGGAAATCATGATATAAATACAATCGAATGAACTATTATTTATTGCGAGTGATGTGAAGTAAGGGAAGGTTATTGGCGAGCAATAAGGAAGAATGGAGGAGAATTTGGTGGTTCTGATTTGTGAGGAATGCATCAGGTTTTGGTGGTGGTAGGAGGAGGAATAAAGATTGCCTTGCGGACAGTCATATGAGAGTTGGGTCAGTCTTTAATGTGGCAATGAGAAACCTCACAATATTGGACTTTAGCGATGCGTAGTCAAACAGTATTTGGTTACAGTAATGAATGGAGCAGTGCTTGATGGCAGTAATGAAGAACGGGACTGATTTGTGGTGGTGGTAAAGAAACACGGAGCAAAATGTGTCTGCAATGAAAAATTACAGTGGAATTCTCAGTCTGTGGCAAGGAAGGAAGACTGGGGCATTACTCATTCCTAGACATACTAGCCCTCTCTTGCAATGTTGACATTTTAGCGATGGTACAGAATTTGACAGCAATAGGAAGCAAAATGAGGATTAATATTGGTGGCAGCAGATGCCCTGAAATCAAGGCTTGCTGCACTGCCCAAATGAGACTGCTGTAAAGAGAAATGTTGGCAGAAACTGGTGCATACCAGGGTTGGTAATGAAGAGTGCCACAACTCTTTGGTCAAATAAATTAATCACTGTAGTAACTGAAGCTAGTCAGCGCAAATACCCGCTTGCTGTAAACTATATTTGTCAATATACAATAGTATATAGTTATGGAGGCAGTGGTCCTTCGGCTCGCTCGCCGAGGTGCCCTCCACCGCCAATTTTATGCCCTACCAATTTCAAATGTCACCAGCCGCCACTGAATAATATGCTCCTCTAAGTGCATGTTACACGCCTGGATCTATAGCACTGTTTGTACACAGAGAACAAGTGGTAACTGACTCCTTTATTTCAGGAACCTTGAAACTGATGGAGGGCACAGACAAACTTTTGTGGTCCGTGCAAGTGGATCACCAGCTCTTCGCCTTGGAGAAGTTGGATGTCACTGTAAGTGCTCAGCTTTTCATATGATGGTTCACTGTTGAACGTATTTAAAGTATCACTTGTGTCTGCAAGCAGGGAGGAAGAGTGATGTCACACACTCACTGACACATAAGCCCCGCCTCCTTCACAATGTTAAGCTAATGCAAGTCAGCCGAGCGCCGCTGTTGGCCACGGAACTCTGATGTTACTTACAATATCCTTAACTGCATGCGCGCTAGCGGTTTTCCCGCTGCGCGCTGTGTTTTTAAAAACAACGCGTTACATGACGAGCTGAGCTCGTCATCACCGTGCGAGCGTCGTCGCTCAGCTCTCGTCATGAGTGCTGAAGGGGTTAATAATGTAAAGTAAGGGGGTATTTTAATAATACATTTTAACCATAGCTAATAAGTGGAAATCTGTGTGATATGTGACTCCTTCACCTACTTTTCATATTACCTCAATATTTTGTGGGCCATACCCAGTAGATTTCACAAGACTGATACCTTTTTGGAGAAAGAGCAAATTGTCAAGTGTCTCTTACTCCTCTTCTCTGCATCTGCGTAGTCAGTTTTAGGAGTCAGATACATTTGTCAGAGCATCTCATACATTTGCAGATAATGCACCAGAGTCTCACCCTGAACCCCACAATTAGCAAACACTCACATTTTGGTATTTTATTATGAATGAGAACTTATTAAACACTATTCTTATAAACATCAGGTGAGCCATTAACATTACAAGCATATCGGCAATTAAAAATAGAATAAGAATATAGTCTAAATGCACTGATAATATTGTTGGTCTGGTTAGTAAACACCCCTAACTATATTACATTTAGCTGGTTCACAGATTCGTATATATTTGTTCACTGTATTTTATAACATTTGCACAGTCTTGTAGAGTCTTCCCCCATTCATATATACGGATCTACGGTATTCAGTATCTATCCTAAGTATTGTCAGTATGTTGCTCCCTCTTATAATGCTGGGCGTAGTTGGATCCTGGTCCCTTCTTGTGCCACATGTACAAATATTGGCTTAGCATACACCGCATGCCTTTTGTACATATCTATCCCCCGTTCGATAAAGTTGTTTGTTTGAAATGCAAACACTCTATAAAATGATCCTTTGTAAATGTAAATAATGCTCATCTTAACTGTAAATAATGTTTATACACTTGTACATATCCCTAGGTTTATATGTAACCCCCAGGTCACAGATTGTCTGTGGGCTGACGCCTTAAGATCAATGCATAAGCTCTATGTCTATCGTAGGAATGTTTTTATTATGTTTGTTGTTGTACATGTTGTTAGATTGGAAGTTATCCTTTGTACATAAAAATTGATTGAATGTATATGTTTTTTACCGACAGCCCTGAAGAAGTCCCAGCTTGGGACGAAACGCGTCGGCTGTATATGTTTCACTGCAAATTGAAAATTAAAGATTAAAAGAAGACTATCAACATTTCTTTGTGAAATATTTCTTCATCGTGCTTAAATACCATTTGCACTTATTATCTTGCTTGTTGTGGTGCACCTTTGCGGTTGTTTTATTCGCTTATTTGTTATATTTTCATCAAAGTAAGAGCTTCCCTGCTTTTCCTTCTTCTCCCTCTGAGTCCACACTGGACCTGGATTTTGACCAGAGGTCACCAGTGTCCTTTATTTTTGTGGCCAATCAACATTTTGATGGAAAAATATAGTACGTGGTTGTAAGGGATGATTGTCTCTCTTTTAGGGTAATGGTCATGAGGAGGTAGTGGCTTGTGCGTGGGATGGCCAAACGTATATCATTGACCACAACCGCACTGTAGTCCGATTCCAAGTGGATGAAAATGTCAGTGCTTTCTGTGCAGGTGAGTGACGTTTTTGTGTATGCTTTGGCCCCAATAGACATGTTTTGCAACTATGTGCATGTGTCATTAACAATGCGTCTGTTTCGTGAAATGTGCCTTTGCTCGAAAGTTAAAATTTTTCACAAAAACACACCTGTATGGATAAGTCCAGTGGTCAAAGATCTGAGATTCGTCTGCATAATATGAGGAATAAAATTGGGATGAGTTTGCCAGGAACCTCTTTCCTAGAGGAAAACTTATTATCAACCCAGTGCTAAAACTAGAGAAACAGTGTTTTTTCATCCTCGATTTTACAAGTTCCTGGTGTGATAACCTATGCATCCGCTGTAATTCCAGGAAGGGCTCTGTGCACCAGTCCATAAAGATGGTTTTGAGGGACTGGACAGTGTGTTTCTTTCCCTCCTAAGAGCCAGGATCAGTTTTCGTGCCCTGGAAGGAGCTGTGCTGCTCTGGCTCTCCCATGCAAGAAGAGTAAGCTGAGTTGCCTAGAATTGCCTGAATTGAACAGATGGATGCATGCAAGGCCCATCAGACTGCAGACTGCGTTGTCTTAAGGAACTATGCAGCTCAGGATGCATGTGCATTGTTCATGTCCATAGGTCAGACCCAACCCAGGGACATCTACATCATCACAAGCCGGCTCAGTGGACTAATGCGTCCACTGTAAGGACCTGTGTTTGACCTCATGGTCACATGTTCAAATCCTGGCAGGTCCACTCAGGATTTCATCCTTCTGAGGTCGATAAAATGAGTACCATTGAGTTGGGTAACAATAAACATCTGTTATTGTTAGTGTTATTGGCCACCAAGATACCGTTCTGAGTGAACATGCGCTTTACAAATACACATTATGTTATGTACAAGGGTCAAAGACATCCTTAGAGCTTTCCAGAACTACAAGTGTGTTGAGCATTCATCTGCCTTAGCCTATCACGTTAAAGAATTACAAGTGCAACCCATATGTCCATGTGAACATGGGTATAAAGTATTGAACCTAGAACAGGCGTTCATATGTAACTCATGCTTAGGTAAAATGCAAATACATCAGAAGATAACTGCCTAGAATTAATCTTAAGACATAGTTTTGATAATAAGACAGAAGATACCTGTTGTGAGTCAATCGCTTTCAAAGGCAAAGAAGCCAGTATAGCATAATTGGATTAAGTACATCCGGATTAAGATTTAATCAATGGTTTAAGTAATTACAAAAATGCACAAGCAGGTAACGTAGTGTAGTGAGCACTGAAACTGTTTTTAACAGCGGAAGTCCCAAGTGGGAAACCATAACCATAGAAGAAACAGGTGACATAAATATTGAGGGTCAATGTTACTCTGGTATTCACAAGACAGCATTATTAGCATATAATGTAACTCAACACTGGGCAGTTCCTATAGTGTGAGGATTTAGGTCTGTCTATATTAGTGTCGACGGCATTTTGACCCGGTGCCGGATGTCAGGGTCTATTCAGGACTGACGATAACCTGGGGGCTAATAATATGAACCCATCCTGCAACCAGGCTCCTGTTTTCTGCTTAATTGGGCAAAGACCTCTTGGAGATGGTGTTACTTTGGATTTGATGTTACGGTTCTTATGTGCTTTCTCTATAACCCCTCTGACTCTGAGAATGCCCACATCCCTGGATGCTGGATCATCCTATTGGCTCCAGACAGGTGCCCCCTGGTTAGATCCTCAGAAGCTGTTAATCAGCCCCTTATTTCTGAAGAGGTGACTTTTGCCCGCTTGGGCCTCTCCTCTGAGACTGGTTTCTAGGAACCATTCACTGGGTCTTGCCAAGAAACATCAGCTTACTGTCATGCTTGGTGGACAGTGTAATGTTTTTCTGGTATCAAGTGCCTTTTCAAATCCCAGCTACAGAAGGAAGCACCTTCTAACTGGACTTGCATCTTTTCCCAATCCTGCAGGTGACCTTCCACCACTTTTGAGACATGAGTGTTTCTCTGGCCATATTAATGCTCGGGCTCTTTGGGCCAAGGCTTTTTGCGGCATAAATCTTCTTACAACGATTTGTTTTCTAATCACTATCAGGTCTGTACATTAGTATGTTACTGTACACTGTATTCCATTTGGAGGCTCCCCCTATCCTTTGTTCATGAGTTGAGAAAACCCTGCATAAGCTTGACGCTGCTGTATGGACAGAACATGGGCTCTGGAACCCGCAGATCAAATCTTTGTGACATATGATGGCAGTGGCTCTGGCGGGGCTGCTTTAAAGACCTATCTCCACAGATGGATTTTCGGCAAGTTAGTTACTTCTTTCATTATCAAAGCACTTCTTACCAAATCCAAGGCGACCTCGCAGGGTTCTCCAGGCATATATATTTGGCGTGAGTGTTGGGCAGCTATACGCTTTCCATTGGGATTGCTTCCATGAAGCTTTCTGTCAAATGCACGGCTTGGTCATTGTGAACTGACCCACCCTTTTTCCTAAACCTTAAGCAGCCTGATGCCGTCCTGTCTTATTCCATTCTATCTGCTCTGCTATGGTTTCATCCATATTTTCAGAGTGGGTCAGAACCACCATTGCAGGAATAAGAAATCTGCCTTTCTGGTAGCACTAAAAAAGGGTGCACATGTGTCTTATTCAAAGGAGATGTATCCACATATGAAGCATGTCAGTACGCAGGGACACATGACGGTTTGGCTCAACATGGTCCTACATATAGACGGCATGACACACAGACCGTATATGAAGAAGCTTATGGCCCTGCATATAGATGGCAAAGTACTTACAGATCATATAAGCAGCAGCCTATGCCCTTGCATATAGATTACATATACATGGCATGGTACTTACAGAACATATAAGCATCAGCCTATTCCCCTGCATATAGATTACATATAGATGGCATGGTAGTTACAGGTCATATAAGCAGCAGCCTATGCTCCCGCATATAGATGGCAGGCACTTACAGCTTGGGTGTAATTGGTTCGCCATAAATGTAACTTTATCCCCCCGAGCTATGGCTTTACTGTGAGAAAGTAAAAATGTATTGTTCAAACAGTATGAATCCCTGAAAATGAATGGTGTAGTTTGTAAAATATGTACCAGTGACTTTGTCCAGTACTGCCACATCAGTTAAGCGATAAATAGAAAGATGCCAAAACCTAGTTTGTCCAAAATGTCGTTCAAAGTGATTTTGAAATGTGGAATCCCTGATCCACTCTTTTATTTTTAGGTTGAGTCTGGGCAGCGCATGCGCTGCTTTGCGAGGCATGCTGTATTGTATGGCATAGAAGCGCCGCCCATTTCCTGTCCATCTTTTCAATTGGCTCCAGTCATGTCCTGGTGAAATCGTTGCTTTTCATTTCTAAATAGGCTTAATAGTCCCTCCTTGGTACCGCCTTGTCTGCATTTGTAACCTCCCATAACAATATTTTCTTTAATGATCTTCCTCTATTCCACCCATGACATCGCAGCGCGCCGTTCACTTGTATATTATTAGTAATGTGTTTATTTAAATTTCAGCGCGGTTCGCTTTAACTATAGTTGTAACGCTTATTTAATTATTTCATTTACGGCGTGGTCAGCTTTCACTTTAGTGGCCACGCTTATTTAATTATTTCATTTACAGCGCGGACCGCTCTCCCTATAGCAACCACACTTATTTATTTAATTACCAGCACGGGTCGCTTACACTTTAGCTACCATGCTACATTACCCTTCGAAATTAATTTAATTTGTTCACTTTGGGTGAAAGAGCCCCATATGTGCTTTCACTTTGATGTTGGCCGCGCCCCTTTCTTTACTGTAACCTGAATCATGTGCAGCGTCTAAAAAAAAATGGGCGAGCCCTATATAAAAGTGGGCTCGTTTTTGTGAGAGTTTGAGCTCTTGGGACTAAAAATAACAATGCCTTTTATATATGTGTTCCTTTTAAAAACACATAAATAAAAGGCATTGTCATTTACAATGCCAATAGCTTAAACGCTCGCAAATGCAAGACCTATTGCATTGAAAATGCTTGTTTTTCCTGTGCTCTGGCCCACCAGATACTTCTCCGATAGCATTTCTTTAACTTTCTTGCTTTTGAATATTTAGCCACAGCAGTGGCCTTGTACCTCTGTAAACCAGTAGGTCTCCTTGCCCAGCAAAACCTCATTGTCTACCATTCTGACTAGCATTACTAGCTGAGTGGACTCCTCGACATTTAAGTCTGTAATGTGCACATTGCAGAGACAGCTCGTTAGCATCTCTTACCCTGCTGAGCGGTGTTGCCTACTGTGTGAGGAAGAGTTGACTGTTTAGGATGACTTAAGTCTTCAGCTGTATATGCCCCTTTCAGAAGCACAACATTTGCATTGAATTTTCACCATCGTTGTTAGCAGGATGCTGTGTTATGTTACGCAACCAGCATTTGTGTAGCCCATTCACACCATTACCGTGGCCTCGTAGTGCTTTCAGCCTAGGCACCCTTTATGGTTCTTGGATTCTAGTTGGCCGATGTCAAGTTGGTTTCATGTACTTGTTTTTCGATATACAGAGATTGTCCGCCCAGTGTATTTTTAGTAATGTTTCCTGTAGAAAGGTTGGTTGAAAAGATGTTAGTGAACTAATATGCTTGAATGCGCATTCCGAAGGTGGTTTTAAAAGGTATTGTTATCTAATTACGTGGCTTTCATGCAATGTTGTTTGTGTGGCTTCTGTAGGTCTGAGCTCGATGGGTGTGAATTGTTTTCAAGTGCAGGTCGGGGGTAGGCTGTGGTGGAGTTAGTGAGCTGCAGTGCTTAAGACACTTTTAGGTTCTGGGGCCATCTATTCGAGCTGTGTTGAAGGTGTACTCTCTGCTTAGGTTGGGGTTTAAATAGTTATAATATTTGTGTCTCTCGTTGTGTGATTTGGGTTGCAGTGTCTTTCCACTGTATGTATGCTCATTTGAGTCAGTGCACGTATCAGTGTCGATCAAACAAAGTTACTTGCTTTGTTTCTAGCTGCACCATTCCCACATGGGCAAATCACAGTCTTCAGAGGGCCTTCCTCTGCCCCTTAGGATGATGTGCGATATTGACACCTAGATATCTTTTATTCCTTTTGTTCTTATGTTTTTAGTCGTTGATTTCTTTAATGGCTTTTGTTCTTAGCTTTTTATTCTTTCTGCATCGCGAAGGTGTGTATGCTTCACGCTTTGATGAAGGCGCGAAGCCTTCTGGGTCGCAGATATACCTGACAAGGGCCTATTATGCTTTCAAGTGGAGTGTATTATTTTGCCGCTGTAACTTGCTAACTGCAAACACAACAGTGATGGACAGAATGTGGATCAATGTCACACATTCACCCCAGTCCAAAGATCTGGGCCCAAATCCATCGTTTTTCCACTCCACACCACCCTGGTTTAGACAATGGCGATATGCAAATCAGCGCTGACCCTGTGCCCCATGGGAACAGTCCAGTCCGAACTACAAAAGCCATGTCCTTCCCAGAACGGAAACAAGCATCCGAGGACCGGCCCGGTTTCGAGGTAACACCTCTCATCAGCCCGGCTAGCTTGATTCCAGTGGTGTGGAGTGCCTGGGACTCACGTCTGAGCATCCCCAGTACACTTAGAGCGGTAATTGCAAACACAACAGTGATGGACAGAATGTGGATCAATGTCACACATTCACCCCAGTCCAAAGATCTGGGCCCAAATCCATCGTTTTTCCACTCCACACCACCCTGGGTTAGACAATGGCGATATGCAAATCAGAGCTGACCCTGTGCCCCATGGGAACAGTTCAGTCCGAACTACAAAAGCCATGTCCTTCCCAGAACGGAAACAAGCATCCGAGGACCGGCCCGGTTTCGAGGTAACACCTCTCATCAGCCCGGCTAGCTTGATTCCAGTGGTGTGGAGTGCCTGGGACTCACGTCTGAGCATCCCCAGTACACTTAGAGCGGTAATTGCAAACACAACAGTGATGGACAGAATGTGGATCAATGTCACACATTCACCCCAGTCCAAAGATCTGGGCCCAAATCCATCGTTTTTCCACTCCACACCACCCTGGGTTAGACAATGGCGATATGCAAATCAGCGCTGACCCTGTGCCCCATGGGAACAGTCCAGTCCGAACTACAAAAGCCATGTCCTTCCCAGAACGGAAACAAGCATCCGAGGACCGGCCCGGTTTCGAGGTAACACCTCTCATCAGCCCGGCTAGCTTGATTCCAGTGGTGTGGAGTGCCTGGGACTCACGTCTGAGCATCCCCAGTACACTTAGAGCGGTAATTGCAAACACAACAGTGATGGACAGAATGTGGATCAATGTCACACATTCACCCCAGTCCAAAGATCTGGGCCCAAATCCATCGTTTTTCCACTCCACACCACCCTGGGTTAGACAATGGCGATATGCAAATCAGAGCTGACCCTGTGCCCCATGGGAACAGTTCAGTCCGAACTACAAAAGCCATGTCCTTCCCAGAACGGAAACAAGCATCCGAGGACCGGCCCGGTTTCGAGGTAACACCTCTCATCAGCCCGGCTAGCTTGATTCCAGTGGTGTGGAGTGCCTGGGACTCACGTCTGAGCATCCCCAGTACACTTAGAGCGGTAATTGCAAACACAACAGTGATGGACAGAATGTGGATCAATGTCACACATTCACCCCAGTCCAAAGATCTGGGCCCAAATCCATCGTTTTTCCACTCCACACCACCCTGGGTTAGACAATGGCGATATGCAAATCAGCGCTGACCCTGTGCCCCATGGGAACAGTCCAGTCCGAACTACAAAAGCCATGTTCTTCCCAGACCGAAAACAAGCATCCGAGGACCGGCCCGGTTTCGAGGTAACACCTCTCATCAGCCCGGCTAGCTTGATTCCAGTGGTGTGGAGTGCCTGGGACTCACGTCTGAGCATCCCCAGTACACTTAGAGCGGTAATTGCAAACACAACAGTGATGGACAGAATGTGGATCAATGTCACACATTCACCCCAGTCCAAAGATCTGGGCCCAAATCCATTGTTTTTCCACTCCACACCACCCTGGGTTAGACAATGGCGATATGCAAATCAGCGCTGACCCTGTGCCCCATGGGAACAGTCCAGTCCGAACTACAAAAGCCATGTCCTTCCCAGAACGGAAACAAGCATCCGAGGACCGGCCCGGTTTCGAGGTAACACCTCTCATCAGCCCGGCTAGCTTGATTCCAGTGGTGTGGAGTGCCTGGGACTCACGTCTGAGCATCCCCAGTACACTTAGAGCGGTAATTGCAAACACAACAGTGATGGACAGAATGTGGATCAATGTCACACATTCACCCCAGTCCAAAGATCTGGGCCCAAATCCATCGTTTTTCCACTCCACACCACCCTGGGTTAGACAATGGCGATATGCAAATCAGCGCTGACCCTGTGCCCCATGGGAACAGTCCAGTCCGAACTACAAAAGCCATGTCCTTCCCAGAACGGAAACAAGCATCCGAGGACCGGCCCGGTTTCGAGGTAACACCTCTCATCAGCCCGGCTAGCTTGATTCCAGTGGTGTGGAGTGCCTGGGACTCACGTCTGAGCATCCCCAGTACACTTAGAGTGGTAATTGCAAACACAACAGTGATGGACAGAATGTGGATCAATGTCACACATTCACCCCAGTCCAAAGATCTGGGCCCACATCCATCGTTTTTCCACTCCACACCACCCTGGGTTAGACAATGGTGATATGCAAATCAGCGCTGACCCTGTGCCCCATGGGAACAGTCCAGTCCGACCTACAAAAGCCATGTCCTTCCCAGAACGGAAACAAGCATCCGAGGACCGGCCCGGTTTCGAGGTAACACCTCTCATCAGCCCGGCTAGCTTGATTCCAGTGGTGTGGAGTGCCTGGGACTCACGTCTGAGCATCCCCAGTACACTTAGAGCGGTAATTGCAAACACAACAGTGATGGACAGAATGTGGATAAATGTCACACATTCACCCCAGTCCAAAGATCTGGGCCCAAATCCATCGTTTTTCCACTCCACACCACCCTGGGTTAGACAATGGCGATATGCAAATCAGCGCTGACCCTGTGCCCCATGGGAACAGTCCAGTCCGAACTACAAAAGCCATGTCCTTCCCAGAACGGAAACAAGCATCCGAGGACCGGCCCGGTTTCGAGGTAACACCTCTCATCAGCCCGGCTAGCTTGATTCCAGTGGTGTGGAGTGCCTGGGACTCACGTCTGAGCATCCCCAGTACACTTAGAGCGGTAATTGCAAACACAACAGTGATGGACAGAATGTGGATCAATGTCACACATTCACCCCAGTCCAAAGATCTGGGCCCAAATCCATCGTTTTTCCACTCCACACCACCCTGGGTTAGACAATGGCGATATGCAAATCAGCGCTGACCCTGTGCCCCATGGGAACAGTCCAGTCCGAACTACAAAAGCCATGTCCTTCCCAGAACGGAAACAAGCATCCGAGGACCGGCCCGGTTTCGAGGTAACACCTCTCATCAGCCCGGCTAGCTTGATTCCAGTGGTGTGGAGTGCCTGGGACTCACGTCTGAGCATCCCCAGTACACTTAGAGCGGTAATTGCAAACACAACAGTGATGGACAGAATGTGGATCAATGTCACACATTCACCCCAGTCCAAAGATCTGGGCTCAAATCCATCGTTTTTCCACTCCACACCACCCTGGGTTAGACAATGGCGATATGCAAATCAGCGCTGACCCTGTGCCCCATGGGAACAGTCCAGTCCGAACTACAAAAGCCATGTCCTTCCCAGAACGGAAACAAGCATCCGAGGACCGGCCCGGTTTCGAGGTAACACCTCTCATCAGCCCGGCTAGCTTGATTCCAGTGGTGTGGAGTGCCTGGGACTCACGTCTGAGCATCCCCAGTACACTAACTGCTAACTGGCATTGGCGAGACGTCTGCTCTTCAGGAACCCATGTAAAATGGCGTTGTTCTCTGCTCCTGGGGAGGGACACACAAAAGGCAGCAGTTTACAAAGCATGTTCATTAAAAGCCTGCCCTAGAAATACTAACAAATGAAGCCTATGAAAAGATGCTCTTGCTTTTTGCTATAGCAGAGCCTTGAGAAAAATGTTAGGGATATATTTTGAAAGTGGGAATTGGTTTTATTAGTATGCTGTTTTTTTCAGTTTTAACCTTAAATTAAAATACCTCTTTTAATTCCAGTGTTCGTGTTGGAGTGATATGCTAACATTTGGGACCCCAAACTACTGTGTAATAGGGAGTCATCTGCACATTCTGAAGGACGCCAGCAAGGCTGTGTCAGATCTCAGATTGCTGGTGTTCACCTTCAGAGGGCTCCAGGGTTTCCAACTTTAAAATTCCCAACTTAATGTAAAAGCAATGGATCAAATCAGGGATTTGTTAGGCGCAATTACTCACCCGAAAGGGTCTCACTGTTCCACCACTTTCCACCATCCAGACATCCTCTCATAGCAAACTGACATGTACTCATCTACGTACAATGTTCAAAGTTCCAGAACACCTGCAGTGGAAAACATTTGCCCCTTTCCCTCAGTTGCTTTGTTCGCAACATCTGGCAGTTTCACCAACTGAAGTCTGCTGACCATGCCCAGCACATTCTGCTTTATTTGGAACAGGAAAACATTTTTACCCTGAAGTTGAATTAACTGACTCTTTGATAAGGCAACTGTAATTGTGCTCTAATCTTCTGAACTGTAGCACAAAGTTAAAAATGGGATACATAATTGAAAGCTTGTTTTTCCACTTGCATTATAATTTATATAGCCTATAATCTTTGCAGCAAGCTGCACAACTTGTGTTTAAAAGTAAATAATGGATTAAAAAAACGAATTCTGACAGAGACTTCTAGCTGCAGATTCCTCTCCTTTTGAGTGTTCCCCAGGTGTCAGACTGGATCCGGAAACTTTTCAGTAGGACCTGTGCGTGCCGGAAGGTGGCGCCTTGCGGCTCCGCACGGACACAATTCGGCTCCAGAAATGACATGCAGGCCCTGTAAGTGCCGCTAAAGCACGCTAACATCAGTTCCTTTTTTACATGCCACCAAACACGGATCTGGAGCTTCAGCTTGTCTCTTACAGACACTTTACCTTGGTTTTTCTCACAAAATCTTTCAGTGTGCAAGGGATATCCCTGTAAAACAACAGGTTTGAAGCCCTGTAGGATATGTCGCAAACAGATGTCTGTGACGGATCCCCACCAAGTATGCCTGTAGTGCCAAGGGTCAAGCCACGACTCCAAGACCTGCATAGATTGCAAGTCGATGAACTTAAGTGAAATCAGGGAACGCACAGCAAAACTTCATGTCATCAAGCATAAGAAAACCCAGCGCCAGCATGGCACTGCGTCCAAAGTTTGGCCCTGCTCCTATCCCCAGAGATGATTGTGCCTTTCCAGAGGTCGGTGTTTGCAGTGCTCCAAATCCTTGAGTAAGCACAAGAAGCTCCTTCGCTCTATTCCCACTACCCTGA
Source organism: Lissotriton helveticus (assembly GCF_964261635.1). Classification (NCBI taxonomy): domain Eukaryota; kingdom Metazoa; phylum Chordata; class Amphibia; order Caudata; family Salamandridae; genus Lissotriton; species Lissotriton helveticus. The sequence goes on from NC_136057.1 coordinate 389,136,118, forward strand.
GCACGCACATGGGTTCCGCAACCTGTTTCGTTCAGGCTCTCAAATTCTGCCAAATTCAGTCCAGTTCACAGCTGGTTTGGCACAAGCTGAGTTTCCAGGGCCTTCAGCCTTGCTGTGCCAGATCAAAGAGTTCCTCACAACTATGCTCTGGCTCTTCGGATCCCTGCAGACTCCCTCTGGCGTACCTCTGGGCCCCAATGAGATGAGAGGCCTTCCACCTGGGATACCACCGGCAAGTTCGTCCTTGTCACCAGCTGGTCCCCCAAATCTTGCATTATGTTCCTGTTCCAAAGCCACTTGTGGTGCCTAAAACCACGCCAAGCAAGGTACTTCGATGACCAATGCGGACTCTCCCCCCAAGAGGGGACACCGATTGTCCTCTCTGACGCTGATCCAACTTTGACTGACATCATGCCCAAATCCAATCGAGATGCCATTTCTAGACTCTAATTACCTCAAGGAAGGCAACATTCTTTTCTGGGACTGACTTAAAAAACGAATATGACTCGGGTTATGAGGTCGCTCTGCCCTATCAGGTTGACAACTGGTATGCGGACTTGAAGAAGACTAGTGGACTGGATTCCTCTACAGAGACAGCTCTTTTCTCTTTCCAGACTAGCCACAGAAGAATCTGCCTCCTATGCTATGGTCATGCACAGGAGGTGCTGAAGTTCCTGACCTCCAGTTTTCCATCATGGAGATGAATATAAATGTTCTAACTGAGGTCCTACAGCCGGGCCTGACTTCTTCTGAGCATTTCCTTCATTTCAATGAGGCTCTGACTTGCAGCCTCTTGGGGATGTGGCCCAAGCCTTGCTCTGGTCCACCGATCAATAGATTGCCCGGTGCCAGTCTCCATGCTCCAGGTGACCTGGCCATGGGCGTCCGCAGGGGGGGGGGCAAGAGGGGGCACTTGCCCCCCCCTGGATTGCCGATCCGTCATTATTGACAGCCCCCACAGTGGTGTTTGTCTGCAGGGCCATCAATATTACGAGCAAGAGAAAGCGCTTGATGAGCAGGAAAACTGCTGCTGATCGGCAACAGAGAAGGTCCGGGCCTGGCTGCTCCCAAAACTTGAAGAAAGCATAACCTCTTCTGTTTTCTGTCTAGCTCTTCACTTGCTGAAAACTCCAAGAACTGGCTTCCCTCTCTTTCCTTTCCTTTGCTTCATTCGTTCCTTTGAAATGGATCTAAAAAGGAAGTATGGTTTGGGGGGGGGCACCATTTGCATGTGTACACCGAAAGCACGCACCATTGTGAATCGGAATGAAATGTGCTTTCAGATTGCATAAACAAAATCCCCTGTGTCTGGTGGGGGGGGGGGGGGCGCAGTGCTTAATTTGTGCCAACCAGCATGTATTTTTCAGCACCAGAATTCTGCTCCTGCTACGGGCCGTATTACCAGTAGAAAAAAAAACTTTCTATGTATTTGCCCAGCATTCACACCATTGACTTTGGGGAATGGCCGGTGATGATATAAACAACAGTCCTATGAACCCTTAGTCATATCGCCCCACACTCCAATTGATCCCAGTGAGAATAGGTGTGGTGCCCTTTGTGCTTACTGGCAAATTGTGTGTTTGGGTGAATGTGCAACAGGCATTTCTATACAGCTATAAAAGTAGCAAAGTATGTGTTTTATGTTTCAGTATAACTGCATTGTATGTGTGTGCAACATTTTGCATGTATGATTGTGTAATGGAGCACTGTGTTCGAGTACGAATGACAGTGAGCGAGAGTGTGCGTGGCCGATTGTTTGATCCATCAGTGTTCCATAGTGTATCAGATAACGGACGTGTATGTGATAAGAGAACCTGCCCTTGCAACTTGCTGTGTGTGACACTTCTGTACCTATGACCAAGTGTCTCGAAGGAAACTGTATATTGGATTGTGTGAAATAGTGATGCATGAAGCTCAGTATGAGTTGCAGCTTTTAACATGGCAGGAACACTTTCGAGCAGTCTGAATCTATAGCCTTTTTTTGCACGATTGGGACAAACCAAGGACCTGTGTAGCAGGGTTTGCTGCAAAATAGAAATGAAGTGCTGTGGCAGGGTCATAGTGCTGGAATAACGGGTTGCTCTGGGTCATGGTTGAGGTGCATCCCTGGAGCAGTTTGAGTGACTGGTCCTGTAAGAGAGATGTGCTGCTTTCAGAGTTGATGTGTATTGTCACAAATATTTTTAGGCCTTCATATGGGAACAACAGGACAGCAATAACAGAGAAGAGTGTAGGAGGCTCCCACACTACAACAGCAACGGTTCAGGTTTTCTAGTTTATTGGTACAGCTATTCAGGGTATCAATGATAATATGAGAGTTTTGGTCTGCATGTCAGGGGTGAGGTGAGTCCCACACATACTCTTTCTGTGCTAATTTTCTAGCCTTTTCACTGTGGAACTTTTGTCTCTTTGAGGGGAACTCACACAGTTCTGTGCAACCTGTAGCCACTGCGCATAATGCTTGGTTCTATCTTATCTTATTTAACCTCATTAACCTGTTTAGGGTTAATTTTCCTACAATGAAAGTATTGAAATATGTGATGTGTGCTATTCAGAGTCTGTCTTTTCAGCAAATGTGAGTGAAATGTATGCTACAATGGGAGCTACTTAATGCACTTTTCAAAATTTCCTGAGGCATCGAACCCACTTCTGCACTTTTCAAACCAGATCAGGTGTATATCTTGAATTGTATGCAGGCACTGGTGCGACCATTGGTTGAGGTGGACCCTGGTGTGGCTTAACAGCTAGGGAGGCTAACTTTGGATCTGGAGAACCAGGTTTGATTTCTGGACAAATTACTTAATCTCTCAGTGCATAGAAATTAATGTATCTGTCTGTAAAGCAACTGGTGCTCATGTAAAGCACCCCGATAATTTTGGGTAGAGTTTGCACTTTATAAAACTGCAAACGTTAAGAAAAGTGATAGTGGTGGAAAGAGTGGGAGTCTCCTGAGAAGATCGTTGAGCAACTCCACTTATTTTTTTTAATTCAACCCATGGGTTGGGGCGGCAACAGAAACTCTCACACTGGGCGTCACCAACACTAGAGCCGGCCCTGGCTGGAAATGTCTTTTTCTGACATTTTTCTATTCCAAAGTGCAACCTCGGGTCGATGGAGAGAATTTTTTTTTTTTTAAATACGAAAAATAAATAACTAAATAAAACAAGAGAGAGTGGTCACAAAGTGGCCAGCTTGGTTTTATTCACACCAAAACACATTAGTGCCACTTTACAGACTTTGCCAGTGAAGCACTACTTTCATTTTTCTCGTCTTTCAATAGCATTGTTTTCCTCAGGTGAGGAAGTTCACCATCCCTGGAGGAAATGTGATATCTGGTTGATGCGTGGTGTAGAAAACATTTAATGTGATCCTTATCAACTGTTTTCCTTATATTAGTTCATAAAATGTGTACTGCAGCTTTATGTTCATGAATGTGGTCTTTTAAAACCGTACTCCTTATGTTTTGTAAGGATTTAAGCAATGGACATTGAAAGGGTCCCTTCAGGGCCCTGTAGTCACGTTATTTGCTTTTCAGGCAAGAACCCTTGTTGATTTCTGAATAGTGAGTGCACAAGGGCCATCACTGAAACTATACTGACGTTCTTGCTTTTGGAGTTGGTTTACACCTTTTCTATACAAACTGTTGCTTAAATTATCAGTCAAATTATGGCATGTTTTGCTTATTTTTGATGTCCTCAAAGTGTCAAACTGTATGATAAATTGTTTATTTACTTGGGAAGATGTTGATTTTTGTTAAAGTACATCTTGGGCTGTGTGAAATATTGGTACAAAGAGGAATGCGGGGAGTAGCAGGCTTGTAGCTAACGCCACTTGTGTGGGCTATGTCTCTGGGAGTACTGTGCTGGTATTAAGTACCCATGCTGTGGCATTGTTATTTTACCTTTTTGGCGGGGGTCGAAATTAATGTTGTTTGGAAGAAATAAGTATTGGTATGAGACTCACCTTTTATGTGGGTCTTTGTTTGGGTGAACTGTAGAGCTTTGGTGACATTGTCGTGGTTGAGCACTGTCTGCGTATATACATTTTTCGGGGCAGTATCCGACATATGTATAGGGTGACCAGATGACCCTCCCCAGAAGAACTCTTCCTTGGTGTATTTGAGAGATGCAGTTCTTTTCAAGAAGTGTCTGCAAAGGGCTATGCTTCTTTTGGGATCTGTGTGAGGTGTCACTATTTTGAACAAAATGTAACCTCAAGCTCCAAAGGGGCATTGTCGGTTGAAGTGCAGCTATTTAGGCAGGAATGGGTGTGGGGACTATGCATGTGTGTGTATGCAATGGTGTTAACATGGGGTGTGCATATTTGAAGCCACTTCTCTTGGGCTAGCAACTGGAGAAGTATCTCTTTGGGATCAAACTAATTGGCTTGTCATTGAAGGACGAGAAAGAGCAATGAAATCAGCACAGACAAACTTTAAAGTTGAATAAAGTTCATGTTTGAGACAAGACAGGTTATTGGTCTCCTCTTAGGCCTACCAGACACCCGCTTCACACTGATCTTTTAGTCCTTTCTCAAACTTACCGGTATCGGGCCAGCACTGCCATATCTCAGTTATTCCAGGTCATATTATGTCTGACCCGGACCTTCTAGACAAATTAAGAGGTAGAATGTTCACTTGACTGGTTACCCCACCCCCTTTTTCTTAAAACTAGAAGCAACTGTATTCGTCTATCTCCACCTTTTAGTCATCTCTCATCAATCCCCAGCAAGTCTTACTTGATATGATTTAATGCTTCCGGGCCTGCCTCTTTAGCAGATTACTTTTCTCCTGAATGTATCTGTTAGCCCTAGGAATCTGTGTCCTATCTTCAGCAACACAAGAAACACCAGAAAGAACTGAAGCTACCTCATAACCCCCTCCCCCATCTACAGTACTTTTTTACTCTCACTAAATCACCTTTTAATTAAGTGACCTCAAAACACAGTTTCTTCTCTAGAATAGGCAAAGCCCTTGAATAACGTAAAATATGGCATCAAGTTTGTTTGTCCTCCATTTTCTTGCCCCCCTACTCCTAGCTGAATGTAACTCCCAAGTCTGTCAGAACACCATCTCACCAAACCAATTAACTCCATTTTGTCCATCCTTAATGTTTGCCTTTTGGTCTCTGTCTCTGTACTAAAGAGGTATGCATTAGAGGACATGTGCCCTGCCACTTCCGTGTTCAATGACTTGCACAGTACACCTAAAACCTACCCATTTATCAGTCCCCTGCTTTCCTTGTTTCAGTTTTCCTGCACCTGGCCTTAACTTCTGCACTGAGATCTCCCTCTCTTGCTTTTCAACAGACTCTAAAGGGGTCATTCCTCTGTGAGTTACTGTCCAAGTAGATAGATGGAATCAGTGATGGTTTTGCTACTTAATGAGTTGCTTCATTAATATTGTTCTAGACAATGTGGCTTAGCGAGGCTGATCCTACCTGCTCTTGAATTTGACACAATCGTCCACTGTATCATCAATGAAAGGTTTGCTGATGTGGATCTCTCTAGAACCACATCAATCTGATTCAGATTTTGTTTTCCGGCCATTTTTTGTTTTTTCCTCTGTTTCATTGTAGTTGCTAGGTCTCACAAGATTTTTCTCCCCTCCATGGTTTTCTTTGTTTATTTAAGTTCTTTGTCTTATTATATTTTTAGGTCTCGCTGGCGTTGCAGTGCGAAGCGCTGCCGCCAACGAGACTTATAGCCGCCTTCATCCCTGTCAAGGGAGTAACAGCTGTGAACGAGCCCGATACAGACCTGGGCACGAGCCGACCCAGGTCTGTGAACGCGCTTCAAGGTTGAGCAGCTTGTGCACGTTTGTTGGACGTCAGGCACCGCAAGCGCCGCCAGACCAATTATCCCAGCATGAAACTCTACATCCTGAGGCACCACAAGACCAATTATCCCAGCAGGAGTCTCCACTTCCTCAGGCGCCGCAACAATTATCACAGCATGAGACCCACTTATCACAGCATGTCAACAGGCGCCCCAGGCTGCTGGAGCACTCAACTATAATTAATGTGCAGTTGAGTGCTCCAGCAGTGTGGGGCGGCTGTGATAATTATCACTTTGGGGCCTCATGCTGTGATAATTAGGGCGGCATGCTCTATTTGCAGCACTGAACATTTTCAAAGAAGGCAAGCAGTGACATTCATTGGAGACACTCACCCTCACTAACCCTCACCCCCCTCACACCCCCTGACCCCCCCCCCCCGCAGAGCACAGCCCAACCAAGCACAGAGCAGAGCACAGCACAGAGCACAGCCCAACCAAGCACAGAGCAGAGCACAGCACAGAGCACAGCCCAACCAAGCACAGAGCACAGCACAGCACAGAGCACAGCCCAACCAAGCACAGAGCACAGCACAGCACAGAGCACAGCCCAACCAAGCACAGAGCAGAGCACAGCACAGAGCACAGCCCAACCAAGCACAGAGCAGAGCACAGCACAGAGCACAGCCCAACCAAGCACAGAGCAGAGCACAGCACAGCACAGAGCACAGCCCAACCAAGCACAGAGCACAGCACAGAGCAGAGCACACCACAGCACAGAGCACAGCCCAACTAAGCACTGAGCAGAGCACAGCACAGAGCACAGCACAGCGCACAGCCCAACCAAGCACAGAGCACAGCACAGAGCACAGCACAGAGCACAGCACAGAGCACAGCCCAAGCACAGAGCACAGCACAGAGCAGAGCACAGCCCAACCAAGCACAGCACATCACAGAGCACAGCCCAACCAAGCACAGAGCACAGCCCAACGCCCAACCAAGCACAGAGCACAGCACAGAGCAGAGCACAGCACAGAGCACAGCGCAGAGCACAGCACAGCGCAGAGCACAGCCCAACCAAGCACAGAGCACAGCACAGAGCAGAGCACAGCACAGAGCACAGCCCAACCAAGCACAGAGCACAGCACAGCACAGCGCACAGCCAAGCACAGAGCACAGCACAGAGCACAGCCCAACTAAGCACAGCACAGAGCACAGCACAGAGCACAGCACAGAGCAGCACAGCACAGAGCACAGCCCAGCACAGAGCACAGCCCAACCAAGCACACAGCACAGCTCAGAGCGCACAGCACAGAGCACAGCGCACAGAGCACACAGCAGAGCACAGAACAGCACAGAGCACAGCACAGCACAGCACAGAGCACAGCCCAACCAAGCACACAGCACAGCACAGCACAGAGCACAGCCCAACCAAGCACAGAGCAAAGAGCACATCACAGAGCACAGCACAGCCCAACCAAGCACAGAGCACAGCAGAGCACAGCAGAGCACAGCAGAGCACAGCCCAACCAAGCACAGAGCACAGAGCACATCACAGAGCACAGCACACAGCACAGAGCAGAGCACAGCGCAGAGCACAGCACAGCCCAACCAAGCACAGAGCACAGTGCAGAGCAGAGCACAGCACAGAGCACAGCCCAACCAAGCACAGAGCACAGCACAGAGCACAGCACAGAGCACAGCACAGAGCACAGCCCAACCAAGCACAGAGCACAGCACAGAGCACAGCCCAACCAAGCACAGAGCACAGCACAGAGCACAGCACAGAGCACAGCACAGAGCACAGCACAGAGCACAACACAGAGCACAGGAGAGCACAGCACAGAGCACAGCCCAACCAAGCACAGAGCACAGCACAGCACAGCACAGCGCACAGCACAGCCCAACCAAGCACAGAGCACAGCACAGAGCACAGCGCACAGCACAGAGCACAGCACAGAGCACAGCACAGAGCGCAGAGCACAGCACAGAGCACAGCACAGAGCACAGCCCAAAGCACAGAGCACAGCACAGCGCACAGCACAGCAGAGCACAGCACAGAGCACAGCACAGCCCAACCAAGCACAGAGCACAGCACAGAGCAGAGCACAGCACAGCACAGAGCAGAGCACAGAGCACAGCCCAACCAAGCACTGAGCAGAGCACAGAGCAGAGCACAGCACAGCGCACAGCCCAACCAAGCACAGAGCACAGCACAGAGCACAGAGCACAGCACAGAGCACAGAGCACAGCTCAAGCACAGAGCACAGCACAGAGCACAGCCCAACCAAGCACAGCACAGCACAGAGCACAGCCCAACCAAGCACAGAGCACAGCCCAACCAAGCACAGAGCACAGCACAGAGCACAGCGCACAGCCCAACCAAGCACAGAGCACAGCACAGAGCAGAGCACAGCACAGAGCACAGCACAGAGCACAGCACAGAGCACAGCACAGAGCACAGCACAGCGCAGAGCACAGAGCAGAGCACAGCGCAGAGCACAGCACAGCCCAACCAAGCACAGAGCACAGCACAGAGCAGAGCACAGCACAGAGCACAGCCCAACCAAGCACAGAGCACAGCACAGCACAGAGCACAGCCCAACCAAGCACAGAGCACAGCACAGAGCAGAGCACAGCACAGAGCACAGCCCAACTAAGCCCAGAGCACAGCACAGAGCACAGCACAGAGCACAGCACAGAGCACAGCCCAACCAAGCACAGAGCACAGCCCAACCAAGCACACAGCACAGCACAGAGCACAGCGCACAGAGCGCACAGCACAGAGCACAGCGCACAGAGCACACAGCACAGCACAGAGCACAGCGCACAGAACAGCACAGCACAGAGCACAGCACAGAGCACAGCCCAACCAAGCACAGAGCACACAGCACAGCACAGAGCAGAGCACAGCACAGCCCAACCAAGCACAGAGCACAGCACAGAGCAGAGCACAGCAGAGCACAGCCCAACCAAGCACAGAGCACACCACAGAGCAGAGCACAGCACAGAGCACAGCACAGCACAGAGCACAGCACAGCACAGCACAACCAAGCACAGAGCACAGCGCAGAGCAGAGCACAGCCCAACCAAGCACAGAGCACAGCACAGAGCACAGCACAGAGCACAGCACGAAGCACACAGCACAGAGCACAGCACAGCAGAGCACAGCACAGAGCACAGCCCAACCAAGCACAGAGCACAGCACAGCCCAACCAAGCACAGCACAGAGCACAGCACAGAGCACAGCACAGCCCAACCAAGCACAGAGCACAGCACAGAGCACAGCACAAAGCACAGCACAGCACAGAGCAGAGCACAGCACAGAGCACAGCCCAACCAAGCACAGAGCACAGCACAGCACAGCGCACAGCCAAGCACAGAGCACAGCACAGAGCACAGCCCAACTAAGCACAGCACAGAGCACAGCACAGAGCAGAGCACAGAGCAGCACAGCACAGAGCACAGCCCAGCACAGAGCACAGCCCAACCAAGCACACAGCACAGCTCAGAGCGCACAGCACAGAGCACACAGCAGAGCACAGAACAGCACAGAGCACAGCACAGCACAGCACAGAGCACAGCCCAACCAAGCACACAGCACAGCACAGCACAGAGCACAGCCCAACCAAGCACAGAGCAAAGAGCACATCACAGAGCACAGCACAGCCCAACCAAGCACAGAGCACAGCAGAGCACAGCAGAGCACAGCCCAACCAAGCACAGAGCACAGAGCACATCACAGAGCACAGCACACAGCACAGAGCAGAGCACAGCGCAGAGCACAGCACAGCCCAACCAAGCACAGAGCACAGTGCAGAGCAGAGCACAGCACAGAGCACAGCCCAACCAAGCACAGAGCACAGCACAGAGCACAGCACAGAGCACAGCACAGAGCACAGCCCAACCAAGCACAGAGCACAGCACAGAGCACAGCCCAACCAAGCACAGAGCACAGCACAGAGCACAGCACAGAGCACAGCACAGAGCACAACACAGAGCACAGGAGAGCACAGCACAGAGCACAGCCCAACCAAGCACAGAGCACAGCACAGCACAGCGCACAGCACAGCCCAACCAAGCACAGAGCACAGCACAGAGCACAGCGCACAGCACAGAGCACAGCACAGAGCACAGCACAGAGCGCAGAGCACAGCACAGAGCACAGCACAGAGCACAGCCCAAAGCACAGAGCACAGCACAGCGCACAGCACAGCAGAGCACAGCACAGAGCACAGCACAGCCCAACCAAGCACAGAGCACAGCACAGAGCAGAGCACAGCACAGAGCAGAGCACAGAGCACAGCCCAACCAAGCACTGAGCAGAGCACAGAGCAGAGCACAGCACAGCGCACAGCCCAACCAAGCACAGAGCACAGCACAGAGCACAGAGCACAGCACAGAGCACAGAGCACAGCTCAAGCACAGAGCACAGCACAGAGCACAGCCCAACCAAGCACAGCACAGCACAGAGCACAGCCCAACCAAGCACAGAGCACAGCCCAACCAAGCACAGAGCACAGCACAGAGCACAGCGCACAGCCCAACCAAGCACAGAGCACAGCACAGAGCAGAGCACAGCACAGAGCACAGCACAGAGCACAGCACAGAGCACAGCACAGAGCACAGCACAGAGCACAGCACAGCGCAGAGCACAGAGCAGAGCACAGCGCAGAGCACAGCACAGCCCAACCAAGCACAGAGCACAGCACAGAGCAGAGCACAGCACAGAGCACAGCCCAACCAAGCACAGAGCACAGCACAGCACAGAGCACAGCCCAACCAAGCACAGAGCACAGCACAGAGCAGAGCACAGCACAGAGCACAGCCCAACTAAGCCCAGAGCACAGCACAGAGCACAGCACAGAGCACAGCACAGAGCACAGCCCAACCAAGCACAGAGCACAGCCCAACCAAGCACACAGCACAGCACAGCACAGAGCACAGCGCACAGAGCGCACAGCACAGAGCACAGCGCACAGAGCACACAGCACAGCACAGAGCACAGCGCACAGAACAGCACAGCACAGAGCACAGCACAGAGCACAGCCCAACCAAGCACAGAGCACACAGCACAGCACAGAGCAGAGCACAGCACAGCCCAACCAAGCACAGAGCACAGCACAGAGCAGAGCACAGCAGAGCACAGCCCAACCAAGCACAGAGCACACCACAGAGCAGAGCACAGCACAGAGCACAGCACAGAGCACAGCACAGCACAACCAAGCACAGAGCACAGCGCAGAGCAGAGCACAGCCCAACCAAGCACAGAGCACAGCACAGAGCACAGCACAGAGCACAGCACGAAGCACACAGCACAGAGCACAGCACAGCAGAGCACAGCACAGAGCACAGCCCAACCAAGCACAGAGCACAGCACAGCCCAACCAAGCACAGCACAGAGCACAGCACAGAGCACAGCACAGCCCAACCAAGCACAGAGCACAGCACAGAGCACAGCACAAAGCACAGCACAGCACAGAGCAGAGCACAGCACAGAGCACAGCCCAACCAAGCACAGAGCACAGCACAGCGCACAGCCAAGCACAGAGCACAGCACAGAGCATAGCCCAACTAAGCACAGCACAGAGCACAGCACAGAGCAGAGCACAGAGCAGCACAGCACAGAGCACAGCCCAGCACAGAGCACAGCCCAACCAAGCACACAGCACAGCTCAGAGCGCACAGCACAGAGCACACAGCAGAGCACAGAACAGCACAGAGCACAGCACAGCACAGCACAGAGCACAGCCCAACCAAGCACACAGCACAGCACAGCACAGAGCACAGCCCAACCAAGCACAGAGCAAAGAGCACATCACAGAGCACAGCACAGCCCAACCAAGCACAGAGCACAGCAGAGCACAGCAGAGCACAGCCCAACCAAGCACAGAGCACAGAGCACATCACAGAGCACAGCACACAGCACAGAGCAGAGCACAGCGCAGAGCACAGCACAGCCCAACCAAGCACAGAGCACAGTGCAGAGCAGAGCACAGCACAGAGCACAGCCCAACCAAGCACAGAGCACAGCACAGAGCACAGCACAGAGCACAGCACAGAGCACAGCCCAACCAAGCACAGAGCACAGCACAGAGCACAGCCCAACCAAGCACAGAGCACAGCACAGAGCACAGCACAGAGCACAGCACAGAGCACAGCACAGAGCACAACACAGAGCACAGGAGAGCACAGCACAGAGCACAGCCCAACCAAGCACAGAGCACAGCACAGCACAGCACAGCGCACAGCACAGCCCAACCAAGCACAGAGCACAGCACAGAGCACAGCGCACAGCACAGAGCACAGCACAGAGCACAGCACAGAGCGCAGAGCACAGCACAGAGCACAGCACAGAGCACAGCCCAAAGCACAGAGCACAGCACAGCGCACAGCACAGCAGAGCACAGCACAGAGCACAGCACAGCCCAACCAAGCACAGAGCACAGCACAGAGCAGAGCACAGCACAGCACAGAGCAGAGCACAGAGCACAGCCCAACCAAGCACTGAGCAGAGCACAGAGCAGAGCACAGCACAGCGCACAGCGCACAGCCCAACCAAGCACAGAGCACAGCACAGAGCACAGAGCACAGCACAGAGCACAGAGCACAGCTCAAGCACAGAGCACAGCACAGAGCACAGCACAGAGCACAGCCCAACCAAGCACAGCACAGCACAGAGCACAGCCCAACCAAGCACAGAGCACAGCCCAACCAAGCACAGAGCACAGCCCAACCAAGCACAGAGCACAGCACAGAGCACAGCGCACAGCCCAACCAAGCACAGAGCACAGCACAGCACAGAGCACAGCACAGAGCACAGCACAGAGCACAGCACAGAGCACAGCACAGAGCACAGCACAGCGCAGAGCACAGCGCAGAGCACAGCACAGCCCAACCAAGCACAGAGCACAGCACAGAGCAGAGCACAGCACAGAGCACAGCCCAACCAAGCACAGAGCACAGCACAGCACAGAGCACAGCCCAACCAAGCACAGAGCACAGCACAGAGCAGAGCACAGCACAGAGCACAGCCCAACTAAGCCCAGAGCACAGCACAGAGCACAGCACAGAGCACAGCACAGAGCACAGCACAGAGCACAGCCCAACCAAGCACAGAGCACAGCCCAACCAAGCACACAGCACAGCACAGCACAGAGCACAGCGCACAGAGCGCACAGCACAGAGCACAGCGCACAGAGCACACAGCACAGCACAGAGCACAGCACAGAGCACAGCACAGAGCACAGCCCAACCAAGCACACAGCACAGCACAGCACAGAGCACAGCCCAACCAAGCACAGAGCACACAGCACAGCACAGAGCAGAGCACAGCACAGCCCAACCAAGCACAGAGCACAGCACAGAGCAGAGCACAGCAGAGCACAGCCCAACCAAGCACAGAGCACACCACAGAGCAGAGCACAGCACAGAGCACAGCACAGCACAGAGCACAGCACAGCACAGCACAACCAAGCACAGAGCACAGCGCAGAGCAGAGCACAGCCCAACCAAGCACAGAGCACAGCACAGAGCACAGCACAGAGCACAGCACAGAGCACAGCACAGAGCACAGCACGAAGCACACAGCACAGAGCACAGCACAGCAGAGCACAGCACAGAGCACAGCCCAACCAAGCACAGAGCACAGCACAGCCCAACCAAGCACAGCACAGAGCACAGCACAGAGCACAGCACAGCCCAACCAAGCACAGAGCACAGCACAGAGCACAGCACAAAGCACAGCACAGCACAGAGCACAGCCCAACCAAGCACAGAGCACAGCACAGAGCACAGCACAGCACAGAGCACAGCCCAACCAAGCACAGAGCACAGCACAGAGCACAGCACAGCACAGCACACAGCCCAACCAAGCACAGAGCAGAGCACACAGCACAGAGCACAGCACAGAGCACAGCCCAACCAAGCACAGAGCACAGCACAGAGCACAGCCCAACCAAGCACAGAGCACAGCACAGCCCAACCAAGCACAGCACAGAGCACAGCACAGAGCACAGCCCAGAGCACAGCCCAAGCACAGAGCACAGCACAGAGCACAGCACAGAGCACAGCACAGAGCACAGCACAGGGCACAGCCCAACCAAGCACAGAGCACAGCCCAACCAAGCACACAGCAGAGCACAGCACAGCACAGAGCACAGCCCAACCAAGCACAGAGCACAGCCCAACCAAGCACAGAGCAGAGCACAGCACAGAGCACAGCACAGCACAGCACAGCCCAACCAAGCACAGAGCACAGCCCAACCAAGCACAGAGCAGAGCACAGCACAGAGCACAGCACAGAGCACAGCACAGAGCAGAGCACAGCGCAGAGCACAGCGCAGAGCACAGCAGAGCACAGCGCAGAGCAGAGCACAGCCCAACCAAGCACAGAGCACAGCACAGCGCACAGCCCAACCAAGCAGAGCACAGCACAGAGCACAGCCCAACCAAGCACAGAGCACAGCGCAGAGCACAGCACAGAGCACAGAGCAGCACAGCACAGAGCACAGCCCAGCACAGAGCACAGCACAGAGCACAGCCCAACCAAGCACAGAGCACAGCCCAACCAAGCACACAGCACAGCACAGAGCACAGCGCACAGAGCACAGAACAGCACAGCACAGCACAGAGCACAGCCCAACCAAGCACACAGCACAGCACAGCACAGAGCACAGCCCAACCAAGCACAGAGCAGAGCACAGCACAGAGCAGAGCAGAGCACAGCACAGCCCAACCAAGCACAGAGCACAGCACAGAGCAGAGCACAGCCCAACCAAGCACAGAGCACAGCACAGAGCACAGCACAGAGCACAGCACAGAGCACAGCACAGAGCACAGCACAGAGCACAGAGCAGAGCACAGCGCACAGCACAGCGCACAGCGCACAGCACAGCACAGCCCAACCAAGCACAGAGCACAGCGCAGAGCAGAGCACAGCACAGGGCACAGCCCAACCAAGCACAGCACAGAGCACAGCACAGAGCACAGCACAGAGCACAGCCCAACCAAGCACAGAGCACAGCACAGAGCACAACCCAACCAAGCACAGAGCACAGCACAGAGCACAGCACAGAGCACAGCCCAACCAAGCACAGAGCACAGCACAGCAGAGCACAGAGCACAGCACACAGCACAGCCCATCAAAGCACAGAGCACAGCACAGAGCACAGCACAGAGCACAGCACAGCACAGCGCACAGCCCAACCAAGCACAGAGCAGAGCACACAGCACAGAGCACAGCACAGAGCACAGCACAGAGCACAGCCCAACCAAGCACAGAGCACAGCACAGAGCACAGCCCAACCAAGCACAGAGCACAGCACAGCCCAACCAAGCACAGAGCACAGCACAGAGCACAGCACAGAGCACAGCACAGAGCACAGCCCAGAGCACAGAGCACAGCACAGAGCACAGCACAGAGCACTGCACAGAGCACAGCACAGAGCACAGCACAGCACAGGGCACAGCACAGCACAGAGCACAGCCCAACCAAGCACAGAGCACAGCCCAACCAAGCACAGAGCAGAGCACAGCACAGAGCACAGCACAGCACAGCCCAACCAAGCACAGAGCACAGCCCAACCAAGCACAGAGCAGAGCACAGCACAAAGCACAGCACAGAGCAGAGCACAGCGCAGAGCACAGCAGAGCACAGCGCAGAGCAGAGCACAGCCCAACCAAGCACAGAGCACAGCACAGCGCACAGCCCAACCAAGCAGAGCACAGCACAGAGCACAGCCCAACCAAGCACAGAGCACAGCACAGAGCAGAGCACAGCACAGAGCAGCACAGCACAGAGCACAGCCCAGCACAGAGCACAGCACAGAGCACAGCCCAACCAAGCACAGAGCACAGCCCAACCAAGCACACAGCACAGCACAGAGCACAGCGCACAGAGCACAGCACAGCACAGCACAGAGCACAGCCCAACCAAGCACACAGCACAGCACAGCACAGAGCACAGCCCAACCAAGCACAGAGCAGAGCACAGCACAGAGCAGAGCACAGCACAGCCCAACCAAGCACAGAGCACAGCACAGAGCAGAGCACAGCCCAACCAAGCACAGAGCACAGAGCAGAGCACAGCACAGAGCACAGCACAGAGCACAGCACACAGCACAGAGCAGAGCACAGCGCACAGCACAGCGCACAGCACAGCGCACAGCACAGCACAGCCCAACCAAGCACAGAGCACAGCGCAGAGCAGAGCACAGCACAGGGCACAGCCCAACCAAGCACAGCACAGCACAGAGCACAGCACAGAGCACAGCACAGAGCACAGCCCAACCAAGCACAGAGCACAGCACAGAGCACAGCACAGAGCACAACCCAACCAAGCACAGAGCACAGCACAGAGCACAGCACAGAGCACAGCCCAACCAAGCACAGAGCACAGCACAACAGAGCACAGCACACAGCACAGCCCATCAAAGCACAGAGCACAGAGCACAGCACAGAGCACAGCACAGAGCACAGCCCAAAGCACAGAGCACAGCACAGAGCACAGCACACAGCGCACAGCAGAGCACAGAGCACAGCACAGAGCACAGCACATCCCAACCAAGCACAGAGCACAGCACAGAGCACAGCACAGCACAGAGCACAGCACAGAGCACAGCACAGAGCACAGCCCAACCAAGCACAGAGCAGAGCACAGAGCACAGCACAGAGTACAGCACAGAGTACAGCACAGAGCACAGCACAGAGCACAGCACAGAGCACAGCACACAGCACAGAGCACAGCACAGAGCACAGCACACAGCACAGCACAGAGCACAGCACAGAGCATAGCACAGAGCACAGCCCAACCAAGCACAGAGCACAGCCCAACCAAGCACAGAGCACAACAGAGCACAGCACAGCGCACAGAGCACAGCACAGAGCACAGCACAGAGCACAGCACAGAGCACAGCCCAACCAAGCACAGTAAAAGCACAGAGCACAGCCCAACCAAGCACAGAGCACAGCACAGAGCACAGAGCACAGCACAGAGCACAGCACAGCACAGAGCACAGCCCAACCAAGCACAGAGCACAGCCCAACCAAGCACAGAGCACAGCACAGAGCACAGCCCAACCAAGCACAGAGCACAGCACAGAGCACAGCCCAACCAAGCACAGCACAGCACAGAGCACAGCCCAACCAAGCACAGCACAGAGCACAGCACAACGCACAGCACAGCACAGAGCACAGCACAGAGCACAGCACAGAGCACAGAACACAGCACAGCACAGAGCACAGCACAGAGCACAGCACAGCACACAGCCCAACCAAGCACAGAGCACAGCACAGAGCACAGCACAGCGCACAGCACAGAGCACTGCACAGAGCACTGCACAGAGCACAGCACAGAGCACAGCACAGAGCAGCACAGCGCACAGCACAGCGCACAGCGCACACAGCACAGCACAGAGCACAGCGCAGCACAGAACAGAGCACAGCGCACAGCAGAGCAGAGCACAGCACACAACACAGAGCATAGCGCACAGCACAGCCCAGAGCCCAGCCCAGAGCCCAGCCCAGAGCCCAGCCCAGAGCCCAGCACAGAGCCCAGCACAGCCCAGAGCCCAGCACAGAGCCCAGCACAGCACAGAGCCCAGCACAGAGCCCAGCACAGCACAGAGCCCAGCACAGCACAGAGCCCAGCACAGCACAGAGCCCAGCACAGCACAGAGCCCAGAGCCCAGCACAGCACAGAGCCCAGAGCCCAGCACAGCACAGAGCCCAGCACAGCACAGAGCCCAGAGCCCAGCACAGCACAGAGCCCAGAGCCCAGAGCCCAGCACAGAGCCCAGAGCCCAGCCCAGAGCCCAACCAAGCACAGAGCCCAGAGCCCAACCAAGCACAGAGCCCAGAGCCCAACCAAGCACAGAGCCCAGAGCCCAACCAAGCACAGAGCCCAGAGCCCAACCAAGCACAGAGCCCAACCAAGCACAGAGCCCAGAGCCCAACCAAGCACAGAGCCCAACCAAGCACAGAGCCCAGCCCAACCAAGCACAGCCCAACCAAGCACAGAGCACAGCCCAACCAAGCACAGAGCACAGCCCAACCAAGCACAGAGCACAGCCCAACCAAGCACAGAGCACAGCACAGAGCACAGCCCAACCAAGCACAGAGCACAGCACAGAGCACAGCCCAACCAAGCACAGCACAGCACAGAGCACAGCCCAACCAAGCACAGCACAGAGCACAGCACAACGCACAGCACAGCGCACAGTGCACAGCACAGAGCACAGCACAGAGCACAGCACAGAGCACAGAACACAGCACAGAGCACAGCACAGAGCACAGCACAGCACACAGCCCAACCAAGCACACAGCACAGAGCACAGCACAGCGCACAGCACAGAGCACTGCACAGAGCACTGCACAGAGCACAGCACAGAGCACAGAGCACAGCACAGAGCAGCACAGCGCACAGCACAGCGCACAGCGCACACAGCACAGCACAGAGCACAGCGCAGCACAGAACAGAGCACAGCGCACAGCAGAGCAGAGCACAGCACACAACACAGAGCATAGCGCACAGCACAGCACAGCCCAGAGCCCAGCCCAGAGCCCAGCCCAGAGCCCAGCCCAGAGCCCAGCACAGAGCCCAGCACAGCCCAGAGCCCAGCACAGAGCCCAGCACAGCCCAGAGCCCAGCACAGAGCCCAGCACAGCACAGAGCCCAGCACAGAGCCCAGCACAGCACAGAGCCCAGCACAGCACAGAGCCCAGCACAGCACAGAGCCCAGCACAGAGCCCAGAGCCCAGCACAGCACAGAGCCCAGAGCCCAGCACAGCACAGAGCCCAGAGCCCAGCACAGCACAGAGCCCAGAGCCCAGCACAGCACAGAGCCCAGAGCCCAGAGCCCAGCACAGAGCCCAGAGCCCAGCCCAGAGCCCAACCAAGCACAGAGCCCAGAGCCCAACCAAGCACAGAGCCCAGAGCCCAACCAAGCACAGAGCCCAGAGCCCAACCAAGCACAGAGCCCAGAGCCCAACCAAGCACAGAGCCCAGAGCCCAACCAAGCACAGAGCCCAACCAAGCACAGAGCCCAGAGCCCAACCAAGCACAGAGCACAGCCCAACCAAGCACAGCCCAACCAAGCACAGAGCACAGCCCAACCAAGCACAGAGCACAGCCCAACCAAGCACAGAGCACAGCCCAACCAAGCACAGAGCACAGCCCAACCAAGCACAGAGCACAGCCCAACCAAGCACAGAGTCCAGCACAGCACAGAGCCCAGAGCCCAGCACAGCCCAGAGCCCAGCACAGCACAGAGCCCAGAGCCCAGCACAGCACAGAGCCCAGAGCCCAGCACAGAGCCCAGAGCCCAGCACAGCACAGAGCCCAGCCCAGCACAGCACAGAGCCCAGCACAGTACAGAGCCCAGAGCCCAGCACAGCACAGAGCCCAGCACAGCACAGAGCCCAGAGCCCAGCACAGCACAGAGCCCAGAGCCCAACCAAGCACAGAGCCCAGAGCCCAACCAAGCACAGAGCCCAGAGCCCAACCAAGCACAGAGCCCAGAGCCCAACCAAGCCCAGAGCCCAACCAAGCACAGAGCCCAGAGCCCAACCAAGCACAGAGCACAGCCCAACCAAGCACAGCCCAACCAAGCACAGAGCACAGCCCAACCAAGCACAGAGCACAGCCCAACCAAGCACAGAGCACAGCCCAACCAAGCACAGAGCACAGCCCAACAAAACAACACATATCATAACCTAGCAAAACATAGCATAGTATACCAAACACAACAAAACATAGCATAGCATAACAAAACATAGCAAAACAAAGCATAACACACACCACACACACAAACAACCATCTATCTATCTAATCGCCCTCACTCTATCTAATCGCCCTCACTCTATCTATCGCCCTCACTCTATCTATCGCCCTCACTCTATCTATCGCCCACACTCTATCTATCGCCCACACTCTATCTATCGCCCACACTCTATCTATCGCCCACACTCTATCGCCCACACTCTATCTATCGCCCACACTCTATCTATCGCCCTCACTCTATCTATCGCCCTCACTCTATCTATCGCCCTCACTCTATCTATCGCCCTCACTCTATCTATCTATCTAGATACTGATTGCCATCACTCCTATCTATCGCCCTCACTCTATCTATTTAGATACTGATTGCCATCACTCCCATCTATCGCCCTCACTCTATCTATCCCCCTCACTCTATCTATCTATTTAGATACTGATTGCCATCACTCCTATCTATCGCCCTCACTCTATCTAGATACTGATTGCCATCACTCCTATCTATCGCCCTCACTCTATCTATCTATTTAGATACTGATTGCCATCACTCCTATCTATCGCCCTCACTCTATCTATCGCCCTCACTCTATCTATCTAGATACTGATTGCCTTCACTCCTATCTATCGCCCTCACTCTATCGCCCTCACTCTATCTATCTATATACTGATTGCCATCACTCCTATCTATCGCCCTCACTCTATCTATATATCGCCCTCACTCTATCTATCCCACTCACTCTATCGCATCACCACAGCATCACTCAGCACCACCACAGGATCATTGAATGCCACAGCATCACTAGTTGCCACCACAACATCACTCGTCGCCATCACAGCCTCAATCTGTGCAACCATTCAATAACAACTGGTTCAAATATGTTCTCTCAATGTTTCAAGCTTTATTACAAATGTCACAAAAAGAGGTTAGTATTTCACTTCTGTTCTTGGATTTTCGTCACAATAAAATACACTGAACATATTCTTCACAAAAGTTATTTACAAAAGTTTAAGCTATTGCCATTATAAATTACAATAACTTTTAATTAAGTATTAATTATTAAAAAAATTCAAAGCCATTGTTATTTGTAATATCAATACATCTAAGTCACGTGAATACAACACATATTGCATTACAAATGCTATAGGTGTCACAAGTTATAACTATTGGCATTGTAAATGACAAAGCTATTATTTTTGCTATTTTCAAAACCAACACATATATAAAAAATGTGTCATTTACAATACCAATAGCTCAAACTTTCCTAATGCGAGACCTTATGCATTGCAAATGCTTGTTTATTTATCTATTTAACACTTGTGCTCAATCATGTCGGAGGGTGGTGATGAAGTAAACAGTCTGTCCCCCCCTGGAAAAATTTCTGCGGACGCCGTTTTTGTCACAGTACCCTGCACCAGAAAGGATTGTGGTGTAGACCTTCACCAGCCGTTCTAATCCAAGCTCTATTTCTACCACTCTCCCAGATAGGGAGTCAAAGCAAGTGGAAATATTTGGGAAACTCCTCTTTTCATCCATCAATTTGGCTCTGCTTTCTGTTAATGCCTCCTGTGTGTTGGGCCTTAAAACCCAATGCCCTTTGTGATTCAGGGGTACAAGTCCTCCCTCGTGGGCCAGAAGAAAGTCAACCTGCACTGTCAAAAGTGATGTAAGTTTGCTGGATGCGGGCAATTTCATGATTCGTTGTGGCTTGGACACCACTAGTTGGCTAGGCAAGTGATAGGTGGGTCCTACAGATTGTGTGCAAAAGATACACCTTACCATTCCTTAATTCCCTGCAGCACCTTCCACCATCCACCCAACATCTGACGGAGGACCATCTCTCCATTTAGTGGGATGAAGTGCAATCCCTTTTGACCAATGAGGCCATCAAGAGTGTGCCTGTGTCAGAAATAGGATGTGGTTTTGGTTGTTACTCTTGCTCATTTCTTGTCCCCAAGAAGGATGGAGATCTTCCACATATTATAGCTCTGCGTCCTCTTAATGCCTTCTTCCAAAAGGAGACATTCATGTTGCTCTCCTTGGCCCAGGTCTTGTCTGCCCTTACCCTGGAGACTGGATGGTGGCATTAGACATTCAGGATGCCTATTTCCCTATTCCTGTCCTGCCGGCCCATTGTCGCTACCTGTGATTCGTGGTGGGAGAGGAGCATTTTCAGTTCACTATGCTCCCCTTTAGTCTCAACAGTGCCCCTCGAGTGTTACAAAAGTGATGGTGGTGATGGCAGCACGCTTTCAGAGGTCAGGTGTGCCAGTCTTCCCCTGCCTCCATGACTGGTTGTCAAAGGCGGGCTCGCCCCAGGTAGTTGTCAACCACCTCCAGACTTCGATGACTCTTCTGTCAGCCTTTGGGTCCAATATCAATGTGCCAAAATCACACCTGACTCCTTCTCAGGCACCCCCTTTCATTGCAGTAATTCTGCACACGTTTCGGTTTTGTGCCATTCTCTTGGGAAGGAAAGTCTCGGACATTCAGGCTATGAGCCTTATCTTTCAGCCTTGGTCCTGGATTTCAGTGAGGGCGATTCTGAGGCAGCTGGGACTGGTGGCCTCCTGCATCTTGCTGGTCAAGCATGGCAGGCAGCATATGCAGGCTTTGCAGTGGGATCTGAAGTCCCAGTGGGCTCAACATCAAGGGAACCTTTACAAGGTGGTCTTTTTCGGAGGAGACCGCAAAAGATCTGCAGTGGTGGTTACTGAACCGCGATTGGGTCAGCGACAGACCCCTCTCTCTTCCCCACCCAGAGCCGACAGTGGCGACCGATGCATCACTTCTGGGCTGGGGCGGCCACCTGGGAGAGGCAGAGGTCAGAGGCTTCTGGTCTTTGGCAGGGACCTGGCTCCATATTAACCTTCTGGAGCTGAGGGCCATCTGATTGGCATGGAAAACCTCCCTGTTGTCTATAAAGGAGAGGCTGGTGTAGGTGCTTACGGATAACACCACAGCCGTGTGGTGCTATAACAAACCGGGCAGGTGGGGCCATGGACCCTATGCAGGAGACCTTGCTTTCTCTTGAAAAGGCTTGACCGCCAAGGAATCTTCCTGGTGGTGAACCACCTGGCAGGCTCATTGAACACCAGGACGGACAAAATCAGCCATCGGCGCCTAGTGATCAAGAGTGCTGGTTACACCGGAAAATGGCGCAAGGTCTCTTCATGAATGGGGGTAACCTTGGCTCTATCTGTTTGCCACTGAAGTGATCAAGTAAAGTCAGCACTTCTGTGCATTGGAGTTTCTAAGGTGTCTCTCACGCGGATACATATTCCATCTCATGTGAAAATCAGGACTCCTGCATGCCTTACCAATACCACTCCTGCCCTGAGTTCTCAAGGTAATCAGGATCGATCGGGCCCGAGTGAACCTAGTGACTCCGGATTAGGCACTGAGAGTATGGTATCCAGATCGCTTGACATTGAGCATCTGCCCTCCGACCAGACTGCTTCTCTGGGGGGATCTGCTGTTGCAGCAGCAGTAAACATAAACAGAGTGTGGAGGGTCAAGGGGAATATTTAACGACCTGTCTGCTCAATCCCCTACTTACAAGATACTAAACACACAAGGGAGCAAACAGGTCTTTGAATGGTGTGTGACTATACCAGTAACTGTGAGCAGCAGCAGTGTCAGGTTCTCCATCCAGGCCTTTACACTCTCCGCCTTCATGAATGGAGATTTAGCAGCGACACTTTCAAACTTCTTCTGAAGATGGTTGATGTAATTTAGTTATCCAGGTCTCGCTCGACGAAGACTGTATACCCCTGTCATTGGGACAAGTTTGTAGTTTGGTGCGGCGCACGCCAGATTGATCCCCTCCAGGCCAAATTGGCTGATGTATTGTTGTTTGTTTTATATCTTGCCAGGCACGGTCTTGCTTTGGGCATGGTTAAAGGCTACCTTTTTGCCTTCTTAAGTTTGCCTTATCACCCTTCTTTGATTGTCACTGAATGTGATGCAATGTTTTAAAGGGATACAGCATATGTTTCGCCCTTATATGTGCCTCAATCTTGTACTTACTTATCTGATTTTCACTCAATTCGAGACGCTCTGCAGCTGGTCCTTATGGCTCCTTACCATCAAGACTGTGTTCTTCGTCACCATTACCAAGGCACGGCGTGTGAGTGAGCTTCAGGCTCTGTGTGTTAATCCACCATTACACCATTTTCTTACCCGACAAGCTAGTTCTGCAGACAAGGGCATCATTTCTGCCGAAAGTTTTGGCGCCATTCCATGTTGGTCATTCTATAACCATGCGCCGTTCTATGCTCTGCCTCACCCCTCTAAGGAGGAGAGACTCCACCACTGGGATCCAAAAAGATTGAGCTTCTACCTAGATCCTGCCAAAGAATACCAGATGGACTATCAGCTCCTTGTGAGGTTTGTTGTTGCGAAAAAATTGCAAGGCTGTACAGAAGCATACCATCACACACTGGATTGTGTTCTGCAATAAGATCTACTATGCATTGGCGAAGAGACGGCCTCCAGTAGGACTGCAAGCTCAATCTACCACGGCTAAAGCTGCTATCACTGTCATAGCACGTGGAGTCCCTCTCCTTGACATCGGCCATGCAGCTGCGTCCCTCCATACGTTCACCAAGCATTATTTCATGGACTGTCAGGTTCGCCAAGAGGAGCATTTTTCCCAATCTGTCTTGCAAGACTTTTTGGTTTGAGTCCATTTGCAGACTCGCCTCCAAATAAGTACTACTTTGGTATCTGGGCAAAAAGTGAGATATCTGCTGCTAGAAGTCTCTATGAAAATAAGTGAATTACCATAGATAACACTCTGTTTGGTAGAGACTCTTTCTAGCTGCAGATTCCGCACTGACCTGACCTCTGGTCACTCCCCACGCCGCACGGCTCCCCCTGGTTGCCCGTGACTGCCTGTGTCTGCCCCTGATGCTGCTGCCAAGGGTTCGCCGCTGGTGTGCCCAGTTTTAATTGTTGGTTGCCCCTCTGTTTGCCAGGGTGCCGCGCGGCAGTGAGTGTGACCTGACCTCTGGTCACTCCCCACGGCTCCCTCTGGTTGCCCGTGACTGGCCATCTCTGCCCCTGCTGCTGCTGCCAAGGGTTCGCCGCTGGTGTGCCCTGGTACCTGTCTCTGCTGTTTGTTTCTTTTTATTGCTGATTGTTGCCCTGTTTTAATTGTTGGTTGCCCCTCTGTTTGCCACCCATTCTGCGCCCTCGCCCTCTGTGCCCCCCCTGCTCCCCACTTCCCGCCGCTGCTCCCCTGCGGCCCGCCCCCTTTTGCCTTCTGTACCCCGTGCCAGTCGCCCATTGGCCACCCCGCTCCCACCTGCTCCTCCCTCCCACTTGGCCTCTTATGGAGGGCTCCGCGCGACAGTGAGTGTGACCTGACCTCTGGTCACTCCCCACGCCGCACGGCTCCCCCTGGTTGCCCGTGACTGCCCGTGTCTGCCCCTGCTGCTGCTCAAGGGTTCGCCGCTGGTGTGCTCTGGTACCTGTCTCTGCTGTTTGTTTCTTTTTATTGCTGATTGTTGCCCTGTTTTAATTGTTGGTTGCCACCCGTTCTGCGCCCTCTGTGCCCCCCCCGCTCCCCACTTCCCGCCGCTGCCCCCCTGCGTCCCCGCCCCCTTTTGCCTTCTGTGCCCCGTGCCAATCGCCCATTGGCCACCCCGCTCCCGCCTCCCAGCGGCTCCTCCCTCCCACTTAGCCTCTTATGGAGGGCGCCGCACGGCAGTGAGTGTGACCTGACCTCTGGTCACTCCCCACGCCGCACGGCTCCCCCTGGTTGCCCGTGACTGCCCGTGTCTGCCCCTGCTGCTGCTGCCAAGGGTTCGCCGCTGGTGTGCTCTGGTACCTGTCTCTGCTGTTTGTTTCTTTTGATTGCTGATTGTTGCCCTGTTTTAATTGTTGGTTGCCCCTCTGTTTGCCGCCCGTTCTGTGCCCTCGCCCTCTGTGCCCCCCCGATCCCCACTTCCCGCCGCTGCTCCCCTGCGGCCCGCCCCCTTTTGCCTTCTGTGCTCTGTGCCAGTCGTCCATTGGCCACCCCGCTCCTGCCTCCGAGCTGCTCCTCCCTCCCACTTGGCCTCTGATGGAGGGCGCCGCGCGGAAGCGCAGCGGACGCGGGGCGCGCCAGAGGCAAGCCCGTCTGTGCCCGTCCGTGCCTGGACCACGCCCAGTGCCAGAACCCCTGGCCCCAGCCGTTGCCAGGGCACCCGACTGAGGTACGACACTGCCACTCTCACCGCACTCAACACAGGACGACCTGCCGCCTGCCACCAAGCCACCCCGAAACGCACCCACGGACCCTTCACCTGCCAAGCATGTAAATTCTCCTGCCTCCGATCCTGCACCCCGCCCACCGAACACAGCAACGACAACAACAACCACCTCAAGTGCATCCTGCTCAACACCCGCTCCGTCCACAAACACCCCGTCGAACTCTGGGAACTCCTTGATACAACAGCACCAGACGTCGCCTTCCTCACGGAAACCTGGATGAATGCCTCCTCGGCCCCCGACATCGCCATAGCCATCCCGGACGGCTACAAAATCACCCAGAAGGACCGCGTCAACAAAACTGGAGGAGGAATCGCCATCATCTACATGAACACCATCAGCATCACGACCAACGCCGAAGACACACTCACCGCCGCCGAACACCTACACTTCCAAATCCACACCGACCCCCAGACCATCATCAGAGGAACGCTCATCTACAGAGCCCCGGGCCCACGGACACAATTCAGCGAAACCATCTCCGACTTCATCAGCCCGCACGCCCTAGCCTCACCAGAGTACATCCTCCTAGGGGACCTGAACTTCCACCTGGAGAAAAACGACAACAACTCCACCACCCTGCTCGACAACCTCGCCAACCTCGGACTCAAGCAACTGGTGAACAACCCCACCCACTATGCCGGCCACACGCTCGACCCCATCTTCTCTGCCAGCAGCCACGTTGCCTTCAGCCACTCCACCGGACTACACTGGACCGACCACAGCTGCATCCATTTCACCTTCAAGAAGACCACATCCCACCACCACACGCTACAGATCCCCCGCAGATGCTGGAGCAAAGTCACCACAGACCAGCTGACCACATCACTGAGCCAAAACCCACCTGCCGACACCCCTGACACCAACGACGCAGCAGACAATCTCGCACAGTGGATCACCAACTGCGCCGACGACCTCGCTCCACTGAAGAAACCCCCCCAGCAAGACTAGCAACAGAAAAACCTCATGGTTCACAGACGCCCTTAAAATCGCTAAGAAAGCTTGGCGAACCCTCGAAAAAGCTTGGCGCCACGAACGGACTTCAGAAAACATGACAGCCCTCAAGAGCGCCACCCGCGAATACCACCAGATGATCCGCACCACCAAAAGGACATCGTTCAAAGAGCGGCTTGACAACAACTCCCACAACAGCAAGGAACTCTTCAGCATCGTCAAAGAGCTCTCCAACCCCAGCGCCAGCAACAGCGACATCACACCTTCACAAGACCTCTGCGATTCCCTCGCCACATTCTTCCACCGCAAGATCGCAGATATACACAAGAGCTTCGGACCCCAGACTCCGCCTCCAGCCACCAAACCAACGACCCCCACCACCAGCCTCAGCGCATGGACGCCCGTCAACACTGGAGACACCACCCGCGTCATGAACACCATCCACTCCGGCTCCCCCTCCGACCCATGCCCTCATCATATCTTCAACAAAGCCGACACCATCATCGGCACCCCACCTCCGGAACATCATTAACAGCTCCTTCACGTCAGCCACCTTCCCTGGAAGCTGGAAACACGCAGAAATCAACACCCTTCTGAAGAAACCAACAGCGGACCCCAAAGACCTCAAGAACTTTCGCCCCATCTCTCTTCTTCCCTTCCGGGCTAAAGTCATCGAGAAGACCGTCAATAAACAGCTGACTACGTTCCTCGAAGCAAACAACTCGCTCGACCCATCCCAGTCCGGATTCCGAGCCAACCACAGCACCGAAACCGCCCTCATCGCAGCCTCCGATGACATCAGGACCTTGATGGACAACGGAGAGACAGCCGCCCTCATCCTCCTGGACCTCTCGGCAGCCTTTGATGCCACCGCACCCTAATAACCCGCCTCTACAACTCTGGGATCCAAGGAAAGGCCCTGGACTGGATCACATCGTTCCTCTCCGACAGAACCCAGAGAGTCCGCCTCCCTCCCTTCCGCTCTGAGGCCACCAAGATAATCTGCGGCGTACCCCAGGGCTCCTCACTCAGCCCGACCCTCTTCAACATCTACATGAGCCCCCTCGCCACCATCGCACACAAACACAATATCAACATCATCTCCTACGCCGACGACACCCAACTGATACTCTCCCTCACCAAAGACCCTCTCACCAAGCCAACTTCCAAAACGGAATGAAAGATGTCGCAGAATGAATGAAGCACAGCTGTCTGAAGCTCAACTCGGACAAGACGGAGGTCCTCATCCTCGGAAAATCCCCATCAGCCTGGGACGACTCCTGGTGGCCCACGACCCTGGGCACCGCACCCACGGACCACGCTCGCAACCTGGGATTCATCCTGGACTCCTCCCTCACGATGACCAAGCAAGTCAACACAGTCTCGTCCTCATGCTTCAACACCTTGCGCATGCTCCGTAAGATCTTCCGGTGGATCCCCACCGAAACCAGAAAGACGGTAACCCAGGCCCTCGTCACAAGCCGACTGGACTACGGGAACGCCCTCTATGCAGGAACCACAGCCAAACTTCAGAAACGGCTTCAGCGCATACAGAACGCCTCCGCACGACTCATCCTCGACATCCCTCGCCGCAACCACATATCCGCCCACCTGAGAAACCTGCACTGGCAAGAGGATCACGTTCAGGCTGCTCACCCACGCACACAAAGCACTCCACAACATGGGTCCCGAATACCTCAACAACCGCCTCTCGTTCCACACCCCCAACCGCCAGCTCTGCTCCACCAGCCTCGCCCTCGCCACCGTCCCACGGATTTGCAGAGCCACCAACGGAGGAAGATCGTTCTCCTACCTGGCAGCCAAGACATGGAACTCCCTCCCCGCACACCTACGACTGAACCAGGACCATCTCACCTTCAGGAGACACCTCAAGACCTGGCTATTCGAGCAGTAGCGGCGCCCCTCCCCTTCAGCGCCTTGATACCCTCACGGGTGAGTAGCGCGCTCTACAAATGTATTGTTTGATTGATTGATTGACTGACCCTCTCACCCCCTATTTTGTGATTGGACTCAAGATCCCAAGTGTAGGAATCTTCACACTTTCTACCTATGTGCTTTTGGGACTCCACATCTGGGGACATAGACCGTCTCGAAAGCAACTAAAAGGGGAGTAGTGCCTATATAGGACTTGCACGGTATTTTCCCAGGACAACATCCGTACGGAGCCACAAGGCTCCATCTTCCAGCACGCAGAGGAACCACTGAAAAGTTGTGCGGATCCACTCTGACGCCTGGGGAACATTCAAAAGGTGAGGAATCTTTGGCTAGATGGAGTCTGTACCAGAAAGAGAGTTACTGAAGGTAAGTAACTTATTATTCAGAAACTTCTGTATGGAAAGTGCTGCAAGCTTCAAATTTGCAGCTTTAAATCCACTATGAGAAATTAATTAGGAAGACTAGTACCCATTATCCATGTTTTACCTTATTAAATATAGCTTATTAGAAGCTTAGATTCAGTGTTTAGCAAGAGACGTAACCAGGAACCATAAATTAATAAACATCAAAGATTAGTAATACATTTACATAAATAGGTAGTGGCTGTTACTTTCTTAGTGATAGGATTTCTATCTTTTTAACAAGCAGTGCCACCCTCCATCGAAGCATCGCAGTGTATAATTCTGTGATCTTAATTTCCAGTACTTAATATTTGCATAAAATATTTCCCAAACTATAAAACGCCATAATACATATAATCTTTTCATATTAAAAACTATTATAAGAATATGCTTGAGCTTCTAAACATTTCAGACCTGGGGACCAAGGGGAATCCAGACCAGGGGTAACACTTAATTCCAAACACATCATCTCCTCTTGGGTGGTATTTCAGTTTAATAACGTTCTCTTCCTTTTTTGCTAGCTGTCTACACAGTTTCTTCAGTCGGTAGATAGTGTTTCATGTCATAGGGTCTTTATCATGTTCTAATTATGACCTGTGTCTTAATTGAATTTGTACCCTGTCTTGCCTTGTGTTAATCCTTCCTATTCCCAACATCTGTTTATTTTTCTTGTCACATTTATTTTGAAATATACTAGTAGCTTTCAGAGTGTTTGAAAGCTTTCTGGACTATTATCTCTCCCCTTATAATAATATTTAATCTTGTACCTTCAACGTTTCGATAGGTGTTATTGCTCTGGCTGCATGTACACATTCATGAAATCTGTTTTGCATCCCTTCAAGTTGGGCATTTAAACCAGGTCATGCTTCTCCTTGTTCTTATGTTGGTCTTGGGATTTCTCTGCCTTTGTTTATGGATGCATATTGGCATTTTCGATGGCATGTTCCAATAGCTTCCTTAAGCAGTCCCCATACAAGATATATCGGTTTATCAAGACACCCCTCACATTCTTGGCTGGCCCCCTTTTGTTCATGGAGCTCCCTTTTACACTTTGATAGGGCATTAAAGGGCGGCCACAACTCGTACTGAGTAGCACCTGCAAATACATGTTCCTTTGAGAACAGGAACCTTCCACAGATAAGTGGCTCCAAACCCAGCACTGGGCCTGGCATTGATCGGAGCTTAAAGCTGGAGATATTTATCGTTTCTTGGGAGCCACTAGACTGGCTTTGTGAATAGGCTTGAAGTGGACTCAAACAGAAGGGAATCAGTGGGTTGTCATGTTACTTTTCTGCGGTGAAGGAGACTCGGGTAGCTTTTGCCAGAAAGCATACAGGAACTGAGTCATTTTATTGCACTTATTAGGTCAAGGAAGGGTGGAAATGTTAGTTAGGTTCACTTAGGGGTCATGGTCAGTCAGATTGCTTCTACACTTGAAATGTCACTGCTTGACCCACTCCCAACCCAGACCTGACTGTCTGGAACCAAAGAGGACTTTATTGCAGCTGCATTGGAGGATTGCCGTCTGCCAAAGAGTGGTCTGTGGAGGGATTTTGTCTCCAGTTCTTTCTTGATCTCCCAGACTTACATGCTGTTCTGAGAGCTGGGGCGACAGCTGCTTGCTGACCCTTGAGCATAGACGGCTCCTAGCTCTGATGTGGAGCTTCTGTCATGGGGCTGGAGAACGCAGAAGGTTCCGGAGATGCAGGGAGCTGTGCTGCCTGGAAAAAACGGGCACCATTTGCATCTGGGCATTTCTACGCCTTCTCCTGTGGAGGGCAAGGAGGCAAACTGGAGGTTGTAGGGAAGGGTCCCTACAGCCTCCGGTCTCTGGTGGCTGTAGGGAAGGGTCCCTACAGCCTCCCGTCCCTGGTGGCTGTAGGGAAGGGTCCTTGCAGCCTTCGGTCCCTGGTGGCTGTAGGTAAGGGTCCCTGCAGCCTCCGGTCCCTGGTGGCTGTAGGGAAGCCTCCCTGCAGCCACCGGTCCCTGGTGGTTGTAGGGAATGGTCCCTGCAGCCTCCGGTCCCTGGTGGCTGTAGGGAAGTGTCCCTGCAGCCTCCGGTCTCAGGTGGCTGTAGGGAAGGGTCCCTGCAGGCTCCGGTCCCTTGTGGCAGTAAGGAAGGGTCCCTGCAGCCTCCGGTCCCTGGTGGCTGTAGGGAAGGGACCCTGCAGCCTCCGGTCCCTGGTGGCTGTAGGGAAGGGTCCCTACAGCCTCCAGTCTTGCCCCCTCGAAGATTTTTACTCTAAGGAATGTTTCTAAGTTAGGTTGATTTTTGGACTGTAAAAATTATGAGTCGGGTCTTATTAATAAGACTAGAAGAGTGGGTCCTCTAGCATGGTATTTTGGCCAAGGCACAATATGGTTTTAGAAAGGGGATAGGCACTATAGAACAGTGTATCATCCTAGAGCTTTTAGTTGGAAAATACACATGTGCTAAACAGGCACGGCTCTTTTTATGTTTTGCTGTTCTTAGCAGCGCTTTTGATTTAGTGGATCATGCAATTTTATGGCCAGTTTTACTTGGTGGCCCGAACCCCATTATCTACTTTTTAGCCAGGCTGTACGAGAAGCTAACGACCAAAGTACAGTATGGCCAAATGCACCCCAAAATTTAATGTAAAACGCGGTATCCGCCAAGGCTGCGTCCTAGCACCATTGCTTTTTACCCTTTTTATTAACAAAGTGGACACAGTACTTAAAATGATATAGGCAGATTCCTCACAAGTAGAGGGCAAGGAAGTTCCAGTCATGCTTTATGCGGACGACGCTGTGCTCCTATCTAGAACACCGGTAGGCCTCCAAAGGTTAATTGATGAGTTCACTGATTTTATTAGTAAGAGGAAGCTGATGATCAATAAGGCCAAAACCTTAACAATGGTATGCGGCCTGAAACTCAGGAGTATGAAACCCTTTTTTATTGATGGCAACAAAGTGCAAAACGTAGATCATTTTTGCTATCTAGGGTTATCTTTCTCCTGTGATGGGAAATGGAATTGTGAACTGTCTAATATTCGGGCCAAAATGACCAAAAGTGCTTATGGTGTTTTTAAGTTTGCATCTAAATTGGGGGATCGCCGCATCAAAGACATGGTCTATATTTATAAAGCAAGATGTACCTCTGTTGCACTTTATGGGGCTGGTGTATGGGGACACCACCCAAGTTATGACTTGCAAACGGAAGAAAAATCTTTTTTAAAAAAGCTTTTATATCTGCCGGCTTCGGCTTCCTCTGAACTTATTCACTGTGAAGTGGGCCTTAACTATTTGACAGATTTAACTGCATTGAGACCCCTTCTGTAATGGAGATCTATGTGGTCAAAGGAGGAGACCATTTTTACTAAATCTATTAACGACTGCCTGCGATTGGATAATAGTCTTAAGATCCCCTGGCTCAAATATTTAGCCAATAGATATAGAGACTTATTCAATGATACAATCCTGGAAAATCCAAATGAAGTATCAGGATTGTCCTAACAGGCTGAAAACAGTAGGGAAGCAAGCCACGTACCAGCTCTACCATCTGCATATAGATACTGATAGCTTCCAAACTTATTTATCACTTGTTACAAGACCTTCCCACCGCTATGTCTTAACAAGAATGAGGTTAGGCCTTGCCCACCATTTAGTAGCGTTCCCCACAATGAAACAGCGCCCTTTCTCCCCATGCCCTTGTGATGGGCATACTAAGCAGAGCACCTTGCACTTTTTCCTTTTATGTGATTTGTATTTGACTTTTAGAATTGTTTATCTTAAACCACTGTTTAAAAAATATGATGCTAAAACCGCTAATGCTGCTATGAGCCTACTGTTTATGCTAAGAGAACCTGAGATTTGTTTTTATGCCACGACATTTATTTTAAGTTCAATTAATGCTAGGAAAAGTATGTTGTTCCAATGAAATTGACCAGTCCCCCTAAGATTGGGGATGGTTACACTAACAGAGCACTCTGTACTTTCTAAGCCCATGTGTTCTGAATTTGCAACTAAAAACTGTCTATGCCAAACAACTGTTTATGTAATGCTGCTATGAGTTTATTGTTTACATTAAGGGAATTGATGTAGTGCCATCTATTTTAAGTTTATTTTGCTGGGAATTGTATGATGTTTTAATGAAATTAGGAAATTTTAATTGATTGCTGACCGTTTTTTATCGATTTCGGATGATGTATTTTGATCATGTATTCTGCTTTTATGGTTGCTTTGTTAACCAAATGAAGCTTATTGAATCAAATCGATTTTCGGACAGGAAGGCCTGCCCACTTTGAGGTTCTGTGAATTTTGAACCCGTTTCATAAAGGTCATGGTTTTGTTACGAATTTGATATTAGCGAAACGTAACTAGTTAGTGCGGCAAGTATGAGTGTTTTCATCATGTTAGACCGATGGATTCACTACGTATTTAGGGATTTCGTTCTGAACCCTTGGGTTCCATTTTGTGTTTGGCAGCCATTTTGTGGTTGCCCTCACATAGGCCAATGACTGTGGCTGAACTAGTCTTTTTAAGGACATGTACACCTTAGCTCGAGTTTGTGCTGACTCCTGTTTGACCTGAGTGAACTGACCCTGTTGCCTGAAGCTGACCTTGTAAAACCAGTTCCTGCCCTTTAGCTGATCAAGATTAAGGATCAGAGCACCGGACATCATAAACTTTTACTGCACACAAATATGCCTTATCCTACTCTCACCTGTTTCTGCTCCTTTCTTTATGGTCTATTTACGATTGGGTTGTGCTTTTTTTTATTATGGGTTCGTTCGACCTGTCTAAAGAAGAATGTTGGGTTTGACCGATGATTGATCATGGGCTGGGCAACTGAAAAGTGGGTTTTACCGTCATGCGATACCTTTGGTGTGAATACATGTGATTGGACAGTTTGTAAATGTTAGGTATTTGTCTGGAATGTGATTTTTGGCATAAAAAGGGATGACTTGCTTTGTAAAATTGAGCAGTCTCCTGAGAACTCATACCGTGATGATTTCTAGGACTTCTGTTACTGGCTGCAGCCAATAAATGTGATCTTTGACGCCACCAAGAAGTATTCCCGTGTCTCTGTATTCTAAGACAAGTGAACCCGAAGACTTTGGGCGTGCCCCTGGCGCCGCTGGGTCTTAAATAACCCGGTTCTTCAACTTTCACCCGACCATATGCGACTGCAGGTTTGCTGTGAGGCATGCATAGGCTCTGATCTGCCACCCCCTCATATACTAATATTGCTTTTCACTGTCCTACTGTTTTTAATAATAACTTGCTGCCATGCAGCACTCTGTGCCACGTTAATGTTCGTTCTAAGCACTGTAGTTAAATGTTTAATCTATTATCCATGTAATTGTACTCATTTTACCCATCAGGGAAAAGGAAGGGTGAGTTGTCCTTGTCTGGATTGAAGCTTGTGGCTGCCAGTTCACATCATGCAAATGCAGAAACATTCATCTCACTGAGATGTTCTGTGGCACAGTTTTTGTAATACCCCTTATCACCACATACATTTTCTTCAGTTCTTTGTCATCATGCTCATTAGGGTTTTCCCTTCTAGCAACTTTGTTTGGAAATGTTCTCTTAGAAAAGCCTTGCTTCTTGAATTACGCTATGAGAGTAATACAATAACTCCTCACAGAAAACCTGTTAATCTTTTGGAAATTATTTTTGTGGCTCTGTAACAGTTGTGTACACTTAGTAACACCTCCCTCCCTAGCCTCCCTTGCCCGGTGATGAACGGTGGGATTTAAGGTCTCTAAACAGCTTACTAAATATATTTGAATTAAGCAAAACAAATCTCCTTAATTTTGCTGGTACAAAATAGCATCATGAGGGGAGCACTATTAAACCAAAAGTTCACAATCTGTACTATAAGATTTTTTGTAAAACAAATTGTTCTGAAGCGGCTGTGAGGTTGCAAGAGCACAATATGAAAGCAATGACATAAATCATACAGTGATAAAACTTCTGTTGTCCTTGTTAATCATCCGAATCTGATTATAAACCATCAGCAAGATGTATCGAAGGGAACGTAATGTCCACCTTCCTGCATTATTATACATTGTTTATTACTTTTTATTCATTACGGAGTATTCATTTGGATGGAGTTTTAAAGGAGAAGTTGCACTAAACACATTTTACACTGAATGGCTCACAGTACATATGTCAGTATCATCCAGTCATTTTTATTATGTTTTGCAGTGTCACGTCTGTTACTTTTTTCCAACTTTAACTGTTAACGGCAAACACTTGACAGTCCTTAACTTTCGCCCCCTAACTAAACTTTCTAGGATGCTGGCTGTGTATATACTGTACCAAAGTAAGGTATAGTGTGCACAGATTACAGTGGCTCCCCAGAGGCTTAAGTAGATAAAAAAAAAAGTGTGGTCGAGCAGTTAGGCTTATTAGAGGGCTGTATTAAGCATTCGTTGTACACATGATCCAGCGGGCTATAGAAAATATATCATAAACTACGCTACCCAATTTCATAACCTATAAACAAAATTCTAAACTATACATGGACCCATTTATGAACCTGATATATTTTTGGGCCTACTGAATCAGGTGGTCAAATAAATCTATATACACATTATTTACAAACCATAAACATTTTATACATTTGCAGAAAGAATATTGTCATTAGAATAAAACTCAATCATTTAGATGACCACTATAGGCGACGTGATCTAGCTAAAGGTAACCTATACTTCTAAATAACCAAGACCAGCTTGTTTGTCAAAAAGTAAGATTTTATTTTCTAGATAATAGTATATAAGTTGTAAGTTTTATAAATGAAATTTTATTTGCAATAAAGCAAGCATGATAGTAAGAAATATGGAAAAATACAATTTAAGCAATTTAATCAAATTTAAAGAAATTATATAAAGTTTAGCATTTCTAAAACCTATTTCCCTAACTGAGCTAAATAGATAGAAATTAAAGTAAAGTTCTTTGAGGATTCTTACGTGCTCCACGCAAAGTCCAGCAGCACATCACCCTCATCGGAAAGTCAGAAAGCAGCAGCCAGCCCAACCCTAAGGGCATGACTTTTTATACCTTTCTACGCTAACTAAACTAGCAAAGGAAAGTTTTCAGAAATACTCGACGTCCCATTGGCTGAGAGTGACAAGTGACATGTCACCCGATTCTTAAAAAGTTCCACAAAATCATGTCTTACAAAGACCATTGTCTCTTCCACGTGAAGCCAGAGGCTTCCTGCGATTGCAACTTTGTAACAGATCATCCTCGCAGCTTCCATAGTCTTACGGTGCAACTTCCGCGGATGCCAAGTTAAGGACTGACAAAAAGTTCACTTTCGACCTTGGCCATGTCCGACAGAATGATGTCAGCTCATCAGTTTTTGCTTTGTGAATGCAGCTTCAATAAACGTTTTAATTCAGAATGGGCGTCTCGTGACTTTCTGCAGAAATATGAATTAGCTCTTTTTGTGCGGCTCAAATAGTTAGGCCTCAAAAGCAGGCAACTTATGATTTCTAGTATAAAACAAACACAAGAAAAGTATTAATGTAAGAAATAAAGTATATTCTGTATCCACCCCATGGTTTACTAAATAATTAACCCACCCGATTAATCAAAATGTTACCTAGCCATTGCAAACAAATAAAGCAGCGTTTATATTTACCAGTCTCCGTTTTTCAATGAGACCCATATGCACCTAGAATAGTAGAAATGACATCACACAGACAAGGAAAAGCAAAACAAGCACATGCTTATTTAAGTTTGCAGCAGTTAGTAATGACAAAACGAAAACAATAAATTATTTTATTATTTTGCACGAACAAAAAGATGCAACAAATATGCACGTTTATGAGCACACATGTTAGTCCCCCCACGTGTAAAGTTTAATCTAGGTTGTATTAGCACGACATATCACAAATCATTAATATTTTTATTCATGTTATGGAAATATGACTTTGCGAGTTTAAACAAAATTTTGTTTTCTATCTCGCTCCATCAACTCCCTCATCTGGTGATTAACAAATCACCACAC
The DNA here is from genome assembly GCF_964261635.1 of Lissotriton helveticus. Classification (NCBI taxonomy): domain Eukaryota; kingdom Metazoa; phylum Chordata; class Amphibia; order Caudata; family Salamandridae; genus Lissotriton; species Lissotriton helveticus. The sequence goes on from NC_136057.1 coordinate 389,173,212, forward strand.
CAGCACTCAAAAATTTGGTAAATTAAATTTTTAAGAAATCGATTCAAATTCATTTGTATTAGTAAACCTAAAAGTCAGTTTCAGCATAATCTTTGCAATTAACATGACGCTCTCTATGTAACTCCTGCAACTCAATCTCCCTTTCCTCTTCTTTTCTGAGTTTATAGATTCTTTTCTTTTCTCTCAAATGCTTCTTTCTCTTATGCAACAAACAACCTACTTTAGTCAAAATAAAAATGAATACTATTATAATCAAAGGTGCCAGAATCTTGCCAAGAATTGAACTTCCGATATTATGAAACCAGTTTTTAATTGCTTGAAACCTATTTGAAAGTTTCCCAGTAAAATCTTCTTCTTCTAAAGGAATTATTTCAGAATGCATTTGTGTAATATTCTTAATATACATTTCAATATTTTTACTTTCATCCGGTATATATGTACAGCAATGTTGGACATGTAAAATGCCACAGACTCCTCCCTCTTTTGCTAGGAGTATGTCTAAAGCAAGACGGTCTTGAATTACCATGGATCTAATTGCAATAACTTCAACATTCACTAATTGAAACCCATCAGCAGTGTCAGTTGATAATCTATCAACTATAGTGGACAATTTTCTGATTCTCCCTGCATTTAAGGTTATACCAACAAAAGGTATTACAGCTTGGAAAATATCTCCCAGAACTTCAGTAAAAGTTTCTCTTTTAGCTCTATTTACATAATTATGGATTTTAAATAATCCTTCTGAATCTCTGTCAACATGAAACACTTTAGGAAAAACAATTCCCACATAACAAGTTCCATACCAATGGTCTGGAAGGTTGTAGTAGGCTTTGTCACCACAAACAAAATAAATTCCAGGAAAGATAGGATCTTTTCCACCTTTAAATCCCCAACCTCCCATAATCTGATAAGTATCTTCACAGTTGCTTGCACCTACAAAATAATTATCAAAAAGTGTGTTATCTCTTCTAATGCAAAGCTTTCCACTAACAGGTTTGTCTATGTGAATTGCAATATTTTCAAGCATTTTTCCATTTAATTTCTCATCCTCTTTTTGCCAGAATGATGACTTAGTCTGCTTGACTAATTCATTTCTCTTATAAATTGCTCTTCTCTCCTCAACCATATTCAGAAATTTCTTCCCTTCAGCACTTAATTTACATGTTAGATTATTCTTGTAAGCATACTCATAAGTGAGTTCGTTAGTAACAAGGAAATATTCTCTTAATTGTTTAGCTTTCTTATGCTTATTTAAAGCATTATCAATCTTGACATTAGCAAAAATCTCATCATAATTTGAATAGTAATATTCTAAACGACCAGTTTGATAAAATAAACTAGTTAATACACTACATGTAACAGCATAAGTGAGAGGAAGCATATTATATGTTACTCCCTCAGAAACAGAAGCGGGTAACTTAACACATACATAACAATCCTTTGCATCCATTACCTTTACATATTCACTCAAAAGCTTTGTGAAAGTATTGCTTGAAAAATCACCTATTGATTTATCTTGATGAATGTTAGGCTGATGCTCAATTACTTTTGCAGATGCACTATGTTTAGTTTGGCTAACCAAAGCTTTGCTTGTTAAGTTAACTTTGTGTAATTCTCTATTCATTTCTAAAGGTATAATCACAGCTAGTATCAACCAGAGCAGAACTAAAATGAGCAGACACACCAGAGTCATCTTACAGCATCTTTTAAAAACAGAGCATTTTGAAGTGCTCTCCTTAATGTAAGGCATTTTTAGGTTAGTTTTAGCCTCAAAAATAAAAATAAATTTTAAAATTTATATACACCCCCCTTTTAAAATATATTTTTCTTTTATAACCCTAAACAAGATTTCTTCGACCTTATGTCATACATAAGTTTTCGTCTACTAAACAGTTTTTCTTCGACCTTGTGTCATCTAACAGGATTTCTTCAGCCTTATGCCAATTTAATAAATTTGTACTTCAATCATTGTCACTAATTTCTTGGATTTCGTTTTCTTCTTCACTACTATCATATATGTCTATAACAGGTGGAATTACTAAGTAAGTCCACTCAGGAGACTTGTATTTCTGGTTTGGTCTAATTATTCTCTTCCCTTTTCTCGATATCACCTCTATTTTTCTTCCAACTCCAATTTCTTTTCCTGGACTCTTTTGACTACTGATTTCTTCAACTTGTTCTATTGGCTTTTTGATTAATCTCACTCTCAATCTTCCACCAGGCCAGAAGTCTGCTTTTCTCACGTACTTTTTCTTTGGTTCAGAATTATTTGATTCTGACTTCCAAGTCCTTTTCTTTCCGTTTTCACTTCCACCTTCCACGTCACTTTCTTCAGTTTCGTAGTCTGAAATTTCAATTGACTCAGGAACTTTTCTATATGGCAATTTCACTCCTTCAGGAACTTCACTTTGTCTTCCATCACTGGTACTCGGTAATTCGTTCTCTTCCTCTTCCTCAATTACCTCTAGCTTCCCAGATTTCGGATTTTTGTTCCTTACTTCAGAGCTTGTTCTCTGCCTTTCGATACTCTCCTGGTCTGAAACTTCTTTTGGTTCAGCTTCCTTGTCTTCAATATAGACAACCGAATCCTCAGTTATCTTTCCTTTTAGTAGATTCTCTTCACCTTCAGAATCTATTTCAATTATTTCTAAGTCTTTTCTTGTCAGATTTCCATTCACTGGCACAGTTTCCAGATGTCGACTTTCTTGTCGATCTTCAGAATCTGGAATTACTTCACCTTCTGTTCTGTCTTCTGCTTCAGAATCAGAGTCATCTGTGGTATCACTTTCAACATCAGAATTCTCAGGAGTTGGTATTGGAATAGTATGACTTGGATGAATCCAGCGCTTCAATCCTCTGCACTTTACAGCATTAGTAGTGATCAAGATTACCTGCCTAGGTTTCTGCCATCTAGGAGATAGACAATTCCTCCTCCGATGTACTTTCGTTCTGACCCAGTCTCCAGGTCTCAGATCATGTGTCAAAACTTTGTCATCTGATTGTGCTTCAGTTCCCACCTGATTAGACACAGAAGTTACCATATCAGATAACCTTTTACAGTAATCCAAAATTGCACTGTCATTTATGCTCAACAGTTTACCTACAGGTACAAAAGCTTGCCTCATAACTCTTCCCATCAAATTTTCATGAGGACTCAAACCTGTCTTTTTATCTGGTGTACTTCTTATTGACATCAAAACAAGTGGAAGAGCATCAGTCCACTTCACTCCTGTCTCTAGACACATTTTCCCAATTCTGTTTTTGATAGTTCCATTTATTTGTTCAACTACACCTGATGCCTCTGGTCTGTATGCACAGTGTATTTTCTGCTCAATACTCATAGCTTCGCAAATTAACTTCAACAGTTTGTTATCAAAATGACTTCCTCCATCACTCTCAATAGTTACTGGAAAACCGTACCTTGGGATGATTTCTCTGAGCATTAGTTTTGCTACTGTAATTGAATCACAATGTCGTGTAGGAAAAGCCTCCACCCACCTTGAGAATAAGCATACAATTACAAGTACATATTTCAAACAGTTGTGTAAGGGCATTTCAATGAAATCTATTTGTAACCTGGTAAAGGGACCACCCTCTCGACCAATTATTCCTGTCCCCACCACTGATTTTCTGTTTGGATTCATTTGTTGGCATGACAAACACCTTTGACAAAAAGATTCTGCAATGGTTCTAAATTTCGTATTGAACCATGTTTCTCTAAAAAGTCTGACCATTGAATCTCTTCCTAAATGTGCAGGACCATGATATAATCTGGCCATGTCAGAAATCAAACAATTTGGTAAAACTACTCTGCCATCTTTGTAAACCCACACTCCATCTTCATCACGTGGTCTACAATCTGATCTTAACCACAGGTCTTTTTCTTCATCATCTGCTTCGTTTTGTAAATCTCTAATTTCATTCCATGTTTCTACAACAGTTGTTAGCATTAATGAATTTGAATCAGTTTCTGTACTTCTATTCCGATTGTAAGAATAATTTTTCCTTGCGCAGTACTTTGCTGTCTCGTCTGCGAAGGCATTTCCTTTGGAAATATAATCAGTTCCTCTAGTGTGTGCTGCACACTTGACTATGGCAATTTCTTTTGGCAATTGTATTGCTTCAATTAATCTTCTAATGAAAACTGCATTTTTAATTGGTGACCCTGTTGATGTCATGTATCCTCTCTGTGACCAGAGTTGTCCATAATCATGCACAACTCCGTACCCATACTGGCTATCAGTAATGATGGTAACTCTAATATCCTTTGATATTTCACATGCACGAATTAAAGCAATCAATTCAGCCACTTGTGCTGAACGAACTCCTTCAAGACATGATGCTTCTTCAACATCTTCGACTGTACAAACTGAGTATGAAGCTTTTAAGACACCACCTTCGGATCTTAAGCATGAGCCATCTACAAAGTAGACAAAATCCGATTCAGGCAAAGGTCTGTCTTTGATGTCTTTTCTTGGTTTAGTGCAGAATTCCATGACATCTAAACATTCATGTTCTGTCTCAATGTCATTAACGATTTCTGAATCAGGCAGTAATGTAGAAGGATTCAGATTCAAACATCTTGAAATTGAAACATTATCTGCTCCCAGTATGATTTTCTCATACTTTGTCAATCTGCTACTTGTTAAATGTTGAGTCTTACCTCTTGTCAATAATATTTCAACTGAATGAGGCACAAAAACTTTCACAGGAAATCCCATAATGATTCCTTCACTTTGTTCAAGGCTGATACTTGTAGCTGCAACTGCTTTTAAACAACCTGGTAATGCTTTTGCAATTGGATCAAGAACTGCAGAGAAATATGCAATAGGTTTCTTTAGATTTCCATGTCTCTGAATTAACACAGATAATGCACATCCTTCTCTCTCACTGCAATACAGTTCAAAATCTTTCTCATAATTTGGCATACCCAAAGCAGGAGCTTGGCATAAGCTCTTTTTCAAGTTCTCAAAAGATTCCATCTCAACATCATTGAGAATAATTGGATCTTTTACATCTGATTTGGTCAGTCTTTGTAGTGGTTTCGCAATTACTGAAAATCCACTTATCCATTGTCGACAGTAACCTACCATTCCCAAGAACATTCTGACCTGTCTTTGTGTTCTTGGCGGTAACATTGCTTGAATCATTTTTATTCTCTCTATTGTTACTTGTCTTTTTCCCTTTGCAATTCTGTGACCAAGATATTTCACTTCCTGTTTGCAAAACTGTAGTTTTGCTGGGGACACTTTATGTCCTTCTTCTGCAAGGCGATTTAACAGAATTATTGTGTCTGTTACACAATTTTCTCTTGTCTTAGCAGCAATTAACAAATCATCAATATACTGCACCAACGTAGACCTACCTGGTAAGTCTAAATCTTCTAATGATCTTTTTAACAGTTCGTTAAAGATTGAAGGACTTTCTGTATAGCCCTGAGGGATTCTTGTCCATCCAAGGGTCTTACCTTGGAATCTGAAAGCAAAGATTTCATAACTGTCTGGGTGTAGAGGAACAGTAAAGAATGCATTGCAAAGGTCAATGACTGTGTACCATTCAGCATCATATGGAATCTGAAATAGAATCACTGCTGGATTTGGAACCACAGGACAACATGGAATAACAATTTGATTAACCTTTCTCAGATCTTGTACGATCCTAAATGTTCCGTTAGCCTTTTTAACTCCCATAATTGGTGAATTACAAGAGCTACTCTTCATTTCTTTCAATACACCTTGCTTGATTAATTTTTCAATTACAGGTGTAATACCTTCAATTGTCTCAGTTTTCATTTTATATTGTGGAGTGTTTGGAAATTCTATTCCCTGCTTCAATGCAATTTTAACAGGATCTACGTTTTTCATCAGACCCATCTCATTCCCAGTAAAATCCCATATTTCAGATTTCACTGTTTCTTTTAGCTCTTCAGGTAAATCTTTTTCTTCAAATGCAGGAAACAATTTTGTTTCTTCTGCTTCCATCATCATCATTGTCATTCTGTACAAACCATCTTCCTCCATTGTTTGTAACTCAACTCCTTCAGGAGAACAATATATTCTGCAATTCATTTTACATAGGATGTCCCTACCTAATAGATTTACTGGACTACTATTACAAACCACAAATCTGTGTTTGTCTCTGTAATTTCCAATTTCTACTGGTACTGGATCAGTTAAGTCTGTTTTAATTTGCTGATTACTTACTCCGACAACTTGGATGGTATCCCCAGAGAGAGGTAGGTTTTCAATTTCCACTGATCTAACAGTAGAACGGGTAGCACCAGTGTCCACTAGAAAAGTGATGTCTACATCATTAACTTTCCCGTTTACATAAGGACCAGACTGGTCAACCTCAAGAGTGGCTCCAACAACACACTCTTCCTCCTCTCTCGGGCACCGTCAGCAATAATCATCAGAATCACTGTCTTGGCTTTCTGTCAATAAAAATTGTTGTGAAGCATTTTGCATTTGAACCCTTTGCTGCTTTTGCTGTTTTTGTGGTTTTATTACCTGTTCACATCCCTGAAATCCCACTTTTGGATTATATTTTTGAACTCCCCCACAATTCGGAAAAGGTGGTTGTGGCAATTGGTCTTGACGATTATTCACCTGTTGTTGTTGCTGTTGTTGTAACTGTCGCTGAATATTAAATTCATTTAACCCCTGTTGCATCTGTAGCTGTTGCTGCACGTTAACACCATTCTGCATCTGTGGATTCAATAAGGGATTCTTTAAGTTTCTAGGAGGATGAGGACACTCGTCCCTCCAATGTCCAATTTCGCCACAATTAAAACAAGGTAATCTTTGTTTCAGCTCTTCTATCTTTGGGCTAAATTTCTTTTGGAAATTATTACCTTTAAACTTTCCTTGTATCTGGTTCGTATTTCCAGTTTGAACAAAATTAGTGTTCTTATTTCCCATGCTGGCAATTTGTTGCTCAGCCACTTTTACCTGTGCCCACATGGCTTTCTCCTTTAGCTTCTTCTGTTTTACTTCTAATTCATCGCTACAATATTTTGCTTTTCTCAGAATATCATCTATAGATAGTGCTTGCCATCCGACAATACTAGTTCTGATCATTTCTCCAATTTCAGGTTTTAGTCCATAAACAAATCTATATATAAAATGACTCATGTCTTTCTCATCTAATTTTTCATAACCACTGTATTGTTTAAAGATTAACAGTAGTCTTTCATAAAAAGAATGAACTGATTCTTTTGTTTCCTGCTCTGTTCTTTCTATTTTAACCCAATCAACTTCTTTGGGTGGAATTTTGTTTTTCATCCAAACAATTACTTTCTCGTAAAAATCCATTACAAGTGGATTCGGGGCACCTGTTTCTTTATTTCGCTCAGGTTCTGCTTTTGGCCAACTAATAGATATTTTACATTCTGTCCAAAGATCAGATGGAACTACAATGTCAAAAAATCCATCCAAATCAATCCACAGAACTTTTGACACTTTGATAAATCTATCGACTTGCCTGTACCACTCAACAGGTTTCTCTCTTAATTTAGGAAAATCATTTGTGAATAACAGAATGTCTTGTCTCGACCATGGGACATGAACATATCCTCCACCTGCAACTTCTCTCATTGGAAATTGTTTTGACATTCTTTCTAATCTTTCATCTTCCTTCTTTTTAGTCCATTTCACTCTCCATTTGTTCAGTTCTCCTAGCTTTTTGATATAGACAATTAAATCTTTAATGTGAACTATTCTTCCCATTGAGTTCAAACTCTCAATGTCACTTTCTGAGAAATCTAATCTGTAATGTTTTGCAAAATTCTTTTGTTTACTCACATCGATTTCAAGTTCTGCAGCTAGATCCTCTAATTGATCATATTTATTTTTCGTTTTCCACTGAATACTTTTGCAAATGAATAATAGTTCATCATCCCGATAGTAATTTAAACTATCTGGGCCAATTGTTCCGATTATTAATTCTTCAATATTTGCTTTTAATTTGGCCACATCAAGCTTTGGTGTGGTTACCCTGACTTCAGGACTTCCTACATCTGACATAGCACCCATTGGTGTTTTTGGAGATAAATCCTCATTAAAGGTTAAATCAGGCATTCTCGATCTAGAAGTGTTTAATTCTGTCAATTCTGAATAAAATTTTTCAGCAGGCTTTTGAATTTCTGTATTTAAAGGAATAGTTAATCCAGTTTTGTTTGTATTTCTTTGATCAAATATAGGCTGAACAGGACCTATTGTTACTGGAACTGTGACAGCTTCCATGCCTTTTGTCATTCTTTTGATTAATTCTTCTTTAGACCTTAAGTATTCATTATAATCGACCTCATCAACATTTCTTGTTTCTTTTGCATAATCTTTTGGAGGTTCCCTTGCTCTTGGAGTCATTGAAAAATGTCTACCCTCATTTCGAGCATTCTCAAATTCTGGTCTTCTAGGAGTTTCAGTGATTTCACAATTATTTGGATAAAGTTTAGGAGCTTCACTAATTGGAGGTGCACTCGGTGAAGTTTCAGTAGAAACCACCGGAGTAGACCATGATCTAGGAGGTCTCAAAGGCTGATTAGGCTGTTTATTTCTAGCAGTTGTATATATTTCTTCCATAATTGCATCCTCAGATTCACTTTCCATAGATTTTCCTGTAGGAGAACCCATTACCATTTCATGAATTAAATACAATCCTTCACTCATGTTTCCCTGTCTCCACATTCGCAATCTATCTTCATGAGTTTCTCTTTTCCATGATGGATTTTTAGAAGGTCTTTTAATTCCACTAGCTTCTCTTTGTAACTGATACATCTCATCTTCCCACTCAACTAAAGCTTCAAATTGAGTTGGTCTCGGTTTTGGAACAAGAGCATTCATTTTCTCTCGTAAGTTTCTTAAAACTCTTACATTAAATGAACCATCATCAGGCCAAGTCAAAACACCATCGTTTTTAGTATAACGTTTCCAACTGTCGAACCATAAGACAGTATGATATCCGTATTCACCTTCCATGTACGCTGCAGGTGTTTTATACTTATGAAGTAGTTTACCACCTCGCGTTTCGATTTTCTTGTCAGGTGAAAATAAATTTTTTAATTTCTGAAATAATGTTGTCTTTTTCTCAGCATATTTAAAATGATAACTCATTTTCAAAAGTAAAATTTAATTCACAAAATCGTTCCTAAAATATTTCCGGGATGTTCCGCAAAATAACCAATCCGTGCGCGAAACACACCAACAAGCCAATGGCAGTTGAGCTACGTCAGTTTCCTGCTCAACCAATAAATTTGGAGAATTTCCGAAGGACCAATCAGCTCACAGGCCGTCAGAGACTCAGGAGCCAATCAGAATACAGCTTGTGACGTAGGTCACCCAATCCCAGCGCGGCTCTGTGACGTACACAGCAGCTGCGGTTTCTTGCTTCTCACTCTTGGCACTTACCCCTCCTTCACAAAATCTTTTCACAGCGCCATTTTAAGAACACTTTTCGGTGTAAATTAATTCTTAACAATCACTTATAAAGACAACATCTGTTCGTTTCGCTAATTAGGATAGTTTACATACATTCAAGTATCCACACTTCGGAATAGACGGCGCTATTCACACTAAGGATAATATTCAATTGTCAGTAGAGTAACCTTACCCCACCCTTCTAACACGTATAATTATGAACTCGCTTTGCTCTGAACCCACCGCGAAGTGAAAGTTCTAAGAGTTCCACTTGAACATAAAATACAATTCAAACTCGCACTTTTACACGGAAAATTCCCTAATTTCAAACACACATGAAATCCGTACAGGACTCTCACCTGTTTATAGAAATCATGCACCGTTAGCAAAATAACGACGTTATCCGTACAGGGCTCTCACCTGTTTATAGATATGAAACATGTACCCGTACAGGACTCTAACCTGTTTATAGATAATCATGCACCGACGTTAAATTTTACCCTTCACTCAAGCTTGGATATAACTAATACTCTCATCACAGTGAGTTTTATGGAAGGCGCTTTGTCCCTATTCTCATGCTGCTTTGATTTCTTAGAAATTCCTCACTATACAAGATTCAGACCTAGCCCTAAAACTGTGCTGCTCGGCGACAACACTATGGTACACGGCGATACCTCTTGTGATACTCGGCGATATCACTACAAACGAACAGATGGCTTGCGTGACTAATTTCTCGCCACACAATCTATACCGGTATAGCTTACAGATAGGCACGAAAAACGAACTTAACAAGTGTTAAAACATTAATCCTATTTGCATACCATGACGCAATCCTTAGCAACCAACATGTTACCTTGGTTACTCCTTTGCTACCATCAATTTCTGCTACCAGATAATTGATCCAGCGGGCTATAGAAAATATATCATAAACTACGCTACCCAATTTCATAACCTATAAACAAAATTCTAAACTATACATGGACCCATTTATGAACCTGATATATTTTTGGGCCTACTGAATCAGGTGGTCAAATAAATCTATATACACATTATTTACAAACCATAAACATTTTATACATTTGCAGAAAGAATATTGTCATTAGAATAAAACTCAATCATTTAGATGACCACTATAGGCGACGTGATCTAGCTAAAGGTAACCTATACTTCTAAATAACCAAGACCAGCTTGTTTGTCAAAAAGTAAGATTTTATTTTCTAGATAATAGTATATAAGTTGTAAGTTTTATAAATGAAATTTTATTTGCAATAAAGCAAGCATGATAGTAAGAAATATGGAAAAATACAATTTAAGCAATTTAATCAAATTTAAAGAAATTATATAAAGTTTAGCATTTCTAAAACCTATTTCCCTAACTGAGCTAAATAGATAGAAATTAAAGTAAAGTTCTTTGAGGATTCTTACGTGCTCCACGCAAAGTCCAGCAGCACATCACCCTCATCGGAAAGTCAGAAAGCAGCAGCCAGCCCAACCCTAAGGGCATGACTTTTTATACCTTTCTACGCTAACTAAACTAGCAAAGGAAAGTTTTCAGAAATACTCGACGTCCCATTGGCTGAGAGTGACAAGTGACATGTCACCCGATTCTTAAAAAGTTCCACAAAATCATGTCTTACAAAGACCATTGTCTCTTCCACGTGAAGCCAGAGGCTTCCTGCGATTGCAACTTTGTAACAGATCATCCTCGCAGCTTCCATAGTCTTACGGTGCAACTTCCGCGGATGCCAAGTTAAGGACTGACAAAAAGTTCACTTTCGACCTTGGCCATGTCCGACAGAATGATGTCAGCTCATCAGTTTTTGCTTTGTGAATGCAGCTTCAATAAACGTTTTAATTCAGAATGGGCGTCTCGTGACTTTCTGCAGAAATATGAATTAGCTCTTTTTGTGCGGCTCAAATAGTTAGGCCTCAAAAGCAGGCAACTTATGATTTCTAGTATAAAACAAACACAAGAAAAGTATTAATGTAAGAAATAAAGTATATTCTGTATCCACCCCATGGTTTACTAAATAATTAACCCACCCGATTAATCAAAATGTTACCTAGCCATTGCAAACAAATAAAGCAGCGTTTATATTTACCAGTCTCCGTTTTTCAATGAGACCCATATGCACCTAGAATAGTAGAAATGACATCACACAGACAAGGAAAAGCAAAACAAGCACATGCTTATTTAAGTTTGCAGCAGTTAGTAATGACAAAACGAAAACAATAAATTATTTTATTATTTTGCACGAACAAAAAGATGCAACAAATATGCACGTTTATGAGCACACATGTTAGTCCCCCCACGTGTAAAGTTTAATCTAGGTTGTATTAGCACGACATATCACAAATCATTAATATTTTTATTCATGTTATGGAAATATGACTTTGCGAGTTTAAACAAAATTTTGTTTTCTATCTCGCTCCATCACACACTCAGGCAAGAAATGATTACACACACTCAAAGACTGAATCCAAGACCAATTGTTTTGTCAAAAAGGTATTAATTTGTTATTTTATTTTAGAACCAAGAGGAACTCAGTTGCATGTAAGTAATAGTTTCAAGAATAGCAATAATACTTTTCAAGTTGCAGTAGGAATTGTTTTGCAAGGCACTAAAAATACTTTACAGTACTAGAAATACTTTGGTATTGTCAATCAGAAACAGTAGAACTTACTGATTGTAAAAGATAGACATTTGAATGCAATAGGAGAAATGCAATGCAATCCTATGGGAGGAAAACAGTTACAGGCATTAATAGGTAAGTACACCACTAGTGAGGGTCTGAGATTGTTGTGGGAGGGAGAAGGAGAGGCCACGGTGTAGTGTTGTTTTTTTGGGGCCACGCTGCTATTGTTTGTTCTGCGTCAGTTCAGAGGACCTAGATCACCTTTATGTTTTGAATTCATTAACGGAAACCGTATTTATAAGGCACTGTGAAGGATCGTTGAGATTGAAACGATTCCTCAGATCCAGGTGACGTTAACCTGGTATGAACTCTGATCACAGTGGCACTAATTGGGGAAGGGGTGGGAGATAGCCGAGGCCTGTATAAAAAGGCCAAACCAAAGGTAAAACACCCCAGCAAACTAAGTGCATGCTTCCATTACAAAAGAGGATTGCACTTACCCCCTGCCTTGAGTGCACAATCCGGGTGTGTTGAAGAATAAAAAAGCGGTTACCGACTATATACTTACCGCTGTTTTCTTTCTTTGAGACTCCAGGCGGTGCCATCCTGATGGAAGAGCCCTATAGAAAGAAAAGAGACCAACAACATTTCAGTATATTATACTGACAGACAACAGTATTGTCCCACGGCTACCATTCTTATCAGCTTTCATTTTTTGTGTGTTTTATCAGAAATAAACATTAACATTCAGAAGCCTAGCCTGCCTCCGCATTTGTATATCCTCCAAACCCTCCCACAGTGAGAATACCTGGATCAAGTTCAATCTCTCCATCATCGCCTTGGTGAATTTCAACTGCTGAGTGCCTGTGTGGAATCCCTCTGGACTTCTCGTTTTTGCCTATCATTAATATGTTTCAGCCTGGACTTTGAGTCCATGGCTTTCAGTATTATGTGAACACTAATGACTCCCAGGTGCTATCTTGAAATAGCTTTCACAAGATCACGGATACCCCAATCTTTTTCGGAGTAGACCTGGGCTCCATCTTTTCGTCCATCATTTTTAATCGCTATGTTAAACCTTTAGGATCTCTTCTTGCAGGCAGCAGCATCAATATCTACCATGATACCCACCTAAAGTGCATATAGAGGCTCAAATCCCACCTCTTAACTTATCCAATCTTGGTTGTCGGCTAACTTCCTCGATCACAGCCCCCTAAAGATAGAATTCCTCTTTTATACCAAACCTCTAATCAAGCTTGGCTTTTTAACTTCAACTTACAAAGACTACATTGCCCAGCTGACAGGCCATGCCAAATCTCTAGAATTCACCTTAACCAAACTCTCTATTCAACACATTGTAAGGTAGACCAATATAGCTTAGTTCCAACTATTCCTCTTGAAGAAAGGTAAGCAGTTTCTCACAGAAGATGACTTCAGAGCAACTGTACAAGCCTTAGTCCTATTCCATCTGGAAGGAGGGAGCGCCCTGCTCAGTGGTCTCCCCAATACTACCCTAGCTCCCCTGAAAGGTATCCTGCACATAGTGGCATGACTCAGTAGAGCTCAAAGAAATGCAACCACTTCACTTCATGTGAAAAAACCTACACTGGCTTCTTGTTCCAGCCCAGAACATCTTCGAGGTGAATTGGATCACTTCTAAAACCCTCAACAACAAGACCCAAAGGTCACCTGGCAAACAAACTTGCCACATCTGGAGGGCAACATCAGCCCAGGAGCATGGATCTCTCTAGACTGGAGACCAAATATTGCAAGAAGGAAAATAAAACAGAATGCAAGCCTTCACTGTTCATACTCCGAGGGTCTGGAAACAGCATCCCTATTGATAACAGATCAGCACAAACTCCTACAATTTAGAAAACCGCTGAAAACACACCTCTTCAACAGGCACCACCCGTGACCTGAGAGTCTATCCCTAGCCTTCCCCCAGTAATTGTATCTTTGTGAAGGTCATACCCCTTGTTCAGCTCGCCATTTCCTTTGAACTAGGCCTGCATTGTATAAATATGAGCATGTAAATGCCTCTAAACAAACGTAGTTCTTTGTTTGATCATCTTTCGTCGCATCTTGCCACATGCACTGATTACCTCTAAAGCAGCATATTGACTTTAAGATGTTCTGTTCTCTGTGCCATGATTTTTTGTTTTACTCAATTCACTCTGTGTACCAGCAAGTTCCCCTTTTCTCTTCCTAGGAATGCTTTCTTCCAGTCACTGCCAGCTTGCATTCTTCCATAGAAATACTTGTCCCAAATTCCGGTAACTGAGCGAAGTTCTCCCCCATTCCCTGAGAAAATGTTGATAAAACGTTTGGTTAAATAATGCATTTTAAAGCCCAATTTTCATATGAACGTGTAAAAAAAAACATACATTGGTAACGTGCACTTATGAAATATTGCAGTATTATCATGGTGTGCCAAGGAAGCCTGATGCCTCCTGGTTGTTTCAACGTTGCCACGGATGTACACCCAGTATGTCAGTGCTAGAATTTTGCTATGGGTGCTGCTGTGTCCCATGGGTGCCCCCATATGTCAGGAGTTCCTCTCATTGTGCAAAATGCAGCATTTCATCAATGGTAGCCCCAATGTGCCTTTGCTGCCTGCTTCTGCTGAGAGTTACCTACATTTTGCCAGTGGCTGAATTTTGCATGGATAACTCCATATACCATGTGTGTCTTAAATGTCAAAAATTGCCTGTGGTATGCCAGGGTCAGAAATGTTTCCCCTTGTGCCCCCTCATGTGCCATGGATCCCTTCCACCATATGCCAAGAATTAACTCCAGTATGTCAGAGTCCGTTTTTTTGCCAAGAAAGCCCGACCACCATCTGCTTTAGTTGCCCTCCTTATACCAAGAATTACCTCCAATATGCCAGTGCCATCTTCACACTTGCAAGCATCACACACACTCATTCTCACACTCACTCATACCAGCAGTCAGTCACTCACTTCAGTCATACTTTATGACTGAAAGTCTTCTTGGAAGGGTTGTGGTGGAAAATGTAAATATTCAAATGACTCGACATCTCAGGCTGTTGGAAAGCTGATGTAGAGCAATAGTAATCCCATGGAACACTGCAATAGCCAGAAAACTTAAATAATCTCATCACAAACAGCAGTAGTAATATCATACAAAGTTTAATCAATATAGATGACAGAATGGCTCTGCTTGTCATGACATAATGGCCATAGCAGGAAGTGCCCTCTGGCACTAAGGAGAAACATCAGTATTAAGTCTCTTGAGCTCAGCATAAATTACAGTTGTGTTGTATCAGCCTCTGTTTCTGCAAATATACACTGCGTATTATGCAACATACGTTTTAATTTTGGATAGATGAACTCAGATTTAAGCATGCCACTTTCACAAAAATTTCACAATTTTGGTCCTGATATAATTGCTTCTTTTAATTTTTAGTAAATACAAGTTTGACCTTCAGTCATCAGTATGTCACATGTTGGTAGTTTCTGTCTTACATGCAGATGTGTGAAGGTGAGATTTTATTTTTTAATAGAGACTTCTAACTGCAGATTCCTTACCTCAGAATTATCCCCAGACGTCAAACAGGATCCGGAAATGTTTCTTTAGCAGTATCCCTGCGCACCAGTAGATAGCATCGTTCTGCTCTGCATGGCGTTTTCAGCACCAGAAGTAACATGAGCAGTATATATATATATATATATATATATATATATCAGCTCCAATCGTTTCTTTCTTGCCAAGAACGATAACGCACTCACGGGGGTTATGCAGCAACAATTTAATCAGCCACGAACAAAAAATAGACGCGTTTCAGACCTAAGAGTCCTTCGTCAGTGTTTACATTTCCATGTCTTTGCGACACATTATATGCACCTTCCTTCCTGTGGTGGAAAGGGATGATGGACAAGTAAGAGGCATTGCAACGGGCAGCCATTTATAAATGGGTTATTCTCCATAAACAAATACACAGTTTAATATGTCATTTTGTCTGATGTTATACCCATGCCGGTCTGGCTGTACTCAATCCTACTGTATATCGGCATGTCACTGGCATAATTGTTGCCCGAATTGCAATCATTACAATATATATTTGTAATTGAGTTTTGAACACCATATACAAACAAAGCGATCATCTGCCAATTACATGGGGGACATTTCTTAGTGTACACACTAGTGAGCACACATATAATTTAGACCCATAGATGGGTTATCTCGTCCCCTGTCGGTGATCAATGATGTAATCTCGCCGTGTATCGGCACATCACCAACTGATGTACCGTTAACATGACCGCAATATATTAACAAAACACCCATTTGGCCAAGGCGCTGGCTCAACCACAGAGCGAGGCCTAGAGTTACGCTCCCTTGTCTCCTCGACCAATGAACGAAGTGAAGTCAAAGCACACTTTGACCTTTTCTTCTTGTGGCGGGACTAACCCAAATAACCCAGCGACTTCAAGTGTGACGAGCTTCTCGGACTCCGCGATCGCTCCATTCCTCTTGACCGGAATCTGGATCATTACAGCGTTGCACGTGGAGCCACCAGGAGCTTGAGGGATCGCTCCCTCAAGGACTTCGGGTGCATGGTGCAGCAATCAGAGCAAGCCTTGCTGTCATGGTCGCGGTCGAGACACCAGAGGAATACAAGGTGCGGGTCCGTCACCGAGCTCAAGCATAACCGGTGCCGCAGGTCTTGAAGCCTGCCTTCTTGGATGACATGCCTACCACACCAGGAGAAAAAAAACTCAAAACACTTTGATAAAACATTGACAAAAGTTAGTTTAAATTGAGTAAGGCTAGCGCTTAAGGGCATCAGAACGCTAAGGCGGATATATATATACATATATACATATATATATATATATATATATATATATATACATATACATATATATACATATACATACATACATATATATATATATATATATATATATATATATATATATTTTTTTTTTTTTCACGAACAGAAGACCAGCACTCCGCACTTGAGAATTAAATTAAAGGTTTATTTCAGACACTGTTAGAAGCCTACGCGTTTCGAACCAGATGGTTCCTTTTCACGGCAGTGTTCACAGTTGTCCTACTTCACTTACAATTATATAGCTTTTGATGCTTATCCTGGTGCATTATGGGACATGCAGTTTCGCATGCATTATGCATTGTTATCTACATTTCTACATTTTTAACATGTTTGCATTGTTTAACGTTTACATGCGTTTCAATTTTGGGCTAAGTGCCCAATGTTCAACTTTATTGCACGAGGAAAAGGTGTCATGGCAGTGTAGTGAACTGCACAGGCGATTACATTGTTCATTCTCGTTAGGGCCATGTGGTCATCAGTTAGGCTGTGCAGTCTGATGCTGTTTCCTCGGGCTGAGTGCCCTTCACACTGCCATATCTGCAGACACTTAGATGTGCATGTGCATTGATTTCAGAAAGCAAATTGTTCTTTTCAAGGGTTGTTTGATAGTGGCAAATAGGTGTTTTATTGTTTCAGATCTCCTTTTTGGCAATTTACTCAGAGCAACGTTTGTTCATTTTTCCATTTTTCAGAGATGGAAATAAAGTTCCTCATTTTCGTTCAATCCCATCGGCTGTCTCGTTTTGAAGCGTATTATCAATCTTGATTCCATTCTTCTTAGATTTTGCTTCCTATTACCACCCCGTTCATGTTGTTTTACCGTGGTCAACCCAAAGAAATGGGTATCTTTCCATGTTTTGTTTGTATGGGTCATTAGATGTTTGGCCATGGCATACGTGGAGTCTTTATTTTGAATTGCACGAATATGCTCCAACATTCTTTTCTTTAGGGTACATGTGGTACTGCCAATGTATTGTTTTCCACAGTAGCATTGTAGCATATACACTACAAAACTTGTTTCACACGTGATGTGTTCTCTTATGGTAAACGTCTTGCCTTTTGGATCATTGATTGTTTTCATATTCTTTCCTATCTTACATGCTTTGCAGGTATTGCATCTGATGAATCCTTTCTTTTTCTCGGTGAGCCAGTCGGTCTGTTTCCTCTCTTCGTAATGGCTATGCACCAAATGATTGGCTAGGTTTGGAGGTCTTCTGTAAGTTATTGAAGGTCTCTCTCCAACGTTTCTGCCTATATCAGGATCTTTCTGTATTAGGTGCCAGTACTTATTTAGTATTTTGCGGATTTTATAGCATTCCTTACTGTAGGTGATGATCATTCTTGGGGGCTCTGCCTTAGTTGGTTCTTTGCCCGGGGCGGTACTTGATGGTTTGGGTAGCAGAATTTCTGCTCTAGTTTTTGTCCTGGCCTTCACTTCTCCCTGGTGAATGTCCTGATATTTATAACCACGTTGCTCGAATCTCTTCTTGGTGTCTTTAAAGTTTTTCTCCATTTCTTTGTCTTCTGAGCAATTTCTCCGCATTCTTAATAGTTCCCCATACGGGATACTTCTCTTGAGGGTTTCAGGGTGGAAACTTTGTCCATGTAGGATGCTGTTTGTGGCTGTCTTCTTCCTGAAGCTAGTAGTATGTATTTGGTCGTCTTGTACATATACTTTCGTATCCAGGAATTCCACTTCCTTACTGCTTATATTGTACGTGAATTTTAAACCGACCTCGTTGTTATTCAGTTCATCAAAGAAGATCAAGAATTCAGATTTTGTTCCCTTCCATAGCAAGAAAAGATCGTCAATGTAGCGTAGCCATAACGCTACATTGCCCATGTGATGGTCGTTTTCTTCTCTCCAAGCTATGCTCCTCTCCCACCACCCCATCATGAGATTCGCATAGCTTGGAGAGAAGGAAACTCCCATTGCGGTACCGCACTTTTGCCTGTATACTTTCCTATTGAACAGGAAAACATTGTTGTATAGACACGTTCTGATCATGTCTATGATCATCTTGGAATGTTCTCTTTCTGTGATTGGTCGTTGCTGCAAAAAGTATTGGACTGCTTTGATACCTGTTTCGTGTTCTATCGATGTGTATAATGAAATGACATCGATGGTCACGAGCATGTAGGTAGATTGCCATTGAGTGTCTTGTAAGATACGCAGAAAATCCCCGGTGTCCTTGATGTAGGAACTAAGAGTTGGTACTATCGGGGCAAGGAAATGATCAACATATTCCGATATGTGTTCATATAGACTGCCACAGCTTGAAATGATTGGTCTCCCTGGTGGTTTGTTGAGGGTTTTGTGGACCTTTGGAAGAAAATATATGGTTGGTGTAATGGGGTGTTCCACCATTAGAAATCTTCTTTCCTCCTCAGTTATTAGTCCCATACGTTTCCAATTTTGTAATTTTGTTGCCAATTCTGTTTTAAGTTGCAACGTTGGGTCATTGGTTATGCGAGTGTAGTTCTTGTCTTCACCTAATTGTCGCATAGCCTCTTCCACATAATCCTCTCTTTGCATAATCACGATGTTGCCACCCTTGTCGGCTGGTTTGATCTCGATGGAGTTGTTATCTTTAAGAGTTTTTAATGCCGCGCGTTCTGCTTTCGATAAGTTTTCCTTCTTGTTGTTTTCAGTTTGTGTCATTTCCTCTAGATCTGCCAACACCAGGTCGTAAAAGGTGTCAATTTTGTTCCCAGGGTTTAAGATGGGGCAGAATTTTGATTTATTTTTGAATTGTGTTGGTATACTTTTGTTAGTTGTCATTCCCATGTCTGTTAATATCTGTGTATCTGTCACTGAGGATGCCTGTGTTTGATGCGCTAACTCATACGCTGTGCGTAGACACGGAATTTCGTCAATTGTGAGCTCTTTAGACGTGTCAGTGGAATCTAGACTGGGTGCTTCCTGTCTATGTGCAGGGTCTGGTTGTTTGGACATTTTTGTAAAGTATTTTTGAAGTCTGAGTTTCCTCACGTATTTATAAAGGTCAATTTTGGTGTCCACAATGTCCTGATGCACTTCCGGGCAGAAGGACAGTCCTTTGTTGAGAAGTCTCCGTTCGTCGTTTGAGGGTGTGTATCTCGAAAGATTGATTATCAGGTCTGGTTGTTTCTGATCAACTGAGTTTGCACTGTTCACTTTTTGGGTGGTACGCGGTTGCGCAGGTTGTATCCACTTTTTTTCGTTGCGCTTTCCTCTCCTGGTTTTGCGTTTCGTCCTCTTGGCTGGTAAATACCCCTTGTCATGGGTTTTGTTGGATTTCTGTTTCTGTATCTTCCCCTGGGTGCTAGTTGTTCCTGGTGTACCAGGGTCAGTTCCTCTAAAAAAGAGAGCTTGCTCAGGTTTCTATTAGTGCGTTGTTCCCCCTCGCTGACTTCAGATTCTGGTTCGCTGGATGAAGGTGTGCCAGTCGGAGCACCTGGCTGTTTCCACTGTTGTTTAAAAGTATCATATTTCTTGGCAAATGTTAGAATTGTGCCAAATTCGTAGTCATCTTCATCTCTACGGAATTTTCTTTGTTTCCGTAGTTGCACTTCCTCCTCATGTTTATCTAGATTTTTTTCCATATCCACACGTAGTTTCTTGATGCTTGCGCTGTCTTCTTTCAGGGCAGCAATTTGGTTTTCAATATCTTTTATTTTCTCAAGGAGTTCCTCCACGTCAATTCTTGCGTATTTGATGATAATTAGCATCATATTGTGTGAGCATTCCATATTGTTCATGCCCCACTCCTCTAACATCTCAGGTTTGGTATCGGGGTGATTTGGGAGAGTAAATATGCGCAGACCCCTTGGAACCATTTTCTGCTCGATATATTTTTCAAGTGTTAATATTTCCCATGACCTTGAGATTTCTTTCCTCATCAGCTTTTCTAGCTGCATAAACAACTGTTTGGCTGTGGTGATTGTGGGTTGTGGTTCCTTTCTTGCTTCCTCTCTGCCGCGTTCTGATCTGTCTCTCCCTTTTTGAAAAATGCTCTCAGCAAGTGTTGCTCTTTTCATAGCGCGTTCCTCCATTGCAAGACAATTATAGGTACTGATTCTTGTTTATTCCTTGCTTTGCTTTCTCAATAATTGTGAGTGTTTTTCAGTCACTGTAACCAACGTTTATTTTTGACATTCAAATTATTTCCTCCTCTTTCGGGTATAATTGATTTGTTAGCAGTGTCTCATTGGATTGTGTAATTCCGAGTGCGAGGTCCTTTACTAAGAACGGAATCAGTTTCGTTCATCAGGTTTAGATTCAGAAAGTCAATGTTTGCGTTAAGACCTCACTTCGACATACATGCGGCAATATTCTCTCACACGCCCTTTCCCCGCTTACCTGGGAGACTCCCGGTAGTGACAGCGCCCTCCGACCCAGCACTCCGGCGCTCAACCAGTGGGTGTGATGAGAGTGTTTCTTGATGCCTTTCGATCTCTCCTCCTGTGGGTGTCCGGGCGCTTCAGTTAGCCGGTAGCTGCCTCATTCCTCGCAGCTATACAGCGTCTTTGCAGCCGGTTTCCCGCTGTTTGTTTCGTCCGTTGATCGTCTCAGGCTGCCTGGTTGTGCACGCCTACACCAAAGTTTCACGGCGTTTCCCAGCGTTTCTACAGGTCTTACCACTGTTGATCCGGGACTCTGGGGAGGATTCGTGAAGGTATGTCGGGTTCCCCTCTGTGTGCAATATTTTCACGATTGATCCTGTCGCAGAGGGAACTCCACGGGTTGGTGCTGGGTTCGGGACCAGGACCGGATCCCGTGAATTACTTTTCACGAACAGAAGACCAGCACTCCGCACTTGAGAATTAAATTAAAGGTTTATTTCAGACACTGTTAGAAGCCTACGCGTTTCGAACCAGATGGTTCCTTTTCACGGCAGTGTTCACAGTTGTCCTACTTCACTTACAATTATATAGCTTTTGATGCTTATCCTGGTGCATTATGGGACATGCAGTTTCGCATGCATTATGCATTGTTATCTACATTTCTACATTTTTAACATGTTTGCATTGTTTAACGTTTACATGCGTTTCAATTTTGGGCTAAGTGCCCAATGTTCAACTTTATTGCACGAGGAAAAGGTGTCATGGCAGTGTAGTGAACTGCACAGGCGATTACATTGTTCATTCTCGTTAGGGCCATGTGGTCATCAGTTAGGCTGTGCAGTCTGATGCTGTTTCCTCGTATACATATACATACACACACACATATACACACACATATACATATACATATACATACACATACACATATACATACACATATACATATACATACACATATACATACACATATACATACACATACATATATACATACACATACATATATACATACACATACATACATATATATATATATATATATATATATACACACACACACATATATATATATATATATATATATATATATATATATATATATATATATATATATATATATATATATCAAAACAAAACCCTTTCAGGCATAGAGTGACGCATAAATTATGCAAAAAAGAAGGAGAGAACTCTGGGTAGGTCTCAGTTTAGGTGGAAAGCAGCTCCTGTTAGAGCACTCTTAACACCAGCGACACTCTAGATCTGCTCACCTCAAATGTCTGTTTTTCTATCAAAGTTTTTAAGCATAGGATTAGACAGTGCTATCCATGCCGAGATAGAAAATGACAAAGTCTTTTGCCATTTAAACAGCAAAGTCTTTAAGCATAGGACTAGTACAGTGCAGCCCTTGGCGAGCTGTCAAATAACAAAAGCCATTTATCACTCCAGGCACAATATTACAGCTTTGAATTGGTAAAATACCAACTCAAGCCAACCTGAAATGAATAAAAGCAACCCCTGACACAGTGTTTCGCTCTAATTAGAGCTCTTCAGAGAGGTATAGCTTTGTCCAGACACAAGGGAGCACCCAGTATTAAGTCAAAACAAAACCCTTTCAGGCATAGAGTGACGCATAAATTATGCAAAAAAGGAGAGAACTCTGGGTAGGTCTCAGTTTAGGTGGAAAGCAGCTCCTGTTAGAGCACTCTTAACACCAGCGACACTCTAGATCTGCTCACCTCAAATGTCTGTTTTTCTATCAAAGTTTTTAAGCATAGGATTAGACAGTGCTATCCATGCCGAGATAGAAAATGACAAAGTCTTTCGCCATTTAAACAGCAAAGTCTTTAAGCATAGGACTAGTACAGTGCAGTCCTTGCCGAGCTGTCAAATAACAAAAGCCATTTATCACTCCAGGCACAATATTACAGCTTTGAATTGGTAAAATACCAACTCAAGCCAACCTGAAATGAATAAAAGCAACCCCTGACACAGTGTTTCGCTCTAATTAGAGCTCTTCAGAGAGGTATAGCTTTGTCCAGACACAAGGGAGCACCCAGTATTAAGTCAAAACAAAACCCTTTCAGGCATAGAGTGACGCATAAATTATGCAAAAAAGAAGGAGAGAACTCTGGGTAGGTCTCAGTTTAGGTGGAAAGCAGCTCCTGTTAGAGCACTCTCAACACCAGCGACACTCTAGATCTGCTCACCTCAAATGTCTGTTTTTCTATCAAAGTTTTTAAGCATAGGATTAGACAGTGCTATCCATGCCGAGATAGAAAATGACAAAGTCTTTCGCCATTTAAACAGCAAAGTCTTTAAGCATAGGACTAGTACAGTGCAGTCCTTGCCGAGCTGTCAAATAACAAAAGCCATTTATCACTCCAGGCACAATATTACAGCTTTGAATTGGTAAAATACCAACTCAAGCCAACCTGAAATGAATAAAAGCAACCCCTGACACAGTGTTTCGCTCTAATTAGAGCTCTTCAGAGAGGTATAGCTTTGTCCAGACACAAGGGAGCACCCAGTATTAAGTCAAAACAAAACCCTTTCAGGCATAGAGTGACGCATAAATTATGCAAAAAAGAAGGAGAGAACTCTGGGTAGGTCTCAGTTTAGGTGGAAAGCAGCTCCTGTTAGAGCACTCTCAACACCAGCGACACTCTAGATCTGCTCACCTCAAATGTCTGTTTTTCTATCAAAGTTTTTAAGCATAGGATTAGACAGTGCTATCCATGCCGAGATAGAAAATGACAAAGTCTTTCGCCATTTAAACAGCAAAGTCTTTAAGCATAGGACTAGTACAGTGCAGTCCTTGCCGAGCTGTCAAATAACAAAAGCCATTTATCACTCCAGGCACAATATTACAGCTTTGAATTGGTAAAATACCAACTCAAGCCAACCTGAAATGAATAAAAGCAACCCCTGACACAGTGTTTCGCTCTAATTAGAGCTCTTCAGAGAGGTATAGCTTTGTCCAGACACAAGGGAGCACCCAGTATTAAGTCAAAACAAAACCCTTTCAGGCATAGAGTGACGCATAAATTATGCAAAAAAGAAGGAGAGAACTCTGGGTAGGTCTCAGTTTAGGTGGAAAGCAGCTCCTGTTAGAGCACTCTCAACACCAGCGACACTCTAGATCTGCTCACCTCAAATGTCTGTTTTTCTATCAAAGTTTTTAAGCATAGGATTAGACAGTGCTATCCATGCCGAGATAGAAAATGACAAAGTCTTTCGCCATTTAAACAGCAAAGTCTTTAAGCATAGGACTAGTACAGTGCAGTCCTTGCCGAGCTGTCAAATAACAAAAGCCATTTATCACTCCAGGCACAATATTACAGCTTTGAATTGGTAAAATACCAACTCAAGCCAACCTGAAATGAATAAAAGCAACCCCTGACACAGTGTTTCGCTCTAATTAGAGCTCTTCAGAGAGGTATAGCTTTGTCCAGACACAAGGGAGCACCCAGTATTAAGTCAAAACAAAACCTTTTCAGGCATAGAGTGACGCATAAATTATGCAAAAAAGAAGGAGAGAACTCTGGGTAGGTCTCAGTTTAGGTGGAAAGCAGCTCCTGTTAGAGCACTCTCAACACCAGCGACACTCTAGATCTGCTCACCTCAAATGTCTGTTTTTCTATCAAAGTTTTTAAGCATAGGATTAGACAGTGCTATCCATGCCGAGATAGAAAATGACAAAGTATTTCGCCATTTAAACAGCAAAGTCTTTAAGCATAGGACTAGTACAGTGCAGTCCTTGCCGAGCTGTCAAATAACAAAAGCCATTTATCACTCCAGGCACAATATTACAGCTTTGAATTGGTAAAATACCAACTCAAGCCAACCTGAAATGAATAAAAGCAACCCCTGACACAGTGTTTCGCTCTAATTAGAGCTCTTCAGAGAGGTATAGCTTTGTCCAGACACAAGGGAGCACCCAGTATTAAGTCAAAACAAAACCCTTTCAGGCATAGAGTGACGCATAAATTATGCAAAAAAGAAGGAGAGAACTCTGGGTAGGTCTCAGTTTAGGTGGAAAGCAGCTCCTGTTAGAGCACTCTCAACACCAAATTCAGGATGATCACAATGTTCTCGGATGGGGCTAATGCACTGAGAAGCATGCTCTCGAGAAGCTGGCATATCCTACGCACTGACCCAGTAATCGGGTGCGATGTACCAGAAAGACCGCTCATTACTTTTCGAAAATTGAGATCCATAAAAGACATGGTAGTACACAGCCATCTAGCACCAACTGAAACCCCTACGAAGGGCGCCCTCAAGGACATGGCAGGCTTTTTCCCATGTGGAAAATGCCGTGCATGTGAAAACAGCAAGAGAGTTCTCTCTTACCAAATTCCGGACCTATCCCAACCCAAAAAGATCAAGAAATTCATCACGTGTACAACACCTTATGTGGTGTACTGTCTTGTATGTCCCTGCGGCCTTAAGTACATAGGCAGTACAATCAACAATGTGAAGATGCGAGTGCTGGAACATCAACGAGCCATAATGAACAAGGATGTATCTTATCCTGTGGCCAGGCACTTCGCCAAGGTACACCAAAGCAACCGGCAGTTGCTTCAATACTTTGGGCTGGATCATGTACCATCTAATCCCAGAGGGGGAGATAGATTATCATGTCTGCGTAGACTAGAGTCGCGACATATAATAGACATGCAGACTAAACAGCCGGGTGGGCTCAACATTGGGGAGGAACTCACAGTTCACCTAGGAAGATAGTAGTGCGATAGGCTGGTGCAATGAGGAATCCTACGTCTGCAAGGGATAAATAGAAATGTGATTTTAGAAAGACACTGACTTTTGCACAGATGTGTATTAATACTGTGATCAGTTTATTCTGTTTTCTCTTCTTTTCTTCTTCTTACACTTTCCCTTTCACTTCTCCATTTATTAGTATATGTAACTGAATATTATTGTACTTTGACCCATAGATAGAATTAGGTTTATTAGCTGACTTACTAAGATGAATTTAAAAATGGAGTTTAAGGTCCAATGTGATTATGCATAATGTTACACTTTTTGGGAATGATATGTCAAATGGGTGTTTTGTTAATATATTGCGGTCATGTTAACGTTACATCAGTCGGTGACGTGCCGATACACGGCGAGATTACATCATTGATCACCGACAGGGGACGAGATAACCCATCTATGGGTCTAAATTATATGTGTGCTCACTAGTGTGTACACTAAGAAATGTCCCCCATGTAATTGGCAGATGATCGCTTTGTTTGTATATGGTGTTCAAAACTCAATTACAAATATATATTGTAATGATTGCAATTCGGGCAACAATTATGCCAGTGACATGCCGATATACAGTAGGATTGAGTACAGCCAGACCGGCATGGGTATAACATCAGACAAAATGACATATTAAACTGTGTATTTGTTTATGGAGAATAACCCATTTATAAATGGCTGCCCGTTGCAATGCCTCTTACTTGTCCATCATCCCTTTCCACCACAGGAAGGAAGGTGCATATAATGTGTCGCAAAGACATGGAAATGTAAACACTGAAGAAGGACTCTTAGGTCTGAAACGCGTCTATTTTTTGTTCGTGGCTGATTAAATTGTTGCTGCATAACCCCCGTGAGTGCGTTATCGTTCTTGGCAAGAAAGAAACGATTGGAGCTGCTATAAAAACGCGTCAGTACCGACGCGCAACGGCACCCGCCCGGGAGTGCCCCGGAATTGTGGTACGATTTGGAGCTGGAATATATATATATATATATATATATATATATATGTGTGTATGTATGTATGTATATGTGTGTGTATGTATGTATATGTGTATGTATGTATGTATATGTGTATGTATGTATATATATATATGTATGTATGTATATGTGTATGTATATATGTATGTATATATATATATGTATGTATATATATATATGTATATATATATATGTATATATATATATGTATATATATGTATGTATGTATATATATATATGTATATATATATTTGTATATATATATGTATATATATATGTATGTATATATGTATATATATATATATGTGTGTATATATTTGTATATATATATGTATATATATGTGTATATATGTGTATATATATATGTATATATATGTATGTATATATATATATATATGTGTATATATATGTATATGTATATATATGTATATATATATATATGTATATTACCTACTGGCGATAGCCAGTAGGTATATATAGTTAGGATTTTTTTCCTATGGGATTTTTGAAAATTCTATGTCGAATAACTTTGGCGTTTGAGGACAGAATCGGCTGAAATTTTCAGGAAAATTGAACATTTTGTTTCTGAGCAGCCCCTGAAAATCTGGGGGGGTTTCGTCAAGGGGGGGCCGAGAAAAAAGGGGGGTCCCAAAACGTGTTTTTCCCATGCAATTTTCCATAGGGCGGTTGGCCTCACTTTTAGCCCGAACGGCTGAATGGATTTACACCAAACTTGGCAAAATTGTAGGGACTGGTAGCCCGATGTGCCTTTGCTATGTCTCAAGATATAGGCTCCAGTGGTTTTTACGAAAATTAACTTTGAAAAATATATATTGGGCTACATTGGGCTATATATATGTTGGAGCCCAAATGTAGCCCAATGTAGCCCAAAGATGGCCACCAGAGACAAAAAAAAACAAATGTAGCCCAAATATCAGCCAGATGTAGCCCAACTATAGCCCAATGACAGAATGTCCCAGAGTGTTCTAAAGAACAACTAGAGTGCTAACAGTCCTACTTATTACAAAGGTATGGCACACCTGAAGCCATCTTGATTGGAATAAAGTGGTAACTCTTAAAACATTTAATTTAAAAAGGAACAAAATGAGGGGGTTCATTTTGCCATAGAAAGTATGATTAGCGAATATATGACGAAATCCCGCATACCATCAGTCCGCAAAAAAAATCCTGCATGTACTATTAGGCCGCAAATTAAAATAACGAAAACTTTTAGAACGAATATGCCTTTAGCATACACTAAACAACTAAACTACCCTAAACCCTAAAACACTACCCCCAGCATGACCCTACACTACACAAACAGTACAACACTACCCTAAACCCTAAAACACTACCCCCAGCATGACCCTACACTACACAAACACTACAACACTACCCAAAACCCTAAAACACTACACAAAAATATATCTGTGACAGCGCTCCGGTTAGCGCCCCGGTTCGCGTACCTGACGCGTAACGGAACTTCGCGAATGTATGTATGTATTGCGACTTATATAGCGCACGTATCACCCGAAGGTATCAAGGCGCTTGCTTAGGGAACCCGTCCTGGTATTCCCCTGTGAGATACCCCGGCAGGGTATCCACAAGGTGAAAGTCAGGCATCCCGCCGCGAGGGGCCGTAGTGGAGATTAAGCAAGCTATTGCCCAGAGTCGCAGAGAGTGACCCCGTGAGTCGAGTAGGCACCGGAGCGAGAATTGTCGAGTCCGTTGAATTTTTGAGCCCGAGACCCGCCGAGGCGGGGAATCGAACCCTGGTCCACGGCCGATCTCAGCATCCGGGTCTGCTGCCTCTAACCACTGAGCCACGCTTCTCCGCGAAGCGAAGCTGATTGGCTCTCCGGTGTCTGTCAACATTCTAAACAGTCCGGAGCGGCCGCCATCTTGTCTCTCGGTAGGATCGAGAGACAAGATGTGGTGAAAAACGAAGGGGGAAATGAAGGAAAGGGGGCAAGGTAGACCCCTCCTGACCCCCTAGGATTGATGAGGGGGATATTAAAGTGCCCCGCGGGGCAAAAAATAAAAAACATTTTTTTTTGTTGCGATTTTACGCCGTAGAGGCGCGTCCCGGTACGCGAACCGGGCAGCTCACCGGGCAGCTAACCGGGCAGCTAACCGGCAGCGTAGCTGTCAACATTGTAAACAGTCCGGAGCGCCCGCCATCTTGTCTCTCGGTAGGTTCGAGAGACAAGATGTGGTGAAAAACGAAGGGGTAAATGAAGGAAAGGGGGCAAGGTAGACCCCTCCTGACCCCCTAGGATTGATGAGGGGGATATTAAAGTCCCCCGTGATTTTTCGCGGTAGAGGCGCTTCCCGGTACGCGAACCGGGCAGCTAACCGGCAGCGTAACGGGAGTCCGCCATCTTGTGTTTTTGGAGAGTCCGGTTCGCCTACCGGGTAGCGTCCCGGTAAGCGTAACAAGGGGAAAACCAAGAGAAACAGTAAAAAAAAAATGAAGGGAATAGATTTCCAGCAAACTTGGCAAAATTGTAGGGACTGTTTGTTTGATGTGCCTTTGCAAGGCCTCAAGATGTGTGCACGTGTGGATTTTGTCTAAGGTTAAAAAAATATATATATCTGTAAGCGTGCTCCGGCACGCTTACGTTACGGGTTTTGTTTGCGCTGCAGAGCCGATACGTCACGGTTATGCGACGCGTCATGAGGCGTCTCACGTGGCTACGTGATTCCCCCTCTGGTCTCCACTTGTATCATTAGCGCGGGGATGCCTCCGGGTCACCAGGCGCTTTATAAATCGCTAAATAAATAAAGAATATATTTTACGGCTATAGATATTAGCTTTTAAAAAACCAATGAAATTCACTGAAAAAACCATAGGTTATAGACCATATATAGTTAGGAATTTGCATTTACAAAACCTTGAAAATTCACTGAAAAAACCATAGGTTAGAGACCATATATAGTTAGCTGGACATTTTATTGACATAAAACCAATGAAATTCCATAT